>NC_056726.1:317544426-318169426 GCF_019279795.1 Protopterus annectens
TTGATGATAACTTCTTATTAATCTTACTTTATCAGAGATTAGTTCTTTTGACATGATTAAACATTAATGGAGACCTTGTGTACCTATCCAGAGTTAATATGCCACCTGGATTTTTGTCTGACAGTTTCAACCTACTTTGTGATATCAGGCAAAGAGTTTGATAAGTGACTAGAACACACTTTGGCTGATCTGTGGTTGAGTACACTGTCCTTGAATGCTTTGAATAATACCTGTTATCTCCATCCAGGGCAGCTTAATATTATTATCTTCTCTTAACCTAGAAAATGGCACTCTATTCGTTTAACTTACAAGTCATATACGTAAAAAAGTAAAAATAGGGTGAACTAGAATACCTTTCAGGTTTATTAATTTTCCTTCCTTTTGTGAGTTTGGTGTTCTACTTAGAAACCCAACTGTATATTTCATGGTATTGCTCTTTTTAAAAGATGTCAGTAGCAGAATGAAGACATTTTGCTCACATTAACTGATGGCAAGTGTATTGTCTTAAAATGGGCCAGAACACAGTAAACATCTCAGGAGTAAACACTTGCACATATGCATACATAAATACATATATACATACATACATAAATAAATAAATACAATTATTTTCCAACAAGATAAAAGAAGCTAATAACTAAAAATGGATTTCTAACAAAATGCATTAAACATTGCTTTTCTACTCTGTGCCTATAAAAGGAGCATAAATATTTTATACTGGCCATTGATAATCAGCATGTAAAAGCATACTAGTAAATTTTGACTTCTTCATCTTCTTTCAGGTTTTCTCAGTTAGGGGTCACCACAGCAGATCACCTGTCCGCTCATGATTGGCAGTGGAATTTTACGGTGTCGAGTTGCCAGCCCGGCATCCAACCTTCCACAGAAGGCACACACATGGACGCACTCACGCCTAGGGCCAATTTAGAGTGTCCAATCCACCCACAGCATGTCTTTGGGATGTGGGAGGAAACCAGAGCACCCGGAGGAAACCCACGCGACCACAGGGAGGACATGCAGACAATGCACAGAAGGCACCCCAGCCGAGGATTGTACCAGAGATGCTCTTGTAGTAGTAAATTTTGACAATCATTAATAATTAATTAATGCGAAAAACAGAATATATACAGAGCATACATAATTTCGGCTGTATAATTCTGAGATGGTTGTTAAATGCTTAATATATAAATACATATATTACTAATATGTTTGCCAGCAGTTGTAAATCCTTCACCTAATTTCATTTATATTTTGATTATTATGATGTAGAGCTCGGCTGAGGCATATTTTCAGTGAAGGTGTGGAGAAAATGTTCCAAATGCAGATCATAAGCACAGCGCAGACAGAAATGTATTTATAAATGGCACATAAAACACATACGTATCCTCTACACTGAACAAATTTGAATAGATTACAGTAAGACAAAGCAGGACTCAAATAATAACTATTATTTGAAGTGTACTTAATAGGTTCATAGGTTGGTACTAGGCTATCAGCTCTAGGGCCTATACAAGCCTAGCCATAACAATTCCCTGACTATTTTTTCCCACACTATTTACTTCCCTGGACCCCTGTCTAGCAGGGTGACTGACGTGATCCCCTGGGTGAATTTCTTTTCTCCCATCCAATCGTCAAGGTTCCTTTTGAAGAGGGCCAAAGAGGCACTCTGCTTGACATGTATGGGCAATCTATTCCAGAGTCTGGGGAGTCTCTGGGTCAGGAACCTATCTCTTCAGCATGTTTTGTTTATTGTGATGACAAGGTTTAGATCTCTGGAGCGTGTGGCTCTGAGGGATTGGCATTTCTTTAAGTGTAGCATGTCCAATTACTCTGGGTTTGACATGGCCTTGTATGTTAAGCAGAGATTGCCTCTAAGTAGACGATATGTGACAGAGTATAGCTGGAGTTTTTTAAAGTGGTCAGCATAGGGCATCTGTTTTAGGCCTGTGATTCTTTCAGTGAGGTATTTCTGCGGCCTTTCCAGTTGTTGCAGATGTCTTGAGAGGTACATACCAAATGGGGCATTGTATTCTATAATGGGTCTAATGAGGGATGAGTACAGTGGGACAATGACCTCCTTTTTTCTGGATGAAAAGCCCTTAGTGATGAGGTGTGCCACATAGAAGGATTTCCTGACTGTTGAGGCGATGTGGTTATCAAAGGTGAGACCACTGTCCACCTGTGTCCCTAAGTCTCTTATCACACTTTCGGTGTTTAGTATACTGCCACCTATATGGCAATTCATGGGTACATGTTTTTTCCCAAAGGGGATAACTATACATTTCTTGGCATTGAGCTTGAGCCCATGGCTCTGGCACCAAGCATCTGTTTCTGTAAGGCCCTTTTGTAGAGTATCCACATCATTTGGGGATTCAATAATGGCTCCCAGTTTGCAGTCATCTGCCAACTTTGTTAGCTAGAGTCCCTTAGTGTTGGCCTGTATTTCAGAGAAGTAGTTGCCAAACAATAGCGGTCCCAGGACTGAACCCTGAGGTACTCTACTTGTCACTTGTCTGGAGGTGGATTTGGAGTTGGCTACTTTTACAGTGTGGGTTCTATCAGTAAGCCAGTTAGCAACCCATTGGGTGATGTAGGGATTAATGCCCAGCTTAATAAGTTTATCTATGATTCCAGAGTGGGGGGATGTTGTCAAAAGCCTTAGCAAGATCTAGATAGGCTGTTTGAACCACCTTACCCTTGTCTATGGCTCTGGAGACTAATTTGAAGAAGTCAATCAGGTTCAGGAGACAAGATCGGCCCTTCACGAACCCAAACTGGGCGGGGTCCAATGTTTGAAGGTTGCCAATGTCTTTGTTTATAAGTTCCATGATAATACGCTCAATGGCCTTGCAGATAAGGCTCGTCAGACTGATGGGATGGTAGTTTATGGGATCCAAGGTGGATCCCCCCTTGTGGAGTGGGATAACTGTAGCTCTGCACCACTCAGTGGGCATGAAACCTGAGGTGAGGCTATGATTAAACATGACACTTAGGTGAGGTGCCAGTTCATATTGTAGTTCATGTAGTACACAGCCCAGGATGTCATCTGGTCCCATGGATGCTGTATTCTTAGCTTTGGAGAGTGCGTTTTTTACCTGTGTGGCCATTATTACTGGAATTTGGCAACCTTCCGGTATTGAGATGGGCCATTTAGGGGGTGAGAGGGGGGTGAAGTTGGCACTGAATCGATCTGCCAGGATATTGGCAATATCCTTGGGATCAGTATATTTAATGCCATTTTGTTTTAGCTCAGAGCAGATCTTAGCATTGCCATTTAGATTCTTGACATAGTTATAGAATGCCTTGCGGTTGTCTTTGGAATCTCTGGCAATTTTATTTTCGTAACTAGCTTTGGAGGATTTTATGAGGGATCTCAGTTTCTTACTGAGGCTGGTAAGGGTTTTTTTTTGCATCCTGCGATTTTCCTTTTTTCTGCAACAGTTTCTTCCTTTTGTTGTAAAGTTTGTTTATGGCAGGGGACCACCAGATTGGCTTCCTTTTTTTGGATGAGAGCATCTTGGTTCTATTTGGGATGGCACGATTCATGCATGAGTGGATGTGCTCGTACAGTGCCTTAGCGTAGGATTCAGCAGTTGAACTTTCAGTTCCCATCTGCATGGGTGTCATGAAGTTTGTCACTTCTGACTTGAGTAGCATGAAGTTGGCTTTAGAGAAGTTTTTTATGGAGGTTTCCTTACTAGGGGGTGGGGGTGGTATGTGGATGTTAAGGGTGATTAGCTTATGGTCAGACCTGACTAACGAGGGGGTGACCATAGGTGTAGAGCATCGATTTACCATATTGGTAATGACCAGGTTTAGGATATTGGAGCCCCTGGTGGGACTATCGATTAGTTGATCCAGGGCATTGGAATTTATGAATTCCAAGAACTGTTGGGCAAAGGTGTTGGTACACGAGTAGTTTTCCCAGTTAATGGCAGGGTAGTTAAAATCACCCAGTATTAGGGTGCTTGGTTCTATCTTAATATTTTCCAGTATATTTAGAAAGGTGTAGTGAGAATCTTGGGGCATGGTGGGGGATCTGTAGCAAGCTACAATTTGGATTGCAGTCTTACCTGGTGTTAGTTGCACCTGGAGAATTTCAGACACATTGTGTTGGGCAACTAGCCTGGTGGTGTGAATATCCTTGGTGAATATTGACACTTCTCCACCTTTAGTGTTTCGATCCTGGTTTGGTGGCCGAAAAGTGTGGTAAGAGTTGTAGCCTGGTATTGCAGGGGTGCTCCCTGGAGCCTTGAACCAGGTCTCAGTTACTGCACAGATATCGATGTTCTCCATTTTTAGGAGTGCCTCGAGAGACTGCATTTTGAGGTTTAGACTTCTAGCATTGAGTAGCATTACCTTCAGATTTTACATGCTTGTACCTGTTACGGTGGTGGTTTTGTCCTTTGAACTTTGCCTAAAAAAGGCACTATAGGGGTGGCAAGAGCCTTAGCCAGTAACCTGAATCCCAGGGGAGACAGGTGCAGACCATCTCTGGCAAAGCATCGTGGTCTGTCGATCATATCGTCCCAGGCAGACAGATACTGGATCCCCTTTGAATGATACCAGAAGCTTAGCCAACTGTTGAAGTCAATCATTTTGTCCTTATATTGTGGTATCATTCTGTCGGAGGCAGGATGCTACTCAGGGCTGGGGTCATACCTGCCTAGGCCACATGATCCGAGAGCTCTTCCATGTCTCTTTTCATGTAGTCCAGGGAGGAACGTCTCAAGTCATTCACTCCAACATGGACAATGACAGAGTCATATTTGTACTTGTTGTGGAGTGACTTGAGTGCATGCGTTATGTGGTGGATCCTGGCACCAGACAGGCAGCTGACTGTAATTTTCTCCTTGTTCAACCTGGTGACAGGGACATCAGTGTGCCGGACTATAGAGTCAACTATGACTAAAGTGTTAGGTACATTGTCTTGCCTTAGGGGCTGTTGCTGGGTGGCACACTTGTGATGCGAGCTATGTGACACTTTGGTTGTGATTGGTGTTTGTTTGTGTTTCAGCTTCAGAGGTCCTTGTTGCTTGGGCAGGTTACAGTTAAGGGCCTCTGCATATGTGGATTTATTGTTGCTATATGTGGGTGTTGGTGGTGTGGGTTTAGAAGGGCTATGTGTTGCTTGAGGTGTAGTGCAGGTGTTAACCTTCTCCTCTTGTCTAGCACAATCTTGGGTGGAGAGAGCTTTGCTTCCATTTTGGCTATGTAAGTGCATCTCTCACAGGTTGTAGTGTTGGGTGGTGGGAGGGGAGGGTTGTCTGTGTACAAGGCAATTGCTGCATTGCCCCAGTATGCCCAGATTCACCAGGTGGATAGGAGAAATCACCGGAAGCTGACCCTTGGACATACCTGGTTTGGTGCTTTTTTTTTTTTTGTAAAGTACAGGAGCTGTTTTCCCTTAACTTAGTAAGGTACTTTGCAATTATAGGCTGTTTAGTGCCTACGATTAATTTCTCCTTATTAACAAGGAGAGTTGAGTGCTTGTATCAGTTTAAGGCTTCCTAGTGCTTTCCAGCAGGTATTAGAGCAAGTGCTAGTCACAGAGATGCTTAAAGGTAAGATGAAAAAAAATGCACACTGCAGTGTGCACTAGAGAAGTTAGATGTGAAAGTAGGTAACTTAAGTTTTACCTGTTTAAAAAGTTAAGGTTTAGTGGAGAGTTACTATTTTTAAAACAGCAAGATGGATTGAAAGGAGTGGTCATTTTTGTATTCTGGTACTATGGAATACAGTAGGATGGCCAATAAATTTAAATAGTTGAAGGGGAGGGATTTCAAAAATGATGATTTTGTGATTACTCACACAAGCCAGTGAAAGCAGAGAGGAAATGAGATCTATGGTCAGATTAACATAAGAGGCAGGCAACAGAAAGACAGTAGTATTTAACAAGACAACTGTAACTGGGTGGGAAAAAATTTCTGGCTGACTCAGAAGAGACAGAGCTGTGGTCTCTTTTGAAGTTTTAATATGCAGTTAAAGCAGAATGCAAGTAAAACACAAGGTAAAGAAAACAAACCACAGTATTCAAAATATAAAAAGGCAATAAAGTAATACAAAATACAACAAATAAAAGCAAACTAACCTTTCCTTCACAGCAAAGTGTAGCGGAGTCTGGATGAGCCTTTCTGGGAAAGCAGATGAATCTGGTTAAGTATGAATTTTTTGAATAGCTTACAAGAGAGAACAACACAAGAAAACTATTTTATTCTAAAAATATAAAGTATCAGGAGATGTCTGTCATCCCATGACTCATATCTCATGGAATGTCTCCTTAAGATCAGCTCCCTGAATTGACCAGTAAATGAATGTTTTATACATTCCTCCACTGTCCTTCATTGTCCTGCCAAATAGCAAAGTGCAATCAGTGTTTTACCATCTATGCCAGATGTTTCTGTATTCTCCACAGCTGTTCAGCTGTGCATGTCAGGATATTTAAGTAAGGTAGCTCTTGGATGGCAAACCCCTTCACATCAGAGGTAGAATGAGGGCTTGCCCCCCCAAAAAAAAGCTGTTGTATTACTAGTGACCCCATAGGTACAGTGGGTATTTTGGTTAATGAGTCTGACTCATCTAGTTTGTTGTCAGCAAGATGGAAATCAATTATCACAGGGGATGCATAACAGACCATAAGGATAATGTTTAATTTAAAATTAGAGACAAAGAAGATTGTGATCAGATTACTGATCATAACCTGTTTAGTAATTTGTTCTATAAATGCATTTACAAAATGTACATTGATAATGAAATTATTTATAGTTCTTGAATCCATTTTGAGAATTCAGTGACAAGTAGTTATGATCAGCATCATAACTATTTCTGTTACATTCATGTTAGCTGTATAAATGTAATGCAACTTACTAAGTATTTTAAATATTTATCTTTTTTTACCTGGGTTAGTCCCATTATAGCATCTTCATCTCAAGGGGGGCTGGAGGTGTTATTTATACTACTAGGAAACATTTGGCCGGGACTGCAGGGAACTTCCCCTACTCTTTGAAGGAGAAGAAGTGCAGCATTCTCTGGATCTGCTAGGTAGCACTGGAGGGCTGCTACTGCAATTCTGGGAATTTCAAAATGGAGGAGTGTACAGCAGAGCTGAGTTATGAGGAAGATAAAAATTACTGAAGGAGGAAGAAGGAGATGAAATAACTGTTACAGAGTTGGAAAATAGAGGATGGCAGAAACAAGTGCTGATAGATTTGATGAACCAGCCAGAGCCAAAGGAAGGAGAAGCAATGAGATAGAGCAACATGCTGGAGAAAGTACTACAGGAAGAAGAAACTGAGAGACTGGAACACAAACAACAGTTGGTAAAGGGAAAACAATGGACTTATTTTCAGCTGGTGGAGTAGCCGCTTTTCAGGGTTTACCTCGGCAGCAAGGCTTTTGTTACAAGAAAGTAAAAGTCATTTAGATGCAGCAAGGCAAGGAAGAATGGAAGAAGGACCTGCGAGAGGACAAACATTTGCAGTTTCTCAATGGCCACAGAAAAGACAACCAGTAGTAAATATAAAAGGGAACAGTGGTGGCAGTGTGAACAGGTATGACATTATGGGTACTATTATTTTGCCACTGGAGTTTAACATTAAAGACATGAGGGCATTAATTCATTTGGAGCTGAAAATTATTCATTCGTGATATTTAAAAGCTTTAACATGCTGGAAAAATTTATAACCCGCGGTGGTGGTGCTGCAGTAGCGTTGTCGCCTCACAGTAAGATGCTGTCCGGTTCGATTCTCGGCTAGAGCGTCTTCTGCGTGGAGACATGTGTGAATGAGCGTACCTTCGTTGAAGGTTGCGCATCAGGGCTGGTAACTCAGCACGTAAAAATCAACTACCAATCATTAGCGGACCGGAGTTCCGCTGTGGCGACCCCTAACCGGGAAAAGCCGAAAGACACATTCAACATGCTGGAAAAATTTATGATTAAGGCCAAAGAAAGAAATGCAGATGCACAATGGAAAGTCTATTTCAGAGCTTGGGACTACAACTTAAAAAAGAAATGTGCAATTTTGGACTTCAGGGATACAGGCAACAGAGAGACCCAAGAGAGACTTTTCCAGATTTAAGTATTTTTTCTCTGTTTTTTTGCTCGGACTGCCTTTTCCTGCCTAAAAAGCGAATTTCTAACTGATCTGTGCTTTAAAAAGTTTAAATTGCATTTGCCTTCTGCTTTTTACAGTTTTTGCACTTGTTTTATATCAATTTAAGTAATTTTTGTACTGTATAACTGTTGTAGGCTACACACTAAAGTGTGCTAGCCTGTTTATAGCATTTACAGTGTTTTATGTGTGTTTTTCTGCTGTTTCCTGAAAAAAAAAAAAAAAAAAAATTTATCTTTTCCCACCTTTGCTGAACTAGATTAGTCCAGATTTCAGGTTTTGCTGAATTCCGGACTGTGGTACAGTTTCCTGTGCTGCCCATATCCTTACTTGGATAGGATGAAGCTTCTCTGTTCACCAGTGAGAGTGGGGAGCTTTAAGCAGCCTATCTGTCCCTGGAGGTGTGGTCTCAGCCCTGAAACTAATAGCTTATTGGCCATTTTGGGTCAATTCCTATCTCTTTCAGTTTCCCTGCTTTAAAACCCACATTTGCGCGGTTTTGCGCCAGTATACAACTCCGCACAGCTCCTCGTGGTGTCCTGCAGAGTGATACAGGCAAGAGAGAGACCCAAGAGAGACTTTTCCAGATTTAAGTATTTTTTTCTCTGTTTTTTTGCTCCGACTGCCTTTTCCCGCCTAAAAAGTGACTTTCTAACTGATCTGTGCTTTAAAAAGTTTAAATTGCATTTGCCTTCTGCTTTTTACAGTTTTTGCACTTGTTTTATATCAATTTAAGTCATTTTTGTATTGTATAACTGTTGTAGGCTACACACTAAAGTGCACTAGCCTGTTTATAGCATTTACAGTATTTTCTGTGTGTTTTTCTGCTGTTTCCTGAAAAAAACAAAAAAAAAAAAAAAAAAAAATTCTCTTTTCCCGCCTTTGCTGAACTAAATTAGTCCAGATTTCAGGTTTTGCTGAATTACAGACTGTGGTATAGTTTCCTGTGTTGCCCATATCCTTACTTGGATAGGAAGAAGCTTCTCTGTTCACCAGTGAGAGTGGGGAGCTTTGAGCAGCCTATCTGTCCCTGGAGGAGTGGTCTCAGCCCTGAAACTAGTAGCTTATTGGCCATTTTGGGTCAATTCCGCTCTCTTTCAGTTTCCCTGCTTTAAAACCCGCATTTGCGCAGTTTTGCACCAGTATACAACTCCGCACAGCTCCTCGTGGTGTCCTGCAGGGTGATACAGGCAACAGAGAGACCCAAGAGAGACTTTTCCAGATTTAAGTATTTTTTTCTCTGTTTTTTTTTTGCTCCGACTGCCTTTTCCCACCTAAAAAGTGAATTTCTAACTGATCTGTGCTTTAAAAAGTTTAAATTGCATTTGTCTTCTGCTTTCTACAGTTTTTGCACTTGTTTTATATCAATTTAAGTCATTTTTGTATTGTATAACTGTTGTAGGCTACACACTAAAGTGTGCTAGCCTGTTTATAGCATTTACAGTGTTTTCTGTGTGTTTTTCTGCTGTTTCCTGACAAAAACAAAAAAACAAAACAAAAAAAATTCTCTTTTCCCGCCTTTGCTGAACTAGATTAGTCCAGATTTCAGGTTTTGCTGAATTCCGGACTGTGGTATAGTTTCCTGTGTTGCCCATATCCTTACTTGGATAGGAGGAAGCTTCTCTGTTCACCAGTGAGAGTGGGGAGCTTTGAGCAGCCTATCTGTCCCTGGAGGAGTGGTCTCAGCCCTGAAACTAGTAGCTTATTGGCCATTTTGGGTCAATTCCTCTCTCTTTCAGTTTCCCTGCTTTAAAACCCGCATTTGCGCAGTTTTGCACCAGTATACAACTCCGCACAGCTCCTCGTGGTGTCCTGCAGGGTGATACAGGCAACAGAGAGACCCAAGAGAGACTTTTCCAGATTTAAGTATTTTTTTTTCTCTGTTTTTTTTTTGCTCCGACTGCCTTTTCCCACCTAAAAAGTGAATTTCTAACTGATCTGTGCTTTAAAAAGTTTAAATTGCATTTGTCTTCTGCTTTCTACAGTTTTTGCACTTGTTTTATATCAATTTAAGTCATTTTTGTATTGTATAACTGTTGTAGGCTACACACTAAAGTGTGCTAGCCTGTTTATAGCATTTACAGTGTTTTCTGTGTGTTTTTCTGCTGTTTTCTGACAAAAATAAAAAAACAAAACAAAAAAAATTCTCTTTTCCCGCCTTTGCTGAACTAGATTAGTCCAGATTTCAGGTTTTGCTGAATTCCGGACTGTGGTATAGTTTCCTGTGTTGCCCATATCCTTACTTGTATAGGAGGAAGCTTCTCTGTTCACCAGTGAGAGTGGGGAGCTTTGAGCAGCCTATCTGTCCCTGGAGGAGTGGTCTCAGCCCTGAAACTAGTAGCTTATTGGCCGCTCTGGGTCAATTCCTATCTCTTTCAGTTTCCCTGCTTTAGAACCCGCATTTGTGCAGTTTTGTACGATGTTGCACATAGCGCAGCATCGGGCAGCGCTGCTTAAACAGGTTTAAACTATTCCCGGCTCCACAAAGTCTGCTCTTCACTTTTTCCCTTAGAACTGTTCTAAATCTCAAAGTAAGCACTCTATTTTCATTCTAAAGCCCTGCAGTTGCTCATATAAGTAATCTTATAAGTAAGCACTAATAAACTAAAGCACTACACCCTCTTATACTCCCTTTAAGTATTTGGCTCCCTATTGGTCCTTTTTGATCAGTCAAAAAGTAGTTCCTTATACTATTCTGGCATGTCCAAAAGTCAGTTTCAGGTTTACTCTCCAGTCCAGCTGGTAAATCTGGGAATCTTGAGACAATGTTACAACTGCCTTATGTACACAGACCACCCTCTCCTCCTCCCAACAAGCTCATATATATGTGAGAGATGCAACTATATAGCCAAACTGGAGGCTGAGCTCTCTCAACCCAATACTGGCACAGTCAGTCAGGAGGAGAAGGTAACCACACACACCACAAATCCAGTCTCACATAGACCTATTGTCACAGCAAACCAAACACATAAACACACAAAAACATACTCAGAGGCTCTAAATAAAAATCTGCCTAAGCAGCAGAGACCTCCAAAGCAGACATCCAAGCAACCGCTACCCCACAACAATACCCACGTATCACATAGTTCACAAAGTCAGTGTGCCACACAGTCACAGCCCTTAAGGCTAAGCAACACACCTAATACACTTGTAATAGGTGACTCTATTGTCAGACACACTGATGTCCCACTCACCAGGCTGAACAAGGAGAAGGTCACTGTAAGCTGCCTGTCGGGTGCCAGGATCTGCCACATAACGCAAGCACTCAAGTCACTCCAAAGCAAGTACAAATATGACTCCGTCGTTGTCCATGCTGGTGTGAATGACCTGAGATGTACCTCCCTGGACTACATGAAAAGAGACATAGAGGAGCTCTCTGATCATGTAGCCCAGGCCGGTATGACACTGACCTTGAGTAGCATCTTACCCTCACTAAGAATGATGCCACAGTATAAAGACAAAATGATCAATTTTAACAACTGGCTAAAGTATTGGTGTCATTCAAAGGGGATCCAGTGTCTGTCAGCCTGGGATGACATGCTCGACAAGCCACGTTGCTTCGCTAGGGATGGCTTGCACCTGTCACCCCTGGGCTTTCGAATACTGGCTAAGGCTCTTGCCACCCCCATAGTGCCTTTTTTAGGCAAGGCTCAAAAGACAAACCCACCTCCATGGACAACACAAAGAAAAAGAAACTAAGGGTAATACTGCTCAATGCCAGACGTCTAAACCTCAAGATGCACGCACTCGAGGCTCTCCTCAGTATGGAGAATATCGATAGCTGTGCAGTAACAGAAACATGGTTCAAGGCTCCCGAGAGCACCCCAGCACTACCAGGTTATACCTCATACCATGCTTTTCGGCCCCAAAATTCAGACCGAACCACAAAAGGAGGGGGAGTATCCATATTCATCAAAGATACCCACACCTCCAGGTTAGTGGCACTGCATGAAGCATCAGAGACCATCCATGTGCAACTAACAGTGGGCAAAACTGCCTTTCAGTTTGTAGCCTGCTACAGACCACCCTCCCAAACTCAGGAACCCCACTCGTCTTTCCTGAGAACACTGGAGAATATGAAGGTCTCTCCAAACACCATTATATTGGGTGACTTCAACTACCCAAACATAGACTGGTTGCACTACTCAAGCCCCAACACCCTCACCCAACAGTTCCTAGAATTTATAAACTCAAATGCTATGGAACAACAGGTCACCACTCCCACAAGAGGGGAAAACATATTGGACCTGATCATCACCAACATGGGGACTCTATGTTCCATACCAGAGGTATACCCCTCATTGGTAAGATTTGACCATAAATTAATCTCACTGGACATCCATATCCCGTCCCCACCCCCAGCCAAGAAAACCACGGTGAAGAACTTCTCAAAAGCAAACTTCACACTTCTCAAAACCGAGGTGGAATCCTTCAAAGCCCCTGGGCCAGTGGAAAATACGGCCCAAACCGCAGAATCCTTTACAAACGCTTTCTATGGACACCTACAGGAATGCATGGATCATGCTATCCCAAATAAAACTAAGACTCATTCCTCCAAAGGCAGGAGACCTGTCTGGTGGACCCCAGCCATAAATAAACTATACAACAGAAGGAGGAAGCTACTACATGATAGAGCAAAATCCCAAAAAAGGAGGGCATCTCTGATCAGTACTAGCAAGAAACTACGATCCCTCATAAAATCATCTAAGGCCAGCTTCGAAAGAAAAATTGCACAAGATGCTAAAGATAATCACAAGGCCTTCTTTAGTTATGTCAGGAACCTGGGTGGCAACTCCCAGATATGCTCTGAGTTAGTTCAAAATGACAAAAAATACACTGAACCCACAGACATTGCCAACATCCTGGCAGACAGGTTCAGTGCAAACTTCTCCCCCCCCTTCCCCCCAAAAGAGCAAATGTCTATCCCAACAGAGTGTAGCCTCCCTGACATCACAGATGCACAGGTGAGAGCTGCCCTCTCCAAAGCAAAAAACACAGCATCAATGGGACCGGACGGTGTCCTGGGCTGCATCTTACACAAACTCCAAGAAGAACTGAACCCTCACATAAAGTCACTGTTCAATCTCAGCCTTACTACAGGATATGTACCCAAGGAATGGTGTACAGCAACAGTGGTCCCACTCCACAAAGGTGGTGCCATAATCGACCCCGGAAACTATCGCCCTATAAGCCTGACTAGCCTGGACTGCAAAGCTATGGAGTGTATCATCATGAAACTCATAAACAAAGACATTGGGAACCTCCAAACACTGGATCCTACCCAATTCGGCTTTATTAAGGGCAGATCTTGCCTCTTGAACCTGGTCAACTTCTTTGAAACAGTCACCAAGGCCATAGATGAAGGGAAGGTAGTCCACACAGCCTACCTGGGCCTCGCAAAAGCCTTTGACACAATACCCCATTCGGGCATCATAAATAAGCTCACCAGCTTAAATATCAACCCCTATGTCACAAGATGGGTTGCAAACTGGCTCAGGGATAGAACCCACATGGTCAGAATTGCAGGTGCCATGTCAGACTCTAAACCAGTTACAAGTGGCGTCCCACAAGGCTCAGTCCTGGGACCTCTCTTGTTCGGTATATATTTCTCTGAGGTACAGGCTAACATGGGAGGACTAAGGCTGACCAAGTTCGCAGATGACTGCAAACTGGGTGCCATAATCGACTCGCCGACTGACACAAGCATCCTCCAAAAGGGTCTCACAGAGACGGATAACTGGTGCCAGAGCCATGGCCTAAAGCTAAATGCCAAAAAGTGCATAGGCATCCCCTTTGGGAAAAACAAAGTTCCCACAAATTACCACATAAGTGGTAATCCATTAAGTACGGAAGAAGTAATTAGGGATTTGGGGACCCAAGTAGATAGCAATCTCTCCTTTGACAATCACGTTGCCAAAGTGGTTAGAAAGACCTTCTATATAGCCCACCTTATCACGAAAGGGTTCACATCTAGATCAAGAGAGGTCATTGTGCCCCTCTACTCATCACTCATCAGGCCCATAATTGAATACAATGCCCCATTTGGGATGTACCTTACCCGACACCTGCAGCAACTGGAAAGACCCCAAAAGTACCTCACCAAGAGGATCAAGGGACTCAAACAGATGCCCTATGCAGTTAGGCTAAAGAAACTCCAGCTCTACTCAGTTGCTTACCGCCTACTCAGAGGCGATCTGTGCCTGACGTATAAAGTCATGTCCAACCCAGAATTAATGGACATGCTCCACCTCAGGAAATCCAAATCCCTAAGAGCTACACGCTCCAGGGACTTAAACCTCAGCACAGAAATAAATAGGACATGCTGGAGGGACAGATTCATATCCCAGAGGCTCCCCTCACTCTGGAACAAAATCCCAATCCATGTTAGGCAGAGTCCCTCAATGACCTTCTTCAAGAGAAATCTTGACGAGTGGATGGGAGATCGTAGGTTTACCCCTGGGATCTCTTCCGTGTCCCTACTAGACAGAGGCACAGTAAACTAACCTCAAAAGGGCTATTTTCTGTGACCTACTATACAGAGGCACAGTCAACTAATCTAAAAGGGTGGTGAAAGCCAAACACACTCTGGCTAGGCTTATAAATGCACTAGGGCAGATAGCCTAGTATCAACCTATGAACCTATGGATAAGCATGTGTTAAAAACATGTTTCTTTTTTTATTAAGTACATGAAGTTAAAAAAAAATCTGTGATGAAAGAAATGGATAGACTTGGGGGTTGGAAGGTGTGGGTAAGAATAGATGTTAAGGATGTGAAAATGTAACATGTTTCAAATAGAATACTTATGAATGGTAAGAAATGATTTGTTAGGTACTAGGGCAGCCCAAGCATATTATTTCTGTGTGGATGAAAATTATTCAGTACAAGACTGTAACAAATGAAGGTGTGGCCAGTGTGGGGAGATGGGGAGAGGGAACATAAAGAAAAAAACTATAAACCTTTTTTGTAGGAAAAGTAAAGAATCGGGACACTTCTGGTTTTACTGTCCCATTTAGAAAATGAAAGCATAGATGAAGATGAAAGCTCAGAAGAAAGACAAACAGTAGAAAATATTACTACAGATGTTGAAAGAGAATGTGGTATGGGAAAGGGGATTCTGAAGAAAGGTTAAACATTGAAGAGTACTTAGAAAAGAAATAACAGTTCAATGTGTGGTTGTTAATATACAAGAAGAGAACAGATTTGCAATTTTTGAAAGTGAAGATTAAGACAATGGAGAAATGGAGACAAAAAAGAACAAGATAGTGAAAATCAATTGGCATGAGACGTATGAGAAGAAAAGAAAAATAAGATCTAGAAGTAAAACACTAACAAAGAAAGAAAAGAAAAAGGATGATATTAAGGATGATGTTAGAATGAACTGTGAATAGCATTAGAAATGATATAAGAGGTTTGGTGGTTATGTGTAACAAATAAAAAAATGAATGTTTTTTTTTTTTTTTTGCTTGCTAGACAGAAGAACAACAAAGAAGAAAAAAGAAAAGAATATAGGCAGTATGGAAATGAAACATGTTTTGGAATAAGAATTCTTATGCAAATGAAGAAATAAGAATGTCAGATGTAACAGCTGTAGTACCATGAAGGAAAGTGATATGTGGTATGAGAATGAGACGAACGTGTGTAAGATTAATAGTGATTTGTGCATATACTAAAATGACAGAGGTAACTGTTGTTTGAAGAAATCAAAAATGCTGTGTTAGTAAATATGTCAGTAGTGATGGTAGGAGATTTAATCTGTAAAGAGAAAAACAACACAGGATGTTAAGATGTTATGAGAATTAATAAAATGTAAAGATTTAAAAATAGGAAAGAATAGAAAATGGGCATACAAAAGAGGAATGTTTTAGACTGGAATAGATTATATACTTTAAGACATGAAAGAAATAACAGGGAATAGAGATGGCAGAGTCCTCAGATCATACAACAGTATGCACTAGAACAGGGGAGACAGCAAAATAATAAGGGAGAGAATAGGGTAAAGAGATTAACTGCAGAGTTTAAAAAGGAGGGAGAAATGATGAGAGAAAGTGATATTATGGAAAGATCATATGAAAATGAGACCATTTTATAAAAACTGGACACAGTGGTGGGTAGTGTAAAAACAGAGATATAAAATATATTTAAAAGTGGAAAGAATAATAAAAATGAAATAAGATGAAATATAAAGAAATTTTATAGAATTAGGAGAAAGAGATAGAAAAAGGAAGTGACAAAATAAGAGTAATAGAAAAACAGATGTATAAAAAGAACAGAGAAAAAGTAAAAATTAAATTACACAGGCAAATACTTTTTTCTGAAAGGAAGGAAAGCAAAGGATTCCCTTTATTTAGAAAAACAGGTAAAATGAGAGAAGGAAGGATGGGTGCTATCTTAGATGTTAAAGGAAATAATAAAATCCAAACTAAAAGATATTATGGAAGGTGTAGAATTTTTTTTCAGAGTAAATGAATGAAAAAGAGGACATGGACAAGAATAACGGAAAGTGAAACATTTCAGAAAAAGTAAAGATTTTTTTTATTATATAACAATAGAAGAAAAAGAGAAGGTGATAAAAAACAGTAAGAATGAATCAGTGCCAGGATTAGATGGCATATGTTTTGAGTATTATAAGGAAATGAGTAAAGATGAAAGAGATTTTTTTTAATATTAAATTTATGGATAAAGGAAAGTATAACATTTATTTATTTATTATTTTATTTTGCATTTGTTGACTGGGCTAGTCTAACTGGATACATGTCCATTTTCAGTAGAGGCCTGGGGAGAAAAGCTCCAAGACACATACAAAATACAATAAAGAAAGTTGCAACAATCCAAGTTAAAACAGCTGTTGATAATAAAATACTAATACAGTACTTATCGTGACCAAGACACAAACAGTAAAGTGTAATGTACAAGAGGTGTTACTATTTACATATATACACATATATTTAAATTGCAGTATTATGGTCATTTGGTTCCTGAAGGATAAGTCTATAAGGGTGCAGAGTATTCATTAATGTAGAGGCAGAAAGTTAGTCAGGGTTAGTACAGGGACATAGCCAATGCATATTGAGAAATAGTTTTAGATTCTGTTTAAAAAGTGTTAGTGAAGACAGAGATACTAGTTCAGAGGGTAGAAGATTCCAGAGCTTTCCAACAGTATTAGAGAATAGAGAGTCTCCTGCCAAGTTGTTGGATCTGCAAGTATGGATCAGCAGTTTGTTTGAGGAGTGTAGATTCTTAAGATTGTTGTAAGGGGTAATGAGGCTAGTAAGTACTGGTGTGTTGGTGGGTTGACACAGGGTCTTATGGGCTATAGCAAGCTGGTGAAATTGAAGCTGGTTTAGAAAATCAAGCCATTCTAATTGCTTTAGATTTAGACAGTGGTGAGTTCTAAAAGGAGAGCCAGTGGCAAATCTAGTAATATTATTATAGGAAAATGCCAGTTTGTTGAGGTTGTTTTTAGAAAGATTAGTGTATATAGGTGAAGCATAGAGTAGAGTGGAGATTAAGTGAGTTCTGGCTATAGTGGTCCTGGCTACTGGTGTAAGAAAGGGTTTGATTCTGTAGAGGGGCCCCAATTTTTTGTTGACTGATTTTATTGTGCTATTTATATGAGTGTCGAAGTTAAGGTTGTTATCTATTGTTATTCCTAAGAGTTTAGTGGTTGGGTCAGGAGATATGAGAGTGCCATTATTAGATATGAGTGTGAAATTTATTGGGGTGGATTTTCGGGTTGGAGTGAATAGTAAAAGTTTTGTTTTTGGGGGGATTACGAGGAGGCAGTGGTTTAAAAACCATTGTTCAACTGTGTTGAATGCTTTTTGGGTAAGGGTCTGTAGTTCAGTTGGAGAAGGGGCTGAACAAATAATAGTAGAGTCGTCTGCATACTAAATACAATGTGGCATGAGGAATTGCTGAGTGAAGGTCATTAATAAAGATTGAAAATAGGAATGGGCCTAATATGGAGCCCTAAGGAACACCAAGGGAGATGGGAAGGAGATTAGATAGATTATTATTCCATAGCACAGCCTGTTGTCTGTTGTCTAAGTAAGATATGAACCAATTTATGGCTAGGGGTTTCAGTGATAAGGATTTCAGTATGTTTAGAAGGAGCTGGTGATTAACCATATCAAAAGCTTTAGATAAATCAATAAAGACTGCGGAGGAAAGCATATTATTGTTACGGTTTTTGTTAATGCAGTCTGTGAAGGATAGCAGGGCAGCAGTAGTACTGTGGAAAGGTCTAAATCCATGTTGACAGTTGGCAAGTAAGTTATTTTGGAGTAAGTGGTTAAGTAGTTGCTTATGGATACATTTCTCCATTATTTTTGCTAGTGGAGATAGTAGAGCTATAGGATGATAGTTAAAAAAGTCATTGGAGTTCCCACCTTTATGTAATGGGATGATGTAAGAGATTTTCCAGATAGATGGGATAGTTCATTTATGTTTCTGTTAACAGAAAAAAAAGACGTGGTGGAGTGATATAATGTATATATGAAAACAGGATGAAAGAAAAGATATAAAAAATGGAGGCCTGTAAGACTAGGAAATACTGACTATAAAATATTTATGAAAATACTACAAAAAAGGACAGAGAAAGTATTGTATGAGGTAGAAGGAGAAGGCATTATGGTATAAAAGAAAGAAAGGTGAAAGAAATTTTAATTATAGTAAAAGAAGTGGTAGATATTATACTGAAAATAAAAAAATAAGACTGATAGCATGAGACATAGCTAAAACATTTGATAAAATGAGCATAAAGCAATATAGTAGAGTTTAGAGGCATATGGCATACGAGAAAAAATATTAATGTAATAAAGAAATATTATGAAAATTCTCAGGTATAAGTTATGATAAATGGATGGATGGAAAAAATAAGTATTAAGATAGGAGTAAAACATGCATGCCTGATGAGTATGTGCTTATTTGTATTAGTAATGAATGCAGTACTACAGGCACGAATGTATGAATGAGGGAGACAAAATGTGAGATGGAAGGACATGTTATATTACCAATATGTATAACATGCAGATGATTTAGTGCTAATAACAAAAAAAAATATGGATAAATAAGGTTGTAAGAAGGACTGAAAATCTGTTAAAAAGCTTCTCTGCAGTTAAACAAAATAATGTGTAAGGGATTGGGTCAGATAAAAAAAATAAATGGAGTATATTTTATAAGAAAAGGAAAAAAGATTTTGGGAGTGACATTTGTCAAGGATGAAAGTATATTAATTCAATGGAAAGAGATATTGGACCAAATAAAAACACATTAACTTGCTGAAAAATTTTTACTTATGTAATTGAAAAAAATAGCATATTTATGGGTAATATATATTTGTGACCCACTCAAATGGAAAAAGAGTTACTAGGGATTTTGTATCTTCATTTGGTTCTCAAGGCTGAACACAATGAGAAGAGGGATAACTTATAATAAAAAAGAATAAGGTGGTTTGAATTTAAAAACATTGAGTGGTCCATTTAGCATCTATGGATGCATTTTGGATAATGCAAAAGGTAAAAGAATGACAAAAAGAAATGATAGGTAAGTTGCTATATGAAAAACCTCAAAATGTATGGGAAGGAAAAACTGGTAAAAGAAAAAGGAACAGAATCAAAGAAAAATAATATGAAAAAAATTAAATTATGGAAGTTAAAATAAGTGAGGTTGATGGGAAAAGAAAAATATGGTATAATATGATTTTAGAAAAAAAAAATGTTTTGGTTTATCAATTGAAGGAAGTAAAAGAATAATGAAAAAAAAAGGCATTAAAAGGTAAAGAAAAAGGTTTGAATATTTTTATGAGGCAGAGGATTTTTTTGTGAAGAACTTTATTAGACAAATTACCAGTGAAAAGGCATATGAAATATAATGTGAAGGAGTAAATAAAATATGTTGACTGTAGAGTAGAAAAACATTGTTTTTTGGAGTTTGGATTGAAAAAAAAGAGTAAAAAATTTCAGAAGTTCAAAAATGAATACAGTTGAGAAAGGTTTAAAGGAATATTATATTATATGATAAATATGATAAAGTATTTATTTATTTATTTGTGTATTTAGTTGATTAGTTAGTTGTCTTTGTTGACCAGGAAAGTGTGACTGGGCAGAGCCCATTTTCAATGGAGGCCAAGACAGAAAAGTTCCCTCACAGTCCATTTATATTAACAAGTGAATTTCAGATAGTTCTCAGAAAAACAACAGTTACATTTCTCAGGAAACACAAGCATAATTACAAGACAGATATATATGGTAAAGTATTTATATCAACAACTGTAAGTCTATACAGTTGTTCCAGCTGTAAAATCTTGCAGGAAGTAGATGGGTTGATGCTGCAGAAGGGAAAACATTGTTGCAAAGAAGTTTAGTATCTTTACATTTCAATAAATAAGGGTTTGTAAAGAGTTCAAGATAATAATAAAGCAAGTTATAAAATTATGCATGAAGGGAGATTTTAGTATTGCATAGGATTGCAAAAAGTTCAAAGGATGTAATGAATTAAGTTATAAAATTATGTTGGAGGAGAAGGGAGATATAAGTAGTGTATAGGAGGATAGTAGTAATAGCATATGACTGAGCGAGTACGGTATAGGATTTGTTCTATTCAGGCTGCCTGTTCCAAATTGGTGTATCTCGAAGGTGTATAACTTACATATGCAGGGGATGCATGAGAGGGGTAGAGCAGTGAATGGGGTAATTAGAAAAGGAGCAAGATGAGAAGTGTTGTTTGGGGAGTGAAAAGGGATATATTCAAGTACAAAAGGAAAAGTTGTCAGTGGTGTAATGATTCATGTAGATGAAAGCAAAATTTTGGCAATAAGATATTTGTGCTTGCACTAGAGGTCTCAACCTGGTGATGAACATGAACATGACCAGGACTGGGTAAGGTATTGTTGAGCTGAATTTTATAGTTTTGGAGTTTGTTAATCATTTTTACTTGGGGTAGGGATGATGTGCCAGAGTTTGGAGATGTAATAGGAGCATAGTGAGTCCCCAAAATAATTATTTGCTTTAGTAGTGCATATTAGAAATGTATCACCATAAATGATACCCATTTTGGGGTGCAAGTCAATAATATGTTTTAATGCAGGATATTGTTCAGAATAATATATCAGTTTGTATGCTATAGCTAACCAAGAGTATGTTATGTAGTTGTAAAGCTCTAGCCAGTTTAGCTGCTTTAAAGCTTGGCAGTGGTGAGCTAGGTGTGCAGTGCTGGCAGCAAATGTAGCTACTTTGTTTTAACAGGAAGCTAGTTTGGATTTTAGTATACAGCTTAGGTTTGATGGATAGGTGAGGCATATAAGAGGGTAGGAAGCAAATAGCAGGAGGCTGGGGTTTTTCTTGATGGGTCTGTAAGGTACTGTTTTGTCCTAAAAGACGTGTATTAACTCTAGTACTGAGAAAGTAAAGACACATTATCTTGATAAATGGGATAAAGTAATATTTGTGGTGATATGGGTGCAGTGGAAAAAAGATGTGAGATTTTGTTATATAACAAAAAAAATGGAAGAGGATGATGAATTAGCTGAAATAAGAATATGGTTGTGGAAGAAAGGGTGAGGGATATAGGATACATATAAAAAAAAAGAATGAAAAAATAGAACTGTTTTGTTTAAGTTCTTTTGTGTTGATAATTTGTGTGACAGATCCCTACTCCAGGCCACCAATCAAGGAGACTCAATCCTCACCACTGACTCCAGTGAGGGACAGACACTAAGAGCAAAGATGGATTCACACAGTATTTTTAGATGCAGCTCCTTGCACCAAGCATACTTTCCTTTAAGAGCACACAGGGAACCCACTCCAGACTTGGGGCTGGACTCTCCTTCTCTCTCCAGATCCACACAAAACTCCACACTAACCACTTTATAGCTCTGTGTCCCAGTTCCCAGTAGCTGACACACACACTTAGATATCTGAGTTTCACACACACATACACACCTGGGAAAAGCTGGCACAGATTTACTAGCTTTTCCCCTTTCTGCCTAGACTCTGAGGTAATCATATTGCCACCAGTCAGCTACGCTAAGGCTCTTACAAAGGGTATCCAATTATACTGTGTAAAATTAACAGTAATACAAATGGTAGGGTGTGACCAAAGCAGCAAAGCTTTTGGGAGTAGCCACAGTATCACTAAAACAAGCATAAGTACTCTCAAGGTGTTTAAAGTATTTTGTAAAGGACCAGTTACAATGAAAGGTATTAACATATTTAATGACAAATAATAAAACAGAAAACAGAAAATACTGAATACAATAAACAGAGTTTCAGCCACAGAGATATAAAAAAATAATACAGTTGGATAGTTTCTCACAGATCCAGAAAACAATACTAAACTATTCTCACTAAATGTCCCTGACTGACTAAAGAATTACTGTTCCCTGACTGCTTAGTAAAGCAAGGCACGCTGATGTGTGCTGAATGTCTTACCACAGCAAAAGCCAGATTTTATTTATTTTTTATTTAATATTTGTTTACTGGGAAAGTCCGACTTGGAACAAAAACAATTTTCAGAGGAGGCCCAGGAAGAAAAGCTCCAGACGATGATTCTTTTTGTCTGTGTGGATGTGTGAGATATATAACCTGTCAGAAATACTTTCTGTCAGGTTCCAAAGTGATGTTGCAAGAGTTCCAAAGAAATCAGATGCTGATTAGAGGATGACATAATCTCTAGCCACCTGACTGTGGTACAACATACACACAAAGCTTTGTTAAGATCTGTAGCAGTATCTGAAAGCTGTAACACAATTTCAAACTTTTCACCCTTCCAGGGTTCTCTAATAAACATACACATTTGATCAGTTACAACAATGCAACCTAATATATATGCATACATTCTTTTTGTCCAGCGGGACCCACTGTTGATGCATTTTTAACACAAGTAACTTTACAAATATATTTTAATCAAACATCTGTACAAATCAGTGTGATAGTCAAATAACATAAAATTCTTTACAAAACTCCATCTAGCTATGTGGACATATGTACACATGTACTGCCCTACTCTCTCTAGCACAGATGGCACTACCTCATAACATCACAACCTGTAAATAATTTTAAGTATAAATGCAAAAACTGAGTGTGTAAACAATTGATTTAAAGTGTTTTTATGGTATAAAGCAAATGTAAATGTTAATAAAGCATCCCTATTCTTTTCTATAAGTGCTTTGGGATCTTTTACATCCATTTGAGGTACCACCCAATAATGCAGATGGGACCTCAGTTTAACATCTCATCCAAAGGATGGCAAATGGGATGATCAGTAAGACCCAATCACAAGTTGTTACAGTACATGAAGCTTTATCTACTCCACTTACTACCACTTAAAGTAAAAAAGAGTAGGAGATGGAAGTGTTTTTCTGCTTTCAGGGCCGATAAAAGCTGGCAAAATACTTAGCAGTGCCAAAAAGACAAAAGGCATAAACTAATGTCCCTCTAAAAAACAAACAACTTTAAAAGCTGTTATACACTTGTTCTGATACAGTTGTTGTTTAGCACTGTGGCAGAGTGAAGTATCTAACAGCTTTCACAGCTGTTTTCCCTTCTGCCAGTGTTATTTGCCAGCTGGTACTATATTCTGTTAATCCCTTGTGCAAGACCCAGTCCTAACAGCACTTTGGTGTGCTTACCGATGACTTTTTTAACACCTTTCTGATGTCAGAAATGAGATTACCAAGCTTGACTTTTTACCATTTTGAGGGAATAATCACGATATTGCAAGCACTGCAATGCAATTACAGAAAATGCTAAACCAGGCTTATGCTTCTACAATTTGAGTGTGCCATTTGTACATGAAGATTTCATTTTCAAAGTAAAGTGCAAATGGAGTAGTTGCTTAAAAGTATTTTCCTAGAACATCTGGTTTTGACAAGGTGCTGGCTCCAAGCATATTCTAGAAACTTTCTGAAGAAGTCATCCTCAAATACATTATAGTTTCTAGTCCAGTTTATAGGGATGTTACTAACTGGTCTCAAATTTCTATTGGGTATATACTGTTTGATGAAGTAAAGAGGTTTTCTAATAAAGTCAATGTGATGAGAGGAGCAGGAGATGTGACCATCAGGGTGCAGAAACTGGTAGACGCAGGTTAGTAAATGATAGTCTAGTCTAGCCTGTGCCTGGAACAAGACCAGTTAGGTGTATCAGTAAAAAATACTAAAAATAATATGTGCAATACTAATATACGTGGGCAGCTGTTAAAAATCTAGCATATTTTACAGCTTTGGATTTACCACATTGTGACAAGCTGTTTTTAAGTAAATATTGTTTAAAAGATTATGTGCTGCTATAGTACAGCCATAAACAGATATGTGTAATCAGGCAATTGATAGTTTTTTTTTTGTCTGCACATAAAAAACTTAGTAAAGCCCATAATAGCCATCAGTTTCCAGTTGCCACCCTCCCTGACATCACTTACTTATATACTTAGCCCAGTCCCATAACATATACCACACATCACTTCATTCCAATCGTCCTCAGCTTTACTTATGTAGTCTGCTGCAATCATATGCTACACAAGACATGATCTAGCCACTAGCTGATGCAAGCAACAAATGACACCTAAGGTCAGTCCTGCAAATTAACATATTCCAAATCTTACTGGCAAACACAATGGAACCCATTAAACACTTTCAAATTGCTACCTTCTTGTGCCTCCTACAGTCATTTATCCCTAAACAAAACTATTCCAGCAAATGTGAATATCATCCAGGGAATCCCACCAACACTATTACATTCCATAGACAACCATGTAAACATATTATTTGATACGTATTCTGAGATGGTTATAATAAACTGCCTGTTGTAACATCAAAGCAAAATATCATGTTCATAGTTCCCATAAAATATTTAAAACTGCCATGTCTTTCTCTGGACTTGTATATCATCATAATGCATAGCACCCTCATAATCATTATTAATATTAGGCGGCATGCACCCCAATCTTTGACCCCATAGGAATTCCTTCCCTATAAAAAAAAAATATAAAAATGGCTTATTTTAATGTTTTGAGCCCAATTAAGCAAACTTCACTCCCTCAAACCATGGACAACAACCCATAGATCAGACATATTAGCTATATCAGAGTGGTTAAATCCTATATACATAATCATCAGATGGTCAACCTATTAAATCCTATGACACAGCAAATGATCATGAAGAGGAGTGATCCTACTCATAAAAATTACCAACCCCTCACAAACTCTAGCCATTTTCCCAAACCAGATTATTGGCCTAAATTATTAATATGCTCCGTTATAATAGTTTCCCACCAAAAACTGAATTGTGGTATGTCCAATAATCCCCTTCAACAAATGCAAAAAGTAGATGCTTTCCTCTCATTCATCATTCCACTCATGGGCAAAAATAATATAGTTTTATTGGGTTAGGTAAGACTGGCTAATTCTATTTGCATAATTAAAGTACATATTCTTTATTTTTCTGTAAGAATGTATGTAAACTATGTCTAGTGGGATACATACTCTTAGATAACATCTTATGAGGTTTTTAGTTTGGTAACCTCAAACTCTACAACGTTAAAACACTGAATGTATATTGGGATAGCATGCCTATACAGGTTTCCTGCCCATCATTCACAGCCTTAATTACCTACCAAATTATCCAAACGTAATATGGTTAAACTATCATAGTGGCAAATAAACTGCTCTTGACTTATTCCTGACAAACTCTACTTCTAAACTCATTAATGCCAACAACATAGCACCACTCTTATATGACCACAACACCATCACCTACACCTGCACCACTCCAGCTCCCAAACTTATCTATCATACATATAATACAGATAGGCTTACTATCTTATCATAGAGATAAGCTCCTAATAAGCAATAGGACCCCAGTGCCTCTTCTACTGCTCACATCCACTGGATGCCTGAATCCTATTTTGGACCCTGCTTCCTCATATGGTTTATGTTAAACACCTTCTCATTCCCCCTTAGTGCATCATGGCTCCTGGCTTCCAGATAAGCTCCTAATAAGCAATAAGATCCCAGTGCCTCTTCTACTGCCTCCACTGGACACCTGAATCTTATTTTGGACCCTGCTTTCTCATACGGTTTATGTTAAACACCTTTTCATCCCCCAATCAGTGCATCATGGCTTCTGGCTCCCAGATAAGCTCCTAATAAGCAATAAGACCCCAGTGCCTTTTCTACTGCTCACATCCACTGGATGCCTGAATCTGATTTTGGACCCTGCTTCCTTGTATAATTTATGTTAAATACCTTCTCATCCCCCCTCAGTGCATCATGACTCCTGGTTCCCAGATAAGCTCCAAATAAGCAATAAGATGCCAGTTATATTCCTTGAAGGTGGTTACACTGAGGCACTAGAATATATTTTTGCATTTTACTATATGGTCTTTTGTTTTCCTGGAGTTTTTCATTGTGAGCAGAACTGCTGATACATTTGAAACATTTGGACAATAGTTGCTGTAATAAGACACCAGTGCCTCTTCTACTGCTCACATCCACTGGACACCTGAATCTTATTTTTGACCCTGCTTCCTTGTATGGTTTATGTATGTGTCTGGGAACGTACCTTCTGCCCAACTGTAACTTTATCTATCTCATTGTTATTGTATTGTGGTGCCCTAGTACACCACCTTGCCACTGCTATCCCTACTCTGTCACTTAACTCTGTCTTCCCAGTTTTCGTAGTCTATACTGTCATATCTCTCCTCCTTTGCTTCATTCTGGCCTATTCCTAATATTTTCTCTCTCTCTCCCTCCTCCAGCACTCTTTTCCCTCTCTCCCCATCTCCCCTTCACTGGTTCTATCCCTATCTACTCTCCACTCCTTGTACACCCTCTAAAACAACTACCTACAATTTTCTCTTTCCCAGTTTTTCACCCACCTTATCTTCTCTATTGTAATTTTTCAGCCAGAATTCTTCCACTCTTAACTTCTTTGCTGCACTGTTTCCTCCCTAATTCCTCTCCTTTCCTTTCCTTGCTGATCGTTTTTCTTTTCTTAAAAGCCTAACTAGAAAGGACCTGCCTGCTTCATTCACCCTTCACTTGGGCTCACTCCATTCCTCTACCCTATCCCCATTCCCACCCACCCCATAGCAATTACATTTATAGTTAGCCATACCCCACCCATAATCCAGTCAACCAATCTACACCCAGTCCCACCCACTCAATATATCTAACTAGCCAACCCTCTAGACATCCACTCTACCATCATCATTTACTACCTACTCCTACTTTCTATATTAGTAATTGCTCCCCCCTCTCCACAATCCCCCTCTGGGACCTCTGCATTTATCTCATATCTATGACACTACTAACTATGACCACACTATTCCTTCCTCTGCCTCTATCTCTTTTACTCCTTCTTCATCTCACACTTCTTCCCACTCACACACAATTCTTATCTGCCTCCATCAATTCTTCCCAATCCCCAACCACAAATCTTACTCCAACATACCTTCTAGTCTCTACTCTACTAATACATTGCTATTCCTCAAACCCAAAATCCTTTTATACTCACATAACACCCTACTTACAACACTCCTCACAACACAGTACAACTCTAAATGCAAACTGCCATTGACATTACACTCAGACAATACCACTGCCCGATCCCAATATGGAGACATCCACTCCAACCCCAGATCTACTCCATTTGCATCTCCCCCTCCCAAATCTCACAAATCCCTAAAGTTCACCACCATTAACATACAAAGTATTAGAAACAAAATCCCAGAATTCCATGCCTGGATATCCTATTCCAGACCCAATATAATTGCTGTAACTAAGACATGGCTAAAGCCATACATAAAAAGACACTGAATTTCTCCCTCCAGGTTTCTCCTGTCTAAGATCAGACAGACCTCACAAGAAAGAGGGTGGAGTTGTACTTCTGTACCCTAACCCCTTTGCCATCATTCCCCACTCAAACTCTATTCCACAATTCTCCACAGCAGAACACATCATAGCACATCTACAAATGAACAAATTCAAAATTATCTGCCTGGTAGTCTTATAGATCCTACCAGGTAAAATATTCCTATATTAGAAGAACTATTAGCCTGGAACTCAAACAGTATCCACAAAGAAACAATAATCTTAGGTGATGTTAACATAAACTGGCTAGATTATACAACTACCTCTCCCAATGTAGCCATCACTCTCTATAACCTCACTCAACTCATTACTAGCATAACCCAACCTAGAAATAACAACAGTGGTTCCATTCTCGACTGGATTTTAGTTTCTGACCCTAACAAAATTTCTTCAGCAGAAACTCTCCCCTGCAATATTAGTGACCATTGGTCTGCCTACATAACACACACCTCCACTACCTTAACCCATCACCAATACAGACCTACCAGAAAGTTAGCAAGCTTTGACCCAACAAACTTCAACGATACACTCAGTAAAATAAACTGGAGTACTCTAAAATACCTACCTCTGGACAAAGCCATTGAATTAATCAATTCAACATTCCTAAACATCCTCAATAGAATGGCCCCCTTCAAAACAAGAGAATAGAAACAAATAATGCAATCTGGCTTTCTAGAGAAACCAAACAACTTATGACTACAAGAGACAGAACATGGAAAAAATGTCAGAAAAACAAAAACCCTATTGAACTCCAGTTCTTCAAACAGCTCTGCAACCAAGTCAAATGTCTAATCATTAAATATAAAAAACAATACTACCCCCATCTCCAAAATAGCTGTAACTATAACCCAAAAATATTTTTTAACTCAGTCTCTACTCTACTAAATCCTGGCACCAAAAGCAACCCTTGCCCAAATCCTGACAAACCCTCTGCTGAACTCACTTCACTCTTCAATTCCTATTTTATAGAGACTATATCCAAACTGTCTGCCACCTTTCCTCAAACTAATCATAACAACCCCACAACTCATTCCTCATCAACAAACTCTTCTCCCCAACCTTTTATTTTCTCTCCTATTCCTACTGCCACTATAACCAAGCTCTTACTAAATCTCAAACCTGGTAGTACCACCCCAGACAACCTACCCCCTGAGTACCTACAAATGTCAGCCAAATCTATCAGCTACCCCATCAGTATTTTCATAAACAGATCTATCCGAGACTCCTATGTACCCTCCCTCTGGAAAAAAGCCTACATCATTCCCTTACATAAAAGTGGCAACAACACAGAAATCTCTAATTTCCACCCTATTGCCATATTATCCCCATCTCTAAAATAACAGAAAAATGCATCCAAATGCAACTTATGAATTGTCTACTCCAAAACCAACTGCTTTCCACCACTCAGCATGGCTTTTGACCTGGACACAGCACTCTAACTGCTCTCCTATCCTTCTTGAACACTGTCAACCTCAATTGCAATGATGGCAAACTCATCTCTGCACTCTTCCTTGATCTATCTAAGGCCCTTGACATCATCTCCCATTCTCTCCTCATTTCTAAGCTCTCACACCTAGGTGTGTCCACTTCTGCTCTTGACTGGTTTACCAACTATCTTACAAACAGAAAACAATCTAGCAAATGGCTATACTCCCTCTCACCATTTCTCAATACTGCCACAGGAGTTACCCAAGGATCAGTCTTGGGATCCCTTCTTTTCAGTCTTCTGCTATCATTCATGGATCAGTAGTACAATACACAGATGATTCTACTATTATCTGTTCCAGCACCTCAGAAACAGAACGTCTTATGATGACCCAAAACACTTTCTCCACTACTGAAATTTGGATGGCAATCAACCATCTGGCCCTTAACCCCAATAACACCACACTTAATAAATCAAAAATTGCCATCTACTCATCCAAACAAACTGCCATAGAGGTAGTCCCCTATACCACGTTACTCGGCGTTATTGTAGATGATAACTTAACATTTGACCAACACATCCACAACAATATAAAAAAAATGCACCAAAAACTCCGTACCCTTTATAGACATAGACACTTCTTAAACTACTCTACTAGAAAAACACTTGCCCGAACCTCTCTCCTGCCTTCTCTCCTCTACGGTGCCCCCATTCTTACAAACAGCCAGTTCTGCTTAAAAACTAAGATGGACACCTGCTATAACAAAATTTCTAAGTTTGTGACCTGTGCAAAATATTCTTCCCATCACTGCCATTCTTTACAATCCCTGAACTGGCTTGAACTCCCACAACACCTCACATATATTCAGCTATCTACACCACACAAAATTATACACAAATCTCTAGAATGCCCAGCCATCACCTCCCTTCTAACCCTCTATCAGCCAAATCGACATCTCAGATCTGAAAACCAATTTCTTTTCCAAGTAAATAAACCAGACCTCCCTGTAGGTCAGTATCTCTAGTCTTTCACTATAGCCAAACTCTGGAACATTCTTCCACCTCTTCTCCAAAACATCAATAGTACCCCCTTATTCAAAAAGTCTCTACATCAATATCTCTCCTCTCAATGGGTCTGCCCACATACCATCTCCAGTTCCTCAATAACCTGATTTCATTATTGACCCCTTCTAGCTCTATACTCATCTTTTTCTCCCCTCAAGTGTCACCCTTGAATACCTTCTTACACCATACTTTGCCTAACATGTTATATGAAAAAGTAGTGTAGTTATGCAGACTTGTTTTATGCATATTATATAAGCTAATCTGCATAGTCTGTCAAAAATGTACTATATAAATGTATATGTGTATGGCTTATCTGTCTTCTATGTTAAACACATTATACATTGGATACCTCGACATGAATCAAAATTGATTTCATAACTTCTAGCAACATAATTGAACTAAGTTCCAAGTATTTCTCCTCGTTGCATGTAAGTTACGAAATGTTTATCACTTTAGAAACTCTTGTTTAACTAACTTCTGTTATCTTCTATTCTGTTATGGAGCTTTTTTTCCCCAGGCCTCCACTAAAAATGGGTTGATTTCAGTCCAGTGGACTTTTCTGGTCAACAAAAGCAAATAAATAAAATAAAATAAATTAACAAAAAAGTCCACCAGCTCTCACAAGCAAGTCATCAGCTGGACATCAGTATCTTATAAACCAGATCTGCAGTCCAATACTTTCAGTATATCTCACTCATGCTCTAAGAAAAATGCCTCCATGTAAGAAAGCAATCTCTGGCCCATGGTTCTAACTTTCCTAAGGAGCAAGGTGCATGGAATAAGTACTTATCCAAACAAATTTCACAGCTCTCTGAAAAATATTGCTATGTTCTAAACCACAGCAAAACCATATAAATTAACATACCCTTAACCATTCTTATGTAAAATGTCATCATGGGTTAGTTCAAGGGGCTCTCTGTACTTGCCTATATAATTGTGAGATTTCCAGTTTTCTTTCCTTTTTTTCCCAATCTTGTTCATTTTCTTTATTTTTTTTTTTTGGCAGCTCATATTTCTGCTTAACTTTTGCCTACTTCTGCTTTGATTTCCGTTTGCACTCCTTTCAGAAACGCTTTTGCTAATCTGAGGAAATACCTTTTCTATGGTTTAGAAGAGCTTTCACTATGTCTGGATTTGAAGATGACAACAAATATGTAGGTAGTCCCATGGCTCCATTTCAGGGAGACCCAAACCACTTTCAGACCATGGGATATGTTATGTTGCCATACACATTTTTATATAATAAGCATAAAATATGATAAGCATGAAACGGTTTCCTTTTTTCCTTGGCCAACCGATCCAATGCTGTTTGAGGTAAGTTCCACCAGAGCTGTAAATCAGAGAAGGAAGAACAAGCTGATTAATGGTTTGAACTGTATTCCTAAAGATCAGTTATCAATATTAGCTTTAGTCTTCCAAAGTATTCCTTACTAAACTTTACCCTCATTGTTTATGTTTGATTGCCAACTCTTCATTGTTAGTATGACTTGTCTAATCCTAGTGACTATTCTTTTGTAAAATGTTTTCATTAATTTAAGAATGTAATGGAACTAAATTTGTTGTTAAATTCATTTTTCACCTTTTCTGAAGTATATAAGGAAAGTTACTTTTCACAGGGTGAGTACCAGACCTACTCATGTTATCCTCTTCGCTAGCATTATCAAAGGACTAGCCAATGAATATGAGGTCAATTGTTACAAATTGGGCAGTATACCAACAGATTTTGAAAAGGTAAAATTCCTCATTTAATGATATTTTCTTACCAAGAAGTTCTTTCTTATTTGAAGCAAAAATTATTTCCAGACATCATGTCATGACTGGCAAGACAAGTTATTTATCACTAGTAACATTTGGCACCACCTTTAAAAAGAATTTCTGAATACGTCAGCAGTTTCCTTATCAGCAGAGTTTGGGGAAGGTAAGAAGGTAGGGTCCAATCAGTACTTAGTAATTTCTTTACATTTTTCAAGTAAGTTTTAGGAAAATCAGATTTAGTGTTTACCACTGAAAAAATCTGTATTCTAGAATACATTTCTGGAGATATTTTGAAGTGACACTAACATTTTCAAGATGACATTCAGGAAGTATTAGATTACATCCTTTATAGATATGAGATGGTCCTGTAGAAGGATAGAGGGTATTTCATCCTTTACTCCCCCCTGTGAGTAGGAGTGGGTTTGCAATGGTTATAAATGGCAAAGATGGTTATGAACACAAACCCAGACTACTAATATCCCAGCAGATGTGATGTTTCAGTGGTGAAATGCTGAGTACTTTCCCTGTCTGATTTTTTTTTCTGTCTGCATAGATAAAGAATAACCAGCTAAGTCCATGCAGAACAGAGGAGTTAGTAAATTTGATAAGATCCAGGTTAAAGCCCTACTAAACAAATTATTGCAGATTTGGTAGTAACCATTTGAAATGTCAGGAACCACTACAGTGAGTCTCGAACTGCGGAGACTGAATGACCAAAAGATCGGACTTCCATATACTAAATTTGAGAAATTTCTTAGAATTTTCCCTTTTGGCCAAGGTATGGCCATCTTGGAGTTGGTATATATAAGTTCTGAGTAGGCTTGCCCCCCTACATGGGGGGTACAGGGGGGTTTGCTTCCCTGCAAAAAGAAATTTAAAGGAGAAGAGCAATTTTCGAGATTTGCTCTTCTCCATTGTTTTCTGGCTTTTTTCAGCTTTTTGTCACTCAGCATTTTGAGTGCCGACGGTTCGATAGGGAGCTACATTTGGTGCTTTTCACCATCCTGGAAAGAGCACCCCCCAACACACTCATAGGCTGTTTTGGAGGAATAAAAAGCCCTGCAATCTTATAAGACTTATGATTCCCCAAAGGAATGTAACTGAACTAGCATTTCTACCCTTGTGCTCATGACTTAGTATAGGTACTATATCTGTACAGGTTCTGCCTTGGTGAAATATTTTATAACTATCCCAGAAGTAAAAAAAGAGACTGGATTTATCTTGATTTAATTGAAACATAGTTGGGGCTTATTGCTGTTTACATTCCTAAATTATATACATATAATGTCATTTATGATATTAGATTTATTAAATATGTGTTAAGTAATTTATTTATCTATTACTTCTGCATTTATTTTCCCTACTCTGTGCATGGAAAATATTTAATCCAAACCTTGCAACTAACTCTGACTATAATCCTACAAATTACCTTACCAAAATCCCTTTTCCTGACAGTACCTCTGCACATGACAATATGACAACCACACACACTGCACACACAATATCAGGCAGAGAAAATGCCAAGATATCAACTTACCTAGTCCTTATTCTAACCCAAACCAGCATATACCCCTACACACACTTCTACCCCAAATAACATTTTCCGATCACACCTAACTTAGCCCCTCACTAAGTCCCCCTATTGAGCCCCTGTTATCAAAAAATAACTCAACTATGTAGATTAGCACAGCCACTCTAGGCCCCTAATGGTAGTAAACATGGTCAAAGGGACATGTTCATCCATCACAGTAGAGGTAAGTGCTGGGGAGTTTAGTAATAAGATAGTGTTAGGGAGTGTGTGTTTATGTGTATGTGAGTGGCTGCATGTGTAAGTTTATGTTTCAGTGTGAGTCTGTCTGCAAGATAGCAGTAGGAGAGTTAGAGAAGGAATAAGTTAGGTAGGTGTGTGTGTGTATGTGTGTGTGTGTGTGTGTGTGTGTGTGTGTGTGTGTGTGTGTGTGTGTGTGTGTGTGTGTGTGTGTGTGTTTGTGTTTGTGTGTGTGTCTGTGTTTGTGTGTGAGTGTGAGTGTGTGTGTGTGTGTGTGTGTGTGTGTGTGTGTGTGTGTGTGTGTGTGTGTGTGTGTGTGTGTGTGTGTGGAAGTGAGTGGGTTGGGGTCACTGTCATACTTGCACTCTCCCTAGACTAAAATGCAGACACTACAACATTGGGTTGGGGGGACCACTAGTCCTCAGAGTTACCTCTCTAAATCAATGCCTGAGAAGCACTTAAACAGAATGGGGATCAGTGGGTGGGAGGGGAAAAACACTAGCCACTAGGGTTATCTCTCTAAACTTGTGCCTGAGCAGCACAGAAACAGAATGGGGATGGGGCCAGGGAGGACTCACTAGCCACCAGGGTTACCTCAATAATCCTATGCCTGAGTGGCACTTAGAACAGAGATTTAGTGGAGGTCACTAGCCACCAGGGTAAGTCATTGCTATATGCCTTAATGGTACACAGAGTAGAGGAAGCTGCAGCACCAGGAATTACACTGCATAAGACACTTACACACAATGTGGGTCAGGGGAAACACTAGACACCAAGGATACTGTATATGGCATACTTTAAAGGTATGTGTGTAATACAAAAATGTGGTGCAGGATACCAGTAGACACTAGGTATAAGTAGCAAGCCTTAAAAAGCACTAAAAGGAATTCTAACGCTGTACCCTTACCCCTGCTTCAGAGGGGATTAATCCTCTGCACCACCACTAGACAGCAGGGATCTTATGCAAAAATAAAAAAAGTGATAAAAAGCAAGTACAGAGGTTTGAAACCCACACTGTGAAACCCCAGCCTTAACCCACTGCACAAACTGATAATTCAATTAACTCACTGGTTCTTTTGAGATTTCTTTCTTAAAAACTGTCTCAGGTTTCAACTTTCTGTTACCTAAGAAGTTCATTTGTGAGTGTTCTGCCATTTCACACTGAGCTTGATCGAAGGAAGGACACTGAGGAAACTCGGAGCTATAATATATAACATTAAGTATCCTGTTTTTTGTTTATTTGTGTACTGTGTATTTTTCTAGCTAGTTTCACTGTGTGTGAGGTATTAACTGGAAATTGTCCACTTTTTATTAAGCATCTGTTGGGTTGCTTGTTTCTAATAACTTGTTGCAGTTAAACTCTTTTTTCTAGAGGCTCCTTTAGCTGTTTAAAACTTTCATTTAAAGGCTCACTGCTGCTTTTCAGCTGTGAGAAACATTTCTGCAGTTTGTTTCCCACCCTCCCTTTCTGTTGGTATAGTGTTTTTATAGTTGGTGGCTTTGCAGTTGCCCGCCCCTAGTGTAAATTTGATCTGGAACCCTTCTCCCAGTCTAGTGTCATTACCTCATTCTACCCAGTACAGGCAGAACATTTGAGAAGGCCAATCAGCTTAGTTTCTGCTACTCCTATCTCTCTTTCCTTCTTTCCTTTCTCTCTTTCCACTTAAAAAAAAAAAAAAAAAGAAAAATGTATCTGCTTTTACTGTATTTGCGTTTCTTCCTACTTTATTTTGCTTTTGCGTCATCTTAAAAGTACTCAATTGTATTTATTACTGCTTGGTGTAACTCATTCTAAGCCTTTTAGTTTAAGCACGTGGGCTTCAGACCAGTTGTTTTACATTAAGAAGGTTTGTGGTCTGCACTGTAGTGGCAGAACAGGTAGCTTACATCCTTCTAAGTGGGAACTGCTGATTGAGGGCTCAGTGTCTGTTATTCTAAAAGTGTATTAATTCTGGTTTAAGCACTTGGGCTTCAGGCCAGTTATTTTACATTAAGAGGGTTCGTGGTCTGCACTCTTGTGGGAGGAGAGGTTGGACTCTGCCCTTCTGAGCTGGGAATTTCTGGTTAAAGGCATATAGTGCCTGCATATTTGAACTGCTTCTTACTGAAATTGGTGCACCTTGTTTGCTGTAGCATAGACTAGATCCAGGCCTGCTGAATCTAGCTTTGTTTGTATAACTTGAGCACTAATCCAGGCATTCTTTAAAGTATTCAATTGTATTTATTACTGCTTGGTAGTAACTTGATTAAAGTGTAGCTATAATTCTAAATCTTTTGGATTAAGCACTTGGGCTTCAGACCAGTTGTTTTACATTAGGAAGGTTTGTGGCCTGCACTGTGGTGGCAGGACAGGTAGCTTACATCCTTCTAAGTTGGGAACTGCTGATTGAGGGCTCAGTGTCTGTTATTCTAAAAGTGTATTGGTTCTGGTTTAAGCACTTGGGCTTCAGGCCAGTTATTTTACATTAAGAAGGTTTGTTGTCTGCACTCTTGTGGGAGGAGAGGCTGGACTCTGCCCTTCTGAGCTGGGAATTTCTGGTTAAAGGCTTATAGTGCCTGCATATTTGAACTGTTTCTTACTGAAATCAGCACACCTTGTTTGCTGTAGCATAGACTAGATCCAGGCCTGCTGAATCTAGCCTTGTTTGTATGCTTGTTGTTTGTTTGCTTGTTATTTCCCTGAAACGCTAATTTCACCTAAAACACGGCTTTTCAGCACTTCTGTAGATCCCTAGTGATATCTGCATTGCTTAATGTACTTATTTCCTTGTTTCACTTGAAAGAAAGGTGCTGTTTGTCATTTGTGCATTTAAGTTACCTGTAACACATTGCATTTAAGTTACCTGGCACTTGCTCACTAAGTCAGCACTAAAAAATTAAAAGCACTACACCCTCACAAACTCCCCTTGAGTACCTTGTTCCCCACTGGCCCTTTTTTTCAATTATAAAGGAATTCCCAATACTATTCTAGCATGTCCAAAGGTCAGTTGTCAATCTCCTCTCTGGTCCAGCTGGTGAATCTGGGAATCTTGAGGCAATGTTACAACTGCCTCATGTACACAGACAACCCTCTCCTCCTCCCAACAAATTCCAACACATGTGAGAGATGCAACCATATGGCCAAACTGGAGGCTAAGCTCTCTCAACTCAGTACTGGTGTAACCAGTCAGGAGGAGAAGGAAACCACACTCAATACAATTCCAGTTATTTTACATTAAGAAGGTTTGTTGTCTGCACTCTTGTGGGAGGAGAGGCTGGACTCTGCCCTTCTGAGCTGGGAATTTCTGGGTAAAGGCTTATAGTGCCTGCCTATTTGAACTGTTTCTTACTGAAATTGGTACACCTTGTTTGCTGTAGCATAGACTAGATCCAGGCCTGCTGAATCTAGCCTTGTTTGTATGCTTGTTGTTTGTTTGCTTGTTATTTCCCTGAAATGCTAATTTCACCTAAAACACGGCTTTTCAGCACTTCTGTAGATCCCTAGCGATATCTGCATTGCTTAATGTACTTATTTCCTTGTTTCACTTGAAAGAAAGTTGCTGTTTGTCGTTTTTGCATTTAAGTTACCTGTAACACATTGCATTTAAGTTACCTGGCACTTGCTCACTAAGTCAGCACTAAAATATTAAAAGCACTACACCCCCACAAACTCCCCTTGAGTACCTTGTTCCCCACTGGCCCTTTTTTTCAATTATAAAGGAATTCCCAATACTATTCTAGCATGTCTAAAGGTCAGTTGTCAATCTCCTCTCTGGTCCAGCTGGTGAATCTGGGAATCTTGAGGCAATGTTACAACTGCCTCATGTACACAGACAACCCTCTCCTCCTCCCAACAAATTCCAACACATGTGAGAGATGCAACCATATAGCCAAACTGGAGGCTAAGCTCTCTCAACTCAGTACTGGCGTAACCAGTCAGGAGGAGAAGGAAACCACACTCACTACAATTCCAGTCTCACATAGACCTACCACGACAGCAAACCAAACACATAAACACAAAAACATACTGAGGCTCTAAATAAAAATCTGCCTAAGCAGCAGAGACCTCCAAAGCAGACACCCAAGAAACCGCTACCCCAAAACAAAACACGTGCAACACATAGCTCACAAAGCCAGTGTGCCAAACAGTCACAGCCCTTAAGGCTAAACAACACACCTGATACACTTGTAATAGGTGGCTCTATCATCAGGCACACTGACGTCCCGCTCACCAGGCTGAACAAGGAGAAGGTCACGGTGAGCTGCCTGTCAGGCGCTAGGATCCGCCACATAACACAAGCACTCAGGTCACTCCAAGGCAAGTACAAATATGACTCAGTCATTGTCCATGCTGGTGTGAATGACCTGAGATGTACCTCCCTGGACTACATGAAAAGAGACATAGAGGAGATCTCTGAGCATGTAGCCCAGGCCGGTATGACCCTGACCTTGAGTAGCATCTTACCCTCACCAAGAATGATGCCACAATATGAAGACAAGATGATCAATTTCAACAATTGGCTTAAGTATTGGTGTCATTCAAAGGGGATCCAATGCCTGTCAGCCTGGGATGACATGCTCGACATGCCACAATGCTTCGCTAGGGACGGCTTGCACCTGTCACCCCTGGGCTTTCGGATATTGGCAAAGGCTCTTGCTACCCCCATAGTGCCTTTTTTAGGCAAGGCTCAAAAGACAAACCCACCTCCATAGGTATCACAAGGGATAAGAAACTAAGAGTAATGCTACTCAATGCCAGAAGTCTAAACCTCAAGATGCACGCACTCAAAACTCTCCTTAGCATGGAGAACATCGATATCTGTGCAGTAACAGAAACCTGGTTCAAGGCTACCGAGAGCACTCCAGCACTACGGTTATACCTCATACCATGCTTTTCGGCCCCAAAACTTGGACTGAACCACAAAAGGAGGGGGAGTATCAATATTCGTCAAAGATACCCACACCTCCAGGTTGGTGGCACAGCACGAAGCATCAGAGACTATCCATGTGCAACTAACAGTGGGTAAAACTGCCTTCTAGTTTATAGCCTGCTACAGACCACCCTCCCAAACCCAGGAACCCCACTCGGCCTTCCTGAGAACACTGGAAAATATGAAGGTCTCTCCAAACACCATTATATTGGGTGACTTCAACTACCCAAACATAGCCTGGGAGCATTACTCTAGCTCCAACACCCTAGCCCAAAGGTTCCTAGAATTTATAAACTCAAATGCTATGGAACAACTTGTTACCACTCCCACAAGAGGGGAAAACATACTGGACCTGATCATCACCAACATGGGGACTCTATGCTCCAGACCAGAAGTGTATCCCTCACTGGTAAGATCAGACCATAAACTAATCTCACTGGATATTCACATCCCAACCCCACCCCCTGCCCAGAAAACCACAGTGAAAACTTCTCTAAAGCAAATTTCACACTCCTCAAAACCGAGGTGGGATCCTTCAAAGCCCCCGGGCCTGTGGAAAATATGGCCCAGACCGCAGAATCCTTTATAAACGTATTCTATGAACACCTTCAGGAATGCATGGATCATGCAATCCCAAATAAAACCAAGACCCAATCCTCCAAAGGCAGACGTCCTGTCTGGTGGACCCCAGCCATAAACAAACTATACAATAGAAGGAGGAAGCTACTATATGATAGAGCAAAATCCCAAAAAGGGAAGGCATCTCTGATCAGTATTAGCAAAAAACTACGGGCACTCATAAAATCGTCTAAGGCCAGCTTCGAGAGAAAAATTGCACAGGACACTAAGGATAATCACAAGGCTTTCTTTAGTTATGTTAGGAACCTGGGTGGGAATTCCCAGATATGCTCAGAATTAGTCCAAAATGACAAAAAATACACCGAACCCACAGACATTGCCAACATCCTAGCTGACAGGTTCAGCACAAACTTCTCCCCCTCCCCACCAAAAGGGCAAATATCTATCCCAGCAGAGTGCTGCCCCCTGACATCTCAAATGCTCAGGTAAGAGCCACCCTCTACAAAGCAAAAAACACAGCATCAATGGGACCAGACAGTGTCCCGGGCTGCATCCTACATGAACTCCAAGAAGAGCTAAACCCAAACATAAAACTACTGTTCAATCTCAGCCTTACTACAGGATACGTACCCAAAGAGTGGCGTACAGCAACAGTGGTCACTCTCCACAAAGGTGGTGCCTCAACGGATCCTGGAAACTATCGCCCCATAAGCCTGACTAGCTTGGTCTGCAAAGCTATGGAAAGGATCATCATGGACCTCATAAATAAAGATATTGGGGACCTACAGACACTGGATCCTACCCAGTTCGGCTTTGTTAAGGGCAGATCCTGCCTCTTAAACCTGGTCGATTTCTTTGAAACAGTCACCAAGGCCTTTGACGAGGGGAAGGTGGTCCACACAGCCTACCTGGACCTCGCAAAAGCCTTTGATACAATACCCCACTCGGGCATTATAGATAAGCTCACCAGCTTAAATATAAACCCCTATGTCACTAGATGGGTTGCAAACTGGCTCAAGGACAGAACCTACATGGTTAGAATTGCTGGAGCCATGTCAGACTCCAAACCAGTTACAAGTGGTGTCCCACAAGGCTCAGTCCTGGGACCTCTCTTGTTTGATATATATTTTTCGGAGGTACAGGCCAACATAGAAGGACTGTGGCTGACCAAGTTCACAGATGACTGCAAACTGAGCGCCATAATCGACTCTCCAGCTGACACAGGCATCTTCCAAAAGGGCCTCATAGAAACAGACAACTGGTGCCATAGCCATGGCCTCAAGCTAAATGCCAAAAAGTGTATAGTCATCCCCTTTGGCAAAAACAAAGTGCCCACAAATTACCACATAGGTGGTAATCCATTAAGTACAGAAGAAGTAATTAGGGACCTGGGGACCCAAGTTGATAGCAATCTCTCATTTGACAACCACGTGGCCAAAGTGGTTAGAAGAACATTTTATATAGCCCACCTAATCATGAAGGGATTCACATCTAGATCAGGGGAGATCATCATGCCTCTTTACTCATCCCTCATCAGGCCCATAATTGAGTACAATGCCCCTTGTGGGATGTACCTTACCAGACACCTGCAGCAACTGGAAAGACCCCAAAAGTACCTCACCAAGAGGATCAAAGGGCTCAAACAGATGCCATATGCTGCCCGGTTAAAGAAACTCCAGCTCTACTCAGTGGCATACCGCCTGCTCAGAGGCGATCTGTGCCTGACGTATAAAGCCATGTCCAACCCAGAATTAATGGACATGCTGCACCTCAGAAAATCCAAATCCCATCAAGCTACGCGCTCGAGAGACTTAAACCTCAGCACTGAAATAAATAGGACATGCTGGAGGGACAGATTCATAACCCAGAGGCTCCCTTCACTCTGGAATAAAATCCCAGTCCAGGTTAGGCAGAGTCCCTCATTGACTCTCTTCAAGAGGAATCTTGATGAGTGGATGGGAGATCATAGGTTTACTCCGGGTATCACTTCTGTGTCACTGTTAGACAGAGGCACAGTATACTAACCTCGAAAAAGGGCATAGCAAAATTAATTTAAAATGGGTGGCGAAAGCCAAACACACTCTGGCTAGGCTTATAAATGCCCTAGGGCAGATAGCCTAGTATGAAACTATGAACCTATGAATAGAGCAGTTTATTTTTAACATATATTGGGGAGCTCAGGCACTATACAATGCCTGCAACAGTTCCCGACGTACAAGGGAGAGAGACAGAGAATGCAAAACATGCTTCTCAACATTGTAGCACAATGACAAAAACCAAAATTACATGGGGCAAATCACAGTGGGATTTTATCTATTCCATCTCTCAAACATTGAAAGTCAGTAAGATGACATTATTTGTATTATCCTGCATTTACTGGCAGGGCAGATATGAAGTGTGAAACCTGAATGCCTGACATTAAGGACTGATTGAATGCAATAATCTGTGAATTACTAGAACACTGAAAATAAGGAGATATCATAGACTTTCTGACAACAGGAAGAGGTACTGGATATGTGGTATGTGTATCCGTTTTACTATGTGTTTGTGTGTGGTAGAGACACTGTAGGGATATGTCTATGCTAACACGATGCAGATGACACTAACTACCACAGGAAGTACTGATCTGCCCTTGGAGTAGTAAACTGAAATTCAGAGACATGCAAATAAGCTGATGAGGTATTTCCTCTTGTGGCTAATGTATCTCTGAATCAGAAATCTCCACATTACGTAAGCAGGTACTTTTTAGTGCAGCCCTTAACACGAGTGGTGGAGTTCTGTATAAATCCTTGAGCATGCGTTTTTGTGTGCTAGGTTAACTTGATTTCTAGTTAACATGGTTGTCTGGTAGTTATGAAGTTGTAGTCGTTGTAAATGTGCGGCAGGCTTAACACATTTAGTGACTAGGTTTGTTAAGTTTTGGAGATTGGTGTTTAGAAACATATTTTTTACTGTCATGTGAAGCTACAAAAAAAAATACCTGAGTGTACCTAAGTGCTGCAGGTTTCCTCTGCCCAGCTAACTTTCTTGTATCCATGCACCACCACCCCCTCCAATTCTCTTTCTTTCCTGGGAAGGTTTAAATCCCTCTGCTGATTAATATTTTAATACTGCTTCTGCTGCTCTTTCTCACGATAAAACATTATTTAGGATATTCTGCTTTGAACCGTCCACCTTATAGATATATCTCTTTATCACCTCCCCCATTCTGTCCTTGATGTTTAGCTCCACATTTCAAATCTGCTTTCTATTACACTGCCATATCCAGAGTGACATACTCCTTTGTTTTCTCTCTTCCAGTATTTACATACTTAGAATCTTTCTACTAACTTACACCCTTCAACTCCCATTATCATGTTTACATATTTGCATGGTATATTGACTATTGCTTAGTCTATATTTGTATGGCAGAAAGAACTAGCTACATTTGCCATGCGTTGATCTCACCACTATCCTCCACAAAGAAAAGATGTCTCCAGTATCTCAAGAGTCAGCACATCTACCTATATACCTTACATCCTAGTGGCCTTAGATACAGTATAACTCTATTACATTGAACTGCATAATTTAACTTTGGAAACATTTTAATTCTCCAAACTTTTCTTCTCCTGTGTCTTCTTCTCTGTATTCTCTAGACTGACTCCTCTCAATATATATATATGTAGGTGTATGTGTGTGTGTGTTGGTGTGTGTGTGTGTGTGTGTGTGTGTGTGTGTGTGTGTGTGTGTGTGTGTGTGTGTGTGTGTGTGTGTGTATATATATATATATATGTAGGTGTATGTGTGTGTGTGTTGGTGTGTGTGTGTGTGTGTGTGTGTGTGTGTGTGTGTGTGTGTGTGTGTGTGTGTGTGTGTGTGTGTGTGTATATATATATATATATATATATATATATATATATATATATATATATATATATATATATATCTTTGGATTCTTATTACAAGAACAAAAGTTCACTACTTCGAACTTGTAATAGGAAGCCTCACTTCTGTGAAAGTTCACTTTAACGAACGTGAACTTTTGGGTAAGTGCACTTCACCGAAAACACCACAGCACAGTGGAGGACATAAAAAACAAGCTATGTCCTCCACTATGGTGCAATAGTCACGGACCTTAGGGTTAGGGCAAGGGTTAGGGCAAGGGGATATTTACTATCTTACTAACTTTTGCGTAAGTGCACTTCACCGAAAACACCACAGCACAGTGGAGGACATAAAAAACAAGCTATGTCCTCCACTATGGTGCAATAGTCACGGACCTTAGGGTTAGGGCAAGGGTTAGGGCAAGGGGATATTTAAATAAATCAGAAAAAAACACAACAGATGCAGCAATAAGAGGCAAATGTAGAATTAGCGTAGTAAAATTTAATTCACCGCTTTCGTCCAAAGACTTCATCAGAATGAATAAAAAACATCACAAAACAGGTTTAAATACAATCAGAATTAAACAATTAATTAACAAGTTAAATAACTAATTATAAAATTAGTAAGAAATTTTTTAAGTAATAGTAATTTTGGTTTTACCAACAGTGCCATCGTTACTATTTGCAACTTTTTGGAATTTATTTTACATAATAACTTCTTTTTATTTGGGAAAACTTACTACAGACAGAAGCGGGGTGTAGCTATGGGTTTACCAGCTGCCCCGGCTTATGCCAACATTGTTATGGCTTGGTGGGAGCTTGAATTCCTTCCGTTGCTTACCCAGAAATTCGGGATCAGTTTTTATTGTAGGTTTATAGACGATTTATTTTTCGTTATAGAAGGTAATTCTGATACAGTAAATGCATTCATGTCTGAAGTCAACTCCTTCTCTAGTTACTTAAAGTTTGTTAAGGGGACCGTGGGCTTAAGGGTTTGTTTTCTAGATATCTGTTTGGAATGGGACAACACTGACAACAGATTCCACAGTAGTATCTTTCGAAAAGAGACCTTTACCAACGGATACTTACATTCTTCCAGCAATCATCCTAGACATGTCATAAAAAATATTCCCAAAGGTCAATTCATTAGGGCGTATCGAATGACCTCAAAAGAATCAGTCTTGTTAAGGGAGTTTAATTTTATTACCTCTTTATTTTTGGAACGGGGTTATGACCATACCTTATTGGTGGAGACTAGTATTGATGTTTTGAACAATCGGAACAAGCTATATTTAGCTTTGCTCGACCATCCTTATAGTCTGGAACATCATGGTAATATTGATAGTACCCAGGTTGCCAATGAAGGGAATTTAAATACAAATTTGGTTTGTTCTCTGGACATGAGTGCTGATTATCAACAAATTCAAAATTTGGTTAGGAAGAATTGGACGGTCATTATAGGTAATCTAGACTTATCTAAAGTCATAGGCAAACAACCTTTTTTTGTTTGCAGAAATAATTCTAGTTTAAAAAGAATTTTAGAATTTAGTTCTGTTGACAGTAGTAATCTTATCACCAACAAGAAAGGAATGCAGTGTTGTCATCACTGCAACATGTGTAGGTTTATTTCTATTGGACCTTATGTTAACATAGAATCCCATCACAGGATTTTAACAGTCCCCAACGGTGTAAGTTGCGACACCAAAGGTGTTGTTTATATCAGTTTATGCAGCACTTGTCCAGCATTTTATGTTGGGATGACTAGTAGATGTCTGAGGACTCGTATCAGAGAGCATAATTATGGTATCAAAAAGAAAGATGTCACCAACGCGTTATACAAACATTCTCTTGTTTGTTGTGGTTTTAAAAAAAATTTATTTTCTATATTAGAAGTTTGTCAAACTGATTTGAGGGGAGGTGATTTTAAAAACTATATACAGCAGAGGGAAACTTTATGGCAGATAAAGTTAAAAGCTGACTGTTTCCCTGGCATTAACGATGCCATTAATATCAAATGTTTTTTGAAACACAGGAAGTTACAAATCCATAAAAGGGAAGGATTAGTTTCCTCCTTTTTCAATTGAAAGATTAACAATTGTATTTTATAATTAGTTATTTAACTTGTTAATTAATTGTTTAATTCTGATTGTATTTAAACCTGTTTTGTGATGTTTTTTATTCATTCTGATGAAGTCTTTGGACGAAAGCGGTGAATTAAATTTTACTACGCTAATTCTACATTTGCCTCTTATTGCTGCATTTGTTGTGTTTTTTTCTGATTTATTCGTTTATTTGGCTTTTTGTGGATGCAAGGGGATATTTACTATCTTACTAACTTTTGCGTAAGTGCACTTCACCGAAAACACCACAGCACAGTGGAGGACATAAAAAACAAGCTATGTCCTCCACTATGGTGCAATATTCACGGACCTTAGGGTTAGGGCAAGGGTTAGGGCAAGGGGATATTTACTAAAGCTATCCCCTTACCTAACCCATGCCCTAACCATAAGGTTTGTGACTATCACACCATAGTGGAGGACATTGCTATGTCCTTCACTGCGCTGCAGTCATCACTGACCTTAGGGTTAGGGCACGGGGCATGGTAAGGGGATAGCCCTACGGGCTATCCCCTTACTATGACCCATGCCCTAACCCTAAGGTCCGTGAATACTGCACGGAAGTTCAGTACACCACCCGTTCATTGTACTGAACTTCGCATAAGTGCACTTTCGATTAACTGCACTTTCGCTGCAGTGAGCATTCCATGTACTATTTCGAATGAGTGAAAATTCAATCTAGTGTATGGAACCCATATATGGATATATATATATATATATATATATATATATATATATATATATATATATATATATATATAGGATTACTATCAAAATGTTGAATGTAATATGTGCATGTAGTTGTTTGTTCGAATATAATAGTCACAATGTCGAATCTGATTTTTTGTGTTGCCGAATTCAATGTTTTTGAACACTTTCTGTTATGCACCTTCCCTTACAGCTATGCTTGCTTTTAAGTATATAACACCAATATTTTCTGCAACCTTTACTTTTGCTAAATAATATTGGTAGCCATCTATTACTAGCATATCACAACCTTTCGGAGTTTTAATTGTAAAGTATGCTGTTTCAAGTATGCCAGACATATACTCAGATAAGTCAACCTCCTAGTTTTGAAACAACAGTAATACACCTGCTATTAACAATTGATGCAAAGTACAATGTACTAAGTGATTGCCAAAATGACATACTCCCGGATTTACTAATCTTCCGTGTAAGACTAGATTAGTCTTGCACAGAAGCGCCAGTGTAAGAGTATGACGGCAGCGCGCCATGCATATTAATGAGGGTGCGCTGCCTCAACTCTAAAGCTTACATGGAGCGTGGACGAGTTTAAGGGGCATGTTAGACTGCTGAGCAGTCCAAATATCCATGCCCCTGCAATGAAGAAATGCCACAACTTCCATTTAAATGAGCGAGTCCGCTCACATGTGTACAATGTAACACTACACTCCCCCATATGTTAAACAACTAACAGAATAAAAATTAAAAAGATTTTTTTTTTATCTTCCGAAATAGCTGCCCGTAGTTGCATGGGTTTGTCTGCGTTTGCCCATTGCTTAGCTACAGTTACAGCAGCTTAGATACCAGAAGAGGATAACAAGAAAAAAAATGTGCAAATTAAGCAACATAGTGATAGCGTAGTGGTTAGAGCCTTCGCACAAAGAGGAGGCATTCCTGGTTCAAGTCCCACTATGGCATGTTCCATTTTCTGTGTGAAATCTGTATACAAAAACATTTTTTACGCATAAGTTTTGTAAAAAGCATTGAAATGTTAAATTTAGTAGTGCATAAATGATATATATGAAGGTGAAATGTTTATGCATTCTGAGGCATGAGTACCCTATGTTAAGCAATATAAAGCACTGCTAAGCACATTTTACCAGTACTGAGCATATTTAAATACATTTGCGTGTAGCTGTGCACCGCGCTAACCAGTGCAACATCTTTGCGCGTAGCTGTGCACTGCGCTAACAAGAGCAATGTCGGGCAACATAGGGCAAACTCGGGCAAAGTCGGGTAAACACGCTCACACCTGCTTTACTGTTCCTTAACCAGTCAGGTCTGCCCAACAGGAAAATAAAAAGCAGTGACAGGACTTGAACACTATGCACTACAGTCACAGTACTTAACCACTAAGCCATAATAGCATTTCAGAAACATGCACTTTCAACAGAGACATATCTATCAAAGGGATTTTAAACATTGCCAACATCAGCTAAGCAGGCGTGCCCACAGCTGAGCTTTTTCAAAACTGGCCAGTCACAAATAAGTGTGGGAAATGAGGCATATTTAATCTTCACAGGTGGGAATACGTACTATAACTGGTTGTAGCTTCCTTCTGCAGTCAGCATGGCTTGTGTAGGTGAACGCACTCAGTTTAGAGCACAACGCTGGGGCATACAGGAATCCAAAATTATGGTTTGGCTCCTCATCCACAAACACAAGCAAAGACTCCTGCAGGGCCAGTACCAGGGTACCCAATATAAAACAGAGGCCTGGAACAGTCTTGCCCATGATCTCACCAGTGCCACTGGAGTTCCTCGGACTGGTGAGCAGGTCAGGCACCATTATTCTGACCTGAAACGGCATAGGGGGGATGAACTGGACCGGTTGATCCAGGAATCCCGTAGGATGCCTAATGCTCCAGTACTGAGTAAGTAGCCATTGTATTAAGTAGTTAAAAATTGCCATGCTTGTCTATACTATAGGTATGTTTCAATATCACTGCATTTACTTCACAGCTGCAGGTGACAGGGCTATGTATCTGCAAGCCCATGAAAATAGGCTGCAAAGGCTGTGTCATGAGGCAGGTTAGTAATTATTCTGCATGTACTGTTATATAAAATAAATGAGAGAGCCTTCAAAATGTGTTTTAACCCAATAAATAAAGGTGTAATACTCCTTTAATAAATGTATAATTCCTGGAGTGCGTTTGTGTCATTTTCTTTGATATGTTGTTGTACTGTTGCATTCTACAAATAGTAGTGTTGTATTAAGCAGTGTCAACTCACACTTGGGTAGTCCCATATAACGTGAATGAAAGGAGTGCCAGTAGCTTTTATGCATATTTACAGCCCTCAATTGTTGGTTCATGCCCAGCATGTACAGGTTAATCTGGCACATGAGTAGCTTGGTATTGTGTTCCCCAGAAATGTCAGTGTGCTGCCAGAACTGTAGGGAGCTGTTAACATATAACTGATACTTTCATCTGAACATATCTAGATAATTATATGAAAGTAGAGCTGTCAGTGAACCATCTTAGCAGTAGTGTGTGTGAGCAACTCTCAAAATATGTTGCAGTAACATCTGCATCTTGGATAGTTTGTATGTAAGATACAGCTTATGTATATAATGATCTAGCAAAATCCAATTGCACAATATAAGGACATTGGGTAGTGTAATAATACATGTAAGGGACATATAACTGCAGTTAACAGGAATGTAGTGAAATCTAGAAGAATATATAAGTTGTTAATTGAGCTATCTTTTTCCAGCCTACTGTATGTGCATAAAAAATGCAATTCCACACCTCAATCGGTATCTCTAATCTCAAAACATTTGTTGGGACATATGACCTATTGGTTTATAAATATTTGTATTTATTTCTATGCATGTGCCCTGTTAAAATACCACAATATTGGTGGCCTGTTGCCATCAATTAAACCTGCATGCTGTTGTAATGTCCACTATTGTTCTATATATGCATGTGTTATACTTGCTTTTCAACTGTTGAAAATCTGGTGTGTTGGTTTCATGGGAATACTTCTGCATGCTAATATAACTAATTGGGAATGCTGTTGACTGTTACTAACCAATATCTTTATTAAACTCTCCAAAACATAGTTCGTATGGGAAGGCCGGTCCCAGCGGACCCACCTGTCCCCACCTCAGCTGGCCATGGCACCTGGCACCAGCAGATCCGGTGCCCAGCCTGGGACCTCCTCCTCCATTGGCCCTGTGCCACCTTCAGGTGGAAGCGCTGCAGGGGATGGGGCTCGGCCCCCCGTGCAAGCATGGGCGGAGAGGCACTTATCATCCTTCATACGGTCCGGGCTGTGGTGCATAGAGAAATTGAACATTCTGTTGCAGTACCTCTACGCCAGCTTGAGGCCCGAGTGGCACAACTCCCGGGTCAGGCTGCCCCTCCTACACCAGCCCCCAGCACAGCCACCTCTGGGCCGTGAAGTTGCAGTGGTGACTGCCCATGGGTGGGTACCTCAGTCCCACTGTTTCCATCTGGGGGCTCATGGGCTTGTGATTTCCAAAAATCCCTCCCCGTCAAAGGTGTTCACCCACCACATGTGTCATATACCACCCCTGTATGCGTCTTGCTTGTCTTGATTGTTTACCTCCCCAACCTACCTCCCCAAATATACCTACCACACATTCCACTCTCACCTGAAAAAAAAGGGCAGTCTGCTCCCAAAAAAAAAATTACGCCCCATACATAGCTGCCCATTTTGCACACATGTCCACTGGACACATGAAATGTAGTTTAATCGGCATTACAATATACTTTGCTGTCCTCACCCCTCTCTCAGGGGTTGAAGGGTTCATATCTACCTCCAAATGTATTGCATATGCACAGCTGTTGCTGTTGAAGAAATGGGCAGCTATGGACCTTCCCTACACCTGTCCCGCACATCCCGAGCTATTTTCCATATTGTCTTTCCCTCTTTGTGCCCCCTTTTCACCACCTTCCTATCTCCCCATTTTTCTTTTCTTTCAAAGAAATTAATGCGGGGGTGAGCAGGAGTAAACAACATTAAGCAATAGTGAGTGGGTTTGTGCTTGGCTAAACAATGCGAAGCATTGCACAAACCCATGCAAACCTGCTTACAACTGCTTAAAAGTGCCTTAGTCACTCTGTATGTGAGGGCCCTTGTTCTGCTCAGGAACAAAATAAAACACCTCTGCAAGTCTCAAACCCCGGACCTTGCACACACTACACAACATGAAACACCACTAAGCCAGGGTAAATATACATCAAGTTGGTGCTTAAATAATTATATCATGCATCAGAATGAGTGAATGTAAAGGAAAATTCATTATACCATAACACACAACTTGTTCTGTGGATGTTGACCAACAGTTGTTGTGGGATTACATTACATGACTGTAATAAGAGAAGCAGCCATTCTAGCAGGAAATAATGTTACACCATCACCTTACAACCCCACACAGTATCACAACAGGACAAACACTGGCATATCTGCTTAGGGCAGAGGGAGGCAGAAACACAGAGGCATATTAGCCTTTCTGTTGTTACACACTGTGCAAATAGCTTTGGAAGGAGTTTTGGAAACATACCCTTATGTAGGAATAAAACACTGAAATACAAATGGATGTAGCCATGTACTGGTAGCAACCAACTGTAAGAATGCCATTGATCTATTGCTGAAAAGACCTGTGTGGTGCACAGACAAAAAATAACAGGCTATTCTCTGGCTATCATGTGGATAGGTCCACAGTTGGGAGTTACGCAGACAGACCACATGCCTTGATAAACTAGCATGTACACAGCAACCCTGTAAATCCAGCAAGATAAAATCCACACAATACTACTTACACTCTCTGTACTTCTGCAACAGTACACAAATGTAGAATATACCTGTGTGTGCAGGGTCTACCAAGGATGTAGGTAAGCATACTCACTGTACTGAAATGTGTCCAGTTTTCTTGAGCAGCTTGTGCTAATATCAACACTAAAAATGCACAAACTGTTTAGAACTGAGTAAATGAATATTCACAGTATAGCAGTTCACAAACAATTCTTGTGCCAAAGGAATACATCTCTATAACTAGCTTTGTATGGCAGTTAATTGTAACAGTTGAAAAGAAAGTACATCTTTCTATGTATCTTGGGGTAGCATTTTGAGGGGTGAGTACATTTCTACACTGACAAGTGGGTACTGGAAGCAGCAACATTAGGTCTGAGTACAAAATGTAAATTTCTGACTACACCCCTGGCTTCTGATATAAGAACTATACCAACCTTCTGTCTTAAACAATGATGTCCACACCAAACAAGGATGATCTCCAACTTGGAAAGATGAAAGGGCCATGCCTACATGAGTCAACATTTATAGTACTGGGTTGCTATGACAATGATTACTTCAATTACTACACAGCAGTCTGCATGCAATTAGCAAATGGTGGACACTAATTGGTGCAGAGGCCATCACATGCTCATGTGCAATTCCTACAAAAGCAGGCTGCAATCTATGGCAACACACTCAATCACTCTATTGCAGAGACTGATAGAGAGAGAGAGACAGAGAGAGAGAGAAAAGGAAAAATAAATATTACCAAATTATACAAAGGAAAGGTATGTGAAACATATGTATTTACTGGCATGTAGTAGATGTTATTGAAGAATAGTCTACATAATGTGAAACATTCATATGTGGCAGCAGTACTTCTTTCTGCACAGATGTTTTGCTTAACTACTGCTATGGACAATACTGTGTGTACATGTGGGCAGTGGGACATACCTGTGAAATGTGTAGCTCAGCATTAAACGTCAAAGATCTGATCCATGTTATCTGTGTTCTGTACAGTGTAGTGGCCAATGGCTGTTGGGGGATTAGCACTGACATTATATAAACATGGGTGTGACAGAACATCACATGCATGATAGTCATATTAAAGTGTAGCTTAGCATTGGCAAGTGCTGTAGCAGTCTAGTATGCTTATCTATCATCTGTTGCCATATATACCCCCCAATGTTAGTCTGTGTTCATATGTGACACCTGTTTGTGTTGCAGCAAGGCCCAACAGTTCAGCTGTGAGGTCCAGGGACTTACAACAGTGTAGACCATGTGTGTGTATGCCACACACATACAGAGAAATATATATATATGTCATATATATATTCACATCTGTATATCTGCATAGAGCAGGGGACATATTGCAACTGTTTGCGAAGGGGGTATATATATATATAGTGTTGCTGAAGGTTAGTATGCGCATATGTGACAAACAAGACAGCATACAGTACTGGTATATGACATGTGGTGATTAACCACTGTGGGTGGTTCATTCAGTTTGCAATGCTGAAGCTAGTAAGGCCTGCTAAAGCTACCTGGGCTGTGAACACCTTCAATGCATTTATCCCAAGACTGTGTGATGTTATTACATTACTGTACACCTTACATCCTTTGTATAATTGATATTCTCACTATGAAAGGTGAAATGTATATGTGCCTATATATATATATATATATATATATATATATATATATATATATATATATATATATATATATATATATATATATATATATATGTAGACAAATGGATGTGTATATGTATCTATACATATATATATATATATATATATATATATATATATATATATATATATATAAATGTATATATGTATATATACATATATATTATATATGTATTTATATATACTCATACACACCTACATCTACTTGTTGCAATAGATTCTCTGTACTGTTGACTGACTGTGATGGTCAATATGTTTGTGAATACATCAAAGATATGTATCTGTGGGATAGCTTACTGGGAAACTGTTTATGTTATGGTATTCTTGATCCTTGCTTTGATCCTAGCAAAAGCTGTGTATTCTGTTGCTAGGCAGAACAAGTGCTATTGCATACAGTGTGATTAAGTCCCTTGGTTTTAACTAGGGTGTGTCATTGGAGGCTAAAGCACTACATCTATGATTATCGACTGGTACCCATGTTGAATGCAAATCCCGTGTGTACTGTAGTACTAACTGAAGCTCTGGGCTTGTGCAGCAAAATATGGTGTATGTCCACTTTGCTTGCATCTACTGTTTTGTGTGGTCCTTGTATTTATCACAGATTACATTTCTCAAGATTAAGATAACTACTGACACACAATACTGTATAGTACACACTGAAAGCTTATCTGGGTTGTCATACCTTTGTGTCCTGTAATTATGTCTGACGTGTGTGTGGGTATGTCTGTAACATGTCCTTTGACATATGTGTGGTAATACATATAACTGTGTATCTAGCGACATTCATAGTGTACTACAGCAGTATGTGACCTATATTCCCAATTGAGCACATATTTTGGCCACGGGTTTGGCATTAACAAGTTGTGTGGTATAATATTAATACATTTACTGGACCTTACACTGATTGCGATGGATGATATATTTCTTTACACATCAGCTTGATGTATTTCTGCTTTGGCTAGGTGGTGCATTGTGTTGTATACAGTGTGCCAGGTACTCTTGTATAGTCTTATATAGTGATTTTATTTTGTTAATGTGCAGAACATGGTTCATTGGATAGAGAGTGAGCAAGGCACTTTCAAGCAGTTGTGGGGTGAGCAGTGATAAGTGGCAGTTACAGTGTTTCACTCTCGGTTAGCTTATAGGTTGCTAAACTTCCATAAGCTGTGCTTACCCTTCTGAAAACCCACTTGCAAATGCTGAAATGTGCCTTATTCAGTCTGTAGCCCCTGACCTTTGTTTTGGCTAGTAACAAAATAAAAAGCATTTACTAGGAAAAAACCCACAACCATTCACATCACAGCATACGTGATTTGCCACTAAGCCATCTCAGATATACATATCATTTATGTATTCACAAACATAACATCAAGTACAATCATACAACACTACAGAAAATGTACTCCAACATGTAAATGTATGTGTGTGAGTAATTATTGTAATCTATGCTCAGGTACAGCATATTGTATTATGTATGTAAGTATATATATACATATATATATATATATATATATATATATATATATATATATATATATATATATATATAGCAGTTCAGTGATATCTGTGCTGTATAATGTTAAATGTGCCATATGACTTGCGCAGACATATTTTTGTATTTATGTCTTCCAGGGATCATGACCCACCACAGGAACCCAAGCTACAGTAAGGCTGAAGATGATATCATCACTAGCATTATGATTTAGCACTACCATTTACTCTTTTCATGAACCAGCCAGGATCAGCATGAGCATACTGCAATGTGGCAAGATCTTGTCTGCAGGGTCAATGAGGTAGGCCTGCATAACCACACATATGAGCAAGTACGCCACCACTGCAGTGATCTTCTCCGACATGTCCGTCAGAGTGTCGCTGATGTGCATACGGAACAGCTTGTAACAGGGAGTGGTGTTAGCATCCATCCCCCCTCACCAGAGTGGAGGAGCTGCTCATGAGCCTGGTGGCACCTGCCCAACAACAACAGCAGCAGACATACACCATGATGGAGGTTGGAGCCACCCAGAAAGCACACATGGAGCATGCAGGTAACATGGCATATCTGTAGACTACTGCTGTCTGTATTGATAGATCATGCATATGTGAGATGTGGAGTATGTTGTTCAAAGATGTGGAGCCTGTTGTTGTGCAATACTAATCATTTGGAACATAATCTGTAGTCCTGTGAATGTAAACTGTTGTTGTACTGTAAGATTGCAAACACACAGTAGCAATGCCACAGTTGTGGCCACTGACAAACTGTCTCATCTCTATGTAGGTACCTCTGGGGTGACGTCAAGGAAGCGGACAGATGCTGGTGAGAGTGTTCTACATTTATTATTGGAAATAAAATGTGCATGTCATAGTTAAGGTTTAGGCCATGTACACATGTTGTTATCATTGGATGGGCACAGTTGATACTCAACATCCACATAACATACACATCTATGTCATACACAGAGCATTTTAACATGCTACACATAAAGGATTCCCAAACCCTCTGTAAAGACACACTCCAGTATCCAAAATCTCATTCACACATTACACAGAATATACCTGAGGGAAGAGGCCTATCCTGGGGCATTTAAACACTCTGCAACACACTACACATTCATGTCAGGGAATACTCCTTATTGGCCTCCTTACAAACTCATGTAACAACTGGTTGTGAAATGGTGAATTTAGCCAAGGTAGTACAGTTCTGGCACAGCATGATTTGTGCTGGTTTGTGAAACATTTGTAGCCTCGAGTGACCACCTGATGCTTCATGATGATGGCCTATGGTACTATACCCAATCCAGTTATTGTAACCATAGTACTACACATAGCTGTCATTGCTACACACCATAATGATGCATGTGTGCACACATATGCACCTCTAAACAGTATGCATACCAATCACCATTTGCACAACTGACACATATATGTCTTGTGATGCTATTGAGTGGCTAGGACATATGACACATATTGGGTATGTGTAGTGTTTAAATATGCAGTCATGGATGAGACTGGCATGTCCACAATATTATCTACACTCACCATAAGTACTGTACATTGGGTATGTGGCCAAATGGTATTCTATCAATTATCCATGCACCACTGATGATGTTGTGTGAATACTCATCATGCATGTGCTAAACACTTGTCCACAATTAACACATGTCCACAATTATTTGCTAAAGACACAGAGGCTGTAATCAGCATTGGATACCTATATGACACACAGATGCACATCCAGCAATGGTATGTACACCTGTGAGTTATGGTGCACAGTACATCACAGGGTTATGAATACCTGCACAGCAATGTTGTGTCCATGTATGCATTATGTTCCAGGGGGAGGGCCATCACCTAATAACAAAACACATGCATCAAAGCCATGTATACTGTTAGTAACAAGGATTGACTACACTTGCACTGCATGCTGTTGAGCAACACATGTCCTGCATGCTGACAGGTGTGATATTACTGCTTTGCTTGTGATACTGTACTCCACCATCACCTGCTATTGTGTATGTTTTGTGATTGCTGGTGTTGCGTGTGTCTGATTTCGGGAGGAGTGTAGGTTTGTGTGTGTGCATGTGTGCATGTTTGCATGTGGTCTGAAGTCATGTTCAGGTCTTAAAGTGTGTTTCCTGTTTTCCTTTCACAGGTAGCGAGGTGGGGCTGGTTCAGTACAGCAGGGAACCTGATGTCACTGAGACAGACAGTGATCATGAGGATAGGTGTGTTGAAGCACAGGCAGGTTTGTCAGGGTCTGTTGCTGGACCACCAGTTGACAGTACACAAGTCACCACCCCATCCATGCACACAGTCATACTGCCTATACATCCATCATCACCATTGCCCATAGCTGAGGGACAGTGTACGGTCGGCACTGGCCCGGACAGTGTGGTATCTATGGCACATGTATCAGGGCACAGCAGCCATAGCCAGATGTCTGGAATGGTGCCACATAGGCAGATGCTCAGGGGTTCTCATCAGAGCACTGCTGGTCATCATGCCCCCGGCAGATGTGCCACACCTCTTTCTACCACATGCATGTTCTAGGCTGTCATGGAGGCACAAACACAAATGGAGCGGTACACCAGATAGGGGCTAAGGGCACAGAGGGCTCATTACAACTCTGTAAATGACAGTATCCATGACCTAGCAGGTGCCATACGTAACTGCACTGAGGTCATTGATAGACGTTGGGGTGAGACATTGGATGTCCTCCACAATGTCATGTCCATGTGTCAGGACAGTGCAGGATGGTTGAGACATTGACATGGACGTATGTCAGCAACATCACTAGCTGGAGGTCACTGTGGACATCCAGCAATTCACAGCTGCTCCCGTAGTGCCAGTACCAGCCCCAGCAATGTTGGGGGAGGCTGTCCATAGACTGTTCTAGCAGACCACGTGCACATGGCTCTGGCCAGTCCCAGCAGGGACCTGGATCCAGTGGACATTTGTCAACCTCTGAGGATAGTACCCAATCTGGAGTAGTACCTCATACTGACTGTAGCACCCCTGCCAGAAACAGGTTCCATATCCTTGGCCAGAGATGGTGATCTGTAAAGCCTGCCAGGTACAGTCTGTAGTTGTCTCACAAATCCCCATATATGGCAGCCACAAGGTGGAACTGTGTGCATGCAGACACACACACATAAACCAGAAACCTAGGGCAAACACATACCCACACACATGACATCAACATTGGCCCATAATAGTACTCATGGCCCTCACACACACACACTCATGCACACATGTCGATTGTATGGCTCAGTGTAGTCCTCTGGCAAACCAACAACACACCCTGTGCATATGATGAAACCTGTGCCACCTCCTGTCATCTGTAACATTGATGCAGGAAGAGGCTAACATGGTGCTGGTGCACAGGGTGACTTTAATAAAGTATAGCAATGGTTGGATGTGTAGCATGTTGTCAGCAGTAAAGTGTAATGATATCCTTGAAGGTGTAGCTGAGCAGGCTTGATGCATTAAAGCTGTAATTAGCAATGTTGTATTGTTTTCACCAGTGTTTATTCCAATTGTGTTTTGTTTGCCCATGTGCCACTTGGCTGATGTGTGTAGTTATGTCAGTATGTGTTATACAGTGGACAGTAAGTGTGGGGTGTGTGCAACACAGGTTTGCAGGTGTCCATTTGTGAACATGGTGGAGGTGCACTGTCTGCATGTACATGCATATTGGACACATGGGCAGGGTGACATGCCCTGTATTGGCCAGTGTTAACACTCCATAGTGTCTATTGGTGGCCAGTATGTATTGTACTACACACATTTTGGAACTTGAGTACGCATGTGTGTGTATGACACGGGTTGACACTGTGCTATGGATGATGCTGTTGTTGCTATCTGTCATTGGTTTGCATTACTAAGGTTAACACTGTCCCAGCTGCATAATCCTTTAGTAATGCACACTGTTCACCTACAGGGTTGCATGGACCGTGCTATCACAAACACAAGAAATACTCACTTATACAGTAAAAGTGCATTAGTCTCATGGACCCCTGTCATAAACTAAATATATAATAGAAGGTGTGAAGTTGTACCAAGAAAGAGTTACATACCAAGAAGGGATAATCTCTCTGGTCAGTATCATTGGGAAAATACAAGCCCTCATTAATCATACAAGGCAAGGATTCCAAAGACAACACTAAAGCTTTCTTTAGTATTGTTTATAATCTAGAGGGGAAATCTCAGATCGGGTTAGAGTTAATGTAAATGGTCACAAAGTGCACATATCTGAATGACATTACCAATATCTTGTCAGACAGTTTGAATGCGGATTTCACCAACCTGTCATTACACAAGGGCCACATTTCCAGACCTGAAGAATGTAAAACCTGATGATTCACAGACACTCTAGTTAAAACATCTCTTTACCAAAGTTCAAACCACAGTGGCAATGGTACTGGACAGTGTCCCTGGCTGTGTCATACACAAGCTGACATATGAAGTAACAACTCACCTAAACACTCTGTTCAGATGCAGCCTCTATACAGGTTACATACTTGTGGAATGATGCACGGTAATGGTGTTCACAGTCCACAAGGGTTGAGCTACAACTTCTTCTTCTTCTCCTTTCAGATGCTCCCATTAGGGGTTGCCACAGTAGATCATCTGTTTCTATTTCTTCCTGCCCTCTGCATCTTGCGCTGTCACACCATCCACCTGCATGTCCTCTCTCACCACATCCATAAAAGTCATCTTAGGCATTCCTGTTTTCCTGTTACCTGGCGGCTTCATCCTTAGCATCTATTTCACAATATACTCTGCATCCCTCCTCAGCACATGTACAAACCAACATAATCCTGCCTATCTGGCTTGGTCTACTAACCTTCAAACCTGGGCTGACCCTCTAATATACTTATTCCTAATCCTGTCCACCCTCATCACACCCAGTGCAAATGTTAACATAAATTAATTAAGGGTAGAGCTACAACAGATCCCGGAAACTTTCACCGTATAAGCCAGACAAATGTTATCTAGAAGGCTATGGAGCACAGCATTATGGAACTCATTAACAGAGACATTATGAACCTGCAAACACTGCACCATACCCACTTAGGTTCTCTAAAGGCCAGATCATGGCTCCTACACCTAGTAGACTTCAAGCCAGTTACCAAGGCTATAGGTGAGGGAGAGGAGGTCCACACAGTCAAGCTGTAGCTCACCCAGCAATTCATACCCATCCCACATTCTGGTATTATATATAACCTCAACAGACTGACCATAAGCACCTGTTAGATGATGGATTGACAACTGACGCACAGATGTAGGACACACAGTAACATTTGCAGCCTCCGTGTACAATTCTATGCCAGTAACAAGTGGTATTCACCTGCACTCAGTCCTGGGAACACTCCTGTTTGCATATAGCTTTCTTAGGTACAGGCAAACACAGTAGGGATATGTCTGCCCACGTTTGATGAAAATGCATACTGTGGGCTAGACATTATTCTCCAGATGACACACACATCCTCCAAAAGGGAATCATAGAGACAGATACCTAGTGTCAAAATCATGCTGTAAAGCTATAAGCCAAAGAAAGCATAGTTATCCACTTTTAGAAAACAAAGTATCCCCAGAGTACCACATAGGTAGTAGCCCCCAAAATGCGGAACAGGTACTAATGTATACATAGAGCCATGTGTTTAGTCATCTCTCCTTTGATAATCACATTACCAAAGGGTTTTGGAAATCCCTCTGTGGAGCACATAAGCAATAAAGGGTTTGCATGCAGATCAACAGAGGTTATTGCACACCTATAATGATTAGTCATCTTTGCCAGACTTTGCTTGCTTTGGAACAGGATTCAAATATACCTCAAGCATAAACCCTCACTCACACTCTTCAATAGAAACCGTGATGAGTGGATGTGAAACAGAAGACGTAGCCCAGGGATCACTGCAGTGGCTAACCTTGTCACAAGCATACAGTAGTGACCTAAGGTCTGGAAAGTGCCAGCATGCTCTGGCAAGGCTAACAGATGCTTTCATGGAGAAAGCATAGTACCCACCTATGAAAAAATTGAGGTCACATGTATGTATATGGCTTTGCCCCACAGCTACCTTACATGTGTTATGCACATAGAGTTGTCATACACTAAAAAAAACCCACTCCACATTGACCAACGGTATCACACACACATTACCAATTGCAGGATTTAAACTCCTATCTAAGTACATTATGAGACTACAGCAGTATGCATTTACATGACACGCTATACACATCATGGGGAGTTCATCTTCCCACAGGTATATTTGTAGGATGGTGACATCATCAGACCTGACAAAGATGAGTATATCACTTTTAAGGGGTGTGAGTAGTCTCCAAAAAAGTTGCTCCCACCCCAGTGAGAGACAATCACACACAAACACACAGTTGGCAAGTGGAGGATTCAAACCCCTATCTAATTACATTATGATAGTACAGCAGTACACATTCATCCAAAACACTATACACATTACTGGGACTGCACCTTCCCACAGGTATATTTGTAGGATGGTGACATCATCAGACTTGACTAAGATGAGTATATCACTTTTAAGGGGTGTGAGTAGTCTCCAAAAAGGTTGCTCCCTCCCCAGGAAGAGACAGACAGACACACAGTTAGCAAGTGCAGGATTCAAACCCCTACCTAGCTCCATTATGATACTACAGCAGTACGCATTTACACGACATGCTATACACATCACTGGAATCTCACCTTCCCACAGGTATATTTGTAGGATGGTGACATCATCAGACTTGACAAAGATGAGTATATCACTTTTAAGGGGTGTGAGTAGTCTCCAAAAATGTTGCTCTCTCCCCAGGGAGAGACAGACACACACATACACAGCTGGCAAGTGCGGGGTTCTTAATCCAAACTAAGTACTTCTTTACACTTCAGCAAGCAATATGGAGTTACAGGGTGCAATACAGACATTACTCGCTGACAGTTTGCCCAAAGGTTTTTTTCACATTTGCTAACCTCAGCAGGCTTATCATACTAGGTGTATTGTGAGTGTATTGTATGCATAGACCATAACCATATCATATATGGGTTGATGCACCACATGCTAGCACACACAGGGTCAAACCGGTGGCTAAGCTCTGTCAACCCAATACTGGACAATACAGTCAAGAGAAGTAGGGTCATACAAGCACAACACCAACAGTCTCACATAGACCTACAATATAAGCACCAGCAAAATACACACATAAATACACATTACCATACTCGGAGAATACAAATATTAATCTGAAAAAGAGAGAGTGTCCTCCTAAGCAGAGAAGCAAGAAACATGCACCTCCAAGCACATGCCAGAAAACACATGATACACCAAAGCAGTGTGCCTCACAACAGGCCCTAAGGCAAAACAACATACCCAACACACTATTAATAGGTGACTCCATAGTCAGGCACACAGATGTTCCACTCACTAGGCTGGACAAGGGGAAGGTTACTGTCAGTTGTCTGTCAGGTGCTATGATCCTCCACATAACACAAGCACTTACATCACTCCAGAACAGGTACATGTATGACGCGGTCTTTGTATATGTCAGTGTGAATGATCTGAGACATACCTCCCAGGACAACATGACAAGAGGTATATAGTAGCTGTATGAACATGTAGCCCAGGCTGGTATGACCCTGACCTTGAGTAGCATCTTACCTTCACCTACATGATACTGCAATATAACAGAAAGATGATAAACTTCAACAATTGGCTGAGCTTCTGGTGTCATTCAAAGGGGATCCAGTCTCTGTCTGCCTGTGATGACATGATAGACAAGCCTCGTTGCTTCGCTAGAGATGGTTTGCACCTGTCACCCTTATGCTTCTGAATACTTGCCAAGGCTCTTGCTGTCCCCATATTACCTTTTTTATGCAAGGCTCAAAGGACAAACCAAACCCTGTAACCAACACAAATAACCACAAAGTGAGCTAAATGCTACTCATTGCCAGACGTCGCAGCCTCCAAATGCACACACTCGAGGCACTTCTCAGTATGGAGAATATTGGTATCTGTGAAGTAACAGAAACCTAGTTCAATGCTCCAGAGAGCACACCAGTACTACCAGGATACTACTCATTTCATACCTTCCAGCATCAGAACTTAGATCATAGCACATAGGGAGGGGATGTATCCATATTCATCAAGGATACCTACACCTCTCTCTACATCCTCTCTACAGGATATGTACCCATAGAATGTTGCACAGCAACATTCTTCCCACTCCACAGGGGTGGGGCCACAACAGACCCTTGGTACTCCTGCTCTATGAGCCTGACGAGTCTGATCTGCAAGGCAATGGAGCCAATCATAATGGAAGTCAAGCAATAAAGACATTGGGAACCTTCACACAGTTGAGCACACCCAGTTTGGCTTTGTCAAAGGCAGATCATGCCTCCTTGAACTGGGTGGATTTCTTTGAGACAGATACCCAGGCTACAGATGATTGAAAGGAGCTCCACACAGCCTACCTATACCTGGCTAAGGCCTTTGACACCATTCCCCAGTCAGGTATCATAGATTAACTCACCAACCTGGGCATAAATCCATACATCACAAGATGGATTGCAAACTGGCTCACAGATGGATCCCACAAATTAAGAGTTGCTGGCTACATGTCAGACTCTAAACCGGTAACAACTGGTGTCCCCCAGGGTTCAGTCCTGGGGCCACTCCTGTTTGGTATATACTTCTCAGAAGTACATGCCAACACAGGAGGGTTGTGGTTGACTAAGTTTGCTAGGAACTGTAAAGTGTTTGCCATAATAGATTCAACAGATGACACAAATATTCTCCAGAAGGGACTCTATGAGACAGATGTGTGGTGTCAGAATCATGGCCTCAAGCTCAATGTGAAAGAATGTATGGTAATCCCCTTTGGGGAAAACAAAGTACCCACAAACTACCACATAAGTGTTACCCCCTAAAAACTGACAAGGTAATAAGGGATCTGGGGACACAAGTAGATAGTCATTTTTCCTTTGACAACCACGTTGCCAAAGTGGTTAGGAAATCCTATGTGGCCCACCTAATCAACAAAGGGTTTGCATCAAGATCAAAAGAGGTAGTGGTGGCCCTCTACTCTTAAGTCATCAGACCCATCATTGAATACAATGCATCATTTTGGATGTACTCGACTAGGCATATCCAGCAGCTGGAGAGACCACAGAGGTACCTCACCAAGAGGATTACTGGCCTTAAACAATTGTGTTATGCAACACAACTGGAAAAACAAAATCTGTTCTCTGTACCGCCTACTCAGAGGCAAACTCTGCCTAACATACAGAGCCATGTCCAACACATAACTGTTGAATATGCTCCATCTAAGGAAAACAAAATTGAGTCGCATTACACACTCCAGGGATATGAACCTCATCACAACAATGAATACAACATGCTGCTGGGATAGAGTACCATCCCAGAGACTTGCCTTACTGTGGAACAGAGTCCCAATGTACATCAGACAGAGCCCCTCACTGACACTCTTCAATAGGAACCTTGATCAGTGAATGGGAAATAGACAACTCACACCAGGGATCACATCAGCAGCCCCACAAGAAAGGGGCTTAGGGTACTAACTATTAGAACTAGGGCTTAGGAGACTAACCAATGGGGTGGTGAAAGCTGCACAACTTGCCTAGGCTAATATATGCCTTCGTGAAGATAGTCTACTACATGCCTATGAACCTATGTGACAGGTACATGTCTACAGATAGTAGCTGTGTACTTCATTGTACAGTCATGTTGCACAGCAGGCACATGCACCACATACACTGTAATGCTTACAAATACTGGTGGGTATTATGTACAGTGGGTGAGATGTGCATCTCATGTCTTTTGTGCCATTGGGATGTGTGCTGGGTGGGACAGTACTGGATGGCTCCCTGTCATGGTCACCCTCTTAAACACATCTCTGCCCATCCATCTTTGGCTTATTATACTATGTTCCCCCTACATATATATATAGGTACATAGGTAGGTAATAGGCTATCTGCATGAAGGCATATATTAGTATGGCCAGAGTGTGCAGCTATCACCACACCTGGGGTTAGTTCCCTATGCCTCTGTGTAATAGAGCTGATGAAGTGAACCATGGTGTGCAGTTCAGTTTCACATACACTCATCAAGGCTCCTCTGGAAGAGTGTCAGTGAGGGACTCAGCTTAATGTAGGTTGGGAGCCTGTTCCAAAGCAAGGGAAGTTTGTGAGTTAGTAATGTATCCCTCCAACATGTTCTATTTATTGTTGTGATGATTACATCCATAGAGCATGTGGCACAGTGAGCTTGGGTTCACTTCAGCTAGAGCATGTACATCAGTTCTGCATTGGACATGGACCTGTATGTTGGGCAGAGATCACCCGAGTAGACAGTATGCAACAGAGTACAGACTGAGTTACTTCAGTCTTGTTGCATGGGGCAACTGTTTGAGGCCAGTAATCCTCTTGTTGAGGTAATTCAGTGGTCTTTCCAGTTGCTGAAGGTGCCTAGTCAGATTCATCGTAAGTGTGTTGTGGTACTCTCTGATGGGTATGATGACTGATGAGTAGAGGGAACCTCCTTTGACCTACATGCAAAGACTTTGGCAATTTGTGGGGACACATAGCATGATTTGCTAACCACTTTGTGAATGTGTTTCTGAAAGTAGAGATGACTATCCACATGTGTCCATAGATCCCTTATTATTACCTCCATATTTAGGGTGTTGGCACCTATGTGGTATTTGTATGACTGTAGCTTGAGGCCATAATTTTGACACCAAATCTGTCTGACTGAGACCCTTTTTAAGGATGTCGCTGTTGTCCCAAACATCAATTATGACAACCTTTTTGCAGTCATCCAGAAACTTTGCTAACTATAGCCCTCATGTGTTTGACTGTACTTCTGAAAAGTATACGCCAGACAGGAGGGGTCCCAGGACTGAGCCATGGAGGACAGCAGTTGTTACCAGCTTACAGTCCAACAGGGAGACCACAATTCTTACCTTGTGGGATCTATCTGTGTCCCAGATGGCAATCCATCAGATGACATACATGTTTATGGACAGGTTGTTGATTTTGTGGATACATGTGTGGGGGATGTTGGAAAAGGGCTTTTGAAGGTCTTTGTAGGCTGTGTGGAGCTCATTTCATTGATGTATGTCCTGGGTAACTGCCTTGAAAACTGTCTAGCAGGTTTAGGGACCATGATCTGCCCCTGATCAAACCAAAATGTGTAGGTTTCGGTGTTTGAATGCTCCCAATAGCTCTGTTTATGAGTTCCATAATTTTGGACTCCATGGCCTTGCAGATCAGGCTTATTAGGCTTATAAGACAATAGTTCCCATGGTCTGTTGTGCACCAACACTTGTGGAGTGTGCCAAATGTTGCCGTAACCCATTCAACAGTTTCATATCCTGTACAGAGGGTGAGTCTCAACAGACTGTTCAGGTGCAGGGTCTGTTTATTTTGGAGTGCACATATGACACAGCCAGGGAAACCATGTCATCCCATAGACGCCGTGTTTTTATAGGTTCATAGGTTCATACTAGGCTATCTGCCCTGAGGCATTTATAAGCCTAGCCTGAGAGAGTTTGGCTTTCACCACCCTTCGATTCGGGTTTACCGAACCCTTACTAAGGTTAGTTTACCGTGCCTCTGTCTAGTAGTGACACTGAAGTAATCCCCGGGGTAGGTTTGGATAGAGCTGTTTAACCATTGTATATGTGATTTCTGGGTTTTCACAATCTCCAGGCATGGTAATGGGCCCTTTTGTCAGTGAGAGGGGGGGATAAATATGTATGCACCTGTCTGACAAGATGTTGGCAATGCCAGTCATGTACATATATTCATTTACACTTTGCACTAACTCAGAACATATATGAGTTTACATTGATATTTATGACATAGCTAAAGAAAGCTTCATGGTTCTCTATGGAATCTTTGGCAATATTTTTGGCAGAGCTTGGCTTGGATAATGTTAGGAGTGCTCATTGTTTCTTGATGATACTGATCAGAGATTTATTGATCTTCTTTGGATTTTAACTTTCTTTGAACAACTTAAGTACTTGTATTACATCGTTTGATTATGACAGGGGTCCAATATATTATATGTGTCTGTTTTCATATCACTGTGTGCGCAAGGCAGGATTGGTGAATAGTGACATGTGTCTGGAGTAAGAACTAAAACTGCCAGATATGTGTGGCCCACTGCTGTACTCAGACATAGCCTAAGTGTGTGAGCATGCTCAGTATGACTGTTCAGTATGTTGTTGACTGAAATTTGCTTCATTTGTTTAAGTGTGTGAGTATGCCCAGTATGACCTTTCAGTATGTTGTTGACTGACATTTGCTTCATTTGTTTAGGTGTGTGAGCATGCCCAGTATGACCTTTCAGTATGTTGTTGACTGAAATTTGCTAAATTTGTTTGTGTGTGAGCATGCCCACTATGGGCATGTATACTATATGTGTGTGAAAAATCAAGTTCTTGTTTACTTCTGGGCTCACCTTTGTGTTGAACATCAACAGGAAGCATGCTGTGCCTGCAGAGCTTCCTTGAGTCAATTTGCATAGACTTATCAACATTTCTACATACAGGGGGGACAGCTATTATTTGTACATTTCTAGCCGGGGGCACACCTGATTGTTACTGTGGGTGTACATAGGATGAGGGGTACACTTGACACTTATACACATTTGCTAGGCCTGCACTGATATGTCAGGTACTCCATTTCAGTCAGTACTGTTGCCTATCGTACTGGCTTGAGGCATGCCACTGTACTACAGACCTTAGCTTTCAATTACACGCATATTAGTTTGTGACTTCATAGCCTACCCAACCCACATCACACTGCCTGGCCTGCTGTTATCTGTCTGCATAGGCCTGGGGGGGTGATTACCCATATGCCTCTTCAGAGGGCATGATACAGCATTTGTTTGTGTTTGCATTTGTCTACAACTGTCCTGCTGGCTGTGACTGTTAGGTATGTGACCCCCCCAACTGTGGCATGTGTGAGTGACTTAGGTTGTATCTGTGCCAGTAAAATGCTATCATGGCTTAGTGGTTCAGTACTGTGACTATAGTGCACAGTATCCTGAGTTCGAGCCCTGTCACTGCTTTTTATTTTCCTGCTGGCCAGACCTGACTGGTTAAGGAACAGTAAAGCAGGTGTGAGCATGTTTACCTGACTTTGCTCGACTTTGCCCAATGTTGCCCGATATTGCCCAAGTTTGCCCGACGCGCTGCTATGCACAAATGTATTTAAATATGATCAATACTGGTAAAATGTGCTTAGCAGTGCTTTATATTGCTTAAAATAGGGTACTCATGCCTCAGGTGGTGCTGCAGGGCTGCCTATGTCTGATGGACATAGTACACTCCCTATACATGTTTGAAAACAGGTAGTGTCAAGTTAGGCATCCCTCTTACTGTATGTGTGAGTTAGAGAGAGGTGTCATTTCCAGGGTTCCTACTGAGTCAGTGTATGTGCTATGCGTTGCCTCTTTGCCAAGGCCAGGGCCTATTGGGTATGCCTCCTTCTGCCTACTGGGGCAGGCTCAGGTTGTTCCTCCTCTGAATCACGCTGTGCCTGTACAGGCCTTGGCAATGGTGAGGGGCTGTTTGGCCCTACCTCATGCTGTTCCTGCTGCAGCTGTTTCCACAGGATCATATTGTGTAGCATGGCACATACCATAACAATTTGGGTACATTTAGTTGGTGAGTACTGCAAGGCTCCACCAGATGTGTCCAGGCATCGGAACCATGACTTGAGCATCCCAAACACATGCTCAGTTATGATTCTTGTTTGTGCGTGTGCCTCATTATGGAGTTCTTGTTCAGGTGTGTTTGTATTTCTGATGGGTGTCATCAGCCATGGCTCCAATGTGTATCCAGCATGCCCTACTAGGTGACTGTAGGGAATGTCCACATTGGCAAATAACTGGTACAGCTGGGTCAGATGCCAAATGTGGGAACCGTGATAGCTTCCATGGCATCCAGCACACACATTCATTATTATGCCCTGGGCATCACACATGAACTGGCAGTTGATGGAGGGGAAACCCTTGTGGTTGATGTAGACCCTACCCTGCTCACTGGGTGGTGCTTTGATGCACATGTGCTTGCAGTCTATTGCAGCCACTACCTCAGGGTATTCCTCTATTTGGTGGAAAAGATGCATATTGCGGGCCAATGCCTCACGGGAATTGCGGAAATATATGTGGTCACTGACATGTGCTGACATGGCATCTAGGAACTGGTGGAGTACCCTGGATGTTGATGCCTGTGAAATCCCCATCATATCACCAGTTGGTCTTTCGAAGGTACCTGTAGCTAGTATTCTTAGAACAACACATATCTTTGTATACACTGGGATGGGTTCCCCTCTGTTGGTTCTATGTGTGAGGTGTGGCAGGCACAGCTCAACAATTTGCTGTAGGAGGTCCCTGTCCACCCTATAGTGCTCCACTATCTCCAGCTCATGTAGCCCCTGGTAGGTTACCCTGGGTCTGTACACTCTTCTCCGTCTCCTCACTGTGGGTTGCTCAGCAGCATTTACAACATCACCACCCTCAACACCTTGCACATGTTGGTTTATGAAAGCAAGAACAGCCCCTAACATTTTGTCTGACTTAAGCTTTTTAAGTTTCCCTCTTTGTATACTGCAGTGTTGCAGAGTTCTTGAGAAAAAAACAGGGTAGACTGCTGTTTGCAGAGTTTAAAGTGCTGGGCTGGGCTGGGCTAGTCTGCTGCCTGTGTAATTGGATGATTCTGATATATTTCACCTGGCAGCTCTACTAGTTCTCCTTGGTTAACTTTCTACTACTTCTTTTCCTTCCTTTTGCCTTTCTGTTTCTGCCTGGGGCAGCACCGCACAAACAAGTGCAAATGCGCATACACGTGTGCACACACGCGCACACGAGTGCATACACTGTGTGCATGTTTGCACAGAGTTTCCTATCTTTTAATAGTGCGCACCTTGGGTTTGAGGTTTTCAAATAGGACAACTGTAGACACTACTCTTTGCAATCCTAAGCAACTCAGGGCAAACACGAGCCACTGTGCTCCAATTAGCTTACTGCCTGTCTGACACACCGCCTCATGATGTCACCTATATTCTAGTCTTCTACTCACCTACTCCTAATCTTACACTCTTGGGACATGCCTCACATACTGGGACAAATTGGGATTCACTATCCTTATCCTCATTTGCATAGGATTGCCTAGTAATGCATGGTTACATCTCTCACACTGAGCTTCCCCCCCTTGGCAATCACTAGTCAGTAGCCATGTTGTCTTCAGCCTGCCATTCAACTGCATGGCAGAATAAGCTTTTTAGTGAAAATGCCTATTTTTGGCTTTTTTTTAATTATTTTCTTGTTTTTTAAAGCGCCGCACATTTGCGCGGTGCTGCGCTATGCTTAAACATCGGAGATCGGGGAAAATAAAAGTTACATTTTTTATGTTTTTAAACATTTTGCAATGCCAGTGGCCTTATATTTGGCCATTGGCATGCTTCCTCAACGGTATGCATCCTTTATTTGGAGCTGTCATAGCTCCGTTTAGCTATTTGCAGAAATGTACTCCGTTATCAACGGAGTACATTTCTGCGGGTAACATTAATCTTCCACGGACAGGTTAGTGTTTGCTGGATTGCAAATTTACCTCATTTGCATGGCTTTCACCAGCAAATGAGGTAATTTGCATACCATGACGCTGTCCGTGTAAGACTAGCTTTAGCAGCTCTCGTGCACGCTCCTGCCGGCTGTTCCAGGATCGCACGGCAGACATATTGCCTGCGTGAGCTTCTACACTCCTCTTGCACTCCGTGGAGGCTTTCGTGAATCCAAGGGATAAACTTAAAAGAACATGTTTACCTGCATGTTTAATCTGTTGTGTTCGGAAACAAAATCAATCTGCAACGTCCACCAGTATTTCAGCCTTTTTTTCCATGATAGGTACAGTACATCCCAAATACCGCTGGTAACTCTTATCTTGTAAAGGTTACATGCTCAAATGACTGCAACCATTCATAACATCACACTCAAAACAACAAAATTTAAAATGTACAATACACTTAGTTATTCGCTTATTTGTTTTTCATTTTTTTTAAAGATTTGACATCTTGAAAACTGAATTTTGGTAATATGCATTCGCACATTGTAAGGTATGACATTTTAATAGTAATCCATATATATATATATATATATATATATATATATATATATATATATATATATATATATATATACACATACATACACATATTTATATACATATATATATATATATATATATATATATATATATATATATACAGTGCAATTAAATTTTCCCCCTTCCTGATTTCTTATTTTGTTACGTTTGTCACACTTAAATGTTTCAGATCATCAAACAAATGTAAATATTAGACAAAGATAACCCCAAGTAAGCACAAAATGCAGTTTTTAAGTGATGATTTTTTTTATTAAGGAAAAAAAAATATCCAAACCTACATGGCCCTATGTGAAAAAGTAAACTGGTTGTGCCACCCTTAGTGCAACAACTGCAATCAAGCGTTTGCGATAACTGACAATGAGTCTTTCAAGTTACTTTTATACCAGATGTAATGGGACATACACCTCCCAAAAAGTTCAACTTTTGTTTCATCAGTCCACAGAATATTTTCCCAAAAGTCTTGGGGATCATCAAGATGTTGTTTTGGCAAAAGTGAGATGAACATTTATGTTCTTTTTGGTCAGCAGTGGCTTTCACCTTGGAACTCTGCCATGCATGCCATTTTTGCCCAGTCTCTTTCTTATGGTTGAGTCATGAACACTGACCTTAACTGAGGCAGTTGAGGCCTCCAGTTCTTTAAATGTTTTTCTGGGTTCTTTTGTGACCTCTTGGATGAGTATTCACTACACTCTTGGGGTAATTTTTGTAGGCTGGCCACTCCTGGGAAGGTTCACAACTGTTCCAGGTTTTCTCCATTTGTGGATAATGGCTCTCAGTGTGGTTTGCTGGAGTCCCAAAGCTTTAGAAATGGCTTTGTAACCTTTTCCAGACTGATAAATGTCAATTACTTTGCTTCTCACCTGTTCTGGAATTTCTTTAGATCGCGGCATGATGTCTTCCTTTTTGGGATCTTTTGACCTACTTCACTTTGGCTGACAGGTTCTATTTAAGTGATCTTCAACATGTCTGACAGTAATCAGGCCTGGGTGTGGCTAGTGAAATTTAACTCAGCTTTCCCAAAAATGTGATTAACCACACTTACTTCATGATTTAACAAGGGGGGCAATTACTTTTTCACATAAGGCCATGCAGGTTTGAATATTTTTTTCCATAATAAATAAAATCATCACTTAAAAACTGCATTTTGTGTTAACTTGGTTTATCTTTGTCTAATATGTGTTGAATATTTAAATTTAAAAAAAAGTAACCACAGTGTAAAATATAACTAAAAAAGGTCCAAAACATACACTGTGAAGCAGTAGGAAACACTTTCAGTCAGCCAAACTCTTCAGTCTAAGCTGTTTTTATTCTTCCAACATACAAAGACACAGATTGAGTGCTTTCATCCCCTGAACTGGGGACTTCATCAGAATCTAACTGCACTACATAGTACAGCCTTTAAAAACTGTTAAAAATGAATGATGCCATCACCCTTCACAATCTTTTAAAGATACAACTACTTTAATGCTCAAATGAAATGCACCACAAACACTTTTTAACACAAAAACATTTTAACAAACATCATTTATAAAACAGAACTTTTGAAATTCCAAGACATTCATCAAATGTAAACTTAAAACTTGTTTAAGATAAAAAATCAACCACATTTTGTTCCATGCACCTCAGGTCTTAACAAAATGGTCTCCTTAAAACCAATATTAGTGAGAAAAGCTACCTCATAAGTACTATATATCTTAGTTTGTGTGTAGTATGTGGGGGGGGGGGAGGAGTGGTTCAACTACACAGTATATATATATATATATATATATATATATATATATATATATATATATATATATAGATATGTTTTAAAGCAAGTCAATGGATAAAATGTGGTTGATTTTTTTATTTTAAACAATTTTTAAGTTTACATTTGATGAATGTCTTAGAATTTAAAAAGTTATTTTTATAAATGATGTTTGTTAAAATGTTCTTGTGTTAAAAGGTGTTTGTAGTACATTTCGTTTGAGCATTAAGGTAGTTGTATCTTTAAAAGATTGTGGAGGGTGATGACATCACTCATTTTTAACAGTATCTGTACTATGGAGTGCGGTTAGATTCTGATGAAGTCCCCAGTTCAGGGGATGAAAGCGTTCAATCTGTGTCTTTGTACATTGGAAGAATAAAAACAGCTTAGACTGAAGAGTTTGGCTGACTGAGAGTGTTTCCTACTGCTTCACAGTGTATTTTTAATATTTAAATTTGTTTGATGATCTGAAACATTTAAGTGTGACAAACATGCAAAAAAAATAAGAAATCATGAAGGGGGCAAATACTTTTTCATTCCAATGTGTGTGTGTGTGTGTGTGTATATATATATATATATATATATATATATATATATATATATATATATATATATATATATATATGTTCTTTCTGGGTTCTCCCCTCTAAATTTCAGGATACTGCACTTTTTTACATAAACTACCATTTGCCACACAGAGAGTTGATGATGACTGACTTCTCAGTCTGTGACCACTACTTTAATTTTAGTGCTGTCAGCAACTAGTGAAGTATTACATAGGTCATCACAAACATATCTTTATGCTGCTGAACACTGACTGATACCCTCTTCCTCCAATCTCACAGTTTTACATTCACTTCATAAGTTCGAATCCTGCCCCCATAGCCTTTAATCTCCATCAAACTCCCCTTAGACTCATTGTCAAAGATGTTGTTGAAGACCAGATATGCTACATTCATAAGGGTCCAACTCTTTATCCCAAAGGTAACTTTGTCACCAAACTGAATCAAACTATATTGCCAAGATGTCAGCATATCTCCTACATGTGAGAGAGCTACCACATCGGAATTCTACCAGCCTCATGCATAGAATATATTCTATATTCCTTGAGATGGACATCAGGTGTGTAGGTCCATACATTCCTAGCTTTCATAGGCCCATCTTTCCTCTGTCTTTTTTTTTAAGTCTCTCCATTGTCTGTCAAACCTCTTGGACATTAGACACAAATTCAGTCTGACCTACATTCACTCCACAAATGGCTTATATCTCACAAATTAATATTGAATCCTTCAAAAACTAAAATCATTTTGTTCAGAACTCATTAAAAACTTTCCTGCTCCATACAAATCATATGTTTGCCAGACCAAAACAACAGTAAAATCCTACTTCAAATATCTTGGGCTATGCCTTGACCAAACCTTATCTTTCAGCTACACATTGAAAAAAAAAGAGGAACAAGATCAGCTCTCTCTCTTTCTGAGCCATTATAATAAATTGACCAATGTAGGCCCTATGTTTACTAGTTTATTCACTGCACCATTAAACCACCGAAAATCTCTGCTTACCTCAGTTCTCCATCAAGATCTGTCAAAGCAAAAGGAGTCTTCCTTTCCAGTTAGAATATGAGATTTCACTGCAGCAGTTTAAGAAAAAATTCTGACATCCTCCAAACCATTGCCAACAAAATCTGCCTCTTCCTAACAAAGTCCCTCCCAAAGAACACTACTCCCTCACTCTTTTTAAAGCTAAGTAGCTATTAAACAAAGAGGTGGTCTCTTACTTGGAGCACACCCCTTTAAACTACTTATCAGAAACATTCTCACTTCTAACATCAAAACGTCTACAACCTCGGAAGCTACTCCAAATCAAACCCAAACTTTTAACCCCCACCACTAAACGTCATTATACAAAACAAACATTCTCCACTATAGTTCCCATTTTGTGGCAATCATTCCTCTTGAATCTATAAAAACTTAATTGCATTCATATTTTCAATAACAGCTAAAAAGCTACCTACTCAAAGAAGCCCAGTGGGCCTGCCTCCAAACTAGTTACATCACCTAATCGCCTATGTCCTTCTCAAAGGATTACTCCTTTGCTATCTCTACTCTTTCATTCATTCAGTCAAACAGAACTCTAATGTTACATTTTGTACTACACTTTTTTGAGCATGTAATTTAATATGATCAGTGCTTTACCCCTTTAAACAAAGCAAAATAAAACAAAAAAAAATTGACACTAGGAATAAAAATATATATTAACATAAATCTGCTTGACAGGTTCTATAGTCATCTGTAGCCTACATATCATGATTGTTACAAAGATTTTTTTTAGGAATGGTCGGCTTGCCATGGTGGAAGAGCATGTGCGCCCTGATGAATGTCAGCCATGCCATCTGTAGCTTTTTGTTGCTGGCACAACCATTCTTGCTAAACAGGTCTAGGATTGATGGACAGACAATAACTGTACACAAGAATTCCCTGTTTTGACTGTGGTTAACAAAACACACTCTTATAGACAGGCCTGGGGTGTTATTGGCCAATGAGTGTCTGACAGCTAAACCATCCACAGAACCTAGCCCGAAATTACTATATAGAGCGCTGTTTCAGGATTTCTACTTGCAAGCTAAATGATTGAGACGCAATGCCATGTAGGTGACACACATAAGCAAGGTGGCTTCAGGAGATCATACCCTGGTAATATGAACCAGCTTTAAGGATAGATGACTGGTGGAGAAGAAGCCTGAGCTGGTGCAACAGGTAAGACAGTCCCAGTTAGACATACTCAAGTGTACATCAACACACAATCAGGGTGGGCTCTGGAGCCAGATTTCTTCACCAAAGTTGACATATTTCCTATTCTGGTTTTATTTCTCATGACAAGTCTTGGTACTTGTATGTCCACAGCAAAATTATGTGCATTTTTTTATTCCCTCAGTGGATGGGTGAGACAAGGAGGAAAACTGACAGTCATTTAGATGTATTGACCAAATTGCCGTATGGATTATTCTGGCATTTCAAGCAAGGGGGGAGAGTGGTTGAGATAGTGCCATCTACTGACATACTAAGCTTACTTGGAATCTTCCATACTTATCATAAGAGGTGCTGCAGAGATACTTGGGAGGTAGGATTAGGGAAAATGTCCATCTTAATATAAAGATAATGACAGATGCTGTGTTTGAATGCAAGAAGGTACCAAAGAGAACTTTTTAACAGCACATCTTGAACTTAATGTCTGTGATCACCTTTGTGTTTGCATCATCACACTTGCAATCATATGTTACTGACACTTACAGAAGAGAAGGGTAGAGTAGTTAAATAGTTACTACATAGTATTCAGATGAAATTGCTGGAAAGGTTATCAGCTGAGTAGAGTTTGAAGATCAAAGCATAAATCTGACACTATAATTAAGACCAATTAAACAAATAAATATCACCCATCTATATATCTATCTATATATCTATCTATATATATATATATATATATATATATATATATATATATATATATATATATAGATATATATAAAACAAAAGACTCACCTTTACTCGTAATAAGATGATAATATGTTTCTGCATATAGTTGTCTTCTGACAAAAATTCTGAAATTATAATACTAAGCAACATCAGTGAGGATTGATCAAACCAGCAGAAATGATCAATTCTCATATCTAAATGTAAAACTTTTTTTTCTTACAATTAACTAATCTCCCTTACAATCAGAATACACTACCATGCTAATAAGAAATGAGGCTTAAAACAGATAACCTCCTGTGCTGTGAGAAATAAAAATGCTAGCAGTATTAAATGGTCAATTCTGTAACCTGGTAATAAGCAAAATATCTGAACAACTCTGTGCCATATAGTGGGACTCTCCCTACTGTATGAAGTGCTATGCTACTTTAGCGCCATCTTTTCAACAATAATGGACTCACTCCAAGCTGTATATGAAACTAGAGCAAAAGCAAACATCACACCCATGGTTAACTGCTAATGTTTGTCAAGCCATTATAGAAATAAATATCTTACAAGAAATCTGTTGTAAAAACAAACCTCCTGTCTCTCAGCAAGTCTTTACAACTTGTAGGAATTATGGCAACCACCTAACACAAAACAAAATAATGTCAATATCTTCTGAAAAATTCACACGTGATCTTTAAATATTTCTGGACAGGAATAAAAAAATTAAAAAATATTATCATTGAAATAAATAAATAAAAATACAGCACCAACTCCCTACTCAGCTACCAGACATCACAGCAGAAAAATGTGTGACCTGTATCCACATCAAAATAACAAGACCCAACACCAGCACCTCCTTTAGTTTTCAGCCCCTCCAAAAACTATGGGCTAACAAACTAATGCAGAAAATTAAAAATTAGAGCTCATTGTATATAGATATAATTTTTACAAATGGGTACCTCCGAGTTGGACAGTCAGGTATTATTTCCCTTCAGCTGTTACTGAGTAAATACTATGCCTTTCAAACATGGAAGTAAGTTGTGCTATTCTCACTTCACAAATGAAGAAAATATCTATACTATAATAACTTACAGAATAATATTAAACACAACTCTAAAAAATTCTGGACAGCCATTAAAGAAATCTTGCATCCCAACCATAAATTCAACTCTGACTTCTCTCCCAATAACTCATCAACTGAAGCTGCAATGCAATTCAGCTCTTATTTCATAGATAGTATAGCATCTCTAACCAAGGATTCCCCAACATCTAATCCTGACCCTGCCCAGGCATGTATCACCACATCCACTCTCACCTTCAATCCTGTACCCGCAGCCTATATAAAACTACTCTAAGACAAATTCAAACCATGTTCTACTTCAACTGATGACCCTGCAAGTGAATATCTTAAAATAGCAGTTGATAGCATTGCCTACCCTGTTTTAATTATTATAAATAGGTCAATTCAGGAATCCCATGTTCCCTCTCTCTGGAAAAACTCATACATTTTGCATCTGCACAAAGAAAGAAATTCAACAGACATTACTAACTTTAGATTTATAGCAATCTTATTCCCTTCTCCAAAATACTTGAAAAATGTTTTCAAAAACAATTGCTGAACTATATCCTGCAGGAAGAACTCCTGTCCACCTCACAAAATGGCTTCCATCATTCCAATAGTACAAACACTGCACTGTTAACATTTATAGATGCTGTTAAAAAAGCTAGAGAAAATGGCAAACTTGTCTCCTCCTTGTTTCTAGACTTCTCTAAATCTTTTGGCACAGTTAGCCACAGCAAACTTTTACTTCAAATGTCCTTATTAGGCCTCTCTCATCCCACCTTTCTATGGTTCAAAAGCTACCTGTCCTATAAGTATCAGTCAAGAAAATGGCAGTACACTATCTCTCTATACCTCCCAGTCACCACCAGCGTATCACAAGGCTCTATCCTTGGTCCCCTCCTCTTTAGCATTCACACCAACACTCTCCACACATCTACACTGCAGGCCTCCCTAATACATTACACAGATGATTCTATACTCATTTGCATATCTAACAATGTGGCACACCTCCAAATAATTACTCAGGAAGCTTTAACAGCAGCTGAAACATGGCTTTGTAACTCACAACTCATGGTCAATCTTGAAAAAAAAAACTACTACTTTTTCCCACCTCAAATCTCTCTCCCAGGAAAAAAAAACAAAATTTAAACTCCTCTTATCAATAATTTAACCACTGAAATCACTTCTAATAGTAAATTATTAGGGATGAGAGTGTGTTGTCTATCTAAAAACAAAAAAAACAAAAAAATAATCCTTGTTTTCCCGCCTCTCCTCGACTAGTTTAGACCAGTTTACAGACTTTGCTGTATTCTGGGCTGTGGTGTAGTTCCTGTGTTGTCCATTACCTTACTTGGATAGAAGGAAGTTTCTTTGCTCACCAGTGGGAGTGGGGAGCCTTGAGCAGCCTACCTGTCCCTGTAGAAAGTGACCTCAGCACAAGAGCTGTAGTAATTGGTTGTTTTGGACCATTTCTAGCTCTTTTGAAGTTCCCTGTTTAAAATCCGCCTCTGGGCATTTTTTTCTGGCTATACTACTCAGACAAGCTCCTCGTGGTCCTGCAGAGTGGTCCTAGCTACAGAGAACTCAGAAAAGCGACTACTTTCTGGATTTAAGTATCTTTGCTGTTTTTTTACTTGAAATACCTTATCTAGCTTACCCTAAACAAGTGTAAACTGTTTTTTAGCTGTTTGCTGCATTATTTAATATCTGCACTTAAAGTTACATTTTAGTCGAAATTGATCGAAAGTTTGTTTGTTGTTTGTTTAATTTAACTGTTGAGGCTGCCCACTAAAGTGTGCTAGCCTGTGTAACTGATTTATTACTGTTTCTGCATTTTCTGTGTGTTTTCTATCTAAAAACAAAAAAACAAAAAAATAATCCTTGTTTCCCGCCTCTCCTCGACTAGTTTAGACCAGTTTACAGGCTTTGCTGTATTCTGGGCTGTGGTGTAGTTCCTGTGTTGTCCATTACCTTACTTGGATAGAAGGAAATTTCTTTGCTCACCAGTGGGAGTGGGGAGCCTTGAGCAGCCTACCTGTCCCTGTAGGAAGTGACCTCAGCACAAGAGCTGTAGTAATTGGTTGCTTTGGACCATTTCTAGCTCTTTTGAAGTTCCCTGTTTAAAATCCGCATTTGCACGGCTTTACACATTTGTGCGCATAGCGCAGCACCGGTTAAACAAGGTTAAACTTGTTCTGGCTCCGCCAAGTCTGCTCTTCAAATTTTCCCTTAAGGAAGCTCTACTCTTAGTATAATCAGGCTACTCGCTATATTATAAGCCTAGCACTTGTTCTCAAAACTTCTCTACTAAGTAAGCACTCTCATACTAAGTAAGCACCACATTCACCTACCACCCCTGTGAATATCCACTTCCCTTAAAGGCACAGCACTCCCTTATACTGTTCTAGCATGTCGAGTGGTAGATTACTGGTGTCCTCTCCAGTTCAGCTGGTTAATCTGGGTATCTTGAGACAATGCTACAATTGTCTCATGTACACAGACAACCCTCTCCTCCTCCCAACAAACACAAATACATGTGAGAGATGCAACTATATAGCCAAACTGGAGGATGAACTCTCTCAACTCAGGGCTGGCATGACCAGACAGGAGGAGATGACAACCACACACACAACAAACCCAGTCCCACATAGACCTACCACAACTGCAAACCATCTTGATGAGTGGATGGGAGATCATAAGTTTACGCCAGGGGTCACATCTGTGTCTCACTACTAGACAGGGGCACAGTAAACTAATTCTATTATATAAGGAGACCTTCACTGTGTCACTACTAGACAGAGGCACAGTATTCTAAATCTATTCTGTGCATTTTTGTACCATTTCATGGGGTGGCGAAAGCCACATCACTATGGCTAGGTTTACAAATGCCCCAGGGCAGATAGCCTAGTACTAAACTATGAAACTATGATCATCTTAAATTCTAACTGCATATATAAAATTGCTTAAGAAAAACTTATCAAAAACTAGTGACGCTTTACAGATCCAAAAACTTTCTCAGTAACGCAACTACAGTTACACTTGCCACTGTTTATCTCCTTCCCACGAGTCTCTATGATGCTCCCATCCTTATTAAACTTTAGTCATCACAAAAATAAAAACTTGAGCAATGCTATAACACGGTCACTAGATTTGCAGTAAATACCCCTTTCAGAAGCCATCACAGTATGCCACTAAAAAGCCTAAATTGGTTAGAACTATCCCATGACTAACATATACACAGCTTCTTACCACCTATAAAATTAACCAGAATCCATCTGCTTGTCCAGATCTAAATAACATTCTACACAACTATGTTCCTAGTTGGTCATTACAATCCAGTGACCAAAACCTCCTGTCTGTCCACAAACCTATCAACTCTGCTGGGCATTGTCTATACTCGTACCATGGTGCTAAGGCCTGGAACTCCTTACCTGTATCCATCAGGTCAATACCATCTCTCCCATCCTTCAAAAACATTCTAAGAAACTTCCTATCTAAAAGCTGTCTCTGTTCTTACTCAACACTAGGATAAATTATATCCTTAAATGTGGACAAATACCTTTTCACAATTTATATCTCCTTAATCTCTCTTATTCATTCACTTCCGTAGTTCTATACATTTCTCTTCTCTGGTTTTCTCTCTAAATATGCCATAAGCCTGCTTTTCTCTCTCACTTCATATTGCACATCCTGTTTGCATTATACTAACTCACCTTTAATTTTTCTATAAATGGGCTAAAATTTCTCGAATTGCTAAATCATTGTTGTATAACTTCTATCTACTCTTAACCAATGTTTTCATGTTATCTTTAATTTGATATAATTATTTAAACTGTACTTGTTTTGTGTATTATTTTTAATGACTGTATAATTATTATTCTTAAAATGCTTTGCAATACTTTGGAGTTTTTATCCCTGGGTCACTGCTGAAAACGGGGTCCTACCCAGTCGGGCTTTCACAGTGAGCAGATGCAATAAAAAAAATAAATAAAGTTCACCTTCTGCTCTAACACATTTCGAGATTATAACTCTTTTAATCACTCCATTCCCATCTAGACTACTAAAAAGTAATTCTTAGACAATTTCTAGAACACCTATAAAACTGAAAACTAAACAATTCACAGCACAGCTTCTGGCCTAACCACACAGCAAACACAGTTCTACTTGTTCTATGTAAGCACATCAGAACAGAACTTAAAAGGGGTAGATTGGTCACTTGTTGCATTTTTCAGATTTCTGAAAGGTACTTAATACAGTCTCCCAAACACTCCTAGACGAATGATTTGTAGGAATAAGCATTAACTCCGAGTACATAAACTGATTCTCCAGCAACCTAGCTAACAGAAAATGTATTTTATTTTATTTTTATTTATTTTGCTTTTGTTTATTTGTTTGCCTGATTGGGTTTAGTCAAAAACCCTTTTCGTTGAAGTCCTAGAGAGAAAACCTCCAACATATTACAAACATTTTTAAACAGACATCTCAGTTTCCTTACTTACTGATGTAGCATATACAGGACTCAGTGAATGGCCACTTAAGGGGGTGGTAGCATCTTTAAGTAGACTATATAAAGTTATGGCTTTTCTACCACCACAGTTTGTTTATTGTATGTTGTAGGTTCTAGATTCTTGATAAAACCATACAATTAAATGCACATAAAATCATCTTGAAGTAAAATTCACATTCCACTATGTTTCTGATTATGGGCCTGAATTATTAAGACTGAAGACAAATGATGAATGGATTTATAGTTAGTGGTCAGTTTGGCACTTCTAGATTTTGTAAAGAAGTACAAAGATTGCTTCCTTGCTTATTGCAGCTACTTGTCCAGTCCTTCCTGACTGATTAAATATATGACTCGTGCCACAGTACTGACAGCAATTTCTCTTAGAATCCTGTCAGGTATTTCATCAGGTCAGGATGCTTCAGAGACATCTAAGGCATTCAATTTTTCATGAACACATGAAAGAGTAATGAGCAAACATCCCCTTGTTCCTGTGAGTTGTACTGAGATTTTGTTATACTTGAACTCAAGGGATTGCTATTAGCACAGTAGCAAAGAAAGATTCCTTCAAAAAAAAAAAAAAAAAAAAACGGCAGGCAACCTCCTGTACACTTCTAGAAGCTACGTCTTCAGAATGAAGCATACTTGAGAAATTAGTCGAGCAGCATGTTGCCCTACTGACATGAGCGAAGAACTTTCTTTTTTGTTTTAATTCTTGCTAGTGGCAAATGTAAGCTCAAAGCAATACTTTGTTGTTTTATATATCCAGTGTGAAGCTTCTTTCTATAACTTTATATACTCACTTATGTATCATCACTTTTCCTTTGCATGTGCTTCTTTTGCATTTTTATCCACATTTTTATTTTATAAATCTTTTTATATTACAGTTTAAACACGTGAGTACGTCATGTGTTACTGTTTTCACTTTGTAGGCAGTGAACATTTAAATAAGATTCCCCAGTTATTTATGATATTTATCTTATTTTAACATTTACATTGTTGAATTCACTGCACCATTCCTATCTAGATAGACTACTGATGATTTATGCACCAATAAACAGACATAGTAGTCCAGTTTAATAAAGGTATGGTGAATTGGTTTCAGAAGACAATTTGCAGCTGTGATTTCTGTTTAATATTACCAAAAATGCTTTGCTGTAAATTAAACTGTAAGGTAGGTCAGTGCAGATAATCACACAGACTTGTTCTGGTGTTATACTCTGTCCAGGATATGTTTTAAAAATAAAGTTACAGCAAAGAGTAGAGTTGGAACTACTTATCCAGACTTTTTTGCTGTATGTGGAATACAGCTTCACACACACTATGACACTCTATCAGCCAAATTCAATAAACTCAACATGGTCCTTTTCTACCGTGTGTGCATTGCGCCACAGCATGTACATGGTAGCAAAGACCTTTAGATTCAGTAAGAGCTGTGTAAAGGTGTGCACCACCGCACAAACAAGGTAAACAATGCGGCATGCTAATTACAGCATAAGCAGCTGAACTGTATGCTAATCAACCAATCCAACACAGTGCAGCTATGCAACAAGCTATAAAGCAACCATGTAGACTCCCAGTAAGCTTTCCCTGTGAATTCCAAAACCTATTGGAATACAGGCACGGAAAGGAGTCTACGCGGAAAGAATGATATGGGCTTCTGCTTCTGCTTTAATACATTTGTATGTGCAACAGGCTGAAGCCTATGCTGCTGTTGCTGCTGCCAATAGACCTAGGAGGAGAAGAGTTTTCAGGCTCCATATAACTTTTCACAATCTACATGATGTGGAAATTGTAGAGCACTGCAGGGTGAATATGGACACACTACAGGAACTCTGCAACTTCTGTCGTCCTCAACTCAGAGCCAGAACCAACCGAGGGGAACCCATCCCAGTGGAGACAAGAGTATTTGTAGCACTTTGAATTTTAGCTACAGGTACCTTTCAGAGACGAACAGGAGATATAGTGGGAGTGTCACAGGCATCAGCATCCAGGATCCTCCATCAGTTTGTGAATGCGATACTCCAACATGTCAGTGACCACATATATTTTCCCTGTACTCCTGAGGAGAGGGTCAGAAATATGCAGGCATTCTACCATGTAGCACACTACACTGAATACTGGGTGCCATAGACTGTACATATATTGAAATTAAGAAACCATCTGGGGATCAGGGTAGGCTCTACATAAACAGAAAGGGCTACCACTCTCTGTTAACTGCTTAACTGCCAAGTCATCTATAATGCCAAGGGAATCATCTTGAATGTGTGTGCTGAAAAACGTGACAGTTACCATGATTCACATATTTTGCACACCTCCCAACTGTACCAGATGTTCCTTAGTGGGGATATCCCACAGGGTAATTTACTGGGGGATGCAAGTTATGCACTGGAACTGTGGCTGATGACACCCATCAGAAATGCACATACACCCACCAAAGAATGCCATAATGAGGCACACACTCAAACCAGAAACATCATAGAGCATGTGTTTGGGCTGCTGAAGTCATGGTTCCAGTGCCTAGATACATCTGTGGGGGGCCCTGCAGTCCAATCCATGGACATGTACTGAAATATTCATAGCATATCCCATGCTGCACAACATCATCCTGACAAAACAGCTTCGGCAGGATCAGCAGGGGAAGAAGCACACATCCCATCACCAATGCCAAGATCACCACAGCCACAAGCAGATGAGGATTCAGAAGGAGAACCACCAGCTGCTGTTGTTGTAGGCAGATGTAGGTATGCTCAATATGCCCTTGCATTGACTAAGAGACAACGTATAGCACGCACACTCACCACCTAGGGCATAAAACCTTCCTCCTACACACATACATATACTACCATTGATGCCAGGCAACTCTCACCACCTTTATCTTCCCATGTATTGGCTATCTACTGCTTTCATCAGACAGAGTCAGCCCTAAGGTAAAACTGTGGCAACTGCTACATTTATAAGGTGAGTCTTGAACCTGGAGTGTATTGTGTCATAATATGAATGAGTGGCTTATCCATGTATTTCATTACTTGGTACTGTAAATAAGTAAAAGATGGGAGATTTGTACACAACTGACCTTAACATGTGAGAGCAGAGACATATTTGACTTTGATGTGTAGGCTGGGTGCAAAAAAAAGGAGAGTAACAGTAGCGACACATCCTTGTTTGTGCTATAACAAAAAATGCAGCTTTGCTCCCCCACCCCCAAATGAACAGGCACATTACACACTTGGCTAACAAAGCATCTTTGAAATGCTAAAAGTGATCTCAAATGACCTGTCCCCGAAACATGTCTACACATATAATGCAGAATATTCCATGTGAAGTTATTGCCAATCATATATACCTGGGAAATGCCCTGACAAACTTGCCCATACTATCAGTACACTTCTAATGCATACAGATAAAAGCATAAAAGCCTGTGCAAATATATATATATATATATATATATATATATATATATATATATATATATATATATATAGGTCTACCTGAAAACGCCGACAGTGCACAATGCCGACGAAGAGAACACTGACACCGGAAGATCGACAACTGAGAAGACCGACAGTTGAGAATCCCCACACTGAGAACACCGACATGCTAAGGTAAGTGTGCGATAGGGATGGACGTTAGGATCAGGGTGTGGGTGAGGTAAGTGTGTGATAGTGACAGATGTTAGGGTAGGGTGCAGGTCAGGTAAGTGTGCGATAGTGATGGACTTGAGGGTTAGGGGCAGGTTAAGTGAGTTAGGGTTAGGGTGTGGGTAAGGTAAGTGTGCGATAGTGACAGAGTTAAGGGTTAGGAGTGGACTAAGTGAGTTAGGGTTAGGGTGCGGGTAAGGTAAGTGTGCGATAGTGACGGACCTTAGGGTTAGGGTTTGGGTTAAGGTTAGTGCATAGATAGTTGTGTATGTAAGGTTTAATGTAGGTTTGTAAGGTTTTTGGTGTCCTTGTGTTGTGTGTGTGTTTTTCGGGAAAGGTATTTGTTTTGTTGATTGTCGGGATTTTGGTTTGTCGGGCATGTGAAGTTTCATGTTTTTGAACTTTCTTTTTTTGTTGTTTTTTTCGTGTCAGTTATTTCGTTGTCTGTGTTTTGGTGTGTCGTGTTATCAGGTAGACCCATATATATATATATATATATATATATATATATATATATATATATATATACATATACAAAACTATTAAACAGAGTACTCATAATTACATGTCAGCATATGCAGTATGTAGCTGACAAAATGCAGGTATACCTTCTCAAAATCAGTAATCCTCTGTGTAGATATATCCCAAAATAATAGCCTCTCCTCTGTGTTCACCACATAAACAGTTCTGCTCACCTTCAGTTTCTGTAGCTACATGTTTGCCTTCTGGTGTAGATTAAGGGCTGTCAGCATGGCGAAGATGCAAATGAGGTGTGAAGTCCTTACAATTGCTGAATCCCAAATCACTGGCTCCATGTGTAAACATAATGCAGACACTCTGTGTTTGTTTTTAATGGATTACAACAGTGAATGATTACTTGTTGGGAAAAGGTAAACACAACAGCAATGCAAACTACCCTACATCCAGTGGGTGTGTCAAGTTAGACTTACAAAGTTTTGTCAAGGTTGGAAATGCAAGTCAGCAGCACACAATTCACAGGTTCTGTTCATTTCTGGCCAGTGTTTGTGCAATGTGGTGCTTAGCTCAATAACGGGAATGGAGAAAATGAATGGCAGGTTTGGTTGTGTGTATCTCACTTGCACAAAGTGCTGCAGTGTGCAAACTGGACAACAGTGCCCCCCCAGGAAGCAGACAGGATCCAGACAGCCAAAAATAGAAACCAGATATATTAAATTAATTTGGTTGGGTATCACACAAATCTGCTTGGCCTGGAAGTTAGCATAGAGACCTTAAATATGATTAGTAATTTAGGAAAGGTCATGTAACTAGTCCTGTGGCAGCAGGTGCAAGTGTAGGGCTGGTGTACAGATGGTCCTGGGTTCAAGTACAGGATGCACAACTTTTTTTTCACTGTTGTGACATTGCAGTTTATAGCAATGAAATGAAACATGACCAAGTGTTATTTCAACTGTTCTGTGGCAACAGGTGTAAGTGTAGGACTGCCATACACATGGTCCTGAGTTTTAATACAGAATTTCCATTCACATTTACTGTTGTTCTACTTCCCATTACATTAATTCACAGTTATAACACTTGAGATAGTGGATCCGATATTAATTATATGTATGAGGGATGACACACTATTATTGTGTTTTTATATTTAAGTATTTATTTATTTATGTATGCATTATTAGATTTATTATCATAGCTTCATAGGTTCATAGATTAGTACTAGGCTAACTGCCCTTGCAGGCCATTTTGAGCCTAGCCAATTAACCCATGTGAGAATCAAACCCTGCACCTTGTTTCTGTAAGGTAAAAACCTTAACCATTATGCCAACCTCCCACCCCAAAAGAATTAAAATTTTATGATATCTGGTTTTGCTATTAATTTTATAGGTTCATAGCTGAATATTAGACTAGTCAACAGACTAAGCTGAGAATCAAACACTGTATTTTGTGCTTATGAGGCAAAGACCTTAATCATTATGCCAAACCCATCCTTTTTTCAGTATCAAACTTTGTGTTTATGAAGTGAAGACCTTCACCATTATGCCAAATCCAGTTGGTGCACTATGCCAAGACACAACTTCGCATGTACTTTAAAGAATTTATGTTATTGCATTATCAGTATTTAAATAAAGGTATTTAAAAGTATTCGATAGACCCAAATTCAAACCCAGTACCATCTGGGTACAAAAAAGGAATGTATCAATGCATTAACACGTGATGCCCCAGAGTCAGTTAAGCAGCAAGTGTGTTGCATAGACTCAATCCTAACTGTCAGACTTTAGCACTGCGGCTCACGTTTGTGTACAGCTTAGCTATGAGCAAACATGTGCATCTCACATGCGTATGCACTTTGCCACCTGTCACACAAACCCACTGCTCACCGCTATATGGAAAAGTAAATATTATTATGTATTACTGCTTAGTGTTCATTTCTTGTCTGTGACATGAAATACATGTGGAAACATTACAAACTGAAGGCCCTATCTAACAATATGTCACATATCTACAATACAGCCATGTGTTGCCAGCCCCCAAGCACTGCAAGCCTGGTGTCTCAGTACTTTTTCCATACATATATCATCTACACTACAGAAAGTAATAACAAATGTTGTGTGATATGCAATGCACATCAATCTGGTAACATGCAGAACTACAACTATTGACCCATAAGTCTAAAAAGCTTATCAGCAAGGCTAGAGAAGGTTATCAGCATGGACCTGATCCACAGGGACATAGGTGACCTTCAACACACTTGACCCAACCCATTCTGCTTTTGTCAAGGATAGATCTTGTTTATTGAACCTTGTGGACTTCTTTGATACTGACTTCAAAGATCTGGATGAGGGATAACAGGACAGACCACCTACATTGAGTTATCCAAGGCCTTTGACACTATTCCCCCATTCATGTCTTATAATGAAGACCTCCCATCTGGGAAATAGACCTTACACTACTAGATGGATAGCAAACTGGCTTACCGACAGAACACACAATCTCACAGTTGGGGACTGCACCTCAACCACTAGCCCACTTACTATTGGAATACCACAGGGATCTGTGATGGGCCATCAACTGTTTGGAAACTACTTCCCTGAAGCACAGGTGACAGTAGATGGTGTGTAGTTTACCAAGTTTGCAGATGACTGTTAACTAGACACAGTCATATAGAGTCCCCCAATGATGGTACCATATTACAGAAGGGGCAGACACAGACAAATGATTGGTGCCAAACTCATGGACTGAACCTTAAAGCAAACAATGTCTCATTGTCCCCTTTGGCAATGAAGTGCCTCTGCTAATTATGATATACATAGCACCCCTCTAAGCTCAAACACAGTGTTGTGAGACTTCAGAACACCTATTGATAGCAATCTACACTTTCATCACTATGTGTCCATAGTGGTGAGACGCACATTGTGCATTGCACACATCATACATATGGACATCACATCCAAGACCAGGGAGGTCATACCTCTACTATACTCTACCCTTATCAGACCACTAATCAAGTACAATGTTCCACTCTATCTGTACCTCACCAGACACCTGCTGCAATTATAGGAAACACAGAGTTTTGTGACTGGGAGAAACCAGGGCCTCCAAATATGACATACAGTGAAATACTGAAAGACCTGTCACTGTACTCAGTGTCATGCAGGCTGCTGAGAGGTGGCCTGTGCCTGGCCTACAGAGCAGTCTCAGACCCTGCCCTACTGCAAATGCTGGACATCTGCAAATCAAATGGGACAAGAATAACTTGCTCCAGGGTTCTCAACCTAGCCTGCGACATAAACAAAACATGCTGGGGACAGTAATGGACACTCCTCTATAATAAGCTCCCACTGCATGAGAAGCAGTGCTCCTCAATGACCCTGTTCAAGTGCAAACTTGATGGTTGGGTGATTGTAAAGTCACCTCTGGGGTGGCACCTATGTCCCTCATGGACAGGGCCAGTCAGTGCTGCTCACAAAATCACTCTGCTAACAATGACCATCTAATGATACTCAATAAGGGTACTTGTGTTTTTACACAACTAGGCTTGTAAACACCCTAAGGCCATTAGGCTAGTAGCCTCCTATGAACCTACAAAGCTATAAGCCTATGCATGCCTCCAACATCTTGTCTCCCACATGGCCTGCTGATGTCATCTACTATAAGGTGACCAGCACTCATGTAAAAATCAGACTTGTATCATTGCTCTTATGTAAAGTGTGTGTTCTGTAGCCTGTGTACTTAGATAGGTAGGGGTTCTGTTCTCACTGCAGACAACTTGGTGTGTGTGTGTGTGTGTGTGTGTGTGTGTGTGTGTGTGTGTGTGTGTGTGTGTGCACATGTGTGCATGATTGCACGTGTGTGTGTGTGTGTGTGTGTGTCTGTGTGTGTGTGTGTGTGTGTGTGTGTGTGTGTGTGTGTGTGTGTGTGTGTGCGTGTGTGTGTGTGTGTGTGTATCTTCACAGAAGAACAGAAGTGTGTATCCTACAGTTACTGCTCCAGTGCCATGGATTGACCGTATTTTGATACTAGCACATGCCTACACATCCATTTCATGCAGGCCTTCCAACCTCTTGTCTCCCACATGGCCTGTGGATGTCATCCACTATATGTTGACCTGCACCCTTGTAGACATTATACTTGTGCCATGGCACTTGTGTAAAGTACTACTGTGTTCTGTCAAGTGTGTGTGTGTGTGTGTGTGTGTGTGTGTGTGTGTGTGTGTGTGTGTGTGTGTGTGTGTGTGTGTGTCCTCTTGCTTGACATTACCGAGAACATTTTACACCAGCATGTGGGATAATGTTATTACCATATTGTCCTCAACATACACTGCTGTCATCAGCTATAAGGTGTTGTCTGAGACACTCCAAGTCAGACTTGTGCTGTGGTGCTTGTATAAAGTACTGAGTTCTGTAGTCTTGGGTTCTATTCTCACTGCAATCAACCGGGCATGTGTGTGTATATGCACTCTTGCTTTACATTACAGAGAGCATTTTACACCAGCATGTAGGACACTGTTATTAGCATATTCTCCTCAAATGACTGCTGATGTCATTAGCTATATCAGATTTGTGGATATGCAGTATTCTCACCAAGGCATGGTCAGAGACTGCCCTGGAGGCCAGGCAGATGTCACCTCATCCTATGCAAAGACAGATTAAAGTGACATGGCTTTTAAACTATCCACATACATCATGACATGGTTTGTAGGCCTTATGTTTTCTTGATGAGAAAGCCCTGTGGTCTGTCCAGCTGCTACATGTGTCTGGTGAGGTACATGCAAAAGAGAGTATTAGTGTTTGATCAAGTTTGAGTACGGTGCTGTCATACAGTCCTAAGGTCTGAATATGATGGTGTGACTTATGATGTACACAACATAGGTTTTCAATATCGGTGTGGAGACATTGTGGCCAAAGTTCGGATTGCTATCTACGTGTTCCCAGTGCTTGCACCACTAGGTTTTAGCATAGCAGGACAGTTATCAATGCTGTGATTAACATGGAATTCCACTTTTCAGATGGACAACATAAAAAAGACACATTTCTGCATTTATTTGCAGATCTTGTGCCTTTGTCACCAGTCATTTGTCTGTGTTTCCTCCTCCTGTACTATGTTATCATCATTGGTGGACTCAATGATTGCACCCAATATGCAAGAATCAGCAAACTTAGCAAGCCAAAGGCCATATACTTTAGCCTAAACTGTCGAGGAATAGAGTCCAAAAAGGGAAGGACTAAGCACATATCCCTGGGGAGATCCCTGGGGCTTGCTACTGGTGACAACTCTACTGGTACAGGTTGATTCACCAACTTTCACAGTATGTGTTCTCTTGGTAAGCCAATTGGTTACCCATCTAGTGAAGTAGGGATTAATCCCCAGCTGGGAGGGTTTCTCAATGATATCTGCATGGGGGATTGTTTAAAACCCTAGGCCAGATGGCAATAGGCAGTATGCAGTGTCTTAGCTTCATCCAGACCTATCACACATAATCACTTGGTTGTGACAAAATCACAGATTGCCTATGGTGGGACTCAGGACATGCACCTTCCTGATATGGTTGAATATGCACTTCAACACACCCTCCACATGGGACAGCACCTGGTGCATGCATGTATAGAGACATCCTTACTCTCCTTAACTGTGAGGTAGACCAACATGTCATCATAGGCTTCTTCTAAATGGACACTAGTAAAATTCCATTTGTGTGCAACACACCAATGTGAGTCATTAATGCTAAATCATGTCTGTTAAATCTGATAGAAGTCCTCAGAGAGGTCATCAAGGGTGTGTATGATGGCAACAGTATCAACCTATGGAATTTAACTAGGTCAAGGCATTTGACACAAATCCACACTGAGGTATTCAATCAACACTGTCATGTGTGACCATAAACAGCTATATCACCAACTGGGCAGACCAGTGTATCACATATGTGGCATCTCACTATGCTGAAATGTGTAAAGTGACCTATAGCTCAGGTCCAGTGATCAGGTCCATACATCAGAGCTGTCTGTTAGGCCCTTGTCCATTATTTAAGTGATGAGTATCACAGATGACATACACATCCCGGGTCCAAACAGCTGCCTGAAGGCCTACAGATTGTGGGCATTCATTAACTCCAACTGTGATATAGGTTCATAGGTTCATATGTTGGTACTAGGCTATCAGCCCTAGGGCCTATACAAGCCTAGCCATAACATTTCCCTGGCTATTTCTTCCCACACTATTTACTTCCCTGGACCGCTGTCTAGCAGGGTGACTGACATGATCCCTGGGGTGAATTTCCTTTCTCCCATCCAATCATCAAGGTTCCTTTTGAAGAGGGCCAAAGAGATGCTCTGCTTGCCATGTATGGGCAGTCTATTCCAGAGTCTGTGGAGCCTCTGGGTCAGGAACCTACCCCTCCAGTATGTTTTGTTTATTGTGATGACAAGGTTTAGATCCCTGGAGCATGTGGCTCTGAGGGATTGGGATTTCTTTAAGTGTAGCATGTCCAGCAGCTCTGGGTTTGACATGGCCTTGTATGTTAAGCAGAGATCGCCTCGGAGTAGACAGTATGCGACAGAGTATAGCTGGAGTTTTTTAAGGCAATCAGCACAGGGCATCTGCTTTAGGCCAGTGATTCTTTTAGTGAGATATTTCTGCGGCCTTTCCAGTTGTTGCAGATGTCTTGAGAGGTACATACCAAATGGGGAGTTGTAGTCTATAATGGGTCTAATGAGGGATGAGTACAGTGGGACAATGACCTCCTACTATTACTATAATATAGACAGTATCAACACATACTAAATATTATTGCCACAGCCATTACAACACCTGCAATGACAGGAAAACATGGGATTTGTTAAGTGAGGTACACAAACACACAACCCAAGTATAATGTATACATCACACCCTATTATCAGACCAGTAGGTATGTGACCCATGTTCTCGGGTACATGGTAAGTGGAATGTCCACAGCATGTGGTCACAGTGCTGACTACTCCCTTGAATGTAGCACAAGTACTGGGTATGTGAAGGACATCCACATCAGAGGCCATAATACCTTCATAGTTCTTAGACTTCCTCACACCAATAACTGAGGACAAGGCACCCTTCTTCATGCAGATCCCTACATATCTTTCACTGATGCATAACTGAAGTGTGCTACCTTTGTCACATTGAGCTGTCAAATAGCTTATTGGCCATTCCTAGGTATTCCTTTTGTAGAATGTACATGATTGTCTGATGGTGCAGAACACCAATCAAGTTGTTACAGCAGATGCATGTGAGCTACCTTTCTGCTGATGCACAGACTACATACATAGGTGTTTGACAACATTAATGGCATGTATATCATTCATGGCAGTGTGGATTGTGCCATATATATATATATATATATATATATATATATATATATATATATATATATATATATATATATATATATATATATATATACACCATGCACACCTGTCAGCTAGCCTGTATTGCCCATACTGTCACATACAGGTATAGCAGTGCCCCTCCTAACACCTCCAGCAAATGCACATTGTCAGGACATTGTGCGTGGTTACCCTCATAGAGTGTGGATGTATCATACTAGTTGTTCAAATGTGTGTGTGTGTGTGTGTGTGTGTGTGTGTGTGTGTGTGTGTGTGTGTGTGTGTGTGTGTGTGTGTGTGTGTGTGTGTGTGTGTGTGCAGACTCATCTCTTATCACTTTAAATCACATATGCTATGCCAGAGGCATGGAATTACTGGTGGTATTATTCTGATATTGTCCATGATTGTGGTTGGTTCTTTTAATATTTTCCATGAGCTTTTACCTGTGCCCACCTCGCTGGAGACTTCTGCTGACACTACACTCATATTCAGGTATATCAGTTTGCACAGCTACATTATATGCACCCTACCCCAACTGTATTTTGGGTCCCTGATTGATGTCCTTTGCATTATTCATGTAAGGATGCTTATCTCACACAGACATCCTCCATATTCTTATGTGCCAGTCACATAAAACACATTTTCACTATACAGTCCCTACTGTACCATATAGATATGTTACTGGTGTTACTGCTACAACCATCTTCCATTAACATGCCCTCATCTGCTCTACATTAGGTTGTTTCACCTGTCCTCTTTCCCTGTGTTCATTCCTACATTTCATTTGTGTATCCCTAGTCAATACACACACTTCCCTGAGTGTTCATTTTACATGGCAGTCCATGTCCCGTTACAGATTATTTACACAGTATCAGTATAGAATGCCAGGAATGGGATATCACAATACTCTACACTGTAGATACACTGTCCTCTACTGTGTTTTGAGAATATACTTCACATTCATACCTTTCAACTGTCCAGATATTCCCAGAATGTCCAGATGTGTTCCTTATCAAATGTATGGCTTTCTGCCATATCACTGGTATAATCTCAGGAGTGATGTGACTCAATATTACATACATTTGAGTTCATGCCTCTCATCTGTCCTAGTTTGTGGAGAATGTCCATTTTTTGTCTCGTATTTTTTATCTTTTCCTCATAACACTTTGGTTTTCTGGCAAATCATTGCCATATCATTGCAGATTTAAGTCAGAAAATAATGACAGATATCTGAGTTTCAAACTTCATGCTCTTCATAAAATTCATGTTAATGTAAAACCTATTATTTTGTCAACCTTCTAGGTTTGTTAACATAAATATTAGAATTTGTCCCTATTTTTGGCCTTTTGTTCCCCCATTAGTTATGTCTTTATCCATATTTCTTGCTCTAAGAGGTTGAGAAGTATGTTTGAGTTTCATTCTACCACATTTGTATGCACCATGTATGTCAAATATGTCCATATTTCTGGTTAATTGTCCCCACATTATGTTAGCCTTTTTGCAGATGTGTTGAACTAACAGATTGAGAGCTATCTGTGAAACAACAATATAAAAGTTTTCCGTGTTCTTTTTGAGTACTTTTATACACATTTCTTTATGTGATTCTTCTTGAATATGGTGTTTTAGAACTTTTGGTTAAAACATTTAAATGTTAATTAGTTGTTGGGTGTGTCGGGGCATGTGACTAATGAAGTTGGATATTTAAGTATTTTAAATGTCATTGTGTTTCACTCTGAAGAAGTCTTGTATAATTAAAGATGAAAGCACTCAATAAGAATAAATGTTTGTTTTTCCCATTCTCCTTTTTGTTTTTTGTTCAGACAGCTATCTGTGAAGCCCTGGTGATCATTGTGGTAATCCCAGCAAAATCACAGACCATAGGTGCTCTTCTTTAAACAGAATTGCTGTCCGCGTTCACTTATATGGTTTCCTGGTCAGCAACACTGTTGCCAGCTGTGAAACCTTGCTTAGACGCAGCATGCGGCATGAATATGCATTGCACGGTGGTGCGTGGTGCATGCTGCTGTTCACCATGCACCAATGCACACACGTAAGCTCTGTGTAGGTTTCACATGGAGCCTACATAGAGTTTATTGAATCCCAGGGTGTATGTGTATATATATATATATATATATATGTATATATCTGTGTGTGTGTGTGTGTGTGTGTGTGTGTGTGTGTGTGTGTGTGTGTGTGTGTGTGTGTGTGTACATATACAGTGGATATAAAAAGTGTACACACCCCTGTTAAAATGCCAGGTTTTTGTGATATAAAAAATGAGATTACAATAAATAATTTCAAAACTTTTCCCACCTTTAATGTGACTTATAACCTGTACAATTCAATTGAAAAACAAACAAATCTGTCAAGGAAAAATATAGAAAATAAAAAAAACATACAATACGCTGGTTGCATAAGTGTGCACACCCTTAAACTAATACTTTGTTGTGTGTGCACACCCTTAAACTAATACTTTGTTAAAGCACCTTTTGAATGAATTACACCATTTAGTCTTCTTAGGTACACACCTGCCATCAACTCATTAACCCTGAGTACCTTCTCACAGCGCCTCTTTGCTTACCTCCGAGCTCGCTGTGAGAAGCTAGTAATTAAATGCAGTTATAGCCGAGTCCCTTCCACAAGAGCATCTACCTTTAGAGCCGTATTGCAGTTCCAGTGTTAAAAATAAGTTTTGAATAAATACCCGAACTTGTTCGCAATTGTTGTACTTGAACTTGTGAACATGTTGTCACTGTGATGCATTGTCTTTTTTAGATGCTCATTTGTGAATTCATTCATAATATTAATGTATTAAAGAATCCTGCTTTTCCATTTCTTTTTTACCCCATATTATAATACTATAATGATAATAATAATGGTATTTCTCCACTGCTTTGTTTTTTATAGTTGCTCTTAGTGCATTGGTTTGATTACTTACATTTTTCTGATGAACAGACCATTACATGGATTGACTTATTTCTATACTTAAGTAAGTGACTGTTGATATGATTTAAAGTTGAATTTTATGACTTGGGACTGTTTGGGTTGGCTTTCCTTGATTGTCTTTACATTATTGATTATTTCTTAAAATAACCTACTTTTTCCTCTGTTTCATTTTATTTATTTACTTAGTTGGTAAGGGAGATATGACTGAGCATGCATCCAGCTGTTTATATGGGGTATTTGGCCATTATTTTGAGGTATTTTATAAAGTATGTTTTTAAAAATTGAATGTATACCGATTTGTATTGGGTTGTTCTGTGTGCCCCGGGTTATGCTCTTCATCCTCAAGTGAGCGACTAAATTATGATTGTTTATAGATATATATATATATATATATATATATATATATATATATATATATATATATATACACACATCTAGTTATCTGTCTCTTTATATAAATACATTCAAATTTCTCATTGTTTTGTTTTATTCTAGGTCTAGGACTTGACTTCTTTTTATTACTAATGCTTGATTTAAAAGAATATTCTGGTGAGGAATTAATTCAGTTTTATTGTATAATAATTATTGCATCTGCCAGTCATAAGTTAGGGAAATAAAGTGTAATTTTTCTTTAATCCTGCTACTTGCCATGACAAAGCCTTTGATACCAAAGTGTGCGTTTTACCCATGTGTCGATATATTTTCTGCATAGTGTCTCAGCAAATATTTTTTTTGTTTAGAATTCTATCATAATGTATACTGTTAGCCAAACTATTTTTAAAAATATCAGTTAATATTCTGATATTCTTTGGCTTGACAACTTTCACCAGAGGGACAGAGATGCAACTCCAGGGTTGAATTTATAGTTTGTGCATAGATTCAGTTTTTACTGGAGGTGTCACTTGGGTGAATTTTGCATTTTCGTGTTTGCCCATACTAGGAAATGTTACTGAATGGTCATCTATGGAAATGTTTCATTTTGGTGAGTGTGCATATCTCAATGTTTTACTGACGAGGTCACTTGGGTGAATGTTTCATTTTAGTACATGTGTACAGGTCATGCTAATGAAGATGTTGCTTGGTGAGATAATTCATTGTGTATCAGGGAAGTGCAAAAAGCAGCTGAGGCCATTTCCTATCCCGTCTCCATAATCATAAACCGTACCTTGTCAGAAGCCTTCATCCCCTCCATATGGAAAATGTCCCACATTATTCCTCTCCATAAAGGTGGTAGCTCACTAGAGCTAACCAACTACAGACCTATAGCTATACTCTCACCCCTGGCCAAAATTATGGAAAAGTGTGTCCACAAACAACTGATGGAACACCTCACCAAAAATAAAATTCTAGCCAACTCCCAACATGGCTTCAGGCCAAATCACAGTACCACATCAGCCCTACTATCCTTTTCTAATACCATCAATAACTTCAGAAACAATAATAAACTATCATCTGCTCTTTTCTTAGACCTCTCCAAGGCCTTTGATATGGTGAACCACATTCAACTCCTCCATACATTAAAAAAACTAGCACTCAGCAATTCCATGCTGAAATGGTTCCAATCCTACCTGTCCAATAGGCAACAGGCTGTTCTATGGCAGGACAAATTATCCACATGCCTACCTGTTACACTTGGAGTTCCCCAAGGATCTATTCTTGGCCCTCTTCTCTTCACCATCTTTGTTAATGACCTGCCCACAATCACCCCCCATGCCACATGCATTCAATATGCAGATGATTCGACTATCATCAGCACTGCCTCCAACCTGGCAGACCTCACTGCTTCAACCCAAGACACCTTCAACCTAATAGAAAAATGGTTCTCAAGTCGTCAACTAGTTCTCAACCCCAACAAAACAAAACTACTTACTTTCTCACCCACTAACAAGACTCTTCCCCCCACCTTCTCTATTACATCCTCCAATGGAATCACTATATCACCAGAAGCTCACACAAAGCTATTAGGTGTTACCATTGATAACTCCCTTAAATTTGACACCCATTTCAATCTTACCATCAAAACCGTCAATAAAAAGCTTGGCTCTCTCTATAAAGTAAAACACTTTCTCACTCCTCACGCTAAAATTACAATTGCCACCACACACCTACTATCAACTCTTTTCTATGCCTCCCCCCTTTTTACAAACCTAAACAAGACAACCCTTAACAAACTTGCTTCTTGTTACAATCACATAGCTAGATTTGCCACAAATTCCACCTTTAGAACGCACCACTGCACTAACTTGAAGCAACTAGGGTGGTTAGAGTTTTCCAGCCAACTCCATTTCAACCAACTCAAAACGGCTCACCAGATACTGTATCACCCAGAGAAAACACCAGCTCTGAAAACATCATTCACCCCTATATTAACCTGCAATCTTTACGCTCCTCCAATAAGATCTTAGCTCAAACTACCAAAGCCAATAATTCTGCTGGGGATTCTCTATTCTCAAACTTTGTAGGTAAAATGTGGAACTCCCTAACGACCATGCTCACCTCAACCTTCACTCCTACAATTCAAAAAAATGCTTAAACCCCATCTCAATACTCTCTGGCAATGTCCCTGTTCCAAACCTGATTAACCACTATCATTTACCCTTCTCTTACCTCACTATCCTTAACCGCTTTTTAACAAGGTGCCTCGCCTTTGTAACTGACCTATGTTTTTTTTTATATGCTGCTGTTATTTTTTTCCCAAGATGTGATGTATCTTTATATTGTATTTAGAACTCAACTATCTTCCTTTTTTGCATTAACAATGTTCATATGTCTGTTATGTACCTGGAGCTTTTCTCCCCGGGCCTCCGCTGAAAATGGACATGTATCCAGTCGGACTCTGCCGGTTAACAAATGTAAAATAAATAAAATAAAATAAATAAATAAACATACATGGTCAGACTGCTGAAATGACCTCCCAGCAATATAGTTCATTGGTGTGTCACGGAAAACCTTTTGCATAACTGGACAATCCGTTTGGCCATTTTATTTAGATATTTACTTTACATTTACTGGGGTAGTACAGTGATCTCAATAGACCATTTGCAGGCACAACCCAGGTGAATAGGATCACAAAAGACATGTTCACACAACATGAACAAAACATATTTTCAGATACGAGGATATGATAAAAAAACATACATATTATAGACACAAGGGCATGCTACACCATTTAGGTCAAGAAACAGTATTTAGCCTGTAGTCAAAACATATTTGGGAGGGATGAAAGGCTTAGTGAGGTATATTATGTTGTTGACATTTAACATTGCTCAGCCATATATTTAGGACAATATTAGTACATTTTTCACTGCTGTGTCTTATTCTGCCCAGAAGGATAGTTAAGTGACATAAAATGATTTAATACTTTTGGAGTAATTCTTACATGGAATTTTGATGGGAGGAAGGGCTCAGTAATATATAAGTGTTATGCTATTTTACTGAATTAATCAGGTCTTCTAACAGATGGTCATGAGTCAATGTTAGATAACGAAGACAAGCAAGTAACTTTGCATGGACAGCAGGTGCAAAGGCCAAAAACCAAACAACACAAATACAAAAAGCAGCCAGCACCACATGGAGAATAAAATACTTTATTAAGTCTTAATCTAAATCCATTTTAGTACCTTTTGGTACATAATAGAAGCAAAAACTTTCTAAACTCTTCACACACAGACCCAAAAGCCTTTATCAATGTGATCCAACACCCAATAGTGTTCCCTTTTATACAAAAACATTCACCCTTACAACCAATACAAAATCCTTAATAATTAACCGACCTAACCTAATTATTACAATGCCCTTAATATAAAAAATATATATACATGCCTATTAATAACAAATATACATAACGACACATTTAATATATGTTGTACACACCATACTGAACAATAGTCATAAATCTTTACAAATGTTCATTCAGGCTAAGGGGGAATAACTGACCCAGTCTAATGATCCATGCTTTTTCCTTTTTATTTAAAAGTTCATGCCAGTTAGTTTTATTAAATCTTTAACTACTAACCTTATCAATAATAGTAAAATAAAATTTGGCCGTGTTATGAACAAACAGTGTGTTTATACAGTGCATTGGTAATGACTTTATTCATTATATTACTTAAATGTTCAGAGATACGCAGTTTCAGAGGTCTGGATGTTTGACCAATATAAAATGCAGAGCAGTGGCAAACAGCCAAATACACTACCCAATTACTACTACAATTAGCAAACGTCTGAATCTCAAAAATATGTTTAGTATTTTTAGTTGTAAATTCCTTTGTTTTAAGAACATATCTACAAAAACTACAATATTCGCAACGGAAACATCCAAATAATCTAGTGCCATCTAATGTACGTTGGAAAACGGGTGTTTTTTATAAAAACTGAGGAGTCCACCTAAAGTGACTCCCCTACGAAAAGAAAAGGCACACCTGTTGTCCAATATTTCACCCAAAAATTTATCTGATAAGAAAATATCCCAATGTCATTGGATTAAATTAGTCAACTGTTTAGTATTCCTACCAAATGTAGTGGTGAATCTAAAATAATGAGTGAGAAGGTCACTGAAAAAACAATCAGTAAAAACAAAATGAAAACTCCAGCAAAGCTAGAACTTCCACTGAGAGACCTCGCAAACCTTTTGTATCAGAGGCACATGGGATATATGCAAACGATCAAATGTAGTGGTGAATCTGATTTTAGATCCACTTTTGGACTTATGGCTCTGATAACTAAGCAATTCCTCTCTGGGCATCTTACCAACTATATCACTGATCTGGATTAAATTTTTGTCCAATTATCCCCGTTCAATAAACCTCCTAGTCAGATCATCATTAAATTGTTTAAAATCCACTTCTCTAGAGCAAATGCATCTAATCCTCATATACAGGGATTTAAGAATATTTTTAACAATGTGTCCTGGATGACAGCTGGATGCATATAAGAGGGAGTTAGAATGAAACGGCTTCCTATACGCTGTGCTCTGAAGGGTACCGTCTTGTTGTTTATTAATCATCACATCCAAAAACAAAATACATTTCCTATCAAAACTAACTGTGAAGTGGATACCCCATTTATTTTCGTTCAGATATTGCACAAATTTTCCCAAATATGCAGCATCAGATTTCCAAACCATCCAGCAGTCATCCAGGAGCCTTCTCCAAATGTTGATCTCTTCAATGAAAATGCTATGACTTCTATCATAGATCATGTAATGTTCAACGTAACCCATGAAAAGATCCACATATATGGGGGAAAAAGAGGCCCCCATTGCAGTACCCCCCCATCTGTAAATAGCAATTACCATTGAAGAAAAAGACATTTTTCGTAAGCACATGCTCAGTAAGAGAGAGAAGGAAGGTACTGAAACCAGGACTATATAACCCCAGCTCAGTAAGCCAAAAATCCAGTGCCATTAACCCTGCCCAGTGAGGAATGCTAGTATAGAGTGATGTAACAACCAAAGTACAAAGCAACCATCCATCTTCCAATTGTGCATCAGCAATGATATTTAAACATTCTGTAGTATCCTTAATTCTAGCCCTAACAGCTTGCAATAAGGGTTTTAAATACTTAGATATATAGAAATGGGCTCAGTTAATGAACCCCTGCCTGAAACAATTGGTCGCCCAGGTGGGTTATGAAGATTCTTATGCACCTTGGGCAACAAATAAAGAAATTGCGAAGCTGGTTCTTTAACTTTAAGAGGAAAATATGTTTTTTCATCAATAATCCCCTCACCAAAGGCCAAATCCCAAAATTCATCAATTTGTGCTTTAAACCGTGGAGTGGGATCAATGGGCATGATCATATAAAATCTCCTATCACTAAGTTGTCTATTGGCTTCCGCCTCATACATAATCCAATCCATGACCACTATCGATCCCCCTTTATCGGCCTGTATAATGACCAGAGCCTTCCTATTTTTAAGTATCCTTAGTGCCAATCTTTCCTGCTGATTTGGGTTATTGGAAAGCACTCCCTCAGTATAGCACAAATTGAAATGTAGCCCTTTTAATATGCATTTTTGAAAAATTTCAACATGTTTATTTATTGGTGACATAAATGATGAAGGATGAAATTTAAAACCAGTCTCATGAGACCCATTGTTATGATCAAAATCCCTAAAAAATAACTTAAGGTTAAGTAACCGACAAAATGACTCCAGATCTTGTACAAAATCACTTTCAGAGACCATAAAGCCGGGTATGAAATTTAAATCTTTATTCAGTAAGCCATATTCAACAGCAGATAAAACAACAGAAGAGATATTTATGACATTGTTTGTACTTTTTTGGGTTCCAAAAGTAGTAACATCTTCTCCACTGTTAGACTTGGGTTGGACCATACATTTATGTTTACATCCCCCCTGTTTTCTGTTTCCCCTAAAAGGGTTATAGCTAAACACATTACACCATCTTTAGAAAAACACCACTTATGCACTGGTGATGTTTGAGAAATATCTATTTCCGTATCAGTATGGGGTGAAAAATCATCCCTGAGGTATCACTACTAGGCTTTTTGAGGATAGATTTTCTCTTCCTTTTGTTTCTAGGGGTAAACTCATTATTCCTAAAGATTTTAACATTTTTCCTTGGTTCAAAAGGATGACCCTGACTATAATCATTGAAATCCCTATTTAATTTGCGGATCTTACATTCCTTCAACTCCTTTTCAAAATCCAACAGATCCCCACTAAGTTTCTTAAGACATTCCCTATATGAAGATGTATGTTCAAATTGTTTAGCCTCCTGACAGATTTTAGAGACTTCAGAAATCGAAGTTTCTACCCTCCATTCATGAAAAGCATATAGGGCTTTAACAAATTCCAAAGAGGAATTTTGCTGCATATTAGCCCAGGCAGTAAGTAATGTTTCATCGGGTTGGCCCACTAATAATTTCATCCAAATCCTTAAAGCCCTGGGCATAATGCCTTTCTGAATGTATGCTTTGAATAACTTAGTATGCCAAACACTAGATTATGAAGACTTCATACTTTTGAAAATATTATCAAACAAAGATTGACAACTATCATCTTTAATTGACAGCAAGCCATCGTTTTTTGAGTTGGTCATATCAGAAATCTCAATATCCTCCATATCAGCCAATAGGCCCTGCAAAATAGTCATGAAATCCATGATATGTTCACAACTTCGACCATCACCCACAGAGTTTAATACCCAAAAACAGTAAGTGACCAAGGCCCAATTCACAAATGGATGATTTAATCACAGACACTATAATAATATAAAGCAAAAATAATAACCAATTAGTTCAAAAGTATGTGAAGAATACACCTTTAGGGCCTCATAAAGATCTAAAAAATAATTTTATATAGGACAAGTCCCACTACAACAATGAGTATTCAATGTGTTAACCTAATAAGAGAATTATTGAAACCACAAATCCAATAAAATGCACTGCAAAAGACAAAATAATGCCAATAGGTTTACTACCAAAGAATGCTTCAGTTTAACAAAATGAAAGGCAACTTACACAAAATATATCAGACCATTGTTAATCTATTCAAATACAGTCATGACTACTACATTCCAATATCTCACCACCACAGAGTATCCCCAAAAGCTTATATGTTAATAAATCCAAAGTAAAAAGAACAGAATAAATTCAAAAGTGAAGGATCGCCAGACAAAGGTATGACGGCCAAACAAAATGGCACTCACCAACCTGTATGGCTGACCAAACATAAAGCCAATACAAAATGCACTAATTGTCCTAAATTACATTAACGTCCCCTTGTTCTGATGAAAAGACACCAATCCACGAGCATCGATAAATGTCCCAGGTCAATAAACCTTCATTGCCAGCCGATGAGCCCTTTGAAGAAAACCCAAACTCACACCCAAGCTTATAAGAGTCTATATTGAATCAGCAAATGCTTAAAAAAGTGAACGCTGATTCATCAACCCTATTTGGGCGAATGCTAACAATGCCGAACACATTGCTGGGCCAGTTTCGGGAGTTTGCCATTTCGTCCACTGTGGTGTGATCTCAGAGTTGGTATATTTAAGTAGGGCGGTGTGGTGAGCGAAGCCCCCCACGTTAAATACTGTTTTAAGTTTGTTTTTTTGTGGAACAACGATTTATTTCCCTGGGAAAAAAATTGCTGTTCCAAGTGATTGGGATTGTTAGCGTTCGGTGAACTAGGGTTGATGAATCAGCGTTCACTTTTTTAAGCATTCGCTGATTTAATATAGACCCGCTTATAATAGGGTCTATCATGCCGACTGCATGAAGCTCCAAAAGGAAAAGTCACTCTATACACCAAAAAAGTGTAGACAGCAAGTTTGTTGCCCAAGGAACATAGCCAATATTAAATTGAATATCATCCAAATGATTCCCCAACTGACTCAAAAAAACAGCTACAATAGTAGCATAAAAATCAAAAGGCCTTTCAGCAAGCAAGGTGCATCAATAGTGTCCCCACACACGGAGCTCCTGATGTAAAACTGGATACCCAAAATGCCACCAGCAAGATAAACAAGGCAAACCAACCCTGTAATGGCATCTCCGATCATCATCATCATCTTTCGGCTTTTCCCGTTGGGGGTCGCCACAGCGGATCATCTCTTTCCATTTTTCCTATCCTCTGCATCTTGCTCTGTCACATCAGCCGTCTGCATGTCCTTTCTCACCACGTCCATAAACCTTACCTTAGGCCTTCCTCTTTTCCTCTTACCTGGCAGCTCCATCCTTAGCATCTTTTTCCCAATATACCCATCATCCCTCCTCAGCACATGTCCAAACCAATGCAATCTCGTCTCTCTTGCTTTGTCTCCAAACTGTCCAACATGAGCTGACCCTCTAATATACTGATTCCTAATCCTATCCATCCTAGTCACACCAAGTGCAAATCTTAACATCTTTAACTCTGCCACATCCAGCTCTGACTCCTGCCTCTTTGTCAATGCCACTGTCTCCAACCCATATAACATAGCTGGTCTCACTACCCTCTTGTAGACCTTCCCTTTCACTCTTACAGGTACCCGTCTGTCACAAATCACTCCTGACACTCTTCTCCACCCATTCCACCCTGCCTGTACTCTCTTCTTCACCTCTCTTCCACATTCTCCATTACTCTGAACTGTTGATCCCAAGTACTTAAACTCGTCCACCTTTACCAACTCTACTCCCTGCATCCTCACCATTTCTCTACCCTCCCTCTCATTTACACACATATATTCTGTCTTAGCCCTGCTGACCTTCATTCCTCTGCTCTCTAGAGCATACCTCCACCTCTCCAGAGTCTCCTCAACCTGATTCCTACTCTCACTACAGATCACAATGTCATCTGCAAACATCATAGTCCACGGGGCCTCTTGTCTGATCTCATCTGTCACCCTGTCCATCACCACTGCAAATAAGAAAGGACTCAGAGCTGATTCTTGATGTAATCCCACCTCCACCTTAAACGGATCTGTCACTCCCACTGCAGTCCTCACCACTGTCACACTACCCTCGTACATATCCTGTATCACTCTTACATACTTCTCTGCCACTCCCAACTTCCTCATACAATACCACAACTCTTCTCTAGGCACCCTGTCATATGCTTTCTCCAAGTCTGCAAAGACACAATGCAACTCCTTCTGACCGTCTCTGTATTTCTCCAATAACAGTCTCAGAGCAAACATTGCATCTGTAGCGCTCTTTCCTGGCATGAAACCATACTGCTGATCATTAATCATCACCTCCCTTCTTAACCTAGCTTCTACTACTCTTTCCCATAACTTCAAGCTGTGACTGATCAATTTTATCCCTCTGTAGTTACCGCATCTCTGCACATCACCCTTATTCTTAAAGATAGGTACCACAACACGTTTTCTCCACTCCTCAGGCATCCTCTGACTTTCCAAAATTTCATTAAACAATCTAGTTAAAAATTCCACTGCCATTTCTCCTAAGCACCTCCATGCTTCCATTGGTATGTCATCTGGGCCAACAGCCTTTCCATTCTTCATCCTCTTCATAGCTGTCCTTACTTCCTCCTTGCTAATCTGTTTCACTTCCTGATTCACTATCCCCACATCATCCAACCTTCTCTCTCTCTCATTCTCTTTATTCATCAGTCCTTCAAAGTACTCTTTCCATCTACTCAACACACACTCCTCTCTTGTGAGTACCTTTCCCTTACTATCCTTTATCACCCTTACTTGCTGCACATCTTTCCCAGCTCTGTCCCTCTGTCTAGCCAATCGGTACAGGTCCTTTTCTCCCTCTTTAGTGTCCAATCTCTCATACAACTCTCCATATGCCTTATCCTTAGCTTTCGCCACCTCTCTCTTTGCCATGCGCCTCATCTCCTTATACTCATGTCTACTTTCTTCATCTCTTTGACAATCCCACTTCTTCACCAGCCTCTTCCTCTGTATACTCTCCTGTACTTCCTCATTCCACCACCAGGTCTCCTTGTCCTCCTTCCTCTGCCCAGATGTCACACCAAGCACTTTTCTAGCAGTCTCCCTTACTAGTTCTGCTGTAGTTACCCAGCTATTCGGTAACTCTCCACACTGCCTCCCAGTGCCTGTCTTAACTCTTCCCTAAACTCCACTTCACAATCACCCTTTTTTAACTTCCACCATTTAATCCTTGGCACTGCTTTATATACCTTTGTATATTCCTGCATTTTTATACATTCTTGTAGGTCTACATACTCTATTAATTCTTCAGAACATAGGGTCAATGTGGATATTCCTTTAAATAACTCTTTATGTTTAATGAGTGTTAATGACTAATTAGTCACAGAAGATATATATGTTTGCGGTTTTAGAGATGTGCTATTATAGATCTGAAGAAGCTGTGAAGCGAAAGCGCTTATCTTTTATTTTATTTTAATAAACAGTTTATTGGTACTCCTTACCTAACTGTTTGGCACTCACTTTTTGGATTTTCCATCATATAAGGATTTGAACCTGCCTACTCTGGGGTTTGTGACTGTCTAATTAGGAAATGATCTGTCATTTTCTAAAATATTCCATCAACTCATGATGAGCTTGTAATGTCATATTTTCTACAATATTCCATCAACTCATGATGAGCTTGTGATCAATATGTCATTAGTTGACTCTGTTGTTTGTTCAAGACTATAAAAGCTCAAAGGCTAAAATGGAAATCATCATCATCTGGATTTGATCACAGCACCAGCCTGAACTGAGCTTAGAGACATTTTTGCCAGTGTCGGCCTTGCCTTGACTGAACAGATAGCTGCACTGGATAGGATTGAAGTCTCCCTATCAGTGGCAGAGATGATTTTGTTTATGCATATGCTTATAAGTACATGATCTATTAGTTTTTCTGTTTATTTAGTATTAGTTTTACTGTTTATTTAGTAAGTTTTTGCTTAATAAATTGTTACGTTTGAGCCTTGGTGTCTTGTGTCATTCCTAATCCTGTATTAACCTCAGACTTTAAAGTAACGGACTAGTTCATTTGGCGCAGGAGCAGGGTACTGAGGTTGGCAGTGGAAATGTCACAACAGCAACCAATGTTTTTTCCTTTAAAACATATAGGCATAGGTAAGAAGGATGCTGTGTCAGGCACCCCAAATAAGTTGGGCATTGATACTATGTTGCCAGCATTATTTGGGAAGTGGGATCCTCTTGCTAAGGTATTAAGTCAAGTTTCACCCCCTCCTTCCCCAAAACCTTTGCAAGAAAGACCTAAGGCAGACCCTGATAGTCTAGCTAGAGCTTTATTGGAGCTAAAATTGGATGATAAGGCGAAAAATGTGAAGGAAGGGGTGGGAGCAGCTGGATGGCTGCTCTTTGAGGCAATTCAGGAATTGGATAGAGATGTAGAGAAACTAAAAGAAAAAGCCCTAGAGTTAGAAGAGCAATGTAAAGAACACATGCATACACACAGATTGGATAGAGATGCCTTGGAGAAGGCAAATATGGCACTTGTTAAAGTGGGAGAGGATGCTGAATACTGGAAATCTAATTCAGTGACTCTAGCTACTCGAATAATTCAACAGCATAGACAATGAAATGGGAGAAAACTACGCCATCCGCCCTCAAGGCCTCGGGTTCATGCTCTGCTGTGTAAGGCAGAGTTTGATCCCAAGAAGTGGGAAGGTGATCTCCCCTCAACTGATGAGGGTGATAGTGATTCTGAAATAGTAAATTCCCCATCAGTGGAGGCACGCCCAGTTATTGAGAAAAAGGGACAGTATACTGGGGGGGGGGGGGGCAGCGCCACAACAATGGGTTGAGGTGCGGAGTTATACTCAAGCTGAATTATTGAATATAATCCAAATCTATAAGCAAAAGCCAGGGGAAACTGTTTTAGCATGGTTTCTTTGGGTTTGGGACACAGGGGGAGAAGCAGTGTCCCTAAATGCTGAAGAGATGCACCAATGTGCATGTTTGGTGTTCCACCCATGTTTAAAGCAAATAGTAAACAATGTGAACCATGATGATCCCCAGGTGAATACACTGGTGGTGTGGTTAGCCTCGGCTTTCTGAGCTGCTTGGCCTGATGCTACAGCAGTAGCTGATGAACATAAGCCTTGGAAAACAATAGCAGAGGCAATACAACAGTTAAGAGAAATGGCTATGCTGGCTACCATTTATTCATTGGAATTAAGGAATGGGGCATTAGTGCTTCCGAAAGGACCAGATGCACAAATTATGCCCAGCAATATGAGGAGTAAATTGATCAAAAATGCACCACAGTGGTGGAAAGGGCAGCTGATTGCTGCCCTGGCAGGATGTGTAGGTCAGCAGATACGGGATGTAATAGCCACTCTAAATCAAATGGCAGAACTAGTGGAAGAAAAAGAACAGAGAAGAGCTAGAAAGGCAAATGCAGAGAAATCAAAAGATAAATCTGGTGAAAAAGTTACAAGAAAGCAAATGTTTCTGGATCTATTAAGGTGGGGGGTAGAAGTTGCGGAAATAGATGGGATAGTTACTGAGGAATTATATAAAAAGTGGAAGCAAAAACAAAAAGAAAAAGGTTCAAGCTTTGAGGGTAAAAAGCAAACCCCTACAAAAAGTCCAACCAGAAGTACCACTGAAGGGAAGGTAGGATGGAATCAATTATATCCTGACATCCCTACTGATGAGGAGCTAGCACAGTGGCAAAAGGGGGAATTTAATGATGAGGAGAGATTGGAGAGGAAAGGAATGGAGAACCCCGGTTGAAAAAAAGAGACAAATTGACTAGTAGGCAGGTCCCCAGTAGCTAGGGGTACAGTAAGAGCAATTACACCTGGGGACCAACACCCTTACATACCCCTTACCATTTTTTGGAGGGGAGGGCCACAACATGTGATGGCTCTGGTAGACACAGGATCAGAAGTAACCATTTTTGCAGGCAACCCCCGTAAATTTCATGGACAATATGTAGAGATTGATGGTTATGGAGGGGCAAAAACACTAGGTACCAAAACCAAGGTTAAGATAGCTTTTGAGGATGGTATTCCTATTTTCATTGAAGCAGTAATAGCTCCAGTACCTGAGCACATTTTAGGAATAGATGTGTTAAAGGGTAGAACCTTAGAAACCACTGTACGGCCATTTAGGTTTGGAGTGCGGCATTGTTCATTCAACGAAGTTAAGGCTGTAGTTTGAGGCAATGCTAAGTGGGAACCACTTTATATTCCCACACCTAAAACAATAGTGAACATCAAACAATATCGTATCCCAGGTGGGCACGCTGAGATCACTGAGATGATCCAAGAACTGCTTTGGGTTGGCACACTTGAGCCAACAGTGAGTCCATTCAACAGTCCGGTATGGCCAGTAAAGAAACCTGATGGATCATGGTGAATGACTGTAGATTATTGAGGTCTGAACAAGGTGGCCCCACCCTTAGTGACAGCTGTTCCAGACATTGTTACGATCATGGAAAGATTGTCTTCATCTGCTGGACCATATCATGCAGTTTTAGACTTAGCAAATGCCTTCTTCTCCATTCCGATAGCAGAAGAAAGCAGAGTCCAATTTGCTTTTACCTGGGAGGCGAGGCAGTATATCTTCCAAGTGTTACCTCAGGGATATCTGCACAGCCCTACCCTGTGTCATGGACTAGTGGCTAGAGGCCTAGCCAAGTTACAGCTGGACAAACTGACTATTTTCCATTACATTGATGACATAATGATTACTGGAGAAAAATCTGATGTGGATATCGCACTAAAAACTGTAATTCAGCACCTTCAGAACAGAGGGTGAGGCTATAAATGAGAATAAAATACTACAAGGGACATCAGTAAAATTCCTTGGTATGATTTGGAATGGAGCGAAAAGGGAAATTCCTGCAGCAGCACTAGAGATTATTCATAAAATTGCAGTCCCAAAAATGAAACAGCAGGCACAGGCCTTCTTGGGAGCAATGGGCTTTTGGAGAGCATTTGTACCTCACCTTGGACTGATTTTGCAACCCATTCACTATGTAATGAGGAAAAAATGTGACTTTCAGTGGGGTCCCAAGCAACAAACAGCTTTCAAAGAAGCAAAATAGGCCCTACAGCAGAGTGTGGGGCTGGGCCCAGTTGATCCACAGCAACCTTTCATCCTTGAAGTAACAGTTTCCAATAATGTTATGTCTTGGGGGCTGTGGCAGAAGGATGACACTGGGAAAAAGAGACCCTTAGGATTTTGGTCCAAATCCCTGACTGGAGTGCAGGTGAGATATAGCCCCCTTGAGCAGCATGTGCTAGCAGTGTACACAGCATTGATTCATGTGGAAGGAATAACTAAACAACAAACAGTGACAGTTAAGATAGACTACCCAATCCAGGGGTGGTTACAAGATAATAATTTCATGAAAACTCTGATAGCACAATCTTTGACTGTACAGAAGTGAAAGTGGTATTTACAGGAAAGGGCCAACATCATGCCTGGAGTATCTCAAGTACAACAATAGTTGGCTGGACTGATAATTCTGGATGATGCTTATGCGATAGAACAACAGCGACATGAGCTTCCAAAATCCCCAATCACTGAAGCATTACCATTTGATAATTTAGATGCAGAAAAACAGAAACATGCATGGTTTACTGATGGTTCTGCCAAAATTGGATCAAATGGTAGGACCTGGACTGCGGTGGCTTATTGCCCACGAACAGAAACTGTGTTATTTGACTAAGGTACTGCCGGTTTAAATAATCAGGCAGAATTATGAGCTGTTGCCCTGGTCATTGATCACCTGGAGACAAAGCGTACATCTATACTGACAGCTGGGCAGTTTTTAAGGGACTGACAACCTGGTTACCTGCCTGGCAACAACAGAATTGGAAGATCCATGGCAGACCTCTATGGGGAGGTTCAGGAGACTGGCAACGGATTTGGGAAAAAGCTCAACATTGCAAAATCAGTGTTGGACATGTAGATGCCCATGTATCACTTGTAACAAATGAAAGGAGGCATAACCAGCAGGTAGATAAGATGGCCACGCTTTGTGTTGCTGAAGAGAAAGCCAAAAGTGCTCGCATGGCAAGATGGGCCCATGATCGGAGTGGGCACTTGGGAAGAGATGCAACAATAGAATGGGCACAAAGGCATGGTATGCAGTTGAATAAGGAAATAACTACAGATGTTATAAAGCAGTGTGAAATCTGTCAAAGAAATAAACAAAAGCAACTGCAAGCAGAAGCATGCGGACACATTCACCGAGGCAGTCGTCCAGCACAAATCTGGCAAATAGACTTTATTGGTCACTTACCACTGGATCAAAATCAGCAATATTGCCAAACGATGGTGGACACTTATTCAGGATTACTAATTGTGTCCCCATGTAAGAAAGCAAACCAGCAAGCAGTGTTGAAAGGATTAAATAAATTATGTATGACATATGGGATTCCCAGTGAAATTCAAAGTGACCAAGGCAGCCACTTTACCGGAGCAGAGGTTCAAGAATGGGCAAATGAAAATGGAGTTCGATGGGTACTGCATATCCCATATCATCCTCAAGCTGCTGGTTTGATTGAAAGGTATAATGGGCTCTTTAAAGAACAGATCCAAAAGAATACAAATGATGGAACATTACGAGGCTGGGCAAAGGTATTAGAATTAGCTGTGAGCCAGCTGAATAATAGGCCTCGAAAGCATCAAGGAACTCCTTTGCAAATGCATATGAATGACATTCGGTCCAACTGTTGTATTTTAAAACTAGAAAAGCTGAACCCAAATGCCATACACCCTCTTTTGACAAATACTGATCAAAATCAGTTCTGGCTATTTGCATTGACTGATCAAAGAGTGCCAGCACAAAATATAGTATTAGTTAAGACAGGTTGGAAACTCTTTCTCCCAGAAAATTGGCACTGGGGGCAAAAAGGACTATTAGGAGAAAGTTGGGAGGTTTTTACATTATGGGAGCCAGAACGAGAAGTGATAGTGAAGGCTATCAATTTAGATAACAAGACACAGATGATTCAAAAAGGACAATGTTTAGTAGAAATTTGTATGCATCAAGATGCTCTTATTTTACTACAAGACTGTGATACTAAACCAAGCAAATGGCTGGGAATGAAAGTTATAGTGACCACACCCAATCAGCCAAATGAACATGGGACTGTAATTTGTGATGGACCTGGTGATACTATTTTAGTATTACTTGATTCTGCTAAACAGCCGTTGTACTTTCCTCTCCATAGATTATTGCCACTGTTTGGGAAGGTGCCAACCTTTTCTGATGACAGCACTTAGATAGGACATATCACTGTCTTGACCCTATCCCTCTATTCGAAGAGGAAGCTGTTGCAAATTTAACGGCTGACTGCGACTTTTATTGGAAATTGGGAGATCATCTATATGCAGTGACACCTAAACCTGCCTTAACTTGGAACATCACTCAGACGGAAAACATTACAACTGTATGTAGACTGAACTGTGATAGACATCCTGAAAAATGTGTTTCCAACCCTTTTGGAGGTCTGTACCAAAAGCTAAATGAGTCGGGATTTCGACTAGCCAAGTCTCCATTAGATTCCTCCTGCATAGCCGAATTTCAAAGGGAAAATGACACCGCGGAAACTCTATCTCCGAATTTGGAAATATATGCCATGGACAATAGTTCAACTGTATTTGATGGTTTGGGACATGTGGTAAGGTATACAAGAGGATGTAAAACTGTAAGTAGTGCTAGAGTTATACAACGTATTAAAATGATAGTTAACATGTCAGCAGTTGATATTACTACCAGGTATCCACATTGTAAAATTGTACAATTATGGACATATCAAATACAGACATTACAAATATAGAAGGAGTAAACGTGATGTTACAGGTATTCTTGTTACTGCACTAGGAGCAGTCGGAACAGGGACTAGATTCCTAAACAGTGTAGATATAGATACCCTATGTAGCAAATTGAGCCATTTGGGCACTGACCTAAATATGGCTTTAAGCTACTAGCAGACCATGATCCCGAGCTGGGACAAAGAACTGTAGATGGTATTTTAACTCAAACTGTCTTGTGGAGGTGGATTGAACATACAAATACATATACAGAACAAATTTTAAATAACCTCACAGCAGAAGTAAATCAGACCTTTTGTATCTTATCTCAGTTGGCTGCCAACCAGCAATATTTGCAGTTCACTCAAACTTGGGGGGCTAAAAAGGCAGCCAATCGGCAAAGGGAATTGCAACTATATCACTGGTTAAAGCCAATAGATTTTGCATGTGAAAATAAGTCTTGTATACTGATTTTTGACTATCTTGCTAGTAAAAAAGGGACAAAGCAGGTCTTTCCATTTGTTACATTGCCCTTGCAATTTGGAAATAATTGGTGGGTACCGCAAATTGAATCTACTCTGATTGATTATAATGATGTACCCATTGATGTGGCAGGTTGTGAAACCTGGCCCCAGGGATGGATATGCATGATGGTGAAAAGGAAGCCTCACCCATGCTTACATAATGGAATTGGGGAATGCACCTGGCACAGGTATGTAGTAAATGGTACAGACATCTACCAGCTAAATGATACCACTGTTTGTGTGATATCCTCCTGTAAATTAGCCTGGAGTGATGGGCTAATCACAACTGGTGGAGCATACTGTAAAAGTAATATCCATGCAATTATTGATTTTTGTACTGGAGAACTTATTAGACTGACTAGATGGATGGACATCACATTTAATGCTAGCATAGAACCATTACACACTTTTAGATGGCCATCTCTAGTCCACCTGGACTTTCAACAGATTAAGCAGGAAGGACAAATAGTTTTGCAACTTTTAAATAAAACACTACATGATGCGCATCAAACAGTGATTAAAATGATTAAAGACAAAGGTACCATTGTAAAAATTGCAAATGAAATACAGGATATAACTGTTTCGCATTGGTATGATATTTTTATGTGGTCGTCTAAGACTTCAGTGTGGTTTAATTTGTTATTGCATCCTTTGCTTTTGACCACAATAGTTTCAGTGTTATCTTGCTTAATATCATGCTGCATTTACTGTAAAGTGATAAGAAGGTACAAACTGATGTTGTCAGTTTTAACTCTTATAAGGGATACACAGAGTACATTGCTCGATGCAAGGGGTGGCCTGTGACGGATCCACACAGTCTACCAGTTTTTGTTATGCCTTGAGCCACATATCACTGTGTATATTTAATTATTGCTGGATTGATTATTGCTAGATCTTGATATGCCACTACCTCACTATATGCTGCTAATATTGTAACAATACGAAATGCTTAAGAGCAGGCCTTGCTCACTGATTACTGGTATTACTGAACTTTTGTTAACCTATAAGTTGTTTATCAGCTTAAAAGATGTTTACCAGAATGTGGGGATTTCAAAGAGGAACTATATCACAAGTTTATGAGCTAACTGTTCTTTGAAAAAGGGAAGTAAGGCACAAGACCAGACATTACGAGACTTGTTTACAACTTAGGAAATGATCTGTAATTTTCTAAAATATTCCATCAACTCATGATGAGCTTGTAATGTCATATTTTCTACAATATTCCATCAACTCATGATGAGCTTGTGATCAATATGTCATTAGTTGACCCTGTTGTTTGTTGAAGACTATAAAAGCTCAAAGGCTAAAATAAAAATCATCATCATCCGGATTTGATCACAGCACCAGCCTGAACTGAGCTTAGAGACATTTTGCCAGTGTCGGCCTTGCCTTGACTGAACAGATATCTGCACTGGATAGGATTGAAGTCTCCCTATCAGTGGCAAAGATGATTTTGTTTATGCATATGCTTGTAAGTACATGATCTATTAGTTTTTCTGTTTATTTAGTATTAGTTTTACTGTTTATTTAGTAAGTTTTTGCTTAATAAATTGTTAAGTTTGAGCCTTGGTGTCTTGTGTCATTTCTAATCCTGTATTAACCTCAGACTTTAAAGTAATGGACTAGTTCAACTGTTTACCACTTTTCTGAATTTTATATTGGTCAAACGTCCAGATCTCTGAAACTGCGTATCTCGGAACATCTAAGTAATATAAGGAATAAAGTCATTACCAATGCACTGTATAAACACACTCTTGTTCATAACACGGACACTTTTTATTTTACTATTATTGATAAGGTTAGTAGTCAAAGATTTAATAAAACTAACTGGCATGAACTTTTAAATAAAAAGGAAAAAGCATGGATCATTAGACTGGGTGGGTTATTCCCCTCTGGCCTGAATGAACATTTGTAAAGATTTATGACTATTGTTCAGTATGGTGTGGACAACATATATTAAATGTGTTGTTATGTATATTTGTTATTAATAGGCATGTATATATATATATATATATATATATATATATATATATATATATATATATATTTTTTTTTATTAAGGGCATTGTAATAGTTAGGATAGGTCAGTTAATTATTAGGGATTTTTTATTGGTTGTAAGGGTGACTGTTTTTGTATAAAAGGGAACACTATTGGGTGTTGGATGACATTGATAAAGGCGTTTGGGCCAAAACCGGTCTGTGTGTGAAGGTTTTAGAAATGTTTTGCTTTCTATTATGTACCAAAAGGTACTAAAATGGATTTAGATTAAGACTTAATAAAGTCTTTTATTCTCTGTGTGGTGCTGGCTGCTTTTTGTATTTGTGTTCATTGTTATATAACATCTACACCAGGTAATATAATGAATGCCTACTCAACAGGCTATGTGTGGCATTTATCACCTGTGTCTGAGCATGCAGAACCTTACAGTAATAAAATGTGGGTAATTATCACATTAACAATGAATGCAGTTCATAGCTTCATAGGTTCATAGGTAGGTACTAGGCTATTGGCCCTAGGGCCTATATAAGCCTAGCCAAATGGTACCCTGGCTTTCGCCATCCAAGAAAATTATTTCCTGTGCCCCTGTCGAGCAGAGCCACAGAAGTGATCCCCAGGTTGAATTCCCTATCTCCCATCCAATCATCAAGATTTTTCTTAGAGTGCTAATGAGGAGGTTTGTTTTATATAGATAGGTAGTTTGTTCCAGAGTATGGGAAGTCTCTGGGACAGGAATATATCCCTCCATCATGTTCTGTTTATTGTGGTGGCAAGGTTTAGGTCCCTAGAATGTGTAGCTTGGAAGGATTGGGATTTCTTTAAGTGGAGTATGTCCGACAGCTCTGGGTTTGACATAGCTTTGTATGTTAGGTAGAGATCGCCTCTGAGTAGGCGATATGCTACGTAGTAAAGCTGGAGTTTTTTGAGACGGTCTGCATAGGGCATCTATTTGAGACTGGTAATCCTCTTTGTGAAGTATTTCTGCTGCCTTTCCTATTGTTGTAGATGTCTTGTGAGGTACATACCAAAAGGGGCGTTGTACTCTATAATGAGTCTAATGAGTGATGAGTAGAGGGGAACAATGACCTCTTTTTTCCTGGATGAGAAACGTTTTGTGATGAGGTGTGCCATGTAGAAGGATTTCCTGACTACTGTGGCAATGTGATTATCAAAGGAGAGACCACTGTCCACCTCTGTCCCATGGTCTCTTATCACACTTTTGGTGTTAAGTAGACTACCACCTATGTGGTAGTTCATGGGCACAGAGTTTTTACCAAAAGGGATGACAATGCACTTTTTGGCATTGAGCTTGAGGCCATGGCTTTGACACTAGGCATCTGTCTCAGTGAGGCCCTTTTGTAGGATGTCCACATTGTTAGGAGTTTTGATTATGGCTCCTAGTTTGCAGTCATCTGCGAACTTCATTAGCCAAAGACCTTCTGTGTTAGCCTGTACTTCAGAGAAGTAGATACCAAACAGGAGAGGACCCAGGACTGAACCCTGTGGTACTCCACTTGTCACTGGTCTGAAGTTGGATTTGGAGGCTGCTACTTTCACAGTGTGGGTTCTGTCAGTGAGCCAGTTGGCAACCTATCTTGTGGCATAGGGATTTATACCTAGTTTAGTGTGTTTATCTATAATTCCAGAGTGGGGTATGGTGTCAAAAGCCTTGGTGAGATCCAGATAGGCTGTGTGAACCACCTTACCCTCATCTACAGCTTTGGTGACCACTTCAAAGAAGTCTATCAGGTTCAGGAGACATGATCTGCCTTTTACAAACCCAAACTGGGTAGGGTCCAGAGTTTGGAGATTACCAATGTCATTGTTTATAAGTTCCATAATGATACTTTCCATAGCCTTGCAGACCAGGCTCGTCAGGCTAATGGGGCGGTAGTTCCCAGGGTCTGTGGTGACTCTCCCTTTGTGAACTGGGATAACCATTGCAGTGTGCCATTCAGTAAGCACAAAGCCTGAGATGAGGCTATGATTGAACATGGTACTTAGGTGGAGTGCCAGTTCATTCTGTAGTTCATGTAGAATGCAGCCTGGGATGTTGTCAGGTCCCATGGATGCTGTGTTCTTGGCTTTGGAGAGTGTGTTCTTTACCTATGCAGCCATGATTACAGGAAATTTGCATTCTTCTGGTATAGAGATGGGTCCTTTAGGGGATGAAAGGGGGGTAAAGTTAGCACTGAATCTATCTGCCAGGATGTTGGCAATATCAGTTGGTTCTGTATATTTAGTGCCATTGTGCTGTAACTCAGAGCAGATCTGAGTGTTGCCATTGAGATTCTTGACATAGCTATATAATTTTTTGTGGTTGTCTTTAGAATCAGTAGCGATTTTATTTTTGTAACTAGCACATAAGTAAAAGTCATTATCACATCAATGAATGCACAGGGCAAATTTGAGTTTCTGTCTATGTGGTATGATTTTCTCATATTTTGGTAAATAACTTTGCTAGGGAGCATGTAAGTGTGCTATATAATACCTAATTTTGAAGACAGTGTAAGCCCTCACAACATGGTAAAACAACTGCGCCTGTGGGCTGTATACATGTACAGATATCACAGTTTGTGCAGGACTTAGGTTATGGAAATTCTAATTTTTTTCTTATTTTGGTAAACATGCTAAGTAAGACCTCAGTTTGAAGACAGTATTACTCCTTACAACATGATAAAAGAATTGTTTGTGTATGCTGTACACATGTACAGATATCACAGTTTTTTAGGACTCAGCTTCTGGAAGTTATTATTTTTTTCATATTTTGGAAAATAACTTTGATAGGGAGCATGTAACTGTGCCAAGTTATACCTCATTTTGAAGACAGTGTTAGTTGTTACAACATGATAAAAGAACTGTGTCTGTATGCTGTACACATGTACAGATATCACAGTTTTTTAGGAATAAGGTTATGAAAATTGTGATATTTTTTCATATTTTAGTGAATGACTTAGCTAAGGAAAGCTGTCAACATGCTAAGTAATACCTAATTTTGAAGACAGTATTAGTCTTTCTAATGTGGTTAAAGAACTGTGTCTGTGCACTACACATGTACATATATCACAGTTTGTTTAGGGCTTACGTTATGGAAATTATGACTTTTTTTCATATTTTGGTAAATAACTTTGCAAGGGAGCATATCAATGTGCTAAGTAAAAACTCATTTTGAAAACAGTATTACTCCTTACAACATGGTAAAAGAACTGTGTCTGTATGCTATACACATGTACAGATATCACAGTTTGTTTAGTCTTATAGGATTATGTAAATTATACATTTCCAGTACCTCTCATTATTATGCCCATATCTTTGCAAGGGAGCATGGTGATGACACAAATGATGCATCATTTTGAAGCTGACAATAAGCCCCACACTGATATGTAGTCTCTGTCTGTTACAGGTAATGAGATATTATGCTTTGTTTATTTATCAGTTATGAGAAATATAATATTAATCATATTTCTGTGAATATCTCCATAAAGGAGCATCACCCAGTAATGGTTAAGGTATCATTTTAAAGCTGACATTCATACAAGCAAATTAAATACAAATTGTATGGGTCTACATTGTACCTTCACCAAAATATTGTGCTTTGTTTTTCCAAAAAGGTAAAAAATATGCTCAATATCAGCATTCCTTGGCAAATAGTTAATAATGACTTAGATATGCACTATCGACATTTACACTGTTGGAAAGATCATTGTCTGCTGAACAGCTTTCACTCTTACATTTTTAGTCTAGCTCTTATAGTTAAAGAGTTATGAACATTTGTTTTCTGTATGGTATTATAAATGTATTTTCTGAAAATGAGCTCAGGATGCACTATTGTTCCTATGGTGGAAGTAAGCAGGCAGCATTTTCTAAGCTGTTCTGGAGTGAATGAGTTAAAGAGACTCTGATTAACCCCAAATATTGTTCAGTTCTAGAAGGATTTTCCTGACATTTACTCAGTTGCTTGCTGCAGCAAAAACCATGGTTCACAGAGAGCTTACAAAGCATCAAAGGGATCTCATTGCTGAAAGATATCAGTCAGGAGAAGGGCACAAAACATTTTCCACAGCATTGGATATACCATAAAACATAATGAAGACAGTAATCAAAAAGTGGAGAAGATATGGGACAACAGTCGCGTTGCAAAGAACTGGCTGTCTGTCCAAAATTGATGAAAAGACAAGACAAAAACTGGTCAGGGAGGCTGCCAAGTGACCTACAGCAACACTGAAGGAGCTGCAGGAATTTCTGGCAAGTACTGGTTGTGTACTTCATGTGAAAACAATCTCTCGTATTTTCCATATGTCTGGACTATGGGGTAGGGTTGCAAGAGGGAGGCCTTTTCTTACATAGAAAAACATCCAAGCCCAGCTATAATTTACAAAACAATACATCAAGTCCCCCAAAAGCATATGGGAAAATGTGTTATAGTCTTAATGAGATCAAGGCTGAAGTTTTTGGCCACAATTCCAAAAAGTACATTTGGCGCAAAAACAACACAAAAGAATGCCATCCCCGTGGTGAAGCATGGTGGTAGCAGTATCATGCTTTGGGGTTGCTTTTCTTCAGCTGGAACTGGGGCTTTAGTCAAGATGGAGAGAATTCTGAACAGTTTCAAATACCAGTCACTTGTGGCCCAAAACCTTCAGGTGTCTGCTAGAAAGCTGAAGATGAAGAGGAATTTCACATTTCAACACAATGACCCCAAGCATACATCCAAATCAACAAAAGCATGGCTTCACCAGCAGAAAATTAAAGTTTTGGAATGACCCAGCCAAACCCAAGACCTAAATACAACAGAAAATCTGTGAGGTGACCTGAAGAGGGCTGTGCACAAGAGATGCTGTCGCAGTCTGACAGATTTGGGGCACTTTTGCAAGGAAGCGTAGGCAAATGTTGCCAAGTCAAAGATGAGCCATGCTGATGGACTCCTACCCAACAAGACTGAATGCTGTAATTAAATCAAAAGGTGCTTCAACAAAGTATTAGTTTAAACATGTGCACACACAACAAAGTATTATTTTAAGGGTGTGCACACTTATGCAACCAGTTTATTGTACTTTTTTTATTTTTTATATTTTCCCCTAACATATTTGTTCGTTTTTCAATTGAATTATGCAGGTTATAGGTCACATTAAAGGTGGGAAAAGTTTTGAAATTATTTATTGTGGTCTCATTTTTTTATATCACAAAAACCTGGCATTTTAACCGGGGTGTGTACACTTTTTATATCCACTGTAAATATATATATATATATATATATATATATATATATATATATATATATATATTCACTTTATAATCTTGAAATACTGAAATCTCGAATTTCAGTGTCTCAAAACTATAAAGCCGAACATTCACAATATCGAAACCCCAAAAGTGCGAAATTCAAAATCGCAACTTTTAAATACACCCTCCACCACACAAACATACATACACCTTCCTCCGCACACTGCAACAAACCAACAAAACACACACAAACACAACACAAATACACACACCTACCCTACTTATAAGCAGGGGGGATCGCTCCCCACCCCCCTGCTACTTATATATACTAACTCCGAGGCCGCACTAAAAAAAAAAGACGCTAAACCCACCATTACATACTCTATATTCCCCTTGCACAAACACACACCACATATGAACAACCACCACCACTTTCAACATTTCCACACTCACACTCTTACCTACCTACCCTAACCTACACCTAAAACTTCCCAACATACTCACATAGGTTCATAGGTAGGTACTTGGCTATCTGCCCGAAGGCATATATTAGCCCAGCCACATTGTGCGGTATTCACCGCCCCTTTGGTTAGTTCCCTAGGCCCTTGATCTAGCAGCTAGTACACTTGGTCCCTGTCTAGTAGAGCTGTTGGTATGATCCCTGGTGTGAACTTTCTGTTACCCATCCACTCATCAAGGTTCCTCTTGAAGAGTGATAGTGAGGATCTCTGTCTTATGCAGATCGGGACCTTGTTCCATAGCAAGGGAGGTCTTTGCGAAGGGAATCCATCCCTCCAGCATGTTCTATTCATTGATGTGCTGAGACTTATATCCCTAGAGCATGTAGCTCGAGTAGATTTGGTTTTGTTAAGATGGAGCATGTTCAACAGTTCTGGGTTGGACATGGCTCTGTATGTTAGACAGAGATCGCCTCTGAGAAGGCGGTATGCAATAGAGAAAAGCCTTAGTTTTTTCAGTCGTGCTGCATAGGGCAACTGTTTGAGGCCAGTAATCCTCTTAGTGAGGTACCTCTGTGGTCTCTCCAGCTGCTGGAGATGCCTGGCCAGGTACACTCCAATTGGTGCATTGTACTCAATAATGGGTCTGATGAGGGAAGAGTAGAGGGGCACCACTACATCCTTAGATCTTGATGCGAACCCTTTTGTGATCAGATGGGTCACATAGAAGGATTTTCTAACCACCTTGGCAACATGGTTATCAAAGGAAAGCTGACTATCTACTTGGGTCCCTAGATCCCTTATTACTTCTTCAGATTTCAGGGGGTTACCTCCTATGTGGTAGTTCGCGTGTACTCTGTTTTTTCCAAAGGGGATTACTACGCATTTTTTAGCATACAAATGCCAAATCCCACCCAAACCCTTAAAAAACAGCGCTTACCTAAATCTTCACATATTTCCACACAATGACAGGCAAACCATATCCGACAGCACACCCCACCTTACAAACACAGCAACAATGCCACCACAACTGCAAATTCAACACTTCAAATTCAATCAAGTGCAGTTTCGTTCAACTGCACTTTCACCATTTTTGTCTTGAGATACTGAAATTTGGGATTTCAGTATTCTGAGATAGTAAAGTGCTTTTTCATATATATATATATATATATATATATATATATATATATATATATATACATGTGTGTACATATATATGAGTCTACTTTTTTAATCGAAATTACACTTTACCAAACATCTAAAACCTGACACCAATAAACCGAAAGTGCATTTCAACGAAAATACACTATTCCGAACTACACTTAACCAAAAACACTAAAATGTACACTTCAGACACATTTTTTGCAGAGGGGCAAGCCCCCCTGCACCCCCTGCAAATTATATATACTAACTCTGAGATCACACTACAGTGGGGAAAAGGGTAAATTTCCTTATCCTCACTGTCCCGCAATCTATATCAGGAAGCTCCAACTGATGTATAAGCTCCACTCCCATTACTACTGTAAGTAATAAAGAAAAAACACTGCACTTGTTCTTCTAAAAAATGCCAGAAATGCCGATCATTGTTCATTGAAACATGGTTCAGAATAGTGTGTTTTCGTTGAACTGCACTTCCGTTAAATTGGTGTCAGGTTTTTGATGTTCAGTAAAGTGTAATTTCAGTGACGGAAAGTAGACCCATTTTATTAAATATATATATATATATATATATATATATATATATATAGATAGAGGGAGAGAGAGAGAGAGAGTTATTTGACATTTGTTTGGTCAAATGCTCTTTTTATAAAAAGCCAGTTATTAAAAATCAGTTAATCACACAAGCTAGCTTTTTTATATGTGAGATTATAATACAGTGGGAAATGGGGAATTTGTCCTTCCCTCATAGTAGTATGACCTTGGTGTTTAGTATACATAATTAGAAGGAGGACTGGGGGCACAGTTTCCAAAATGAAGGGTGCAGGAGGACTTGCACCTTGCAAAAAAATATGTTTATTTAGTTTTTGATAGTTTTCTGATCAAGCATTTGTACGCGATAATTTGGAGTTTGATGTGTTGCATGTCATACTCCCGTATATGCATATTTGTATATCAGCTCATTATTAGTTTGCATAAGAAGTGGCATCAGCAGGGAATGAAGGAGCATGACTGCATCATGATTTTATCAACAGTATCACTTTTACTCAAAAGAAGATTGGAAATACATTTCTGCATACAGGGGTTCCCTAACACCAAGGATGCAGCCACTCCCTAAGTTGTTTTAGATGGCCTGCGCTATCAGATACACAACCAGTTTTTTTCTCCTATCAGCTAGTAGCAGTTTACAGCATGTTTGATCCCTTTTTCCTATTATAGTAACACTGACATAAAGACCATCACTGTATGACTGTTATTTATCAGAATTAATCAGACAATATTTAAAGCGATATTAAATTCATTAAAGTATCTTATGCACATAATATAGATATGTTAAACATAAAAGTGCAGCATAAAGTACACTTAAACCTTCACATTTATATAGTTTTCACAGCATTTTTACTATGTCATGCATGTGACATATCTGCACACTACAGTTGGTTGCCATCTCCACACATGCTGTATGTAGTATATGTGCCAACAATTATGTAGAGTTAATATTTTTAATTTAATTTGCTTTGTTAGCTTTTTTTATATTCTGGGCATATATGTGATTCATTGGCCATAAATGAAAACAGTGTTGTATCACAGTTAATACCTTTATTGTTCTATCCACATCTGCTAGCTGCTTCCAGTGTGAATAAACATTACACCAGAGTAAGAACTATCAACATTATGGAAGTATGTAGATTTTGGACTGTACAGAAACAGATAAATGTTGAAAGCAAGCACAGGGGAACTTCCTATCCTTGTCCTATATCACGCCGTTACTGATGTCACCATCTATCCAAACACAGATGTATTTTTGTATTCTTTTTCTTTAAAATATCTTTAATTTATCTACAAATCTGTCAAAATATTGCCAGTCCTCAAGATTTATTCTATTTGTACTAGCATTCACATGCAATATGTGTAACTGGTGGATGGCAACATACCTCTCAATTGTCCAGATTTTCACAGAATGCCCAGATTTTTGCCTCATATTTTTGGTCTTTTCCTCATTAAATTTGTTGTTCTCTGCCTAATCACCGAGGACTGAATTCACTAAATAATGACAAACACTTGCGTTTCGGACTTCATATCCTTCAGAATATGCATGCTAAAACAAATGCTGGTATTCTAGGAATTTTTTTAAGTTTATAAGATCAATATTTAAAATCTTTCCCTATTTTGGGCCTTTCATACCCTATAATTATAGGCTTTGTCCAGATTTCCTGCACTAAGAGATTGAGAGGCAAGGATGGCAATGAAATCAACTGTCTTCTTTTGTGACAAATGTTTTGAAATAGCCTCACAAAACTAACACCTGGTTGACATATTCTAACACCTTTCCCCTACCCACTATCCAATCTCTTCTTTAAAACTCTCACAGATGCACTATATCTTACCACACATTATTTACCAACTCACCACCGCCTACTACCCACTGTCCCATCTATACCCACTAACTCTCCGCTAGACTAAGTTGAAAAGCTTTCCCTTAAAATGTCAATGAACCTCATATGAACTTGTCTATATTCTCCTCCTTTGACAAACTGGCTAGTATTTTTAGTTTTTCCTTTCTTCTCTTATCTTCATTGCATCTTCAAGATCATCTCTGCTTAACAACAATCATATGTTACTACCTGCTATACTTTTAATTGTATGTCTAAACCACTATGCTTATATAAATATCTTATGCAATTATATGTTATTATCTGCTATATTTTATAACTGTATGTCTAAACCACAATGCTTATGTAAATATCTTATGTATAGTATGTTAGCAAATGCAATTGTTCTGGAGCTTTTCTCCCTGGCCTCCGCTGAAAACTGACAGCTCTGTCCCATTGGACTTCCCCGGTAAACAAATGTAAAATAAAAATAAATAAATAATAAAATACACAATTCTCAAGATGCAGAAGGGTGCATGCACATTGCACTAAATGAGCCTGTTCTTGGAGCAGTACAAAATTATTAATTCTCAGTTTCCTATACTTCCTTTCCATCTTATGTAGAAAGTTTTTTTGTGTGTGAAAAAAATCACTCATAGAATTCTATCTAAAATGTTTCATGTGCATTAAGGCAGACATTGAAGCAGTGACCCACACAATGTATGCATATATGCATGTATTTATATATGTATATTTATGTATTTTTGGTGAACTACGTTGACCATCTGTACCCGAGTGCATCCATTTTCAGGCCTATTGAGAAATTCTCTACAATAACTTATTCAAACAATACAGTAAATGCAGCTCCTAAAACATGCAAAATAACTGATATAAGTGTATGGATATTTACAGAACTGGTTAAGGAACTGTAATATGTGCTTAAAGCTTATAAAACTAATTACTGCAAATAAAGCTGCATACAATTATTCTTAATAAGAAGTATTTCAGAGGATGAATCAAGCAGAAAAAATGGGATTTTGAATGACATAACTGGATTATAGAGCAGGAAAGTAGTAACAATATGTGAGAAAGTTAAAGGGCAATGATCTGTGAAGGAAATTACAGCGAGCAGAAGCATGGGTTAATCGAGAGGGACCTCATAGTACCAAGTGTAAAGAAACTGATTAATTTAAAAGAATTTAAAGAAAGTGAAGAATTTAGAAAGTAGTTTAACCAGTGATCCTAGTACATGAGAACCCATGGGGGGAATCGGAAAGGCATCAGTATTTAACCATATTTCCAATCCCAGGGTAGGGAAGAGAAGTCAAAATCAGGGACTGCAGTCCTAGTGGCGGTACTGGGGTATGCATACAAAATACAAGGGAATGCAATGACTGATGTTCTCAGCCATATCAACCTTACCTCATTGCATGTCAGGCACTGGGGTGCGGACATGGGTGGGACATATAAATAAACTACAACACTGCACCAGGACACCTCAGTTTTCTCTGATGCAATCAGAGGGTTTCAGATTAGTTCTGGATGGGTCATAATTACCTCTCAGCATCCAAGATTGTGGAGAGACAGAAGTGACAGCTGATGGTCTGTTAGGACTCTAAGGAACAATACCCAATAATGTTCAGAATGTATCCTAAACAAAACCTCCCACTTCGACACAATAGACATTGCCGATATACCAGAAAACAATTTTAGTGCAAACATCATCCCTGGAACACGTATTAAATCATATCACCAAGGAGCATATTCTGAAGATGCTATAAAACTTTACTAGCTATGCTATAAAGCTTTACTAGAAAGGCTCACCCGGACTCTGCTACACTTTGCTGTGAAGGAAAGGTTAGATTGCTTTTTATTTGTTGTATTTTGTATTACTTTATTGCCTTTTTATATTTTGAATACTGTGATTTGTTTTCTTTACCTTGTGTTTTATTTGTATTCTGCTTTTAACTGCATATTAAAACTTCAAAAGAGACCACAGCTCTGTCTCTTGTGAGTCAGGCAGAATTTTTTCCTCACACTCCCACCCGCTTACTGTCATGTTCTTAAATACCACTGTCTTTCTAGTTGCCTGCCTCTTATGTTAATTTGTCCATATATCTCATTTCCTCTCTGCTTTCACTGGCTTGTGTGAGTAAGCACAAAATTATCATTTTCTGAAATCACTCCCCTTCAACTATTTAAATTTATTGGCCATCCCACTGTATTCCATAGTACCAGAATACAAAACTGACCACCCCCTTTCAATCTATCTTGCTGTTTTAAAAATAGTGACTCTCCACTAAAACTTAACTTTTTAGACAGGTAAAACTTAAGTTACCTACTTTCACATCTAACTTATCTAGTGGACACTGCAGTGTTTAGGATAAACCATTTTTTTCATCTTACCTTTAAGCATCCCTGTGACTAGCACTTGCTCTAATACCTGCTGGAAAGCACTAGGAAGCCTTAAACTGACACAAGCACTCAACTCTCCTTGTTAATAAGGAGAAATTAATCATAGGCACTAAACAGCCTATAATTCAAAGGGGATCCAATGTCTGTCTGCCTGGGATGACATGCTGGACAAGCCACGCTGCTTCGCAAGGGACGGCTTGCACCTGTCACCCCTGGGATTCCGGATATTGGCAAAGGCTCTTGCCAGCCCCATAGTGCCTTTTTTAGGCAAGGCTCAAATTCTAAACCTACCACCCTAGAACACAAAAAAGGAAAAAAACTAAGGGTAATGCTGCTCAATGCCAGAAGTCTAAATCTCAAAATGCACGCACTCGAGGCCCTTCTCAGTATGGAGAACATCGATGTCTGTGCAGTGACAGAAACCTGGTTCAAGACTCCTGAGAGCACCCCAGCACTATCAGGTTTTACCTCTTATCATGCGTTCCGGCCCCAAAATCCGGACAATACCAAGAAAGGAGGGGGGGTATCCATATTCATCAAAGACACCCACACCTCAAAACTGGTGGCAACGCACGATGCATCGGAGACCATCCAGGTGCAATTAACCATAGGCAAGACTGCTCTGCAAATTGTAGCATGTTACAGGCCACCCTCACAAACTCAGGAACCTCACATGGCCTTCCTGAAAACACTAGAGGGGATAAATGTATCACCAAACACCATCATACTAGGTGACTTCAATTATCCTAATATAGACTGGGAACACTACTCAAGCCCAAACACCCTAGCCCAAAAGTTCCTGGAATTCATAAACTCAAATGCCATGGAACAACTAGTCACCATCCCCACAAGAGGAGAAAACATACTTGATCTCATCATCACGAACATGGGAGCACAATGTTCAACACCGGAAGTATACCCCTCACTGGTGAGATCAGATCACAAACTAATCTCGCTGGAGGTCCTCATCCCACCCCCACCTGAAATAAAAAAGACCACAGTAAAGAACTTCTCGAAAGCCGACTTCACACTTCTAAAGACTAGTGTGATCTCCTTTAAGGCCCCCGAGCCGACGGAAAACAGTACTCAAGCCGCTGAATCACTTACAAATGCCTTCTACCAGCACCTGCAGGACTGCATGGATAAGGCAATCCCAAGCAAAACAAAGACTCTTTGTACCAAAGGCAAGCGTCCACTCTGGTGGACCCCAGCCATAAACAAACTCTACAACAAAAGGAGGAAGCTACTACAAGATAGAGCAAAATCCTTAAAAGGTAAGACACCCTTGATCACTATAAGTAAAAAACTAAGAGCTCTCATAAAATCATCCAAAGCAAATTTTGAGAGAAAAATAGCTAAAGACTCAAAAGACAATCATAAGGCCTTCTTTAGCTATGTTAGAAACCTGGGAGGAAACTCCCAGATATGCTCAGAACTAGTTCAAAATGATGTGAAGATTACTGATCCTACAGACATTGCCAACATACTGGCTGACAGGTTCAGTGCAAACTTCTCCCCTCCCCAAAAGGAGAGATATCTATACCAAGCGATTGCAGCCCCCAAACATCTCCAACGCCCAAGTGAGAACTGCTCTCTCCAAAGCAAAAACACAGCATCCATGGGACCTGATGGTGTCCCGGCTGTGTGCTCCACGAACTCAACGAGGAATTAAACCCACAGCTAGGACAGCTGTTTAATCATAGTCTTACCTCTGGATACGTACCCAGGAGTGGTGCACTGCAACTGTGGTCCCACTTCACAAAGGCGGTGCCTCCACCGACCCTGGAAATTACCGCCCATTAGCTTGACAAGCCTTATCTGCAAAGCCATGGAGAGGATCATAATGGACCTCATAAATAAAGACATAGGAATTTGCAGACTTTGGATCCATCCCAGTTTGGCTTTGTCAAAGGCAGATCATGCCTTCTAAACTTGGTTGACTTTTTCAAACAGTCACCAAAGCCATTGATGAGGGAAAGGCAGTCCATACAGCCTACCTCGATCTGGCGAAGGCCTTTGATACAATACCCCACTCGGGTATCATTGAAAAACTCATCAGCTTAAATGTTAACCCATACATCACAAGATGGGTTGCAAACTGGCTGAGTGACAGAACCCACAGGGTCAGAGTTGCTGGCGCCATGTCAGACTCAAAGCCTGTCACAAGTGGTGTACCACAGGGCTCAGTCCTGGGCCCACTCTTGTTTGGCATCTACTTTTCCGAAGTACAAGCAAACACAGGAGGGTTATGGCTGACAAAGTTTGCAGATGACTGCAAACTGGGCCATAGTAGAAAACACATCTGACACAGATATCCTTCAGAAGGGTCTCACAGAAATGGATAACTGGTGCCAGAGCCATGGCCTAAAGTTAAATGCCAAAAAATGCATAGTCATACCCTTCGGGAAAAACAAGGTTACCCCTAGCTACCAAATAGGTGGCAATCCACTGAGTACAGAAGAAGTTATCAGGGACCTGGGGACCCAGGTTGATAGTAGTCTGTCATTCGACACCCATGTAGCTAAAGTAGTTAGGAAGAACTTCTACATTGCCCACCTTATCATGAAGGGATTCTCATCTAGATCAAGGGAGGTCATAGTCTCCTATACTCATCACTCATCAGACCAATGATTGAGTACAATGCCCCATTCGAATGTATCTGACCCGACACTTGCAGCAGCTGGAGAGGCCACAAAAGTTCCTCACCAAAAGGATAAAGGGTCTCAAACATCTGTCCTATGCTGCCCGACTGAAAGAACTCCAGCTCTATTCAGTCGCCACCGCTTGCTCAGAGGTGACCTTTGCCTAACATACAAGGCCATGTCAAACCCAGATTTGATGAATATGCTTCACCTCAAAAATCTAGATCCGTCAGAGCCACAAGGCGGAGACTTAAACCTCGACACGGCTATTAATAGGACGTGCTGGAGGGATAGATTCATCACCCAAAGACTCCCTATGCTGTGGAATAAAATCCCGGTATATGTGAGGCAGAGCACCTCGCTGGCCTTGTTCAAGAGAAATCTTGACCAATGGATGGGAGATCGCAGATATACCCCAGGGATTACCTCAGTGTCACTGCTCAACAGAGGCACAGCAAAATAATGGGTATAGTTCCCCATACTAAAGGGGTGGCGTAAGCCACAAAACTATGGGCTAGGCTTGTAAATGCCCTCGGGCAGATAGCCTAGTATGAACCTATGAACCTATGAACCTATTGCAAAGTACCTTGCTAAGGCAAGGGAAAACAGCTCCTGTACTTTACAAAAAAAGCACCAAACCAGGCATGTCCAAGGGTCATCTTCCGGTGATTTCTCCTGTCCACCTGGTGAATCTGGGCATACTGGGGCAATGCAGCAGTTGCCTCATGTACACAGACAACCCTCTCCTCCTACCACCAAAAACTACAACCTATGAGAGATGCACTTACATAGTCAAACTGGAATCAATGTTCTCTCCACCCAAGATTGTGCTAGACAGTCAAGAGGAGAAGGTTAACACCCGCACTACACCTCAAGCAACACATAGCCCTTCTAAACCCACACCACCAATACCCACACATAGAAACATTAAATCCACATATGCAGAGGCCCTTAACTGCAACCTGCCCAAGCAACAAGGACCTCTGAAGCTGAAACACAAACAAACACCAATCACAATCAAAGTGTCACATAGCTCACAACACCAGTGTGCTACCCAGCAACAGCCCCTAAGGCAAGACAACATACCTAACACTTTAGTCATAGGTGACTCTATAGTCAGGCACACTGATGTCCCATTCACCAGGCTGAACAAGGAGAAAATTACAGTCAGCTGTCTGTCGGGTGCCAGGATCCACCACATAACACATGCAATCAAGTCACTCCATGGCAAGTACAAATATGACTCTGTCATTGTCCATTTTGAAGTGAATGACTTGAGAAGTACCTCCCTGGACTACATGAAAAGAGACATGGAAGAGCTCTCGGATCATGTGGCCCAGGAAGGTATGACCCTAGCCCTGAGTAGCATCCTGCCTTCACCCAGAATGATACCACAATATAAGGACAAAATGATTGACTTCAATAATTGGCTAAGCTTCTGGTGTCATTCAAAGGGGATCCAGTATCTGTCTGCCTGGGACAACATGATCGACAGACCATGATGCTTTGCCAGAGATGGTCTGCACCTGTCACCCCTGGATTCAGGTTACTGTCTAAGCCTCTTGCCATCCCTGTAGTGCCTTTTTTAGGCAAAGTTCAAAGGACAAAACCACCACCGTAACAGGTAGAAGCATGCAAATTCTGAAGGCAATGCTACTCAATGCTAGAAGTCTAAACCTCAAAATGCACTCTTGAGGCACTCCTGAAAATGGAGAACATTGATATCTGTGCAGTAACTGAGACCTGGTTCAAGGCTCCAGAGAGCACCTCTGCAATACCAGGCTACAACTCTTACCACACTTTTTGGCCAGCAAACCAGGACCAAAACACTAAACGTGGAGGAGTGTCCATATTCACCAAGGATATTCACACCACCAGGCTAGTTGCCAAACACAATGCGTCTGACATTCTCCAGGTGCAACTAACAGTAGGTAAGACTGCAATCCAAATTTTAGCTTGCTACAGATCCCCCACCATGCCCCAAGATTCTCACTACACCTTTCTAAACATACTTGAAAATATTAAGATACAACCAAACACCCTAATACTGGGTGATTTCAACTACCCTGCCATTAACTGGGAAAACTACTCATGTACCAACACCTTTGCCCAAAAGTTCTTGGAGTTCATAAATTCCAATGCCCTCGATCAACTAATCCATTCTCCCACCCGGGGCTCCAATATCCTAGACCTGGTCATTACCAACATGGGAAATCGATTCTCCACACCTATGGTCACCCCCTGGTTGGTCAGGTCTGACCATAAGCTAATCATCTTTAACATCCACATCCCACCCCCACCCCCCAGTAAGGAAACCTCCATAAAAGACTTCTCCAAAGCCAATTCCATGCTACTCAAGTCAGAAGTGACAAACTTCATGACACCCATGCAGACGGGAACTGAAAGTTCGACTGCTAAATCCTACACTAAGGCACTGTACGAGGACATCCACTCATGCATGAATTGTGCCATCCCAAATAGAACCAAGATGCTCTCCTCTAAAAAAAGGAAGCCAATCTGGTGGTCCCCTGCCATAAATAAACTTTACAACAAAAGGAAGAAACTGTTGCAGAAAAGAGGAAAATCCCAGGATGCAAAAAACTCCCTTACCAACCTCAGTAAGGAGCTGAGATCCCTCATAAAATCCTCCAAAGCTAGTTATGAAAATAAAATTGCCAAAGATTCCAAAGGCAACCCCAAGGCATTCTATAACTATGTCAAGAATCTAAATGGCAATGCTCAGATCTGCTCTGACTACAATAGAATGGCATTAAATATACTGATCCCAAGGATATTGCCACTATCCTGGCAGATCAATTCCATGGCAACTTCACCCCCCTCTCATCCCCTAAACAGCCCATCTCAGTACCAGAATATTGCCAAATTCTGATAATAACAGCCACACAGGTAAAAAATGCACTCTCCAAAGCTAAGAATACAACATCCATGGGACCAGATGACATCCCGGGCTGTGTACTACATGAACTACAAAATGAACTGGCACCTCACCTATGTGTCATGTTTAATCATAGCCTCACCTCAGGCTTCATGCCCACTGAGTGGCGCACAGCTATAGTTATCCCACTCCACAACGGGGATCCACCTTGGATCCCAGGAACTACCACCCCATAAGTCTGAGGAGCCTGATCTGCAAGGCCATGAAACGTATTATCATAGAACTTATAAACAAAGACATTGGCAACCTTCAAACACTAGAGCCCACCCAGTTTGGGTTCATGAAGGGTTGATCTTGTCTCCTGAACCTGATTGACTTCTTTGAATCAGTCTCCAGAGCAGTGGACGAGGGTAAGGCATTCCACACAGCCTATCTGGACCTTGCCAAGGCCTTTGACACCATCCCCCACTCTGGAATCATAGATAGACTTACTAGGCTGGGCATTAATCCCTACATCACTCGATGGGTTGCCAACTGGTTTACTGACAGAACCCACACTGTAAAAGTAGCCGACTCCAAATCCAGCTCCAGACAAGTGACAAGTGGAGTACCTCAGGGTTCAATCCTGGGACCGCTCTTGTTTGGCATCTACGTCTCTGAAGTACAGGCCAACACTAAGGGACTCTGGCTAACAAAGTTCACAGATGACTGCAAACTGGGAGCCATTATTGAATCCCCAAATGATGTGGATACTCTACAAAAGGGCCTTACAGAAACAGATGCTTGGTGCCAGAGCCATGGGCTCAAGCTCAATGCCAAGAAATGTATAGTTATCCCCTTTGGGAAAAAACATGTACCTATGAATTACCACATAGGTGGCAGTACACTAAACACCAAAAGTGTGATAAGAGACTTAGGGACACAGGTGGACAGTGGTCTCACCTTCGATAACCACATCTCCACAACAGTCAGGAAATCCTTCTATGTGGCACACCTCATCACTAAGGCCTTTTCATCCAGAAAAAAGGAGGTCATTGTCCCACTGTACTCATCCCTCATTAGACCCATTATAGAATACAATGCCCCACTTGGTATGTACCTCTCAAGACATCTGCAACAATTGGAAAGGCCGCTGAAATACCTCACTAAAAGAATCACAGGCCTAATGCAGATGCCCTATGCTGGCCACCTTAAAAAACTCCAGCTAGACTCTGTCACATATCGTCTACTCAGAGGCGATCTCTGCTTAACATACAAGACCATGTCAAACCCAGAGCTGTTGGACATGCTACACTTAAAGAAATCCCAATCCCTCAGAGCCATACACTCCAGGGATCTAAACCTTGTCATCACAATAAACAAAATATGCTGGAGGGATAGGTTCCTGACCCAGAGACTCCCCAGACTCTGGAATAGACTGCCCATACATGTCAAGCAGAGTGCCTCTTTGGCCCTCTTCAAAAGGAACCTTGACAATTGGATGGAAGAAAGGGAATTCACCCTGGGGATCATGTCAGTCACCCTGCTAGACAGGGGTCCAGGGAAGTAAATAGTGTGGAAAGAAATAGCCAGAGAATTGTTATGACTAGGCTTGTATAGGCTCTAGGGCCGATAGCCTAGTACCAACCTATGAACCTATGAACCTATAAAAGACCAAAAATATTTCCTCTGTGGGAATGAGTACATACCTGGATGCTTAAAAAATAGCACCAAACATGCCTTCATTGACCCTCCTCCTAAATGGTTTAACCTAAGCTTAGCCAAAGGATTTCTTCCCAATTTACTGCAGTGGTTATACCCCTCCGCAAGAGAGGCCATACTGTGGACCATGGTAATTATAGACCCATCAACCTTATAAACCTGCTCTGCAAAAGTATGGAATATATTAGCAGGCACACATAAGCAAGCACATAGAAGAGATGTGTCTATATTACCCGATCAAACTTTCAGTTTAGTGAATACGTAAACGTCAATCTGGTAATATCGAAAAATTAAAACAGCAAACAGCCGATTTAATGTAGGGAATGAATTCCCTTGGCCGCAAAAAAAAAATTTAAACCAAAATGAAGTGGAGGGCTTCGCCACTCCACCCTCCCCCAACTAAATATACCAATTCTGAGATTGCTCTACGGTGGGGAAAGGGGCAAAATCTGCATAACGGTTAAGGGAATTCTTTCCTTGCATTAAATCAGATGTTTGCTGTTTTTTGCTTTCGCTATTACCAGATCGATGTTTAGGTATTTGCTAATCTAAACGTTCAATCAGGTAATAGGAACCAAAGAGACACAGAAGTGTGGAGCATGCCTCAGAAATGCCATGTTTAGCTGTTTTTTGTCTAGTGATCAACCATCGGTTCTTGGTCACATAGTCAGAATAGTGTTGCTGTCAAGTTGCACCTGTGATAAGTTTACAGAGGTATGATTAAAGTGGGCCAGTTGCTTGCTTTACATATGAGTTGCTTCTGAGCAATATGTTCAGTATTTCATCTATTAAGATGGTGTAACCCCATTTTAGTAGGGCAGGAAGACATGAAGGAAATCAAAGTTTCATTGGACACAATTGTGCAACCTCTGCATAAGTCTACTAAGGGCATTGAGCACATCAAAGAAACTACTGTCAGGGCATGATTAATTGCTGGAAGAACATATTCAGTAGTCAATCTCATACCACCAGGATGGGTTGAAGGAACAGAAAGAGATCACAGCTTCACATTCAAGGCCTATCTCAGATATGCAGGCTCACATTTTGCAGATAGAAGCCAAACTGGATGAGATAGAAAGCAGGACCAGGAGAAACAATTTAAGAATACAGGGATTGCTGAAGAGGGCTAAAGGAGTGGACTCAGTGACTTTCATCATAAAGAAGTTACAGAATTTGTCAAAGGAAGATCACCTGCCTATAATAGAAAGAGTGCATAGAATTCAGTTGCGCCAAGTAAACTCAGTCTTTCACAAGCAATTCATTTTCAAGTGCCTTGATTATAACAATATGGAATGTTTCCTGGCTAAAGCTTGACAGCTGAACCCTACTTTATCTATTGCTGAGCACCCTGTCACAATAGTCCCTGATTAGAGTGCAGCCTTATTCACAAAGTGTGAGGCTCTTGTGCTATATTTGAGATGGGTACATGATTTAGGCTTTGGGGACTCTTTAAGGTTCCCTGCAATTCTTCAAATCATTAAGGGAAGTCAATGTTTGGTTCCATTGGATATTGAGGGTTTCCTAAGAGACTGTGAAAATGCTTATCCAAGAAAATCCTTTGCAGAAATAGTAAAACAGAATCAGCACAGGAGTGACTCTAAGTGAAAAGGCAGAAATGTTGTGGACAATATCATCATATCTCCAGCTCTGAAGAAAGGCAAGAATCTTTTGGGCATATTTTAAAGCTAACAAGCTATGTGTGAGTGAGACAAAAGTTATTTGGTGCGTCCCAGGATATGTCACATCCTTGCCAATAGTCTGGATCTAGTACTGCTCTGGAAGACATGGACTTTGGGGACCTAGCTTTCTTTCAAAGATATCCAGGAATGGAAAGCTAGCTGGCTTGGTTCCTCATCCCCTCCCCCATGCAGAGAAAGAGTCAGGAAATAAAGCATAGCATATAATGAATGTCAAAGGTTAAAAGACAATTATGGTTGCTTCAGTGCATTCTTCAGATATTATACTGTTTGCCCATAACATGTTTTTTTTTTATTAAACCAGTTTTAAAAGTGCTGATGCTATATAAAACGCTAACTAACTGAGTATAGCAGCATGTTTGTTTTATTACCAAATGTATATTTGTCTATTATCCTTTACAGATTTGCATCGGCAAGTTTCAGGGCAGCAAACAAAATGTAATTGGTCATAATCTGATCATCTACAGTTGTAATGGGCATGGATATACCATTGGGGCATATGTTAAGCAATGACGTAGAATGCTTTTTTAATACTGTATGCACAATGGTTTGTGTATAAGTGTTCTTTGGATCTATATAAAGCTTGTAACAGTGAGGGTTTGTTGGCTGGTATAGATATTTGCATCACTGAAAGGAATTGTTTTTCCATGTAGAAGTAATGCTCAGCATAAATGAGCAACACAGGGTATATGGCATGGTCATTGAAAGGGGATTTAAACAGCACCTGGGTGAGTCTACACTTACGATTATGCTAGGTAGATGTTTTCCCCTAGCTGGTGCTCAGTCGAGTGTGGATTGACATCTTATTGTGTTTAGAGTGGTATCTGTATATATTGTTGTAGTAACCAGTTTAGTATTTCCTTCATTTCTTTTTCTTCATTCTTGGTTTGTTTTTCTTTGGTTATTTCCTGATTAGTTTGAAAATGGTGTCGGATAAGAGGTTAACTGGTTCTGGAACATATTCCCAAAGGAATACAACTCCTCCCACTCCTACTACTGTTAACTTTTGACATGGAATGTTAAGGGTATCTCAATCCCAGTCAAAGCTAAGGCAGTTTTGACTTGGATTGTACAACAAAACATTTATTTAATTTATTTTATTTTACATTTGTTGACCGGGATAGTCCAACTGGATACGTGATCATTTTTAGCGGAGGCTCGGAGAGAAAAGCTCCAAGGTAGAACACACAGTAAAAATCACAAAATGATTACAAGTTACACATAGTTAACAGGCTCCAGTTGAGCAAGCAGGTGATATAATCATACATTTTTAAAAGAGTGTTGACAAATGGACTAGGCAGTGTTACATGATTACAGACTATAGAGGAGGATCTGTTTAAGCTTTTAGATTCCTTTATTGAAGGGATCTAGATGTCAATAAAGTTGGTTTCGATGGAACCTTATGTGCTGGCTTATGTTTTTTGAAAGTTTATAGAGGAGGATCTAGTCAGGTTTTGAACAAGGACATAACCAGTGAGTCGTAAGTATAGCTTGAGGCTTTTTTTGAACTAAGTAAGAGAGGGTTCAAGAGTAAGATCAGCAGGAATAGAGTTCCAGGTTATGCCAGCAGAGTTAGCAAACAGAGAGTCCCAGAGTTGTTGATTTTAGATGTTTGAAGCAGTAGTTTATTAGAAGAGCGAAGTGACCTCAGGTTGCTAGAAGGGTTGATGATATTTTTAAGTGCAGACATATTATCAGGGTGGTTGAGAACTTTATGAGCAAATATAAGCTGGTTGTACTAAAGTAGGCTAGGCCATTCTAGCCACCCCAGAAGATTTAGATTGTGACAGTGGTGGGTCCTTTAGGCTGTGCCTGTTGCAAATCTAGCAAGTATAGTTATAACAGCTGGAGAGTTTGCTAAGAGCAGATTTGTTAAAATTAGTGAGTAGAGGGGAAGCATAGAGAAGAGTGGAGAGTAGATGGGAATGAGCAATAGCAGTCCTAGCAAATGGAGTAAGGAAAGGTTTGATCTTATAGAGGGAGCCAAGTTTTTTGTTAATGGTGTTTATAGTTTGATTGACATGGATATCAAATTTGAGGGTGTTGTCTATTGTGATGCCTAAGAGTTTGGTTTGCGCATCTGGGGAGATAATGGTACCATTAATAGATTTTATGGTAAAGAGTAGTGAGGAAGACTTACAAGTGGGGGAGAAAAGAAGCAACTTTTTTTTGTTAGGGTTTAACATCTGCTGATGTTTAGAGAGCCAGTTTTCGACTACATTGAAAGTATTCTGGGTTAATGTCATTAGATCTGTAGGGGAGGTGGCTGAACAAATCAAGGTTGAGTCATCTGCATATTGGATACAGGTAGCATTTGGGATGACAGTGGGAAGGTCATTAATAAAGAGAGAGAAAAGAAGGGATCCTAGTACGGAGCCCTGGAGGACACCTAGGGTGACTGGTAGATGGGTTAATAGTTTGTCCTGCCATAGGATAGCTTGTTGTCTACCACATTGGTAAGACTGAAAAAAAATATTTTTTCTTACAAGAAATTAAATTGAAAAGGGGCAACGTGAGTCTGCTGTGGAATCTCTGGCCAAGAACTACCTTCTGTAGCTGCTCCACATCTGCCAAAAAGGGATTGCATTCCTAATTTACAAATCTTTAGGAGGTATAGTGGAATAATGTGTTAAGGACAAGAATGGCAGGTGGTTAAAGATAAAAATGAAATGGAATACAATATCAATATAACTAGTTGATTTTTATGGACCCAGTAATGACATAATGGCCCATGGTTGGAGACACTGTCCGTAATGAGTAAAAACATGAATTATCAAGCCATTATCATTTTAGGGGGAGACTTTAATACTGTGATTGACACAGATTTAGATAAATTGTCTGTTGTCTCTAATAGAACCCTACACATAACTGCTATTCTTTGCCAGATGGGTATGGAATGGGATATGGTGGATAGATGGAAATTATTTGTTTTAGAGAATTCATAATTCAGGTATTAAAACAAGTAATCTCTGTTGTAACCCCAAATTCTCAAACAACACACTAAGCAAGTATAGTGTGTCCTAAAACAAAACAGTGTAACAAACCTCTCTGTGTGGAAGATTTTCAATTCATATGTATATATATATATATATATATATATATATATATATATATATATATATATATATAGTTATAGTTATTCACTATATATTAATACATATAGTGCATATTGGTTTTAACCTGCAAATTGGTTTTATTGTTACTCTGGTTTCAATAAACTAGGTTGTACGTTCTTGGGGGTACATTGTTTTTTTCATTGGTTTGAAACATTTTCTTGAGGTTTGGCTATGTTAATGTTCACACAACTGTGAACAGACCAATATCAGTGTTAGAGAGAAAACGAAAAACTCCAGGCTACCATGACTAACAAGGCAAAAATTTTATTAAAGCGGTGAGCACTTTGCGATAAAAAAAAAAACATTTCATCAGACCATAAATTCCTATGCATAACATATATATAAAACAAAACAAGTGAATCAAGTTGCAAGAATAAAATCATGTTAAAACAATCAAATATTAAAAACAGGTTAATCTCAAAGTCAATTGAAAATGCTTAAATTAAAGCAAGAAGATATGCATTTTGTACACACCCAATCAATAAAAAGGATTTAAAGTATAGACATGGCTAATCATAAAAAAGGGTTTTATCTTCATAAAAATTAAAAAATTATTCACCAATCTACCTGATGTATCAGACAGCCCCCCCAACCTGGTACTAGATTGGATCAAATAAAGAAATGCTTTCCAGTCATAGTCTTTCATAAGATACCAATCAGGTCTAACAAAGGGTGTGTTTTAAAATACATCTTCAAATAGATGCTAAGGCAATATAATATTTTCTCTTATAAAGGAAACAGGATGGTCAATCAATCACCTCTCCAAGTACACCAGATCACTTCAATAGAAAGGCAAGCAAAACAAGCCTATCACCACAATAGTAGATGACAGTATCCAGTCAGATAATACCATAATAGGCCTATCAAATCCAACTGGGGCATGTTTAGACAAAATGCTTTGAATCATATTCTTTCATAAGACACCAAACAGGTCTAACAAAGAACATATTTAAAATGCATCTTCAAATAGATGCTAAAACAGTATTATATTTATTACTATAAAGGAAACAGGATGCTTAACCAATCACCTCTCCACGTACACCAAACCCCCCCCCCAGTAGAAAGACAAGCAAGACAAGCCTATCGTCACAATAGTGAACAACAAATATCCAGTCAGATGCTACCATAATAGGCCTATTGAATCAAACTGAGGCATGTTTAAACAAAAAGCTTCACATGGAAAGGTGACTAAGTCGAGCCTATAGCCACAACAATAGACCAAATTCCTCCAATGGAAAGACAAACAAGACAAGCCTATAGCCATATTAGTAAACAACATAGTAATGAATCAAGCTAAATCTAGCCAGGGTGTAATTAAACAAACTGCTTCCAAAAATGAATGAACAAGTCAAGCCTATAACCACAATAATAGAAAAACAAATCTAATGCAATGATTGATTATCTAACTTGCAATTACAGAAACAATCTCAGCATCCAAAATTTTTTTCACAACATAAATGTAAATTTGTAAACAAAATTTGATGAATTTGGAGTCACCACTTGACAGGAATATAATAATGTTGTATAGCCAATTGGACAGAATCAAGTGTGTCAAAAAGATGCATAGGTGAAGTGGAGAGCTATGTATGGAGCATATTTCTTCATGGGACAGGTACCCATTTTTACCTCGTTTATGTGTACAGACAGGACTGTTTAGGAAGGTGCTTAGGAATAAGTGGGTCAGAAAGGCTGGATAAGTTAGGTGGCATTGGCAAACATACAGGACATACAAGACAGAGGGGGGGGTGATGATAGACACAAAAGGTTGGGGAACACCATGATTGTGAATGGCAGGGGACATCAGAGGTACATCTGTGTCCAACTTGAGTATATTGAGGATATAGTCCTCACCCTAAGAACTATCATCACTGTCTCCTGTCTCAGTTTCCTAAGTCAGTGCTGGATGTGGCATGGATTTTTGAATCTGACACAGAACTTTTTTCACTTTTCTGCTAATTTGGGCACTGAGGCCCCTCTCTGTGATGCTCTCCACCAGCCTTGACAGTTCCTTTCAGGTGAAAAAGTCACTGCCTGCAGTACTATTCCTGGCAGGTACCACTGCACTGGCAACTGGGGTAGAGCTACTTGGCACAGTTGGAACAAGTAGAGCAGGAGTTGTGGAGGCAACACTGAGAGGTTGTGGCCCAGATATTTGTATTGCCTCTGGTGATGCAGCTGCAGCCACCTGTGGAGGTATAGCAGGCCAAACCCCAATGACTGGTTAAACTACCTGTGCTGATAGTAATTTGGGTTACAGCGGCAATGTATCCAACATTTAAAAAAATATAATAAACATTTAAAAAAGAGAGACAGATATGGTTTATTTATTTATTCATTTATTTATTTATATGTGTTTACTAGTGTAGTGCACTGATCAATACTGACCAGTTTCAGGCTCTGCCTGGCTAAAATACAACACATTTCACAAACAAAAATACAGACATGTAAGCAATAGCAGAATAGTTATGACTAATTACACAGGAAAAAATGTGGATATACATTCAAGTGAACAAGCACAGTGTAATGTACAATCCAGCAGAGTGTAATGTACAATATATACATTTGTTTCTAAAGTAGGTCGATCTTCAGTGAATCTTGAGAGAGGTGAAGAGACTCGGAAAGAAGATAGGTTTCATAGGTTCATAGGAGATTACTAGGATAATGGCTTAAGAACCCTTACAAGCCTAGCCATTATTACTTGAATTTTACTTGATTTTCTATCCCTAAGGAATAGAAGATGGTATAGGTTTGTGCCTATGCCTTTGAGTATTTTACAGACTGCCCCTGTCTAAGAGGGACATTGTCACCATCCCAGGAGTGAATTTACAATTCCCATCCATTAATCCAAATTGCATTTTAAGATGATCAGGGAGGGCTCTGCTTTGCATAAATAGGAAGTCTATTCCAGATAAAGGGTAATCTCTGAGATGCATATCTGTCTCTCTAGCATGTTTTATTTATGTCACATACCAGGCTTAGATCACTAAATTGGGTGACCTTTGTGTAGTTTGTCTTGTGAATGTGTAACAGTTCCGGCACAGCTGGATTTGTGAGTGCCTTGTAGATTGGGGATAGATCACCCATTACTAGTCATTAGGAAACAGAGTAAAGGGATAGGGCTTTTAGTCTATCTGCATGGGACATGTTGTTTACACCCTAGGAACCTCTGAGGCTACTCTAGCAAAGCAAAACAAAACATTTTGCGGAGGTATGACACAAAAGGGCCAAAAAGATCTCTCCTTTCTATGCCAACCAGCCAGAGTAGCCATTGGCAAAGGAGTTGTCCTTTCTCAGCTTAGGTGACAGGTTAGGGGATCTGCCCTGTGTTGAAGCAGGCTTGCATTCATACCTGATGCATACTTATCAGTGCCTCTCTGAGGTGAGTTAATCTCTCCTGATTTGCCTCCCAGTTCAGGGCAATATCTTCCACAGCTGTACAGAAGAGAAAAAGATAAGATATAAAAGCATAATGAATAAAAGTATTGTCTGCCTAAATCATATTATGTCATTCACTAGTGATGGTCCTCCATACTTACACAACTGAGGGTTGTCGAAGATTTCAATTCATCCACATTTCCACTCAGGAGACTCTGATTATGTCCCTTCATGTCACTGTAATGCTGACAACCCAATGTATGGAATGCCAGTTGCATGGAAGACAGTCTTAGCCAATCCATTCCAAGCCTCAGCCTTATACTGAGATCCAGTATAGTCCCCTGTATAAGCACTTGATGAGGAGTGCCACAAACATCCTAGAATCCTCTTCACACCACCTTTGTGCACTAAATGGAGAACCACCCTCATCTTCAAGAGCCATATTTAAAACTATGTATCTGAATTGGGGCCCAATTTAGATCTCACATGTAACAGCTGTGGCAACCACATACAGCCTTGCCAACTGCCTTTAAACACTTGAAAGCACAAATATGGCTTGGAAGAGACATTGACAATGATAACATCAAGAAATAATGAAGGTGTGAAATATGGCAGTAAGATCCAGCTATGTGTGATGGCCCTCCTATTTGCACACTGCAATGCTTTATGATATTTGTTACAATCATTGTTGGTTGGAGGTAAAATGTTATTGAATTGTGACATATTGGGTTGTTGGAATCCTTACACACTAGTATGACTGACTTGTACCACCTGGAAATCTAACACATGAGAAAAAGAAGGATAAAACGGTAACCTTCACTTATTAACTGTGCCTCAGGAGAACTTCCTTTTTCAAGTTGAATCAATGGAGATGTACTTAAGGGATGCTTGCTTGTGAGTGATTTTAAGTAGTTATTGTACTGCATTTCTATATAAAAGGCAAATGGAGTTGCATGACCTGAGTGCTACATGTTGGAGTAGTTTTCAAACATACTTTACATGACATAAAAACTGCCCTAAACAAACCATTATTATTGGGGATGAGTCATACTAATTATAATAAAACTGCTGTGTGCATCATACCAATACAAGTGCATTTTGCCTTAACTATCATCATTGTTATGGTTAACATAATCTATACACATTATACTAGGCTTATATAGAAAGCGTTAATAATATTTTATTTTTGTAAAAGTCATAGTTATTCCTATTTAGTGTTACATTCCTAAGCAAAAATTTGTGACAAGTCTCATTCTGACCCCCTCAGTAAAAATACCTGCAAAATCATTTCAAATCTTGCATATCTGTCCCCTTTCCTTAAACTGACTGCAGTTAAACCTTGTGCCACAGGGATAGGAAGCTGACAGGTGCATTTTCTTTATTCAGTACTGTCCAGAGTGTTGATGGTGATGGATCGGTGCCAGTCTCATTTGCACTACTGAAGATAGCCCAAGTTAAATAATTCATTTTTGCCTTTAAACATGAACCATCATTGAGCACTGCAAGGCAGTGCACAAATGCAAAAGGCAAAAAAAATGCATAAAACTAATTAAAAAACAATACTAAGCTATCAATAACCAGAGCTCTTATGGCATCACCCTGGAACATTGTCTTGCCATGTTGGAACTTGCATTTGTGTTACACATCATCAGGTCTTCAGGTAATGGCAAATATTCAGAAAGGGGACACAGAAAATTACATCTCATTTATGACATGCCACATACAAGTAATAATGCCATACTTTGAAATGGAAATGTATTACTGTCATGACTGGATAAGTAATCTGTAATATATTGTACATATTTCCACATTCATCATGTTAGTAAATTTCTGTTCTCACACTTTAGAAACTGTTATTTTTGACATCATGCAGAGAAAAGCTTGCTATTCACAAGAAGAAGAATTTCACACAACAAAACATTGGTAATAGCAATTCACAAGGGCTATAAGTACATATTCAGCATTTTTCATACAGATGCAGAGCATTCAATTCAGATCCCAACATATCTGTAATACCTCATCTGATACCATAAGCAAAAGTGCCACTTCTATAGATTTGAACCCCCAGAACCTCTGCTTTTGCTGTCAACCCAGTGTATTTACTACTTGTGCTACAGAGGTAGTTGACTGACAGGTGCATTTTCTTCACTCAATATTATCTAGAGTGCTGATAGTAGTACAACAGTGCAAGGCTAATTTGTGCTACAGAAGGCAGCCCAAATAACATTTTTATTTTTACCTTCAGTCGTGAACCATGATTGCACATTGCCAGGTTGCATACAAATGCAAAAGGCAAAAAAAAGAATAAAATATTGATTAAAGAAATAAATTATAAGTAAAGCTAAAGTAATTAAAGACTATAGCAATGAACAGGGCACTTGCAGCTTTAACCTGGCACATTCATACTTTTTACATCTGATTGCCACATCAGGACTATATTACACATCATCACGCTTTTCTTCAGAAAGGGACACACAGCAAATTACAGTAGCTCATTTTTGACACAGCATATGTAATTAATAATGACAGACTTTTAAAGGAAATATATTATTCTCGGGATGACTACTTGGGAGATATGGATAAGCACCCAGCACATATGACACAAATTCCCATGTTCCTCATGCTAATGCTGTTGTGTTATCACACTTTACAAACTGCCATATGTTACATAATTCATCTTGTTATTAATAATGAGAAGAATCTAGTTTCCAACAAAAACACATCTATAACAGCCATTCACGAGAACTAGAGGTAACATTTTTACCATTTATCACACTGACTTTAGCCCATTCAATGCATATACAAAAAATGCATTTCAATATTTATTATGCCTCCCTCAGTAAAAAAATATCTTTAAACTAGACTCAACTCCTACATTACCTGTCCTCTTTCTCTAACTCACTGCAATTATACCTTGTGCCACAGAGATAGCTAGCTTACAAGTGCATTTTATTCACTCAGTGCTCTACAAAGTGCTGATGGGAGCAGAACAGCACCAGGCTCATTTCTGCTTCTGTTGATATTCCATATTAAATTTGTAAGCTTTTATCTTAGGAGGTGAACTGTCAATTGCGGTTAGTGACTTCTGGAAATCCCTGGTGCACAATGACAAGCAATGTGCAAAGGATGACGCAAAACAAAAAAAAATATAGAAAACAACTATTTAAAATGTAGCCTTCTGATGTTTTCTACATTTTGTGGTCTCATAACATGAACATGTGCTTATTAACATCACTACTTTCACACAGACATCACCTTCTCTGGATATGAACCTTGAAGCCATGGCATTAACAAGACACACTTAAGAATATTTTCACTATTTGCTACAGACACAGACATATATTATGATGAAGAGAAAGTAGATTCCATATACTCAAGATGCGACATTGTATGACTTTATATTACCAGTGCTATATAAGCATTTTCTCATAGCTGTCCTTTGTAATTTTCCAGTATATATGTAGATGAATGTGATACTTTGAACAGTTAAGCGAATACTTCATGTCACAATAATGACCAAGATTTACAATGCTGCAGTTGTTTTCTTGCGATACTACAGTTGTTCTCTTCTCTAAATTTCTAACATGAATGCAATGTCATTTGGATTGCTTTTCATGTCTAAGTGTATATTTAAATGTTTTGTACTTCATTTGAATTACAGACATTTTACTTAGAGGCACAGTGTGATCATAACCATTTAGCAATAAAACCTTTATAAAGCTTACCTTCTAAGTCTGTCACTGTAATCCCTAAGTGTTTGGTAACTCTCTTCTCCCTAACACACTCTCAGTAAGAGTACATCAGATTGGCAGGAGTGTGAAACAATAATTATTCCTGCAGTAAGGCTAATCACTCACACTTACAAGTTATTAGCAAGCAACACTTCTCAATGTTAATTCTTGTGCTGCTAGGGTGTGTGCACAAAATCATCTAGGTCCTCACACCATCTTTACCTTCCTAGCACTTAGTACAAGTTGTGTGATTCATGAATGCTAATGAGGTTACACCTGATTTGCATAGTCACACTGCTCACAGGGTTGAATCTGTACTATATAATATAAGCTAATCATGTTGGTAAGGTACTTGTATCATAGTAGGGGAGACTGTTTTGATCCAGAGACTCCATTAGTGCTGCTTCACTGCTATAATTGCAATTATTTATGTACTTTCCTACAGATGCAGTACATTTTTACAAAGGAATGTTTTTACTTTACTGATGGCTTACATTTCACAATTTTCTGTTTGCTGTCAGCATTTTGTCCATTGGTGTTATAGCATGTATAACACTTATTTCTTTTAAATAAACTCAGTAAATATGTTACCTGCCTTTACATCAACATTACTCTGAGAAATATGAACAATTGTTAGAAAAAAATGCTATTTGATTATTAGCAATGGCAGAGTTACCTTTGCAGCCCAACAAATTTGTAAAGACTGGGATATATGCCTGGCATCAACCAAAGGGGATATCCAAAGGATAAACATGTTTAACATGCTTTATTTTATTTAAAATGCTTGTTTATGCTGTCATCTATTATCTATTATGGAGATGCACATTTCTTCTCATCCTTAGAGTTTTATGATTGTTATTAATTTAATTTTTGAGGGGGGTTTGGGTTTATATCATTTTCTCGAAGATTGACAATATCGAAGCTGATATTGTCGGCATGAGAAAAGTGAAAGTGCAGAACACTGAACGGTTAAACGGAAATCTCCATAAGGGGAGATTTCCATTTACTTCAATGTAGTACAGTCTTGGAGTTGGTATATTTAAGTAGCGGGGGTGTGGGGGATGCAGCCCCCCCTGTCTACACCCTTTAGTTTTTCTTTTTTTGTTTTGAATATATTTTTATAAACATTTGAAGTTTTAATAGTTCAATCATTAAAGGTCGATGTTTAGTGATTCAAACTGTTAAACTTTCAATGATCTAATATAGACCCAGATTTTTTTATAGTTGTATCATCATTTTTATAAGACTATCTTACAGTAATAATTTTAATTTTACTGTATTCATTTTCTTTTGCTCATGATGCCTGTATACATTCATTTGTATTGCTTTTGTTACCAGCCACTTGATTAATTTCCTTTTTTTGATCTTATTTATAATCACATATAGGGATATGGTACCCAAGACTTGTGGTCCATGATAATCATCATTCACAGATGCAGAGAATGAGGTGATTGTGCTGGACTAGATAACTGCTCACACTTGGTCAGAGGCAAAGCTAACAAGTCCTCCAGTGACCATATCTGGGAGCAGGTGGTCAAGGATGTGAATGCCATTGAAGGCCATAGCCATGATTATAGGAAAATCAGAAATTAGGCCAGTGGTGTGATAACCAAAGCAAAGAACCATACCATTGCCACTGCATGGGAACAGAGGTCTACTGTTGTGATCCTGCTACTGAACCACCACTGATTGAGACAGAGGAGTTCCTGTCCACTGTTGGAGATCCAGGCAGCTCATCAGGAGGTTCCAGATTCATTGTTGACATTGGTGCTGAGGTAGAAGATGACCAAAGTCTGTCTACTGGTATATATATATATATATATATATATATATAGAGAGAGAGAGAGAGAGAGAAAGAGAGAGGGGGGGGCAGTGAGATGAGAGAAGAGGGGGAGAAAAGGAAAGTGGATAGAAGATTGGTGTATAAGATGTTTCTTAATATGCAGATGTAAAGTGGATTTGTTGACGTTTATTGTGTGTTGTTTGAATTGTAATGCCTTTCCCTCTTTCATCTCTATTTCTTTTGTCTAGGTATATCTGGTACTGATTTTCCATTACCACCTACAAATGGTAGGTACATACTTTTTCCTATTACTGTACATAAAGTTGATTAATAAAGTATTTTGTTTTAATTGCAGTTGCATGTATTATTGCTTAACTTATAGAAAATAAGTTTGATCAGTTTTCATTCTATTTCTCTCTTTTTTGTATTAACTACTTGTTATCATAGGTGAGCCTGCTACTAGAATTGTGGAACTCCTACTACCTGATTTCAGAGTATTGGCAGTCTCTGATGATGATGATGATTTTGATGAAGAGGCACAGTCAGGTAATGCAGAGGGTCAGTCTGACACTGAGGTTGTGGCTCCCAAATCCCCTGTCCATGGTTGGGGATTGGAATAAAGATTAAGGTGTTTACCTCTCAAACAAGAGATTCAGGGTTTGATTCTCACTAAAGGAATTTGACTAGACTTAAAAAGGCCCACAAAGACATCTAGCCTTGTAGTTACCTATGAACCTATGTATCATATCTTGGACACAGTCAGTATGCCTACACATACCCATGGCATGGAGCATTCTGAGATAGGACAGGTTGAGTATGACACAGTTGATCAGGGTAATGTGGTTACTCCAGTTGCAGAGCTCACAGACTCTCCCTGTAACTGTCATGAGGGTGAAGTATCACAGAATGGTGTTGGTAGAGGCGCTCAAAGGAAGCCTGCTTCCAAACCATCCTGATGGTATGTCAGTAGGTGAGGCTCAGTGTATGTGTAGAGCCATCATGGAAGCACAGACACATTCCACAAGGGCCTCAGAAGAAATAGTCTGAGTATCGCATGTGCATTCTGACATGAAAGACTGCTTGAGCCATGTAGGCAACTTCTTGGACAGCAAGAATGACACATTGGATCAGGCAGTGTCTATAATGGAATGTTTGCTGGGGAAGGGTCAGTATCCATGGTGCTGTAGAGATGCTACATCATTAGTTGTTAACCTACATGGCCGTGCCAGATCCTGCTCCCATAGTGTCACTTCTTCCACTGCTCCATTAGTGACTGAGGTGTCTACATCCAGACCTGGTAGGCCACACGTCCATGGTCACGGGCATATCTGTGATGAGACCTACAAAAGCAGAACATCATTCATGCTCAGTTAGCACCCTGACTTCTAGCCAGGGCCCTAGAACTAGCAGTGCATCTCCTGGCAGATGTAGTTCTTGTGGTCAGAGGCAATAACAGTGATATGACTACTCTACCATGCATGGTTCACACCTGTCCAATATGCCAGGATGTAATCCTAGCTTAAGTGTTTTGATTATGTTCATGCAAACCCACACACATTAACTATCATCTTGACCATACCGTCTCACACACGTTATATAAACATTACTTCTGAATGATATAAATCTGCTGCTACTGGCCCTAAGAATTGTATATTTGCTGAAAAACTTGTTTCTTGCTTTTCTGGTATCAGGCTTGCCCTCCTGTAACTCCACCCTATGCAAGTGATGATGACTGTGCCCTGGCCGTTGCAGATTTCTTTGTAACTTAGGGTTGACTATGCCTGATGCACAAAGTGGATACTAATGCTTGCTTACTTAAATGCTTGCTTTAATGGAATGTATTGCAGAACATGTATTAATATTTCGTATTCCTACTCAGTTATAAATATTTATTGTATTATTCTAACTAAGGCATTCCTTCTAGGTAAGTAATTATTGTTTTTTCCTAACCTCTGCAAATAATACTAACATTCACCTGCTCACTGTTGTTTTATCTACATTGGTCAACTATAATATGTGATGTACAGCACTGGCAAAATTGTATATGTATATTGCATAAATCACTCATGAGTTACTGTATAGATGAACCATATTTCATCTTAGTGACAGAAATGCTTGCATATGAGAGTAATCATTTATATATCTCTTTTTTTAAAGGTTAAGTGCTTACATTGCTTAATACTGTCTCTACAAGATGTGTTCTTAGGGGTTGACTATCTGATGCTAACAGAACACAGCCATTACATGTTTAAGTAAAGGTCATGGACTTTTGAAGGCATTCATTTTACTATTTAGGATCTTGAGTTTTCACTTATGAACTATGTGTATGCTAGCCTTTGCCTTTTAGTCAGATGCATGGCATATCAAGCACACCTATGTCTGCCAGGATCATCTGCAGCTGGTTTTTCTTCCTCAGACTCATCACCTGTATCTGCTGTATCTGCTGACCCTGCTTCCAGTCCTGGAAATTGTGGTCCTGAGACTTGTTGACCTTGTTGTAGCTGTTTCCTGACATTTACATTGTGCAACATGGCACAGAGTGTGAGCATTTTGGCAGAGGTGGCTGGATCATACTCCAGGACACCACCTGATGTTGCCAGATGCCAGAATCTTGATTGAAGAAAGCCAAATACACATTCAGCAATATTCCTAGTTTGAGCATGGGCATCATTGTATCCTTGTTCAGTGGGGTTGTGTGGGTATCTCATGGATATCATGAGCCAGGGTTCTAGTGCATAACCTGCATCCCCCACTGGATATCCTTGGCAAAAGTCAAACCTTAGGTTCAGGTCACAGGTGTGCCATGTGTGTGAGGTGGGATAACTGGCAGGGTTACCTGCACACACATTGTAGATGATCCCTTGAGTATTACAGACCACTTGACAGTTGATAGAGTGGAAGCCTTTCCTGTTGATGTACCTACTTCCCTGTTCACCAGCTGTGTCTTTTATTTCTATGTGTGTGCAATCTATGACCCTCAGAACTTTAAGAAACTGTGTTATAGGACAGAATTGTTGCATGGTTGTTTCTCTCTACTCTGGGTTACGTGGAAAATTATTATGATCCCTTGCACACCGAAGTATTGCATTTAGAAATGGATATAATATTCTAGAGGCTGAGGTCTGTGATACCCCTAATATATTTCCTGTGGGTCTCTAAAAAGTACCTGTAGCTAGCATACATAATGCTACACATACTTTGGTTTCCACTGGGGTGGGTTCTCCACAAATTCCCAGAACCTCAGGTAAGGGAGGCAGAGGCTGTATATTTCCTCTAGGGTCCCTTTCCATTTATTTCACTCTATAATTTCTGTATCATACATTCCTCCACTCCACAATGGGGGAGCCACCACTGATCCCGGGAACTATCGCCCTATTAGCCTGACAAGCCTGGTCTGCAAGGCCATGGAACATATCATCATGGAACTCATAAACAAATACATTGATAACCTCCAAACTCTGAATCCCACACAGTTCGGGTTTGTGAAAGGCAGATCATGCCTCCTGAACCTGATTGACTTCTTTGAGGCAGTCACCAAAGCCATAGATGAGGGTAAGGTTGTTCACACAGCCTATCTTGACCTCACCAAGGCTTTTGACACCATCCCCCATTCTGGAATTACAGCTAAACTCACTAAACTAGGTATAAATCCCTACATCACAAGATGGGTTGCCAACTGGCTCACTGACAGAACCCACACTGTAAAAGTTGCAGACTCCAAATCTGACCTCAAACTAGTGACAAGTGGAGTACCACAGGGTTCAGTCCTGGGACTTCTCCTGTTTGGTATCTACTTCTCTGAAGTACAGGCTAACACAGAAGGCCTCTGGCGAACGAAGTTTGCAGATGACTGCAAACTAGGAGCCACAGTCAAGTCCCCAAATGATGTGGACACCCTACAGAAAGGCCTCGCTGAGACAGATGCCTGGTGTCAGAGCCATGGCCTCAAGCTCAGTGCCAAAAAGTGCAGTGTCATCCCCTTTGGTAAAAACTCTGTACCCATGAACTACCACATAGGCAGCAATCTACTTAACACCAAATGTCTGATAAGAGACCTTGGGACCCAGGTGGACAGTAGTCTCTCCTTTGATAGTCACATCGCCACAGTAGTCAGGAAGTCCTTCGACATGGCACACCTCATCATAAAAGGGTTCTCATCCAGGAAAAAAGAGGTCATTGTTCCACACTCATTAGACCCATTATAGAGTACAACACCCCTTTTGGAATGTACCTCACAAGACATCTGCAGCAGCTGGAAAGGCCACAGAAGTACCTCACAAAGAGTATTACTGGCCTCAAACAAATGCCCTACACTGACCGTCTCAAAAAAATCCAGCTTTACTCCATAGCATATCGCCTACTCCAAGGTGATCTCTGCCTAACATATAAAGCTATGTCAAACCCAGAGCTGTTGGACATGCTACACCTAAAGAAATCCCAATCCCTCTGAGCTACACGCACTAGGGACCTAAACCTTGTCACCACAATAAACAGGACATGCTGGAGGGATAGATTCCTGTCCCAGAGACTTCCTATACTCTGGAACAGGCTACCCATCTATGTCAAGCAAAGGTCTTCATTAGCACTTTTCAAGAAAAATCTTGATGAGTGGATGGGAAATAGGAAATACACCCCAGGGATCACGTCTGTCTCTCTGCTTGACAGTGGCACAGGAAAATAACTTTCTTGGGTGGCGTAAGCCAGGGAACCTTGTTGGCTAGGCTTATGTAGGCCCTTGGGCCAATAGCCTAGTATCTACCTATGAACTATGATAAGTCAAATGTGGTCTGAACACTCTTTTCTTTCTAGATCAAGGTCTGGCAGCAACTGCAGCACCATGTATTTAAGCCTGTTGCACATACAGGTTAATGATGACAGCAGCATTTGCTGCCACAAAGTGTTTTTGCCTTAATCCCTAACTTTCCTTCTCCCTTACATGCCTGTTCACCACCAGGAGGCAGGTGTGCAATGGGGATATGTTAGCATATCATCCCACCTCAGCAGCACCTCTGCCAATGTCCCTTCACCTATTCTCCCTTTAGGACAATGCCCAGTCCATCCCCAGTATCCATCAAAGATTAAACATAAGATACAGCCATGTGCATATTCTCCCTCCCAGGATAAGCATGCCCATCCTTTGTTTCAGGCACTCTGGGCCATGCTTAGGGCTTTATATCTCTACACTATGGTGCTGGCTGGTAAATGGCCCATGTTTCACAGTAATCCTGGATCCTGCTACATAGTATAGAAAGACTTATTTTTTAAGAGTAAACTAATAGATAGTTAAATGGCTAAAGGTAAGGGGTTCTCCTACTCTTACCCTGAGACTTGTCTGAAGAATATGATGCAACTTTGTTGGTGTTTTATATATATATATATATATATATATATATATATATATATATATATATATACGCAAACAAACAGTTTGATTTCAGTAGTATTCAGTGCAAATTGTATGATATATACATTGTGTTGTAGAAACTACTATAACCATATGTAATTACTGTTGAGCTAAGGATTTATTACATTATATAAGAATATTCATGTTGGTGGTGTGGCATCAGATAATCAGGTGAAGAGAGATGGGGCCTCACATTCTTCTACAGATACTGTTTTATTAAATAAAGTGCCACTTTTGTGCTGATGATACAACTGCATGCTAACACATGTGAATTTGTATTTCAGTATATAAGATAAATATATATATTTTTTTATTTTATATATTATTTTTATATTTATTTTTTTTCCTGTTGGTGACCTGCACTAACAATTATGAACTTGTATAGGATGTCGCAATTATGTTTTCATGTAAGGCAACTTTGTGTTATATCACACAAGATGAACACGTTTTACGAGTACCTGATGAGGTAGTTGTTGTTATGTTCATACAAGGGATGAGGGAGTGACCGGGGAAGCACATGGGACACATAGGAGGGTTTTGCCATTATTAATCTTTGAATAATCCTTCTTGCATAAGTATACCTGATAAGCTGTGTGAACTGTATTCATTTTGGTCAGCTAGTTATTTCTATTTTTATGCATTGATAGTTAATTTTGAGTTAAATTGTTATGTAAGTAATACTAACAGTGTTTTTTTAAGTGTTGATAGATTTTTGGGGCAAATGGGAATAAACATTTCTATGTTGGTTCTGGTTGATATTGAAGCTTTTTCTCTATGTAGGCTACATTAAGCTTGTAAGTTTATACTGAGTGTCTCACAAAGGTGGGTATAGATGATTTTTCTTGCAGATGTTTGAATGAATTTTGTGACATGGAATTTAAATGGATTAATCAAACCAATTAAAAAGAATAAAATACTTTGTTATGTAGTGAAGTCTTGGGTAGTATCTCTGCAAGACACACAACTGAATGATTAGGGATATGAAGCACTGCAAAAAAGATATTCCCCCAGATTTGATAAAATTTGTGTAGGCATAGTGTAAAGTCTACACGGTAGGTACTGTGGCCATGTACACAGTACCCCCTTGGTAGCACACCATGCATATTAATGAAGGCACATTACTGAGAGACAGCTGTGTGACATGGTTATTGAATCAGTGTAGGGAGTGTGTTACTGTGTCCAGAAATGAGTAACACCCCCCCTGCACTGTGAAAGTGCAGTATATCAGTGTATTCATATGTATTAAATTTAATTTTTTTATGTTTGCGCAATGAGGTGCGCAGCAACTGACACATGCCAGACATCTCAAAATAGAAGCTGGATACATTTAATTATGAATACAAATGTCTAATTTAAGCATAGCTGAGTGGGGTTGTGTGGCACACTGCTGTGATCAGCGGTTCTTAAACATAGTAGAGAGGTATATGTAAAACTAAAGCAGAATTCTACATGCCCATGTAGCCAAATGGTTAGAGTGGCAGCCTTATGTGCAGCAGGTGCAGGGTTTCAATACCCAGACAGATTATCAAGCATCTATTTTGTAAGTGCAAATTATGCCAATTATTTTTAAATCCTGCTTTGCTGCACTCAGCTAACCTCTACTAAGCACAGCTAAACCTTGCCAAGCACTGCTTAAACAAGGAACATTTTAGCACCATTTAGCTGGTTTGCTCACTGCTAAGCTGTGCAAAGCACTGCTCTTCTTTTGCTAGTCTAAGCACTGCTCAGCTCAGCAAAGCTGGTTTGCATGGTGCCAAGTGACACACCACATTTTTAAAAATGACCAAATGATGTGCAAGGGCAGGAAAACAGGCTTTTTTAAGTGCAACAGGTGGGAATATAGTATAACCTGTTGGAGTTTGAACCATGCAAGAAGTCTGGCAGATATTGGAGAGGGTGCACACTTCTGGGTGCAGAGATAGGGCATTCTTGGGTCCAGGGTCATGGTTGCACTCCTAGTGAAATACCATGATGTCCGGCTGCTGCAGGGCCAGTACCAGGGATCGGAGTATAAGTCAGAGGCCTGGGACTGACTGGCATGTGATCTCACCAGTGCAACTGGTATCTCCCGCACAAGTGAGCAGGTCCATCACCATTCTGATGATCTGAAGTGGAGGAAGAGGGGACTTCTGGCCACCTGGGTCCAGGATGCTCAAGACAGGAATGCCCCAAAAGTTTGTATGCACTGTTAGCATTGTTTTACCAATACCTAATCTGAATGTATGATAGACAGGTATGCATAATGGTGTGCTTCTCTCTCTACAGCTGCAGAGGAGAGAGCTTGCAACCTAGAGGCCCATGCAGAGTGCCTGGTCAGGTTGCGCCTTGAGTGTGGTGAGTACAGATTAATTTGCAATATATAGTCAAATACACAAGATAGAGTAATTCAGTCACTGCAGTAGGTACATACTGTACAGATTTGTGTAATGCAATAAATGTGGATGTAGGGTTGTACTGCAATAACTGTCTACTGTAAAGTATAGTGCAATAAAAATTAAAGCATTAAACCTGATAATGTTAATGAAATAAAGATTCTACTGCAATAATTGTGGAATTACAGCTGTATTGCAACACCTGCATTATCCCAAATGATGTTTAATAAAGACTCAAAAACATGACAATAACTGCATAAAGGTAACCCTAATAAAGCTGTGTTGTGCAATATGTGTATAAGTAGGGCTGCTGTACATGAAATCAAGTATGACATCTGCTCTGAAATAACAACACAAAGAATACCACTAACTGACTCAAGATTAGCTAAGAAAGAGTGTTATGCTAAACTGTAGATTTAGAGCTGTACTACAAGATATACGCATCATGAAATTTCTGCACTACGATCTGAAACAATACAAGGAACACACAAGTTTTATTGTGTATATCAGGAGTGCCTTGTGTTCAACATTGCATTTCAGCTATATGCATTCCTGCTCTGAGGAACGGTGCTGCAGACAGGTATGAAACTGTAATAGCTGTAGACTGCAAATATACTATCTGCAACTGTATATGGGTCAGGTAGACAACCCAGTACTCCAATATGGTTTGCACACGTCACAGATATTTCCATCCACTAAGAGTTTATTGTGTACACCTGCATTCTGTATATTAATGGACAGTATACCTAGTATCTCTGTCATGCATGAATCTCATGCATGTGGGTTCAGCTGTCACTGCAGTCTTGTGTAAAACTGTACCTCTATTACAAGGTCATAGTTTGTTTCTAGGTGAGCTCTAGGCAAATAGACAGCCAATACTCAGCAGTGGCTCAGTAACTCAGTTTGTTAAATACTGTGTCTGATGTACATTTTGTCACACACAGACCAGGGCTTGAATCCATTGACAAGTACTAATAAATATTACTGAATCAGTTATGTATTGTTGACAGATTTTCTCCCCACAGGAATTACAGGTAAATGGGTGCAGTAGCCCTTATTATGGGTTAATAATTTGTGTGTTCAGAAGTTAACAGCATTGATCAGAAATGTGATAAGATGTCAGAAAATAAAGGCAACATGTAGAATACTAATAAAAGATATTACAATAAATAAAATGTGTAATCTTGGTATGGCTGTGTGTCTGTGTACATTTTCAGACATTCTAACCCCATGCCTGCCAAGGATGGCATGATAGTTGTTTATTCTCTGTACTGTACACTATATATGTCTCTAAGCACTGTCACAGACTGTAATCACTGTCACCTAATCCTTCTGTCACAGATCTATTATCAACATGATTATGCCAAAAGCACAGTCACACTACATCAGTCTGCAGTACACCTTGGTAGTCATATAGGTCCACCTGACATGTAATAGTCCTCTGTAGTTGTGTACCTGTAGGTGTTACAGCCTGGCCCATGCTGTCCAATGTGGATAGCTAGAGAGGTATGTACGTGCTACAGTAGCTATAGGGCACTGTTATACATAAAGGAAGGGCAGACCTGTAGAGTAATTAACAGTACTGTTGCAAACTATATAGTCTATACTGGTACTAAAGGACTGTATTTCTCTCTCCCCCACCACTTATCTTCACCATAATTTATTATTGTTATACATCAGTTATGGTTTACTATTAACAAATGTTCTCTAAATGTTATGTTGGGCCTTGTGTTTTATTATTGTTATGTAATACAATGGTTGCATACTAACATGACAAGTTGCATTACCTATGCTGTTGGCCTTATGCAGTTACTGTTACTGGCATGCTGTTACTGTACTGTTATCTCACTTTTTGTTGTGTTCCATATACTATACAATGTTATGTTACTGGGTTATTTGCAATGTTCTAGCATGCTGTTATAACTAACTAATTGACTTGTTTGTTACTAACCTATACATATTGAAATACCTCAACAACACAGCTCGACTGGGTAGGCTGGTTCCTGCCAATCTGCCTACCCTACCTCAGCCGGCCATGGTACTAGGTCCCAGCATGTCTGGGATCCAAGCCACTGGTTCCCCCTCTGCTGGCCCTGCACCATCTATGGGTGAAAGTGCCTCAGGGTACAGGGTCAGAAGGGGGGTTGTCACCCATGATTAGCTACCACTGATGGTACGCAGGATAGTGCATCATGGTTATGAGGATTGCCTGTGCCAGACTGAAGCCAGAATGGCCAATCTGGAAGGGCAAAGTGGCCCCGGTGCCCAGCCTCCACCACAGCCACCTTCATGGCAGTGAAGGGGCAATGTTGATAGCCAATGGGCAGGCAGCTCAGTCACACTGCTGCTGTTTGGGGCATATGGATCTCTGATTCCACAACAGTCTTCCCATCCGTGTTTACCCCCTCATGTGCCACACTACCTCTGTATTCTGTCTTGTCTGTCTGCAAATGCAACCTCTCCTACTCAACTTACCTCCCCACATGTACCTATATCCCTTCCCCAACAGTCCAATCTCTCCTTTAAAAAAAAAACCTGTGCCACAAAAAAAAATGCTCCATATATAACTCTCCACCTGAATCTACTGGATACAATTAATTATTACATGAAGAACTAATCAACACAGTTATTTTGCCGTCATCCATCTCTCTGGGGTGTGAGGCTCCAAATTCCAAATTCTGTACAACCTGACAGCTGTTGCTGTACAAGAAATGGAGAGCTATGGGGTCCTTTCCTACACCCTTCCTGCACATCCCTACCTGCCTTCCATTATGTTTTTTCCCTTGCTTGCCCCCATTTTGCCACATTCCTATCACCCCCTTTTGTTTTTCTTTTTTTATATTAGTGTGGGTTTAAGCGGAGCTAAGCGGCATGGTGCACAGCACAAACCCAATTAAAACTGCTTAAAAGTGCCTTATCATCTTATATGTTTCTGACAGTGTTAGGCACAACTGCAAAACAATCACCCTTGCCATGCCTCGAACCCAGACCCCTGTCAATTACAGCACAGTGCATTAGCCCACTAGGCCACTCAGCTCTGAATTAAAGCAGCTGTTTCCACCAACATATCCTGATTGCCACTGACACATTGCAAGTAAATATAATGGGAAAATTGGCAGAGCACATGGAACTGTGATGCAGACACTGCACCAGTACACAACCAAATAAATAATAATGGATGTACATGGGCCTGGGATAGCAGGTATAGCTGTCAACTGTACAGACTGTTGCAGAATGTCCACAGTTTTGCCCCCAAGGTTTGGTATGGTTTTCACAAAACTATATGTGTCTGCTAAACTACTGGCAAGTCATTAAAGATTGAGAATAGACGGTCATGGCAAACATTTCAGTGTCACACCTCATACCCGTCAGCAAACACATGTTAATGCAATTCCGGTGTTGCAGACTGTATGCATGCCCATATATCTTGCAAACACACCTGCTATAGCAGTGACTTAGTATCTCAGTCCGTTAAATGCCTTGCATGCAGTACACTTTGACACCCACAGTCCTGGGTTCAAATCCGGTGCGTTCCACTTCAGTTACAGTTTTGTGAAAGCAGAAAATAATGACTGTGTCATGCAATTTTCACCAAAAGAGGTTGCTGCTACTGAATTAACTGCTACCCATGTTAGCAAGTCAAAGGCCTATAGATAGAGCCACACTGCACATATTCATATGGCCTACCTATATCTCGCCTATGACTCGCTGATTGGCACTGTTACATAACAGATGTACCTTAACCACAAGCCTCAGCTGGACTGTTATGGGTACCCTCACCCTAGCTGTGCTGTAACCACAGAGCAGACACTGCTCCCTCAGTGACACATACAGCTTGTTTTTCTCCACTATGAGTCCTAGGCAAAAAGCAGCAGCTGCAGACTGCAACATATGCAGCTGCATGTTAAGCTACCTACCACAGACCTACCATACCTCACAATCATCCCCTACAACAAGGGATCCACACAACACCCATACATAAAGGGGGCAAAGGTCAAGTGACAGGGATATGTATCACAGTCTGCCCCTACAAACATTAATAGACCAGCAGCTACTGTAGCAGCATGCATATTCTGACAGGTATGATGTCTGAAATTTACATGCCTCTTCCCCCTTACTGACCTCAACCCACAATGTTTAACACTGATCTGCCAGATAATCTTAAAGTCATTTGGCAATGACATAGCATGCAAAACTGTGGACATACCTTATAAATCTCAACAGTGGACAGTATCTGTACCTCCCCTTCACAATGCTGTAGTCTCCACACCTCACTAATATCCATCTCACAGACTAACAAAGGGGTCAAGGCTTACATGAAGGCTTTAAGTATTGCACTGTTCTGTCATGTCATTGGCTAATGAAAATGCTACCCAGCTGTTCTGGATGCAATTAGCAAGTCTGAGCCATGAATTGGTGCAGAGACAATCACATATTACTGAGCATTAATTACAAAAGGCAAGCAGCTACCTATGGAAAACAGGTCTGTAACTTGCTTTACCAAGACAGACTGTGATTTTAGAAGCATTTCTGTTGAGGATATGTGCACAAAAGGATTACATCACTCTACCAGGTATGTAATACAAGTCCCCATATAATGGGATGCAGATGGGAGGATGCAGTTATGGGGAATCAGGATTACAACAGTAGGCCTGTAGTACATCTCTGAGAATGACATGTTGGTGATAGTGTGCTGTCCAACAGCTACAGGCATGCCTCTCAACTGTATCTGCTGTGAATTACATCACAGCTGTGGCCCTCTCACTCCCTCCTACAATGGTTGGCTCCTGTATGAATTCTACTGAATTATGTTAGACATATTGACAGTAAGTAAGGGTGAACACAGCTGTCATATCACATGATGTACTGTCATACAGCTCTTCTCAGTCTGTGAATGACACACAGGCATAGTTCCGACATTGTAAAGATGTCCCTGACTGTCCCAGATATACTCTGGCTAGGTCACAGTGTAGTCGATATTCATATGTCAGTGTTTGAGAGCTATGGCTAACATACCTGGCAACCCCCTACAGCAGGACATAAGGTCATAGTCATCATTACGTGGGGGACACAGGCCAAACCTCAGCAACAGAGTGTACATATTGGTTATCCAAAGTAAGAGTATGACTAGAGTAACAGATATTACTGTAGCAGAACTGTTTTCTGAGGGTTCTGGCATGTGATAGCCATATTCTTTATATTCTGAGAACAACCATCAATTATTGGTCAACCACTTGCCAGACATCCACAAGTTTGTGCCAAAAGGACCACAAATACCAGACATATGTACATATTCAGCAAACATCTGTGTACTGGAGAGGTATGACACCTACAGGGAGGATATACTACAGCAGGTTTGCATTGCTGTCTGTCATTGCGGCACACTGATGTTGCTGGACTGTCCCCATATATTTGCAATAACACACACCTATGTGTCTGACAATGACTGTAGGACATAGTAGTGGTGCTTTGCCACAGGGGACGTACCACAGTAGATGGCATTGATGGATGTGGAGAAATACATCACACTCTGTCAAGGCACACAGGGACATAACCAATACTGCTATGCTATGTTGGTGATAGAGACATACATAGTGTGTTGATAGACTGCAGGATATGGTGTGGGAGGTAGCAGTGGATAGTGCAGGCCAGTTTGGATGTGCAGGCTCCGTACATATGGGACATCAATGTATCTGGTCCTGTGATGTCTTCTCCTCTTGTTGTCTTTCAGAAAGGATGTACAGAAGGAGGCACCTGCCATTTTCAGAGGCTGAAAATAATGTCATACTGGATGGCCTCAGACTGCATCACAACATTCTGCTGTCCAGGACTTGCCAGCATCATGACCAACGTGCAGCACTGTGGGCTGACCTCATCACAGCAATCAAGCAAGTAGGCCTACAGGACAGAACCCACAAGCAGGTCTGACACTAGGCAATGGATATGGTCAATGCTGCATGGCAAAGGGCTGCCATTGTAGCCAGGGACCATGCTGCCACCAGTGGAGGGCCTGCAGCAGAACAACCACTCTCAACCACAGAGGACTTCCTGGAAAACCTAGGAATAACCACCAGCTCCCAAGCATCCATCACCCTGTACATCATGGAGCTGGCTGCCACAGTATCCACAGCAGAGGAGAATCCAGGTAAGCTTCCTGTGTTCATCACTGTAAAAGTATATCAGTCAATGTGGCAGCCTCTACATGCCAGTACACGGGTGCCAGATCTATTTGCATGGTGGGGTGGTTTGATTTTAATGCAGAGTTGTGCACACATACTTAGAATGTCAGCAATGTAGGCAGTATTAGATTAGCTACTGTGCATGTTGATATATACGCACATATTACCCTGTAACAATGTCACATTTGGTATTGCTGACAATACCTCTCCCTCACATTTCTATTCGCATGTCAGGTGTGGCCAGAGGCCAAGGTTCTGTACCTGGTAAGTGTGATACTGTTGTTGTACAGATCATATATACCTTAAGAATGTTAACAGTTGACATTTTGCCATAGGCACAACTGTTATGCTTAGTCAGAGTACAATACTTGTATGTTCAATTTTGAAGGGGTTAGCTGACGTGCATTGAATGGGTAATCACATATATTTACAGGAGCAGTAATGCATTTGCACTTATTTTTTGAGAAGATCTATGCAGTCTGCTATAGAGGAAGCAATCATTCACAGATACCTGTCCACCCAACATATGGAGATGGGACATACCTGAGGCAGTGATACTAGAACTGGAGTAGTATGTTCAAGATGGGTGCATTGGGTTTTAGATGTAGTTCTATCACATACACTGACATATTGCTTATCGCACAGGTGTTTAGTACTGGCAACATTAACCGGATGTAGCTGCACTGCATCTTATAAAGAGCCTGTCTTGTATGTGTATGTTGTAGTCTGCTTGTGTGTTGTGCATGAGATCAGAAATAAAATGTGGTATGTGTAATGCAGTTGTAGCTCCTCACCTATAGGTGTATGTGTGTGGATTACCATACATAATAGGGCAGGGAGTAATGTACTTATTTTGTCTTCCTCCTGACAGGTGAACATGGAGGTTGTAGTCTGTTCCCCTCACAACCTGATGTCAGTGTCTCATCAGATGCTGATGATGATGATGGTCATAGTGAGGCACAGGTGGGGGTTTTGGGGGCTGAATCTGTCCCATGGGTTGACATCCCACTTCATTCCCCAGTGTCGCTGCACACAGTCAGTATGTCCACACATACCCAGTCCTCTGTGGTCACAGATATAGGACAATCAGAGTGTGGAGACATTGAACAGGAGAGTGTGGCAACTATGACATCAGTGAGTGTCGACACTAGCCACATCCAAAGAGCTGGTGAGGTCCCACACAGGCAGATTGGCAGGGGTGGTCAAAGGAGGACTGCTATCCATCCACCACCTGTCACAGGTCTCACATCATGGGTCACCCGATGCATGTTTTGGTCTGTCATGGAGGCACAGGCATGTTCCAAACACAACACCAGACAGATGCTCAGGATCATGTATGCATCATTGTCTGACATCCATAACTCCCTCCACCACATTGGTGACGCCATGCATCATTTCACTTATGTAGTAGACAGACAGTGGGGTGAGACATTGTCAGTCCTTGACCACACATTGTCTGTGCTAGAACATGTGGTGAGAGTGGGGCATCAGACACGTGTCCCTAGATCAGCAACAACATCCGCTGACAGTCCATGTGGCCATGCACACTCACGCTCCCATAGTGGCAGTACATCCAGCACTACAGAATGGAGGGTGCTGTCCACACCTGATGTGGCAGGCCATAGGCATATAGTCCTGGGTGGTCCCTTGAGGGACACGAGCCTAGAAGACACCAGTCACTATAAGCGACTAGTACCACATCTGACCCTGGGCATGGTGGTGTCAATGCTACTCCTGGCAGAACCAGTTCGTGTGTTCATGGCCAGAGATGGTGAACTGTCCATTCTGCCATGTACAGTCCACAACTGTCCAACATATGCACATGTAGGGCTAGCACATGGTTTGACTATGTACGCGCACTCACTCAAACATCTATCACATGTGGGAAACCAACAGACACACATGGCACCTCTCCATGGCCCAGCTGACCAGCACCTTTTCCTGACTCACACACATGATGTCAACTGTTTGGCACAGCATAGGCCTCTGGCACCCCCACACCACACCCTGTGCATGTGATGATACCTGTGTCTCATCCCTACCATCCATACCATCGATGTAGGGACATGCAAACATGTGCCTGATGACAGGTGCTGTATTCTGGCATGTGTCATGAGTACACATCAAAGTGTTTGTACCTTTGTTGCATGATGTTAGATTGGTAGTAGTGTTTTAGACTGACAGGTGTCTCTCAAAACTTTGTATGTTTCTATTTCAGAGGTCTGAGTGGCTATGCCATGGAGACTTGGCATCAATACAGAGGCTCAGGATGACATGGCAGCAAAATGGGAATATCACATCAGCAAGGTATGGCTGTATATGTGCATGGTTACCTAGGTGCATAGGTGTAGAACAGTGTATCAGGGACAATGTTGGTGGACAGCATAATCCTGCATGCATACCCCATGGTAAGGCATGCTACCCTTGATACGTGTCACCTGGGTGTTCTGTACCTACAAATGTAGGTGGTGGCAGATAGCATTTATGCCTATGTAGATAATGGCTATTTAGGGCCAGCAGCTATTCACAGTGCCTTAAAATGTATAACCATTGCACACAGATAGGTGAGACAGGCACTCTGCTACAAGTCGATATATTCACACACAGAGTTGCCCTTATTGAGATTAGAAGCCCTACATATCTAGTAGTATACCTTATAGCACTAAGTACTTATCAAATGCATCACAGAGCGTATCTGTTTTGAGAGTGTCTGCCAGTGCTGTTAAGGTGGATGACATCAGCAGGCCTTGTAAAGTAGGCCAATGGGGGATTGACAGGTAGGCATGGGGTCTTAAAATGTCGAACCATTGCACACAGATAGGCAAGACAGGCACACTGCTGCAAGGGGATTATATTTGCACACAGAGTTGCTCTTATTAAGATTAAAACCCCTACCTATCTAGTAGTATACACTATAGCACTAAGTGCTTATTACACATGCCACAGAGCTGATCTGTTTTGACAGTGTCTGCCATTGCTGTTAAGGTGGATGACATCAGCAGCTGTTCACAGGGAGGCCAATGTTGTGGAGGAACGCTAGTCACAAGGCCATAAAATGATTGACCATTGCACAGACATAGGCATGATGGGCATGCCTGTACTGCTGTATGGGAAATATCTACATACACACACACACGCACGCACACACACAAGGTGGCTGATGTGAGATTAGACTCCTTGTCTACCTACTATTACACACTACAGCTCACAGTACTAGTTGCTTGCACCACCAGTTACATTTGGTGTACATGTGGCTGCAGCCACAGTACTTGTGGGCTACACAAAGTGGCCTTGTGTTACACAGGTTGTGTGGCCTGCAGAATGAGCCTGCTTTATGCTGTTATTGTATCTATTGTCACAGCAGTGGGATAACTGTTAATACCCCTGATATGTGTGTGCAGGTAACAGTATCACCATTTCTGGCCATTTGTAGTTTGCTAGGTGGAGAATTTGCTAGTGACAATACAGTCTGTGCAAGTCCTGTGTTGCAGCCATTGTAAATTATGCCACCTTTTCACCATTGTCTATCTACAGTGTGAGATTCCACAGGCACAGGGTTCTGTGGTTTGGTGGATTATGTCACTATGCGGCTGTGGTCTTTTACCATCAGACAACAGTGGTGTGTGTAGGTGCAGTTAACCCCAGCATTCTGGATGTAGGTGTGGACATTCGTGCACCTTCACAAACATTTACATATATATATATATATATATATATATATATATATATATATATATATATATATATATATATATATATATATATATATATATATATATATATATATATCTGTGCATTATATAACTGTGTTATATACAGTAGATATATGTGGAGGGTGTACATCACTGTACATCTTTATGTAGCTTTATGTCTATATATATATATATATATATATATATATATATGTGTGTGTGTGTGTGTGTGTGTATGTGTGTTTGTGTGTGTGTGTGTGTGTGTGTGTGTGTGTGTGTGTGTGTGTGTGTGTGTGTGTGTGTGTGTGTGTGTGCTACCTAATATGTTACCTCTATACATCTATATATATATATATATATATATATATATATATATATATATATATATGTATATATAGCCATATGCCACATACCGATAGATAAGGGTAATTATATTTGAGGGGGATAGGGAGAGACAGATACATATACATAGCTGTCTGTATGCACAGAGATATTTTCACATCTCAGTTCTTTAGGCTGATGAGGCATCAGACATGGGTTGAAATTAGCGTAGTGTAGGAGCATGCCCAGTGTGATTGTCAGTACTTACAAGGTGACTCCAGGCCAGAACTACCTGTATTCCAGTCCTGGATTTTGTGTGCTACAGCCAATTGGCTGCTGCACCTGATTCTGCAGTCCAGCACCTCCCTGATATTATGTCCAAGGGATTCTCCGGCTGTGCGCTGAATGTAATATATGACTCATACCTAGCGATTGTACAGATTGTAATAGACTGTACAGGGTTTTGCATCATATGTATAGTATGTTTTACATAGCATTGTGATTTTCTGGTACATCAGTGGCAAATCATTACAGATTGACATTAGGAACTAACGACAGACATTTGAGTTACTGACTCCAAAGACACCAGGGAGCCCATGCATGACCTGTTATTCTCTGCACTTTCTACATTTTTCTGGCCACTAGTTAATTCTTTATTTATTTATTTTTATTTTATTTTACATTTGTTAACCGGGAGAGTCCGACTGGATACATGTCCATTTTCAGCGGAGGCCCGGGGAGAAAAGCTCCAGGTACATAACAGACATATGAACATTGTTAATGCAAAAAAGGAAGATAGTTGAGTTCTAAATACAATATAAAGATACATCACATCTTGGGAAAAAAATAACGGCAGCATATAAAAAAAAAACATAGGCCAGTTACAAAGGCGAGGCGCCTTGTTAAAAAGCGGTTAAGGATAGTGAGGTAAGAGAAGGGTAAATGATAGTGGTTAATCAGGTTTGGAAGAGGGACATTGCCAGAGAGTATTGAGATGGGGTTTAAGCTTTTTTTTGAATTGTAGGAGTGAAGGTTCTGAGGTGAGCATGGTCGGTAGGGAGTTCCACATTTTACCTACAAAGTTTGAGGATAGAGAATCTCCAGCAGAATTATTGGCTTTGGTAGTTTGAGCTAAGATCTTATTGGAGGAGCGTAAAGATTGCAGGTTAATATAGGGGTGAATGATGTTTTTCAGAGCTGGTGTGTTCTCTGGGTGATACAGTATCTGGTGAGCCATTTTGAGTTGGTTGAAATGGAGTTGGCTGGAAAACTCTAACCACCCTAGTTGCTTCAAGTTAGTGCAGTGGTGCGTTCTAAAGGTGGAATTTGTGGCAAATCTAGCTATGTGATTGTAACAAGAAGCAAGTTTGTTAAGGGTTGTCTTGTTTAGGTTTGTAAAAAGGGGGGAGACATAGAAAAGAGTTGATAGTAGGTGTGTGCTGGCAATTGTAATTTTAGCGTGAGGAGAGAGAAAGTGTTTTACTTTATAGAGAGAGACAAGCTTTTTTTGATGGTTTTGATGGTTAGATTGAAATGGGTGTCAAATTTAAGGGAGTTATCAATGGTAACACCTAATAGCTTTGTGTGAGCTTCTGGTGATATAGTGATTCCATTGGAGTATGTAATAGAGAAGGTGGGGGGAAGAGTCTTGTTAGTGGGTGAGAAAGTAAGTAGTTTTGTTGGGGTTGAGAACTAGTTGACGACTTGAGAACCATTTTTCTATTAGGTTGAAGGTGTCTTGGGTTGAAGCAGTGAGGTCTGCCAGGTTGGAGGCAGTGCTGATGATAGTCAAATCATCTGCATATTGAATGCATGTGGCATGGGGGGCGATTGTGGGCAGGTCATTAACAAAGATGGTGAAGAGAAGAGGGCCAAGAATAGATCCTTGGGGAACTCCAAGTGTAACAGGTAGGCATGTGGATAATTTGTCCTGCCATAGAACAGCCTGTTGCCTATTGGACAGGTAGGATTGGAACCATTTCAGCATGGAATTGCTGAGTGATAGTTTTTTTAATGTATGGAGGAGTTGAATGTGGTTCACCATATCAAAGGCCTTGGAGAGGTCTAAGAAAAGAGCAGATGATAGTTTATTATTGTTTCTGAAGTTATTGATGGTATTAGAAAAGGATAGTAGGGCTGATGTGGTACTGTGATTTGGCCTGAAGCCATGTTGAGAGTTGGCTAGAATTTTATTTTTGGTGAGGTGTTCCATCAGTTGTTTGTGGACACACTTTTCCATAATTTTGGCCAGGGGTGAGAGTATAGCTATAGGTCTGTAGTTGGTTAGCTCTAGTGAGCCACCACCTTTATGGAGAGGAATAATGTGGAACATTTTCCTTATGGAGGGGATGAAGGCTTCTGACAAGGTATGGTAAATGATTATGGAGACAGGATAGGAAATGGCCTCAGCTGCTTTTTGCAGAAACTCAGCTGGGAGAAGGTCAGCTGCTAGCTTAGTGGGTTTTAGTTTTTTTAAGAAGAGATGTTATAGAGGATATGGGTACTGGATCGAAGGTAAATAGATGATCTGATGTAGTTGTAGTATTCTGCTGGCATGGGTAGTGGAGTGGGCTGGTTGTTTGTTTGAATTGTGTGGCCAGGGATTGTATAGTTTCTGTAAAGAAACTATTGAATGTGTTAGCAATGTTTACAGGGCACTGTTGTTTGCAAGTTGTTGGAGTGGGGGTGGTTGCCTGGCCTGGGTGCAGGAGCTTGTTTAAGCCTGCCCAGAATTTTTGTGGATTATTAAGGTGTTTGTGTTGGAGGTGGAGGAAGAAGTTTTTTTTATCATTCAAGATCATTCTTTTAGTTTCATTTCTAAGTTGCCGGAAGGTTTGGTGGGAGTGTGGGTCTTTAGAGGTATGCCATGTGACCCACATCTTGTTTCTAGATAGGATTTTGGATTTTGTTTCCTTAGAGAGCCATGGTGCGGTTTTGGTTTTAGTTCTAATGGACCGTATTGGAGCATGGGAATCTAGAATCTTGAGGAAGGCGGTGTTGAAGTAGATAACTGCCTCTTCAAGAGGAAGAGACTTGAGTATTGTCCAGTTGTGGGCTTTAAGTTCAGTTTGAAAAATGGAGGCGTTGAATTTATTATTGTTCCTGATTTTTTTATGGTTGTAAGAAGGGGGTGATTTTCTTGAATTTGATAACATAGGTGAGTAAGTGATCACTCATGTCCTCTGGGTGAGTACCTGCTGAGTACTGGTCAGGATCTTTATTAGTAAGGATCCAGTCCAGGATGCTGTCTTTGTTTTGGGGTTTACCTAGTCTGGTAGGAGTGGATATGAGCTGAGAAAAGCCATGTAGATTTATGCTGCTAGATGGGGAGCTAGATGAGAAGGAATTCCAATCGATGTTGAAGTCACCTAACACTATGGATTCCTGGGGGTGAGTTTGAGTTAACCAGTGGAGAACGTCCTCTAAGGTTTTGTTTTTATTGTTGCCTGGGGGGATGTAAATACATGCTATATTTATGCTTTTATGTTTGTTTGGTTGAAGTTTTACAAGTAGAATTTCGGCATTGTTTGTTAGGAGGGGTTGTGGAGAGGCAAGGGAGATTTGTAATGTATTTTTGTAGAGTATGGCTACACCACCACCTTTACGAGTTATTCGGTCTGCTCTTAGTGTATCATACCCTGGTGGGATTATTTGTGTGTCTTTCGTACTTGGTTTAAGCCAGGTTTCTGTGAGACATAGCAGGTCTGGGGAACAAGTAGCTAAAAGGGCATGTAGGTTGTGAATCTTATTGTTTACACTTCTGATGTTTAGATGACAGGTCAGAAGAGAGTTAAAGGGTCTAGAGTTTAAATTGAGAAGTGGAGGGGAGGATAGGGTGGAATTAGAATTGAGTGGAGGGGAAGGGCCAGGGTTGGGGTGGATATCACCATCTGTGGCTAGTCTGTGATTCAAAGTGGTAATGAATTTGAGGGCTTTGAGTAGAAGTTTGTAGTAATGTTTATCATTTGGCCTAATATTGGTAGGTTTGATAATGACATAGCGTTCGAGTTCTAACAAGGAGGGTGAGTAGAGAGTTGAGTCATGGCCTCTGTTGTTAATTATGGGGGAGGGGTTGGTTTGGTAGCCTGGGTGGTGGAAGCCTATGTAAGACCAGGTTTCATATAGGGTAGCTAGGTAAGGGACAAGTAGGAGGGGAAAAAGAGTTAGTATGATAAGCTTCCTGGGTGGTGTCATATTCCGTTTGATCTTAGAGGGCGGTAGTGAGGTACAGGAAGTTAGTGGACAGTAGGGGGAGTGGTTTGAGGTTATAAAAGTACGAGTACTGGGGCGGGTGGGAATAGGGGGCAGGGCGGGGAGCGGAGCGAGCACGAGCGAAGCGAGTGCTCGTGGAGCGTGGTTTACACTAAGCCACTAGAGCCCAGGTTTCAAGATGTAACTCCTGAATAATTAACTTACAGGTGAGTAATCTTGTCTAAACAAACATCAGGTTCAATTCCTATGCTTTGGGAGCTTGTTTTTAAAATTTTATAGCTGTTTGCCTTAGTTTTAGAGTGTGTTCTGTAGTTTAAGTGGAGTATATGTAAACAAGCTTGGATTTTTTGTTTGGGTAAGCCTAGGGAGATTCATGCTAGTGCTGAGGACCCTTAAATAATACTTTACTTTAAAGTCTATACTAAAATGACCAGATAATGACCTGTTTTGTTTTTACAGGTTGTGGGCAATAGTAGAGTAGTCGCTCGAAAAGGCCGAAGTTCTTTTCTGCCTCACGCTGTGCAGGGGAAGACCTGGGAGGGATAGAGAGAGAGCTTGATTTCAGAGGCAGTCAGAAGCAGCTGTGTAGCTTAAACAACATTAGACTACCCGAGGAAACCCTAAACTATGTTAGTAAAATCTTTACATAACTTTACATATAGCATAAATCATTATAACACATTAGCATTTTACTGCAACAGTGCCTTATGACTGAGTCAAAGAATTCTTCTCCTTATATTTGGACTTTGTCCCACTCTTGTTCATGACTTTGTCCGTATTTCCTGCTCTAAGTGGTTGTAGTTATGTTGTGACTGGTATACCTGATGTAACACCACACACCGGGTTACAGTCTTCACACCTCTGACTGTACATGTTTTGAAGGATGGCAAGCATTCCACCCCATATTTCTGCTCTGCTGCTCAGACAGTTGCATTTTTTCTGGTAATATATTACTAAACAGTGCCCACTGAATTGTTTTCCATACTGACACAGTTAAATGATGGCCTTTACATCCTGCTGCTACTCTGACTTGTTGCAACCTGCTGTTATACTAGCCACCTTTTCAGTTACTCAGAGCATGTATAATGTTTGTAGGTTTGGCCTTCTGTCCCTCCATTGTCTCTGGCTTTGTCCTGCTTTCTTATAGTAACAGATTGCAACATATTGACAGTGTGTGGGACTCGTGCCATAGGAGTACCTCACATGCAAAAGATGTAGGTGCAGCCAGCTTTGAAGCTTGAAAACCATCAACCATACTAATAGACTTAGCCCACTGAGTCACAACAGCCACCAGAAAGTGAGTTTTAATTCCTCACTATCAACAGCAGACATGTACACTTTGACCCCTGCATATTGTGGAAAATAGGACATGTAGCCAGGTTGTCTGGGACAGCCCAGGGAGTGTGTCATCTGCTGGTATATCCTTCCAAACATATACTGTGATACTGCAGTTGTATGTGAACACTGATATGTTGGGAGTAGGGGACTGCAGCATTGGAGGGTGGGAGGATGACATAATGGTTAAGGTGCTTATCTTAAAGACACAAGGTGCAGGGTTTGATTCTCACATGGGGTAAATGGCTAGGCTTCAAATGGCCCAAAAGAGCAGTTAGCCTAGTTCTAATCTAATCTAATCTAATCTGTCCTATAACCCCCACTGTTTGGCACTTTCCTTACATACTGCCGTGGATTTTGCTGCCTTGTGGCCTACTACATACTATGGGGCAGTCACTGTTGGACAGAGTATCTGTTGTCCCACACAGCTGTTTGTTCTGTACAAGTAGTCCAGTTGCCCACTCTATTCCCTTGCATAAATGCAGCAGGTCCATACATAGGCAACCATAGTCTAGTACCCCATACATTTGTTGTAAAGGAGAGTGACTTACCTTGTGCATAAAGCAGTTGTGATACCTGTTTTCCAGGACTGACTCTGCATGCAGTACACAACCAATACATTGTAAGGTACAGGTTGTGTGGTGTCTCTGGCATCCTTTTTACTATGTATGTGAGTCGGAGTAAGGTGTCAGTCCCTAGGACCCTAGGTTTTCAGTGCTTGTGCTATTCATTGCCTCTTTGCCAAGGCCAGGGCATACTGGGCACACCTACATCTCCCTACAGGGATAGCCTCTTGGAGTTCCTCCTTTGAGTCCCCCTGTGGGTGTGGCTGTGGGGACCTTGGCACTGGTGGGGGGCTGTGTGTCCCTTCCCTGTGATGATCCTGCCGCAAATGTTTCCGCAGGGATTGGGAGGGTGGCTTAATGGTTAAGGTGTTTGCCTTACAAATACAAGGTGCAAGGTTTGAGTCTCACAAGGGATAATTGGCTAGGCTTAAAATGGCTCGCAAGGGCAGTTAGCCTAGTACTAATCTATGAACCTATGAACCTATTGTGTAGCATGGCACATGCTGTGATCATCTGTGCACATGTGGCTGGAGAGTAATGCAGGGCTCTACCACATATACTGAGGCACCAAAACCATGACTTGAGCAGCCCAAACACACACTCCATGATGTTGCTAGTTTGTGCATGTGCCCATTATGGCATTCTTCGGTAGGTGTGTGTGCATTTCTGATGGGTGTCATCATCCACGGTTCCAGTGCATTCCCAGCATCCCCCACTAGATGACCATATGGGATGTCCCCCCCTGGCAAATAATCTGGTAAAGTTCTGATGGGTGCCAGATATGGCAGTCATGATAACTGCCAGGGCTGCTAGCACACACATTCATGATGATGCCCTGGGCATTGCACATGACCTGGCAGCTGATGGAGTGATGCCCTTTGCAGTTGACATAGGCTCTACCCTCCTCCCCAGGTGGTGTTTTAATGTGTACATGAATACAGTCTATTGCACACACTACGTCAGGGTAGTGTGCTGCATGGTAGAAGAGATACATACTGCTGGCCCTCTCCTCAGGTGTGTGGAGTAAATAAATGTGCTCACTGGCATGTATTTGCATGGCAGCCAGAAACTGGTGGAGTACCCTGGATGCAGATGCCTGTGAGGCCCCCATCATGTCCCCAGTTGGTCTTTGAAAAGTACCTGTAGCTAGTATTCTAAGGGCTACACATACCTTTGTTTCCACTGGGATGGGTCCCCCTCTGTTGGCTCTGGGTCTGAGTTGAGGGCAGCAGAGCTTGGTGAGTTCTTGTAGTATGTCCCCATCCACCCCGCAGCAGTCTACAATCTCCAGCTCATGTAGCTCCTGGAAGGTTACCCTGGGCCTGAACAATCTTTTCCTTCTCAGTCTAGGCCTATAGTCAGCAGCAGCACTGACCTCAGCCTCTAAGACATACAGATGTAGCTGAGCAGCAGCAGCCCCTAGCATTCTGTCAGTTAAAATTCCCAAGTCTGTACTCCAATGGTGCAGACTGTGGGGGAAAAATCAGATTGTACAGTGTATGCATACTTTATAGTGGTCTGCTGCAGATGCAACCTGTTGATTGGCTAACTATGATGCATTCCACATGCCAGGTGCATCATTGAGGGGGTTGAATGGGCCAGTGCAAGTGGAACAGGGGTTATCATTATTGCTATATGACTGGTTTTCCTAGGCAATTTCCTTTTTTTTAAAACTGCCTTCCCTGCTAAGCACTGCAGCATGGTGCACAAACCCACACCACAGGTATAAAAAATGCTCAGCAGTCTGGACATACACCCCCATGCAAGGGCATTTTTAGCATAGCTCAAACCAGCTAAAACACTTGCCTCATAGCTAAACAAAGCTTAGCAACACTGGACACCCCCCCCCCCCTGAGAGGTGAGCCACACAAACGGGCAACACTGAGCTCCAATCTGCTTAAACATATAGTGACACACCCTTTTGATGTCAGCTAGCTCTTCTGTGGACACCAACATAGTTCTGGTGCTACACAGATTTTATCTGCAGACACAGTAGCCCATTTTTCTATTCAGTAACACCAGCTCATTTGCATACAGATCCATGCACACAACCTGGATACTTCACTAATCCAGGACCTGCCTCCTTAGCAACCACTGAAATCTACCATTGCACGTATTCCATGCAGGGCCCTATAATACTTTATCCTCACATATTTCTTATTTTTACTTTTTATATTTTTTAATTTTTTTTTGCATAATGGCATGTTTGCGTGCTGCTGCATGCCACGTAAATGTAATATGAGTATTAAAAATATATATATTTATTACATTATTTTGCATGATTTTTTTTTTGGGACATACATGGCATAGTTTTGCACATAACTATACCTATTATGCAATTCCTGACCTTCTAAATGGGCTTTTACAGCCCCTGTGCCATTTTTTTTTTTTTTACAAGAATATTTTCTGTCTACACTTTGAACACCAACACAGGGTCTGCAAGAGTGCCTATTTGCTTGCTGGATCACTCCAGCACCATCATTTGCCTGCAGTTCACCTGCTTATGATGTGATTTTCAAGCCGCAGATACTTCCGTGTCCTCATGCTTGTGCACGTCTCTCTGCTCTGTTTACTGGATTGCACAGCAGCTTACTTCCATGTAAGCTCCATGCCACTATAACTACATGGAAAAGCACTCTCTGTAGGCTTTATTGAATTCCCCATATTTAGAATGGGGAGCATCCTCCATATTTCACAGGGCAAGACACAGAGAGTAATGCTGCTGTGTGAGCAATGTTTCATGGCATTGGAAATATGTTAGTATACAAAATGGGCTGTTACATAGGAGTAAAAGACTATTTTGGAGAAACTTTTATTACATCACCTATCTGGCTCTGGACATGACACAAAAAAACATTTATGGAATAATGAAGGAAGTTATTATATTTCAAGAAGGTACAACTGCATATCTAAGGGAATGGAATATTACAACTAGTACATCAGAGGTTAGAGGCTGACCTGGAATGTATCTTATCCACAACAAAGAAGATATGTGAATACTTATGTCAAAATGATGAGTTTGACCACTGTTTCAGATATTAAATCTGAGGCAACACAAAATAGCTTTTATTCAAATAAATATGAGTCATGATTGCAAAGTGTTAAGGTAACTGCATAACTACTGAGCATGTGCATTTTAATAAGCAGGAAACAGTCATCCTATTGTAGTTGATATCGCAGGCAAGATTAAGGTCAGTAAAGTGAGTGAATCGTGTACCATTTGACTTATGAATGTGCAGCATAGCCATTAAGGCAAGATCAGAGATTGCTCTGTATGCAAGGCACAGGTCTGCTCTGAGTAGAATATATGATACAGAGTATAGTGACAGTGATTTCAGTCTATCTATGCATGACTTGCGCTGAAGACCCTGAATTTTCTTCGTGTGTAACCTCTGAGGTCTCTAAAGTTGCTGCAGGTGTCTGGTAAGGTACATACCAAAGGAAGCATTGTACTCTATTATTGGCCTGATGAGGGACGAGTACAGGGGGTTTATAAACTCTTTTGTTTTGGAAGCTATGCCCTTACTTATGAGGTGAGCAACATAGAAGGCCTTCCTAACCAATGTGGAGACATGGTGATCAAAGGTAAGGTCACTGTCAACCTGTGTGCCCACATCTCTTAGCACTGATTTAGAACTTAGGATGTTGCTATGAATATGATAATCCTCAGGTACATCCTCCTTGTCAAAGGGGATCATAATGCATTTTTTGCATTGAGTTTAACTCCATGACTTTGGTACTATTCAAGTAAGCCCTTCTTGTAGAATGTTGACATCATATAGGGACTCATTAACTGCATCCAGTTTGCAGTCATCAGCATACATTGTCAGCCACAGACCTTTTGGACTGTATGTGTTCTGTCAGTAAGCCAGTTTGCAACCCACCTGAGAATATATGGGTTGATCCCCAACTGAATGAGTTTTTCAATGATGCTTGAATGGGGAATTGTGTCAAAGGCCTTGAATAAGTCTAGGTAGGCTGTATGCACAGATTTGCCCTCATCCAGGGCTCTGGTGACATTCACAAAGAAGTCCACCAGGTTCAGCAGGCAGAATCTGCACTTAACAAAACCAAACTGGGTTGGGTCAAGCATTTCAAGGCTTCCTATATCTTTGTTCAAAAGGTCCATGATGATTCTCTCCATGGCCTTGCAGATAAGGCTGGTTAGGCTTATGTGTCTATAGTTACCATTGTCAGTGTATGCACCCCAGCCTGTGCAAGGCGATGGCAGTAGTCGTTTTCCATTCTGCAGGGACAAAATCAGTGTTGCAGAGTTCCAAAATGTATTTTACACTGGTGCATGGGGAAGTACAAAGGATGAAGCAAGAGACGGAGTTTATTAGATAAGAAGTAGATTATATGAGAATAATTGAAAGACAGATATTGTTATAACTCATGCAGTTATCAGAAAATCCAAGTAACTAGCTTTTGAGACAACAGAGTGAAGCACTTTTGCAGGTTTAAAGGCAGATGATGGGAATAGTTTTAGAAGAGATCCAATGGTGAATGCAAAAATAGCCAGTCAATATTATCTACAGTTATATCAATTACAAAATGAGTAGAACAAAGATAGGAGAGATGTTCTAGATTAACTGCAATATTTACAGCTGCCTAAAGTTACTATGGATGACATGGCAGCAATGATGAACCTAATGTGACAGAAAGAGTTAGAGAAAGTTTTGCAAGGATAACCAAGAGGGATTGAAACATCATGTAGTGAATGCATTCTAGAAGAGACTGAGTTGCCCATAAAGAGAAAATAATACATTGTTTGATTAATCTGTTTAACTAGGCTTTAGACAGTAAAGATACTCCTTACTCCTGAAAAGAGGTGGTGGCAACTCTGTAAGAGAGAACTAATCCAAGTTTGTCTTCTTTATATACACTCATCTCAATATTAAACCATGACTATCAGCTGTTTATTCATATTACAGCACATACACTGGCATGATATATTTTGCCTGAGACAGAAAATGACAGTTGTGTATTTCTGGAAGGAAAACCGACCTTTGTTAATATTTTGAAAACTGAGACATTGATGAAGCCTTCACAGATAGAGTATGATAACTCTGTGATTGTGAGTCTTGATGCTGAAAAGGTTTCTTATAGGTTTGGTAGTTTTTACTTAACCCATGTGTTTTTAAATTCTGATTTTACAAATTAATTTGTTGACTTAAATGGGCTATCTATATGGGATTTGTTGCCTGAATGGAGTAAAAATTCATGTTTGATTGTCTGTACCTTTATAGTATCAAGGAGAATGAGACAAGACTGACCATTCTCACTTCTGTTTGCTTTATACCTTGCACCCTTAACATTAGCACTAAGACACTCAAACACGAAAGGATTTTTGATAGGTCATGAAGAGATAATGGTTTCTATGCATGCTAATTTATTTATATTTATTTATTTACATTTGTTTACCGGGAAAGTCCAACTGGGCCAGAAGCTCATTTTCAGCGGAGGCCTGGGGAGAAAAGCTCCACAGAAATATAAGCAATATATGATAATTAGATAGTACAATAGTATACATACAGTAAGATGCAGAATACACATAGGTTCATAGGTTCATAGGTTCATACTAGGCTATCTGCCCTAGGGCATTTATAAGCCTAGCCAGAGTATGTTTGGCGTTCGCCACCCATTTTAAATTAATTTTGCTATGCCCTTTTTCGAGGTTAGTATACTGTGCCTCTGTCTAACAGTGACACAGAAGTGATACCCAGGGTAAACCTACGATCTCCCATCCACTCATCAAGATTCCTCTTGAAGAGAGTCAACGAGGGACTCTGCCTAACCTGGACTGGGATTTTATTCCAGAGTGAAGGGAGCCTCTGGGTTATGAATCTGTCCCTCCAGCATGTCCTATTTATTTCAGTGCTGAGGTTCAAGTCTCTCAAGCGTGTAGCTCAATGGGATTTGGATTTTTTGAGGTGCAGCATGTCCCTTAATTCCGGGTTGGACATGGCCTTATACGTCAGGCACAGGTCACCTCTGAGCAGGCGGTATGCCACTGAGTAGAGCTGGAGTTTCTTTAACCGGGCAGCATATGGCATCTGTTTGAGCCCTTTGATCCTCTTGGTGAGGTACTTTTGGGGTCTTTCCAGTTGCTGCAGGTGTTTGGTAAGGTACATCCCAAAAGGGGCATTGTACTCGATTATGGGCCTGATGAGGGATGAGTAAAGAGGCACGATGACCTCCCCTAATCTAGATGTGAATCCCTTCATGATTAGGTGGGCTATATAAAATGTTTTTCTAACCACTTTGGCCACGTGGTTGTCAAATGAGAGATTGCTATCAACTTGGGTCCCCAGGTCCCTAATTACTTCTTCTGTACTTAATGGATTACCACCTATGTGGTAATTTGTTCATAGGTTCTTCTAGTTAGTCTATACAAAGTAGTATTCAATACAGTTTTCTAGTAGATACAGGTTCAAAAAGAAAAACACAAACATTTCAGTGAAGATCACTGTGAGAAAAAATAAAATCAGTACCGTGTACATATTAAATAATAGTTATGACCAGATGAAATTTCCTTTATATATATATATATATATATATATATATATATATAGATATATATATATATATATATATATATAATTTTTTTTTGAGTAGTAATAAACACTGAGGAGAGGGAGAAAATGAGGTAAGGAGTGGACAGTGTGTTGAGTCAGTCAGGTTTGGCACAGGAGCAATGCCAGTTCTTGGATAGATGTTCAAATAGTAGTTGTTTAAAACTGGTAGATTCAGGTGTGTTTTGGAGTGTGGGGTAGAGAGTTCCAGAATTTGGCTCTCTAATTTGAGAATAGGGCTTTACCATGAGTGTTGTTAGCTTTGTTTACTGTGAGAATGTTTCTGTCTGCAGATCTTAGACTTCATGGGCATGAGTAGCAAACAACAAGTTCCTTGAGGGATGGGCAATTCTTAGGATGGAAGATGACATTTTGTGTGAATTTAAGTTGGTAGAGATGGAGAAGGTTAGGTAGCTCAAGCCAATTTAATTTATGTAGAGCAATACAATGGTGGGTTTAGTGGGGAAGGTTGGCTGCGAAACAGGCTATTTTGTTGTAGCTAGTTTCCAGTTTGGTTAGATCTGATCTTTTTAAGTTGGTAGAGGGGGAAAGGATATATAGGAGCACAGAGAGGAGGAAGGTTCTGGATATGGCTAGTCTAGTATTGTCAGTGAGGAATGGCTTGCTTCTGTATAGTGAGCCAAGTGTGATATGAACTTTCTTTAATTGTGATGGCTGTGCGTTGGTCAAATCTGAGTTTGTTGTCGATTGTCATGCCAAAGAGTTTTTTTATGCTCAACTGGTTGGATGACTATGTTGTTTGCTGACAGAATGGTGAAAGGTGGAGTGGTCGGTGATTGTTTGCTACTGGTAAATAGCATTAACTGTGTCTTTTTGGTGTTGATGATTAGTTGTGATTGTTGGGCTACTATTTGGAGGTCTGGTAAGGTATCTGCTGAATAGATTAAAGTTGAATCATCCGCATACTGAACTATTTCAGCATGTGTTGTGGATAAGGTTAGATCATTAGATAAGATGGTGAAAAAAAAGGGTCCTAGTAGGGACCCTCGGGGGACTCCGACTGAGACAGGCAGAAGTGGTGAGAGTTCAGATTTCCATCATACTGTTGTTGTCTGTCAGAAAGATAGCTTAGGAACCAGGAGAGGGAAGTCTTTGATAGGTTTAGTGAGGTAAGAGTACTAAGGAGTTTCTGATGGGAGGCCATGTCAAATGCTTTTGACATGTTTAAGAAGATCGATGCTACTTGATGGTTTGAATTTCTCAGTTGGTTGATGATGTTAGAGAAATTAATTTGGGCTATGGTGGTGCTGTGTTTGGTCTGAAACCATGCTGGGAGAGAGAGATAAGGTTGTGAGATAATTGGTATTGTAGTAATTGAGTGTGGATACACACAGAACTTTGACACAGAGGGAAAGGATGACTATGGATCTGTAATTGTTTAATTCTGTTGATGTTCCTTCTTTATGTAGAAGGGTGATATAGGAAATGTTCCATAATTTTGGGACATATTGTTCTGCTATAGACCTGTTTACCAGAATGAAGATAGGCAGAGCTATGGTATCAGCTGACAGTTTGAGGTACTCATTGGGGAGTTGGTCAGTTTTTTCAACATTTTTCTTATGGTGTTAGTTGGGACAGGTTTGAGGTCAAAAAAGGGTTGTTGTTAGTTTCCACATTAGGTGGAAGAGACTAAGGAAAGGATGGTGTTTATAAAGTAGGTGTTGATTTGTGAGGCAATACTCACACTTTGACTATTGGTTGTTGGTTCTGGGGTTACTTAATCAACCTAAATCAAGATAAGGATTGCTAATTTCAGTTTTGGGGTACATTTGCTTTGTTTGGGGTTATAATGTAAAAAAAACCAAGGGTAGTAATAGTGAATTTTAGTCATTTGTAGTCTTTAGACAACACATGTTAAATACTTAGAAATTTGGGGAAACAATTTGGAGGTGTATATCAAAATGACATATGAAGAGTTAAAAAATTAAAAGATGCATTTTATAGATAGAAAAGTATTGGGTTAGAGCTTGATCAGAAAGCAGAAAATCTGCACTTATTTCTACTGTCTTTGTTATTAAATGTATTTGAAAATTTTCCGGTTGATGTTCAGATGATTTCTTGAAAACAGTTAAACATATGATAAGGGATTATGTCTGGGATGAAGGCAAGGCTTGTGTTTCATGAAATAAACTGATTCTGAGTCACACTCTTTATACACAAGTTTACAGTGTTTACATTACAGAGAGACCCACCACAAAACCAAGCAGCACAAAGACACAAAGGTAGAAACAACAGCTATAATCCTTGAAAGTACAGGAAACTTACTCTAAAAAGGAAAGTATACTTGACCCCCCCCCCCCAAGAGAGTATTAGGGGTAACTGAAATGTTTTTTTCTGCCATTCAATACTTAGAGCACAAAGCCAGAAATACCAGCTGTCATGCTTGCAAGAACTTACCTAGAAAGGACAGTACACTTGCCACACACACCCCCACCCTGACAAGATGTAAAGAATCCTGAAGGATTTTCTCTGCCAGCAGCTACTTACAGCACAAAAGGAGAAATAACAGCTGTAATCACTACAAGAACAAAACCATTGCATTCAGATAGACAGCTGACTTGTATCTCTCAATCTCCGACAGGGCACTAGGAGTCAGGAAAGAATTTCTGTGCCAGCAGCAGCTGCTAGGAGTGCAAAAGGTAGCAATAGCAGTAATATTCCCTGGAAGGATAGAAAACATGCCGCAAAAGGATGGCACACTCGCCCATGCACCCCCAGAGAGGATGGTATGAGACATGAACTATCTTCTCTGCCAGCAGCTGCTTAGAAGACAATAGTAGAAGTAAGAGCTGTAATCTCTGGAAGGACAGGAAACTTCCCCTAGAAAGGACAGCACACTTGCCATACCTCTCAACTTCCAATTGCAAGAAATCGTGATTAAGCCAAAAATAATGGCAGTACAAAGGCCCAAAACCATGGTCGGACTTTAAAAATTGCTCTTATAAATGTAGAAAGTTACTAGAACAATATCAATCACAAGAAAGGTTACGGCTTGAATAAATGCTTCGCTGATGTAAAAAATATAAATCCACAGTAGCATTCACCAAACCAAACACTTTTTCAGACCATATCAACAAAAAAAGTGAGGTATTTTATATTGGTTCCAATTGAGACTAATTAAGAAACAACCAATCAAAACCACAGCATGCCTAAACAGTTATTTTCTTCCAATAACAACTTAAGTAAAAACTGGTAAAACATTTTAAAACACTGCAAAAATATAAATACATGTATAACATTAAATTATATGGATGCAGAAAATGACGCATAGCTAAAAAAAAAAAAAAAAATATATATATATATATATATATATATATATATATATATATATATATTACTTAAATAACTTCCTATTTTTTAAAATTGATTTCAAAGGGATTCTATCATTTAATCCCTTTCCCCCATCTGCTCTTAACCTTATTATCCATCTTGTTTCTGATGTTTCAGTGTGGTTATTAATGTCCCCTCCTCTATCATTCTCCATTATTTTTTCTAATATTAAAAATCTAAAAGTGTGTGTGTGGGCCCTTCCACCAATACATGTTTGGCCAGTGTATTTGTAAGAACACTTTTCTTTATATTGAGTATATGTTCCCTGATCTTAAATCTCAATTCTGTGTTGGTCTTCCCAACATAGAAGGCTGAACAGAGGTTTCAGATGGCTACATATAGCACATTAGGGGTGTTACAATCAGCTGTTACATTAAAATTGAACACCTTCCTTAGATCTGGATGGTCAAATGAATTGGTCTGGTCTATATATCTGCATTGGTTACATCTAGTACATGGTATGGTCCCTTTGGGATTACCAATATATGCCATTCCATTGGGATTTGAGGTGAATAGAGAGTGTACATCTAACGTTACAAGTAACACTGACTTAACATTCCCTTTGAATTTTTTGCTTAAAATCACATAGATCTCTCAAAAATTGCTTAGAGTCCCTCAGAATGTACTGATCTCTGTCAACTACTGGTCTCAGATGTTTTTCTATATAGATGGAAATGGGTTCTGTTGACCAATTCCTGCCAGATACTATTGGTCTTAGATAGGGGAATAGTGGATCTTTGTGGACCTTGGGAAGTCCATATATACAGGCGACTAAAAGTTTCCTTAAAATAGTTATAAAGGCCCATAGACATTTTATTGTTTAAAAGGCAATCATACAAGGTGTCCTCTAATTTTTTCAACATTCCTTTCATCTCATTGGAGCTAATAACCCTGTATGTAGAGGAATAATTTAACATTGCACTCATTGTGTCATAATAATAGCTGCTAATCATTGCAACTACTGGCCCACCATTTTCAGCCTGTTTAATCATTATCTTTGTATCCATTTGTAGTTGTTTCAGTGTTTCATATTCATCCTTGCTTAATTAGAAAATGCATTATTTTTCTTCTGTTTGCTTAATGTTTCAAAATTCTCATTTTCACATAGGCCAATAAAAACATCCATTACAGGATGATTAGGTACAATAAATGTACTTGGCTTTCTGAAACATCTCAAACTATCATTACTATCTGCATTTTTAAACAACATTTTTAATAGTACATTTCTACCAAACAATCTTAAATCCAAGATTGCATCAGTTACCGCTGTCCTTTGGGCCGGAATAAATGAGAGGCCCCTTTCAAGTACGCTTGTCTCTTCAGCTGTTAAAGTTCTTGTTGATATATTCCAAACTAAATGATTCCTGTTATTTAGTCTCTCCATGTTCTCTTTGTTGCTGTCAGTCCTGGTGATTCTTGTGTAATTTTTCTCTTGTTCCGTCCTCTGCTGAAGGAACAGCTCCTGCTGTACAACAGCCCTTTCCCGTCCTGGTGGTCCGGTGTACCTAGCCTGATTGGTAGGACTCGAAAAACTGAGTCCTAATCCCACGTAGTGTGAGATCCCTGGTTTAAGCTCTCTGATGGTGTGGATCTTTGTTCATTGTTCTCATTCATTATTCCAGTATTAATTTCTGTGTTTTCAGGCATTCGCCTCACAGCTGCATTTCCCTTCACCTGTTTATCCATTTCATTCCTGCTGGTTATCAGTAGCACAGCGACCTCTACCATGGGAGGAGCATTAATCTTCCATTTAGCTCCTAACCTCTCATTCATCTCTATATACTCATGGGGGAGTTCAGCTTCCGTTACTATTTGACATTGTTCATCTCTTTCTCTTAAGGCGGTCTGATGTACTACCTCTTCTTTCATACTGTTTTTAGGCCATACAAAAACATGGATCTCCTTAAAGTCACACTTATCCCTCTCCAATTTGTTGTACTTCTGTCGCAGAGGTCTATTTTCAAAGATAGTTACTGATTCGAGTAAATTTGTTAATTTTTCATCAACGAATTTGTGTGGATAGTTTGTATATAAAGAACTTTGTTCATTAATAATTGTCTGTGCCAAAGATGCTTTTTTTTCAGAGAAGTCCATCAAAATACAGATGTAGTTGAAACTTAGTTCTAAGTTTAATTGTTGCCATTTGGAAAGAAGTTCAGGACAACGCTCTCCTTGGTTAGGCATCTTAAGAGCTCTTAGACCCCTCGGGATTACTCGGTTCATAAGATATGCCTTGAAATGGTAGCGTTGAGTTTGTAACTTTTTAACTTTGTACAAATCATCTTCTATCTTATGAATGGCTTTTAATAAAGCAGTATAATTGATTGTTTCATATTCTGCTTTATTCTTGTCTTAGTTGTCTAAATAATGGAGAATGATAGAGGAGGGGACATTAATAACCACAATGAAACATCAGAAACAAAATGGATAATAAGGTTAAGAGCAGATAGGGGGAAGGCATTAAATGATAGAATCCCTTTGAAACCAATTTTAAAAAATAGAAAGTTATTTAAGTAATATATATATATATATATATATATATATATATATATATATATATAGATATATATATATATATATATATATATATATATATAGGTTCATAGGTTCATACTAGGCTATCTGCCCTAGGGCATTTATAAGCCTAGCCAGAGTGTGTTTGGCTTTCGCCACCCATTTTAAATGAATTTTGCTATGCCCTTTTCGAGGTTAGTATACTGTGCGTCTGTCTAACAGTGACACATAAGTGATACCCGGGGTAAACCTGCGATCTCCCATCCACTCATCAAGATTCCTCTTGAAGAGAGTCAATGAGGGACTCTGCCTAACCTGGACTGGGATTTTATTCCAGAGTGAAGGGAGCCTCTGGGTTATGAATATGTCCCTCCAGCACGTCCTATTTATTTCAGTGCTGAGGTTCAAGTCTCTCGAGTGCGTAGCTCGATGGGATTTGGATTTTCTGAGGTGCAGCATGTCCATTAATTCCGGGTTGGACATAACTTTATATGTCAGGCACAGATCGCCTCTGAGCAGGTGGTATGCCACTGAGTAGAGCTGGAGTTTCTTTAACCGGGCAACATATGGCATCTGTTTGAGCCCTTTGATCCTCTTGGTGAGGTACTTTTGGAGTCTTTCCAGTTGCTGCAGGTGTCTGGTAAGCTACATCCCAAAAGGGATATTGTACTCAATTATGGGCCTGATGAGGGATGAGTAAAGAGGCACGATGACCTCTCATGATCTAGATGTGAATCCCTTCATGATTAGGTGGGCTATATAAAATGTTTTTCTAACCACTTTGGCCACGTGGTTTTCAAATGAGAGATGGCTGTCAACCTGGTTCCCCAGGTCCCTAATTACTTCTTCCGTACTTAATGGATTACCACCTATGTGGTAATTTGTGGGCACTTTGTTTTTGACAAAGGGGATGACTATACACTTTTTGGCGTTTAGCTTGAGGCCATGGCCCTGGCACCAGTTGTCTGTTTCTATGACGCCCTTTTGTAGGATGCTTGTGTCCACTGGAGAGTCGATTATGGTGCCTAGTATGCAGTCATCTGCAACATCGTGTTGGCCTGTACCTCCGAGAAATATATACCGAGCAAGAGAGGTCCCAGGACTGAGCCTTGTGGGACGCCACTTGTAACTGGTTTGGAGTCTGACATGGCTCCAGCAATTCTAACCATGTGGGTTCTGTCCTTGAGCCAGTTTGCAACCCATCTAGTGACATAGGGGTTTATATTTAAGCTGGTGAGCTTATCTATAATGCCCGAGTGGGGTATTGTATCGAAGGCTTTTGCATGGTCCAGGAATACTGTGTGGACCACCTTCCCCTCGTCAATGGCCTTGGTGACTGTTTCAAAGTAATCAACCAGGTTTAAGAGGCAGGATCTGCCCTTAACAAAGCTGAACCGGGTAGGATCCAGTGTCTGTAGGTCCCCAATATCTTTATTTATGAGGTCCATGATGATCCTTTCCATAGCTTTGCAGACCAAGCTGGTCAGGCATATATATATAGTTTTAGCTATGCATCATTCTCTGCATCCATATAATTTAATGCTATACATGTGCTTATATTTTTGCAGTGTTTTAAAATGTTTTACCAGTTTTTACTTAAGTTGTTATTGGAAGAAAATAACTGTTTAGGCATGCTGTGATTTTGATTGGTTGTTTCTTAATTAGTCTCAGTTGGAACCAATATAAAATACCTCACAGTTTTATCTTGAGATATGGTCTGAAGAAGTGGTGTGCATCACCACAAAAGCGATAACCTTCAATAAAATGTATTGCTTTTATGGATTGTGACTTCCTCTTCCTTTGTTTGGTTCAGTGAATGCTACTGTGGATTTGTCTTTACTAGAACAACATGTTTTGCATGTCACTATGTAATGACTTCAATCCTCAATGATTTGCCAGAAAAAAACACAAATTTTATGAGGAGCAAACTAAACATATGAAGCTGCTAAGTATCCTCACAGCCAATCAGATACAATTCTACCTAAGTAAGCCACTAGCAATAACTGAGCAACAAACGTTATTGTGTTCCACTAACTCCTTCCTCTCCATTCCTGTAATTTATGTTCAAATACATTTCTGCTTTACTCTAATACACTTCTCTACCACGGTAATTCTAACCATTCTATTACCCTCCACACTGATTAAATACTATTAGATACAACAGCAGTTCGAACCATTCTATTCTCCTTCTACTCTGTTCCAGTACTTGTATCTACCTCTGCAGTTCTAAGCATTCTACTCTCCCTCCATTTGCAATAATAGAGCAACAAAAACAAAGCCTAATAATTAATTTATTACATACATATGTTGAAGGTCTCGATTAACCATCATTCCAGCCTTCAGCAGACAGATGCATATTACCATTATAATGTCTTTACGATGTCCAGTTTTGACCTTAAAATGCACCCATTTTCATTGTCCTACTGATACTACAAACAGGAGACATGCAGTCATATCCAAGATCATTATCTACCCCACACACAACAAATAATAATTCAGATACCACTCTCCCCATAAATATTCATGGGTCAAAGCAAAAATAAATGGGCTGCCCCTTAGTGTACATGAACATAGCAAGCTTAACTAACAAATAGGCACAACTGGAAACATTGTTATCCACCAATCTCTCCAAAATAATATATTTAACTGAATCCTGGTTAAAGACAGAGTTCTGAATGTTGCCCAGTATTGCTGAGAAATAAAACATCTTCTGAATCTGTCAGGTAAGAAAGTCAGGGAAGGAGTAATAACATTGTTTGATAAACTAAGCCAAAATCAGCCTAACAGTGATAACCAATAATAATGCAAAATGTAGTACTAGTAACCAAAGACCAAACAGAGCTCAAAGCAGAGTACACTCTGTTTGTTCCAAACAAAACCAAACCAAAATAAAATTAAAAAAATAGTGCAAGTTCATGGAAAATAATTTAATCAACAATTATCAACAGTAGTAGAGCTTTCATCCACAGCATTTCATCAATACAAGATTTAAGTCTCCGGAAGTGGTTGGTTAATGTTACCAATATCTAGATATACTGAAATTGTGTTTCATCCACTTATGAAATGTAATAGAAGCTATATTGCTGACACAAAAGATTTTCTACAATAGATGTATTAATGGTATAAGTCATATAGTGGTGGCAATGTTACATTAGTTACTTTGGATGTGGAATCTCTTTACTGTAATTCCAAATGATATAGGTATAGAAGCTGTTATGTCTTTTCTGTTCAGATACAGTGGTTTCTCAACACTTGACAATTGAGATGCTATGTTTATTGTTAGAATTAGTTCTAGAAAATAATGTTTTCATGTTTTCTGATTTAATATACCATCAAATTGCTAGAACACCAGTGGGAACATTGGTAACTAATTCTTATGTGAACAGTGGGAGGATGAGTTTGTACTATGCTTCACAAATCAATTTAATAGATATATATTATTTATCATACATTCATGGATGATATTTTTAATATGGAATGGTGATGATAATACATTAGAACAATTTCTTACATTTATTGGTAGTAGCATAAATTATCTAAGATTTAAAATGAACTGTTTTTCTAGAATAATGATTTTTTATTTGAATATACACATGATGAATTGGGAATCCCCATCTCTATTTTTGTTAAACATGTTAAAGTAAATAATATTTTACATAGACAGAGTATGCATTTGAAACATATTCTTGATAATATCGTTTATGTGCAGATGTTGAGCATCAGTCAAGTAACTACATGTGATGATGTTGGAGAAGACATTAAATGAACAGTAAGTGACCTTAAAGATTGAGTTTATGATGGAGTGAAACTGAACAATACTAAATATGATTTAATGAACAACCAGGGAGGTAAGACTAAGCCTTATCTGTCAAAAAAACAAGACATCTAAGTCATAAAGATTAATTACAAAATAATGTACATTTTGTTACTACATATAACAGGCATTTAAGTCAATAAGAACAATTTTGTGAAGGAACTACTCTATTTTGTGAATCAATACTCAGTTTGGTAAATTTATATTGGACTCTCTGGATGTTTTCTTTCAGGACAGCTAATAATTTAAAAATATAATTGCATTATAAAACTATACATAAGATACTAAGTAATATGTATATGACCAAGAAGGGCACTTTTAAATATTATGACTGTTCATTTTGTATATCTGTATTGACCAATGTTGAGTTTAAGCACCCTACTTCGAGTAGGATATTTTATTTAAAGCATGTACTGATTTGAAGATAAGTAATGTGGTATTCTACACAATCTGCTCCAAATGTTTATCCTTTTATATAGACAAAACAACAAGCTGACTGAAAGAATGAATATCAGAACATTTGTCTGATATTCATCAATGTGATAGTAAAAATGCTTTGGTTACCATGTGATGGCTACTCATGGATATACTTTTTACTTTAGCATTATTGAGACTGTAAATAAGAACCCTGGGGCTGGAAACCAAAATATTTTTTCTCGAGACACGTGAATATTATTGGATTACAATGCTTTCTGCTGACAAAATACCTGGATTAAATACTTCATTTAGTTTAAATCCTATTTTAAAAATTTGAAGAATATAGATATAGAACATAATTGTTTTAAGTTATTTATCGTAATGTTTTTTTAATATAAATGCAAGTTGATTTTAAGATGAATTTTAGTTTTGATTGGTTCATATTTACTATTTAAATAATATAATTTGTGTGGCTGTTTGTACTGATAAAACACTGTCTGTGAAAGCTCTGCTACTGTTGATAATTGTTGATTAAATTATTTTATGAGAATTTGAGCTGTAATATTAGTCCGAGATGGTTGATAACAGAAGGGACACTTTATGGCAATACATTACTATTCATAACCATGATCCCACATCATCTTCTGAAAGTCTAATACAATATATCCTGAACACTATACTTTCCAAAACAAATTGCATAAATTGATATTAGAGATCTAAACATTGACTACAAAAGTCAAATAGCACAACAATTAAACAATCTAGTAGGAAACAACTTGTCCCAGCTTATAAGAGAAGGTACCAGACCCAGTCCTGTGACAGGCAAAAGTGCAATCCCATATGTAGTTATCATAAGCATATATGATAAACTATCAACAATACAAATTATTACACCCTCAGTAAAAGACCATCATCCAGTTGTTACTACCTAGAAACTTAGTACTAAAACCATCGTGCAGTCATACTAACTTATACCATTCCCAAAGCCAGTGAATCCCTATGGGAAACAGAGTTACAGCTCATAAACTGGGAGCAGGTATACAATTGCTAAGATCTAACAAGACTGCTGTCAACCTTCTATAATGCATTAACACCCATGCAAGATAAGCTATTCCTCCTACAAGTCTCCAGTAAAAAAATACCATGGTAAACAAGCAATTTAAAAACAAATTAAAAAGCAGAGACAAAGTGAGGCAGTACTGGAAAAGAGCCATTAATAACCAAAGTAAAAGAATACTTCCAAAGTCCAATAAAGGCATAAAAATAAATGCCAGTACAGCTGAAGTGATATACCTTCACTGTCTGCAATCTAACCTACTCAAGGAACCAGAAACAGTTCTGGCAGGCTATTAGAGACATAAATACTAACAAAATATGTCCAAATCTGCCTCAAATGCATATCACCATAGAAATACTAATGAACTAAATAAAACACAACACATCCTCCCCCCACTGCAAGAAAATTCTTTAACAAAATTTTCCCACCCTTTCCATAAACCCCGCTACATGAATACATTTCCCACCATGCCTTCTACTTTAAAATGTTTCTAACCAAGACATTTAGAAACTATTAAATAAAACAGACTACCATCATAACTTGGATTTCCATATATTACTCCACAAATTACTAAGAATAGCAAGAACATTTGTAAGCCAGCCACTGAAGCATATATTCAATGTAACCCTCTGTGAGAAACCATTCTACCTAGTTTTGAATACTCATTAATACTGTCCCATCCAAAAGTAGCTACTGCCATGAGCCACTTCTGTCCTATAGCCAACATTCTGGAAAAAAGCTAATTTATAGGTAAATATTAGAATATATTAAATATTATCATATACTCATAGACAAAGAGCATGGATTCCAACCCAAGCACAGAACTACTAACTTTAATCAAATCTATAGTAATATGGAAAACAGACTACTCACAGGCACTGTTTTCTTGGATCATAATGTGCCTTTGAAACTGTGGACCACCATGGACCACCAGCTACTACTTCAATAGCTGGTCAGTACTGGCTTTGTTCAAGAAGTAGTTCAATGGATCCAAAACTACTTCAACAAGAGGACCTTTGTAGTGTACTTTAACAATATTATTGCAGAGACAGAGTGTACAGCAAACAGACCATATAACAATATCCTATATATAAACTGCACACAGTAGGCAGATGATATTACAAATCACCAAATGCATTAAATAAACTGTTACAAGAAGGTTTGTTTCTCAAATGTGGAATTGACTCAGTTCAAATAGCGTAGCTACTGATACCTAAAATGTTACTGTTGCCATGATATTAGGAACTCAGACGAGAATCACATAAACTCACCACTAAACATTACGGATTCAGAAGGAATATCCATACTGTTAATGCAACTACAACTGTATTTGTGGATTATCGTCAGAAACAAGTTATAAAGCCATTAAAAGTCTCATATAGACTCTCTCACTTACTTATTACTAAAGCTGGAGCATCAGTAGCAAAAAAATGTCCTTGTTGTTTGTCTTGGTGATGGTCTGTGACTATGCTGCATAAATTCCCCAAAAAATATTGTTGTTCTTTAAACAGTTGAAAACAAAATACTCAAATTCATGTATTTATCATAGAAAATGGAAAACTACTGCAATACCATATACAATAGCCAAATGGTTACCAGTTAAGCCACAAGATATTAAATGAAAGCTATTAACCATCTTTAAAAAATATACTATTGGATGGGAACTCTCTGTACGACATAAGAAGTCAAAACATCCTACATTTAGAAAGACTAACGTATACTATGGAAACAATAGAAACAGCCTTTTACAAAGCATGCACTGCTCTACCAGACAAACCACAAAGCACAAAAAGATAGCAAACCAACTCTCTTGCAAACGATCCTGAAAGCATATCTCACTAACAAATATAAGTGCAATATTTATAGAGAATCGGGTTAGTCCTAGGGAATTGGTGCATAAGCCACCATACTAACACTCACACTATACCCAGTGATGTGCAGCCATAGTGATACATAGTGACACTTTTGCAACCAGTGTAAATACATAAATAAATAAATAGTGCTAGTATCCCTGTGTATAATGTAGTGATTTGGGATAATAACATTCACGTGAAAACACAGCTATAATAATTACTCAGACTCAGCTGTATAAATGTTAGTATCCTTACAGAGAATGCAGTGATTTGTGTAAATAAGATTCTTGTAAAGTACAACTATAGTAATAATTAAACTGTAAATGTTGGTTATAATGCAACCTGAATGCAAATGATGGTTTGAAAAGTAATTTGGAAGGTAATCTATTTGTAAATGTTATTTTGATAAGTTTTTACTGCCCAGGTTGTGCCTAAAAATATCGTTTGGACCAGTTCAAGTGGTTATTAGAGACAGATAGGTAGATAGATAGGCAAACAGAAGGATAGATAGACAGATAGATAGTTGGGAGCTAGATAGATAGATAGATAGATAGATAGATAGATAGATAGATAGACAGATAGACATATAGATAGATAGATAGATAGATAGATAGATAGATAGATAGATAGATAGATAGACAGATAATTTTTTGGAGGATATGTACTATTTTAATGTCCCTGATCCCTGATCCCTTTTTATGCTATGAAGCTGCACAGTTGAACATAACATATAATTATTGCTTATGCATAGTTATGATAACAAAGTTTAACTCCAGTAAATGTTAACATCATTTCAAAGACTTTCTTTCTGACTGTATTATGCTAGGAGATTTTGTTTTATGTGACATTTTAACAAAGGTGGAAATTAACTCCTAGTCCACAATATTAAGGCCTATTAGAAATACTAAATTGGCAGCAGAAGGTGAGGTATGTTTAAATAACTGAACATGCAAAGAAAACAAGAAATATATTTTTAGAAATGGTTGAGGTTTGATTAAAATTGGTCACATAGTCACTAGAGATTTGAGTTGGCTATTTTTTTTTGAAATTAGAGTATAAAGGCTTCATTTAGAAAGTGAAATGTATGGGCTTGCCTGAATTAATAGATGTTATACCCAAGAGTGCTCGCAGGGAGGTACAAGGGTGTACACCCCCTTGGATCACAGCCGGTTCCAGCACTAGGCCCACTGGTTGGCCGTGAGATCTTATATATATATATATATATATATATATATATATATATATATATATATATTTTTTTTTTTTTTTTTAAGGGCATTTTGCATCTGGTTGCACAGATGCAGAAGATGAAAACAATCCTTTGCGTATGACCTCTCTTGATCTAGATGTGAACCCTTTTGTGATTAGGTGATCTATATAGAAGGTTTTTCTAACCACTTTGGCAATGTGATTGTCAAAGAAGAGGTTACTATCTACTTGGGTCCCCAGATCCCTAATTACTTCTTCCGTACTTAGCAGATTACCTCCTATATGGTAGTTTGTGGGCACTTTGTTTTTCCCAAAGGGGGTGACTATACATTTTTTGGCATTTAGCTTGAGGCCATGGTTCTGACACCAGGTATCCATCTCCATAAGACCCTTCTGGAGGATGCTTGTGTCAGCCGGAGAGTCGATTATGGCTCCCAGTTTGCAATCATCTGTGAACTTGGTCAGCCACAATCCTCCCATGCTTGCCTGTACCTCAGAGAAGTATATACCGAACAAGAGGGATCCCAGGACAGAGCCTTGTGGGATGCCACTTGTAACCAGTTTAGAGTCAGACATGGCACCCGCAACTCTGACCATGTGAGTTCTATCCCTGAGCCAGTTTGCAATGCATCTTGTGATGAATGGGTTGATATTTAGGCTGGTAAGCTTATTTATGATACCAGAGTAGTGTATTGTGTCGAAGGCATTTGCGAGGTCCAAGTAGGCTGTGTGGACTACCTTTCCCTCATCTATGGCTTTGGTAACTGTTTTGAAGAAGTCAACTAGGTTTAGGAGGCAAGATCTGCCTTTAACAAAGCCGAATTGGGTAGGGTCCAGTGTCGGAAGGTTCCCAATGTCTTTGTTTATGAGATCCATGATGATGCGCTCCATAGCCTTGCAGGCCAGGCTAGTCAGGCTTATAGGGCGATAGTTCCCAGGATCCGTTGTGGCGCCCCCTTTGTGGAGCGGGATTACCATTGCTATACGCCACTCTTTGGGTACATAACCTGTGGTGAGGCTGAGTTGGAACAGTGAATTTATGTGAGGATTTTGTTCTTTTTGGAGCTCGTGTAAGATGCAGATGCCATCCGGTCCCATTGATGCTGTGTTTTTTACTTTGGAAAGGGCTGCTTTCATCTGTGTGTCTGTGATGTCAGGGGGACTGCATACTTCTGGGATAGACACAGGTCCTTTTGGGGGGGAAGGGGGTAAAGTCTGCACTGAACCTGTCCGCCAGGATGTTAGCAATGTCAGTGGGTTCAGTGTACTTTGTGGCATTTTGCACCACTCAGGGCAGATTTGGGGGTTACCACCCAGATTCTTGATGTAGCTAAAGAAAACCTTGTGATTATCTTTAGAATCTTTGGCAATTTTTTTTTCGAAGCTAGCCTTTGATGATTTTATGAGGGATCGAAGTTTCTTGCTAATACTGGGATTTTGCCCTATCATGTAATAGTTTCCTCCTTCTGTTGTAAAGTTTATTTATGGTCGGGGACCACCAGACTGGTCTCCTGTTTTTGGAGGAGTGAGTCTTGTTTTTACTTGGGATGGCACGATCCATGCATTCCTGTAGGTGCTCCATTTGTAAAGGATTCTGCATTTTGGGTAGCATTTTCCATTAGCCCAGGTGCTTTGAAGTTCTCCACCTCAGTCTTGAGAAGTATAAAAGTTAGCTTTTGAGAAGCTTTTCACGGTGGTTTTCTTGGCTGGGGGTAGGGTCGGGATGTGGATGTCCATAGTGGTTAGTTTATGGTCTGATCTTACCAACGAGGGGTTTACCTCTGGTGTGGAACATTGAGCCCCCATGTTGGTGATGACCAGGTCCAATATGTTGTCCCCTCTTGTGGAAGTGGTGACCAGTTGTTCCATGGCGTTTGAGTTTATAAACTCCAGGAACCGTTGGGCAAAGAAGTTGGGACTTGAGTAGTTTTCCCAGTCAATGTTTGGGTAGTTGAAATCCCCCAATTTCATGGTGTTTGGTGAGATCTTCTTATTCTCCAATGTTCTCAGGAATGCCGAGTGGAGGTCCTGGAACAAGGTAGGTGATCTGTAGCAGGCTACAAACTGAAAAGTAGTTTTGCCCACTGTTAGTTGCACATGGATGGTCTCTGATGCCTCATGCAGTGCCACTAACCTGGAAGTGTGGGTATCCTTGATGAAAATGGATACTCCCCCACCTTTAGTATTTCGGTCGGAGTTTTGGGGCCGAAAATAATGGTATGAGTTATATCCTGGTAGTGCTGGGGTGCTCTCTGGAGCCTTGAACCAGGTTTCTGTTACTGCACAGATATTGATTTTCTCCATACTAAGGAGTGCCTCGAGTGCATGCATCTTGAGGTTTAGACTTCTGGTGTTGAGTAGCATTACCCTTAGTTTTTTGTTTCTAGTATTTTCTATGGAGGTGGGTTTGTCTTTTGAGCCTTGCCTAAAAAAGGCACTATGGGAGTGGCAAGAGCCTTAGCCAGTATTCGAAAGCCTAAGGGTGACAGGTGCAAGCCATCCCTAGCGAAGCAACGTGGCTTGTCGAGCATGTCATCCCAGGCTGACAGACACTGGATCCCCTTTGAATGACACCAATAGCTTAGCCAATTGTTAAAATTGATCATTTTGTCCTTATACTGTGGCAACATTCTTAGTGAGGGCAAGATGCTACTCACGGTCAGGGTCATACCGACCTGGGCTACATGATCTGACAGCTCCTCTATGTCTCTTTTCATGTAGTCCAAGGAGGTATGTCTCAGGTCATTCACACCAACATGGACAATGACAGAGTCATATTTGTACCTGCTGTGGAGTGACCTGAGTGCTTGTGTTATGTGGCGGATCCTGGCACCCAACAAGCAGCTTACAGTGACCTTCTCCTTGTTCAGTCTGGTGAGCGGGGCATCAGTGTGCCTGATAATAGAGTCTCTATTACTAGTGTATTTGGTGTGTTATTTAGCCTTAAGGGCTGCGACTGTGTGGCACACTGACTTTGTGAAGTATGTGATACGTGAGAGTTGTTAGGTGGCAGCGGTTGCTTGGATGTCTGCTTTGGAGGTCTCTGCTGCTTTGGCAGATTTTTATTTAGAGCCTTCGAGTATGTTTTTGTGAGTTTATGTGTCTTGTTTGCTGATACGATTGGTCTATGTGAGACTGGCTGTGTGGTGTGAGTGGTTTCCTTCTCCTCCTGACTGACTGTGCCAGTCTTGGGTTGAGAGAGCTCGGTCTCCAGTTTGGCTGTATAGTTGCATCTCTCACATACATTTGAGTTTGTTGGAAGGAGGAGAGGGTTGTCTGTGTACATAAGGCAATTGTAACATTGCCTCAAGATTCCCAGATTCACCAGCTGGACTGGAGAGTATACCTGAAACTGCACTTTGGACATGCCTGGATAGTTTAAAGAACTGTTTTGTTGATTGTCTGGAATGGACGAATAGGGAGCCTTGTACTTCTACATAGTCTAAGGGGGTGTAGTGCTATAGTATGTTAGTGCTTTACTGAGAAATTTAAGCAAATGCTGGGCTGTAGAATGAAGGTTGAGTGCTTACTTTGAGAGTTTGACTAGTTCTAAGGGAAAAATTGAAGAACACACTTTGTGGAGCCGGGAATAGTTTAAAACTGCTTAAACAGCGCTGCGTGATGTTGCGCATTTGCAGGTTTTAAGGCAGGGAGCTAGCAAGAGATAGGAATTAGCCCAAAATGGCCAATAAGCTACTAGTTGCTGGGCTGAGACCACTCTTCCAGGTAGAAGAACATTTTGTTCTGATGCTAAAAATCAGCAGCAGAATAAGAAACAAGTTGTTCATCAACAAGAACATAATGCTTGAATGTTTTTGTATATATCTAATGCAAAAGTAAGTGAAATAACATAGATGTTCATATAATGCAACTTGTCTGGTGCTTATCCATTACTTATTTTTCTTTCAAATTCATATTGTTCCTTATTTCTATACCTTTTATAACCATTCTTTTCATTAGAGCATCTATTTCCTTTTTCTCATCTGTGTACTAAAAGCTAAATAAGTTAGATACAAGTCTAACATCCTCATATTTTGTATTTGTTCTGTATTCCTTGGACAATGCATGCAAGAGTATGAAGTAAGAATATGGTAGGGCTGTGTGTGTAAATGAAGTAAGAATATGGTAGGAGTGTGTGTGTAAGAAGGAGGTAGGTTTTGTGTGTGTGTGTGGGGGGGTGTGCGTGTGTATGCATGTGTGTGTAACAGGGAGGTAGGAGTGTTTGTAAGGGAAGTGGAGGGGTCATATCTCGCAATTATCCAGATTTTTCCCCTCATATTTTCGGTTTGTTTCTCATAAAATTATGTTTTTCTGGCAAATCATTGAGTACTGAAGTCAGAAAATAATGGCAGACATTTGAGTTTAGACTTCATATCCTTCAGAAAATGCGTATTAATGCAAAACTTGTTGTTCTATCCACTTTCTAAGGAGGTAAGGGGATGTATGTGTGTACGTATCTCTCAACTGTACAGATTTTCACAGAATGTCCTGATTTTTGCCTTATATTTTTGATCTGTTCCTATAATTTATTTTTTTGACAAATCACTGGGATGAGCTAAGGATTACAGTTACTAAATGATGACATGCATTTGAGTTTCAGACTTCATGTCCTTCAGAAAATGCATTCTAACACAAATCCTGTTATTCTAGAGACTTTCTAAATGTGTCCTTAGTTTTGGTCCTTTGCCCCAACATTATAACAGGCTTTGTCCAGATTTCTTTTGCTAAGAGATTGAGAGGTATGGTGTGTCTGTGCATGCATGCATGCTTGTGTGTGTGTGTGTGTGTGTGTGTGTGTGTGTGTGTGTGTAAAAGGGAGGTAGCATAGCCCTCAGCTGTCCAGGTTTTTGCAGAATGTCCAGAATCTTGCCCCATATTCCTCCTAAAAAGGATTGAAGTTGTTAAATAATCAGATATTTGAGTTTTAGATGTCATATCTTTTAGAAAAATACATACTAACACAAATCCTGTTATTCTAGCAATGTTTTAAGTTCATGAGAGCAATATTTATAATATGTACCTATTTATTTTAGGCTTTGTCCAGATTTCTTGCACTAAGTGGTGCATTGTGAAATTTTTATTGCTTAAAAAACTCAGCTTTGGCCAGCTAAGAACTTGGTTATATTCAACTGGACGTATAAGAGAATTTAAGTACCTTTATCTGCACTTTTTTTTAAAAAATACAGTATTTAATTTGATTTAAACTGTGTTGAAGGAATATTTAACTCAAGTGGCAGTTATTCTGCTCTTTAGTAACTTGAACTGAAGCTAGTGTGTTATTTGCTAGTAATTACAGGTGTGGGGTAGCCACATTCTTTGATTTCCTGTCCTTGCCTTTTTAAGTGGTGCATTGTGAAATTTTTATTGCTTAAAAACCTCAGCTTTGGCCAGCTAAGAACTTGGTTATATTCAACTGGAAGTATAAGAGAATTTAAGTACCTTTATCTGCACTTTTTTTTAAAAAAATACAGTATTTAATTTGATTTAAACTGTGTTGAAGGAATATTTAACTCAAGTGGCAGTTATTCTGCTCTTTAGTAGCTTGAACTGAAGCTATTGTGTTATTTGCTAGTAATTACAGGTGTGGGGGTAGCCACATTCTTTGATTTCCTGTCCTTGCCTTTTTAAGTGGTGCATTGTGAAATTTTATTGCTTAAAAACCTCAGCTTTGGCCAGCTAAGAACTTGGTTATATTCAACTGGACGTATAAGAGAATTTAAGTACCTTTATCTGCACTTTTTTTTAAAAAAATACAGTATTTAATTTGATTTAAACTGTGTTGAAGGAATATTTAACTCAAGTGGCAGTTATTCTGCTCTTCAGTTATTCCCATCCACCCTCCCTGTTTTTGTTTTGGTGTTAATCTTAGTGGCCTTGAAACTGCCCGCCCCTCAGCCTGCCTCCAGGCCCATCTCATTTGCTTACTCAACTGAGTGCAGTGAGATCATATTCTGATTTCAGGCACTCCTACTGTGTACAAAGAGAGCATCTGGGAAACAGACAAAAAAAAAATTAAGCTTATTTCCTGCCTTTCCTGTTAAGTGGTATAGACTATTTGTAGGCTTCTGAGCCCCCAAGCCCTTCTGTGTTTAAGGGAAGCCTTCTAGCTTGTTTTTTTTTCTTATAACTAGCCAGTTTTCTAGTTTCAGCACTCAAATCTGTTTCTTTGATCTCGGCACTTGTTCAGATAAAAAAAAAAAAAAAAAATGTTATCTGCTTTTACCGTACTTGTGTTTCTACCTACTTCATTTTACTTTTGCATCACCTTAAAAATACTCAATTGTATTTATTACTGCTTGGTGTAACTCATTCTAAGCCTTTTGGTTTAAACACTTGGGCTTCGGACCAGTTGTTTTGCACTGAGAGGGTTTGTAGTCTGCACTGTTGTGGCAGAACAGGTAGCTTACATCCTTCTAGGTTGGGAACTGCTGATAGAGGGCTCAGTGTCTGTTATTCTAAAAGTGTATTAATTCTGGTTTAAGCACTTGGGCTTTCAGGCCAGTTATTTTACATTAAGAGGGTTCGTGGTCTGCACTCTTGTGGGAGGAGAGGCTGGACTCTGCCCTTCTGAGCTGGGAATTTCTGGTTAAAGGCTTATAGTGCATGCATATCTGAACTGCTTCTTACCGAAGTTGGTGCACCTTGTTTGCTGTGGCATAGACTGGATTCGGGCCTGCTGGATCTAGCTTTGTTTGTGTAACTTGAGCACTAATCCAGACATTCTCTAAAGTATTCAATTGTATTTATTACTGCTTGGTTGTAACTTGATTAAAGTGTAGCTATCATTCTAAGTCTTTTGGATTAAGCACTTGGGCTTCAGACCAGTTGTTTTACATTAGGAAGGTTTGTGGCAAGCACTGTGGTGGCAGGACAGGTAGCTTTCATCCTTCTAAGTTGGGAACTGCTGATTGAGAGCCCAGTGTCCAAGGGTATTAGTTCTGGTTTAGGCACTTGGGCTTCAGGCCAGTTATTTTACATTAAGAAGGTTTGTGGTCTGCACTCTTGTGGGAGAAGAGGCTGGACTCTGCCCTTCTGAGCTGGGAATTTCTGGTTAAAGGTTTATAGTGCCTGAATATTTGAACTGTATCTTACTGAAATTGGTACACCTTCTTTGCTCTAGCATAGACTAGATCCAGGCCTGCTGAATCTAGCTTTGTTTATATGCTTGTTGTTTGTTTGCTTGTTATTTCCCTGGAAGCTAATTCCACCTAATACGCTTCTCAGCTTCTGTGGATCACTAGTGATATCTGCATTGCTTACTGTACTAGTTCCTTATTTCACTTGAAAGAAAGTTACTGTTTGTCGTTTTTGCATTTAGTTACTTGTAACACATTGCACTCAAGTTACCTGGCACTTGCTCACTAAAGCAATTATATAAGTCAGCACTAAAAATTAAAAGCACTACACCCTCACTCCCCACTGGCCCTTGTTTTCAATTATTAAGGAATTCCCAATATTATTCTAGCATGTCCAAAGGTCAGTTGTCAATCTCCTCTCCGGTCCAGCTGGTGAATCTGGGAATCTTGAGGCAATGTTATAACTGCCTCATGTACACAGACAACCCTCTCCTCCTCCCACATAACACAAATACTTGAGAGAGATGCAGCTATTTAGCCAAACTGGAGGCTGAGCTCTCTCAACTCAGGACTGGCAAGACCAGACAGGAGGAGAAGGCAACTACACACACACCACAAAACCAGCCTCACATAATGCTACCACACCACTGAATCAAACACATAAACACACAAAGACATACTCGGAGGCTCTGAGTAAAAATTTACCTAAACAGCAGAGGCCTCCAAAGCAGACACCCAAACAACTGCTACCTCAAGTCACCCCACAAGCAACACATAAACCACAAAAGCAGTGTGCAAAGCAGTCACAGCCCTTAAGGCCAAATACAACACCAAACATACTTGTCATAGGTGACTCCATAGTCAGACACACTGACGTCCCATTCACCAGGCTGAACAAGGAGAGGGTCACAGTAGGCTGCCTATCGGGTGCTAGAATCCGCCACATAACACAAGCACTCTGGTCACTCCACGGCAAGTACAAATATGACACAGTCATTGTCCATGCTGGTGTGAACGACCTGAGACGTACCTCCCTGGACTACATGAAAAGAGACATAGAGGAGCTCTCTGATTATGTAGCCCAGGCAGGTATGAACCTGACCCTGAGCAGTATCCTTCCTTCACCAAGAATGATGCCACAATATAGAGACAAGATGATCAGCTTTAACAATTGGCTTAATGTCTGGTGTAATTCAAAGGGGATCCAGTGTCTGTCTGCCTGGGATGACATGCTTGACAAGCCACGCTGCTTCGTAAGGGACGGCTTGCACCTGTCACCCCTGGGATTCGGATATTGGCTAAGGCTCTTGCCACCCCATAGTGCCTTTTTAGGCAAGGCTCAAATTCTAAACCTACCACCCTAGAAAACAAAAATGGGAAGAAACTGAGGGTAATGCTGCTCAATGCCAGAAGTCTAAATCTCAAAATGCACGCACTCGAGGCCCTTCTCAGTATGGAGAACATCGATGTCTGTGCTGTAACTGAAACCTGGTTCAAGGCTCCTGAGAGCACCCCGGCACTATTAGGTTTTACCTCATATCATGCGTTCCGGCCCCAAAACCCGGACCACACCACAAAAAAGGGGGTGTATCCATATTCATAAAGGATACCCACACCTCCAGGTTGGTGGCAACGCACGAAGCTTTGGAAACCATCCAGGTGCAACTAACCATAGGCAAAACTGCTCTACAAATTGTAGCATGCTACAGGCCACCCTCTCAAACTCAGGAACCCCACACAGCCTTCCTGAAGACACTGGAGGGTATAAATGTATCTCCAAACACCATCATATTGGGTGACTTCAACTACCCGAATATAGACTGGGAACATTACTCAAGCCCTAACTTTCTAGCCCAATGGTTCCTGGAGTTCATAAATTCAAATGCCATGGAACAGCTAGTCACTGGTCCCATGAGAGGAGAAAATATACTAGATCTCATTATCACAAACATGGGGACAAAATGCTCCACACCGAAGTATATCCCTCATTGGTGAGATCTGATCATAAACTAATCTCACTAGAAATCCACATCCGCCCGCCCCAAACAAAAAGACCACAGTGAAGAACTTCTCTAAAGCAAACTTCACACTACTCAAGACTGGTGTGGTATCCTTCAAGGCCCCTGAGCCAGTGGAAACCACAACCAAAGCTGCGGAAGCCCTTACAAATGCCTTCTATGAACACCTCCAGGACTGCATGGATCAGACAATCCCAAATAAAACCAAGACTCTTTCCACAAAGGGCAAACATCCAGTCTGCTGGACCCCAGCCGTTAACAAACTTTACAATAAGAGGAGAAAGCTATTACATGATAGAACAAAATCCATAAAAGGGAAGTCACCCCTGATCATTATTAATAAAAAAATACGAGCACTCATAAAATCAACTAAGGCCAATTTTGAGAGAAAAATTGCCATGGATTCAAAGGACAATCATAAGGCCTTTTTCAGCTATGTTAGGAACCTGGGTGGAAACTCCCAGATATGCTCAGAATTAGTCCAAAATGATACAAAAATCACTGAACCCACAGACATTGCCAACATACTGGCAAACAGGTTCAGTGCAAACTTTACCCCCTCTCCCCCCCTAAAGGAGAGATAACTATCCCAGCAGAGTGTAGCCTCCCAGACATCTCAAATGCACAGGTGAAAGCTGCTCTCTCTAAAGCTAAAAACACAGCATCAATGGGACCGGATGGTGTCCCCGGCTGTGTGCTACACAAGCTAAATGAGGAATTAAACCCGCACATAAGGCAGCTGTTTAATCTCAGCCTTACCACAGGATACGTGCCCAAGGAGTGGCGTACGGCAACTGTGGTCCCACTCCACAAAGGCGGTGCCTCTACGGACCCTGGTAATTACCCCCATAAGCTTAACAAGTCTAGTCTGCAAAGCTATGGAGAGGATCATAATGGAGCTCATAAACAAAGATATAGGGGACTTGCAGACATTGGACCCGACCCAGTTTGGCTTCGTCAAGGGCAGATCATGCCTTTTGAACTTGGTCAACTTCTTCGAAACAGTCACCAAGGCCATTGATGAGGGAAAGGCAGTCCATACAGCCTACCTTGACCTTGCAAAGGCTTCGACACAATACCCCACTCGGGTATTGTAGAAAAACTTACCAGCTTAAATGTAAACCCATATGTCACAAGATGGGTTGCAAACTGGCTTAAGGACAGAACCCACAGGGTTAGAGTTGCTGGCGCTATGTCAGACTCCAAGCCGGTCACAAGTGGTGTCCCACAGGGCTCGGTCCTTGGCCCCCTATTGTTCGGCATCTACTTCTCAGAAGTACAGGCCAACATGGGAGGACTTTGGCTGACAAAGTTTGCAGACAACTGCAAACTGGGCGCCATAGTGGAAAGTGCATCGGACACGGATATCCTTCAGAAGGGACTCACGGAAACAGATAGCTGGTGCCAGAGCCATGGCCTGAAGTTAAACGCCAAAAAATGTATAGTCATACCCTTCGGGAAAAACAAGGTAACCCCAAGCTACCATATAGGTGGCAATCCACTAAGCACAGAAGAGGTTATCAGGGACCTAGGGACCCAGGTTGACAGTGGCCTTTCTTTTGACACTCACGTTGCTAAAGTGGTTAGAAAGACCTTCTACTTTGCCCACGTGATCATGAAGGGATTCACATCCAGATCTAGTGAGGTCATTATTCCCCTGTACTCTTCACTTATCAGACCAATGATCGAGTACAATGCCCCATTCGGGATGTATCTCACCCGACATCTGCAGCAATTGGAGAGACCCCAAAAGTTCCTCACCAAAAGTATAAAGGGACTCCAAAATCTGTCATATGCTGCCAGATTGAAGAAACTCCAGCTCTATTCAGTTGCATACCGTCTGCTCAGAGGTGACATGTGCCTGACATACAAGGCCATGTCCAACCCGGAATTAATGGACATGCTCCACCTCAAAAAATCCAAATCCACCAAAACCACTAGAGCAAGCGACTTAAACCTTAGCACGGATATAAATAGGACATGCTGGAGGGATAGATTTATCACTCAGAGACTCCCTATGCTGTGGAATAAAATCCCGATCCATGTGAGGCAGAGCACCTCGCTGGCTCTGTTCAAGAGAAATCTTGACCTGTGGATGGGAGATCGTAGGTTTATCCCGGGAATCATCTCTGTGTCACTGCTGGACAGAGGCACAACAAACTAATGGGCACAGTATTTTTTCATATAAGGGGTGGTGTAAGCCACAAAAATTTGGGCTAGGCTTATAAATGCCTTAGGGCAGATAGCCTAGTATAAACCTATGAACCTATGAACCTATAAGTGGTTGAGGTGTGTGTGTGTGTGTGTGTGTGTGTGTGTGTGTGTGTGTGTGTGTGTGTGTGTGTGTGTGTGTGTGTGTGTGTGTGTGTGTGTGTGTGTGTGTGTGTGTGTGTGTGTGTGTGCGTGTGTGTGTGTGTGTGTGAGAGAGAGAGAGAGAGAGAGAGAGAGAGACAATGAAATGCCCTATTTAGAGTTAGCATTTGGAATTTATTTTCAAGTGCATTTTCAAGGAATTGTGAGCTTCAGGGGAAGAGGAGTTTACTGCTGCTCATGCTACGTCTGCTTAAAATGTGCAACTGTTTTGTTTAACAAATGGTACCACTATTGTATAGAATTTTAAAGCAGTGTTAGTAGCACAGCGGGTAGCATACTTGCATGTTAATGTAGAAGGCTGTAGGTTCTATTCCCACAGTATGTAGATTTTTATTTTAAGGGGGTGGAGTGCTGCAGCCCTGAGTATGTCCTCCTTTGGTTGAGATGCCTAGTAACTATAAACCTGTTTTTCAGCTTGCCATCCATTCTCTATTACACTATACCAGCTTGCCATTTTTTTTAATGTAACATAGGCAATTTATTCTTTAAGGGCAGCAGGCACTGAATTTGTAGATGAAACATTGAAATCTAAAGTTGTTTTCTAGCAACAACCTCTTCATTAGTTTCAGATATCTTTAATGTGGAATTATTCAGATGACTTTTACTTCTGCAGAGATTGTGCATATTTACTGATATTGGTGGATTGTAATGACAGAAGTTTGAGTGGCCTTTTATGGTTGAAATGTTCTGAATTGGGCAGTTTTGTCATTATTGGTTCATATGCTTTGTTTCATTGCTTACTGGAAAATGTTCAAAACTATAAATTTAAAACATACTCTAACAAGTGGTGCTGTATTATACAAGAGATATAATTCAATTATTATATAGTATAATTAATACAATCAGGAAAGTGAATCAAAGAACTTTTGCATGGTTCTAATAATGTGTGCAAGAGGCCTATGATTTGAAAACAGCCCAAAGGTAAACTTAACCTGTCACTGGCCTCATGCATTTTCTTTGAATGTGGATTTAAATGCTGTTTCAGTGAATGTGAGTTTCAAAGGTAGAGAAGTTTTAATGCTAAGTCTATTTTCATTGCAAGACTATTGCTTTGTTTAGGTTTAGCAAATGTCCATCAGTGTTTGTGTTATAAAATTTGAAACAGTTGTAAATTAAATTCAAATATCTGTAATCACTGTAGAAGTAAAGCATAAAACTGTATGCACGCTGACAGTTTTGAACAGTGTTTATGGCAACTGGGGAGAAATAGCCAAGTAATGGGACACTTTATTGGCTGCATGGGGGGTTGTGTATGTGGGGGGGCTCTGGGTTTGCACCCCCCCTGCAAAAAAACCCTACTAGTTCCCCTGGTTACACCCCTATTAGTAGTAGCTTTATTTTTAAATATGATGAAAGAATATCTTGTAGTAAAGGGTTTCAAAATTAGTCAAATGCTGTATCAAGTTCAGTATAAGCATTATAAACTTATACAGTTCTGTCATAATAAAAAATGGATTATGTATAAATGAGAGACTATAAATGTTAAATTATGGAATTATTTGGATGCAATAAAATGTTTGTTTTCCAAAAACAAAAGATGAAACAGAAGATGATAAAGTGCTTGCTCAATCTCCTCAAAGCATTGCAAAAGACTGTCTACATTTTGCCATTTATAGGCAGACTACAGAAACAGTTCAGCACTTTCTTATACCACCAGTAAAATCAGTACAGAACCTATTATTCTAATGGTGCCTTCTGTAAAAAGCTTCAGTATATCTTCATGACTGTGCTCTATGGAAGCTCAACAAAATAAAAAGCATTGACTTTGGTTCCTGTCCTTTCTTTGTGGATGTGTTTAATTATTTACTCAGTTCCTAATGATTTGTTCTAAAGCACTTAAAGCTGAAGTTGATGTACAACCTGGGTGGTTAACTGACATCATTTAAAGAATCTGCAGAGACACCACCATCACCAATTTGGTTTACTATCAAAATGTTGAACGACAGTTATGCGAAACTGTGATAGTAGAATGCATGGCTCCCGGTTTTCGTAATGCCGATCTTAAAATGTTCAAATCCACCTCAGCGAATGCTCGAGTTCATCCACTCATATGAGATTGATTGTCTAACTAGAGATTGTACTACAGTGGGGATTGGGAAATTTACCCTTTTCCTCACTGTAGTGCGATTTCAGAGGTTGTATATATAATAAGCAGGGGATTTGGGGGATGCAGGGGGGGGTTTGCCCCCCTGCAGAACATAAGTAGAAACATCACTGAAAGTCAAGGTAACCTGGGTAAAGTCGATAATATCGAACTGCGAATCATTGACATTACAGCTGTCACCATTTTGAATAAATAACATTTCTATTTTTGACATTTATTTTCACATAACTGAATAAACAATGAATCCCACTTCAACATTTTGATAGTAAAGCACCAATTCTTTATGTCACATGGGAACACTGATGCACTGTCAAGTATGCTCTCCCTGAGGTTAATGTCAGCAGCAATGAGGAATGATCATCAAACATTAGTTTCATTGCAGCCAGTAAATATATTTAGATATGTGTTACTCAAATCTTCAAAACAGATCCATACTTCAATCTTTTGTGCTATCTTGTTAGGTTTAGGGTTACAGTGATTTCTAACAGGCTTACATCTGCAAGTATATTTTGCTTACTGTCTATCAAGACTGTGGCACTTTCTCATTACATTATAGGTTGTAACTCCTTTTATACTGAAGAAGACAGCCTTTTTTTTCTGTTTCCTTCTCCCAATGCCCTTCACAAGAAGAAATGTCCCAGTATTTCATCATTTTCTTCCCACTTATGGATTTTTTCACACACAGGCATAGCTTTTTTCATTGTATTTCCTCCTCCTTTACAGTTCTTGCAGGCACGCTTCTCAAATATGAAGAAACAAAGCATGAGGTTACTGAAGCACTAGAATCAATAACATTTTGTATACCAGAGGCCAGATTTGTGGTTTGTCATTTTATATATATTTATATATCACGGAGCATTGAAAACTACAAAAATACAAAGAAATGTGTGTTTTCGGGGCCAAGCCCCCAGCACCATCCGCACCTACTGCTAATTTTATATATCAGCCGCACCTACTGCTAATTTTCTATATCAGCCCCAAGATCGAATTACAGTGGGGAAAAGGGTAAATTCCCCATTCCCCTCATAGTGTGATCTCAGAACAAAAACTTCAGTGTTTCAGAATGTTGATCACATGGTGTCAACCATATGCAATTTGACATTCTGAAATATATATATATATATATATATATATATATATATATATATATATATATATATATATATTTGTGGTTTGACACATACCTCTCAGATTTACCTGTTTTGTAAGGTCTGTGCTAATTTTGGCTATAAATTTTGCTTTGCCTCACTTAAAGCTAGACCTTTATTGAAAAGTTCTAAGTTAATAGCAGCAGTATGTAAAAGTGTGCTTAATGTGGGACCCCCCCTGATTTTTTTTGTTTTGTTTTATTCCTAATTGCCAAAGTCAAGTGCTATATATTGGACAAAAGGTCAAATTCCTAAAATGGTTCTGAAATGTTAATGTGTGATCCAAATACTGTAGAAGCAGGAGCAGGGCAAAAGAAATGGAATTGGGTTGAGCAGTCTGTAAAAAGCATTGCATCATAATATATGCAGTTTAATGTACATCTCTAAACCACACATAGTTTTCAGTGACATTTTCCAAAACTGCAAGAAAATAATGGAGCATAGGAATACATATGCAATACATTATAATACTGTAAACCATGAGAGGGAATTTTACATTTATACTACGATAATTCTGCTATTTATCAAGGAAGGTATATTCTAGAAATGCTAAAGATGCATACATTTTCAAAGAAACCACTGGAAATAGCTGTATTATTGGAAGAGGAAATGTGACAGTGGTGCTGGAAATCTATGAAACAGCAGAAATGCAAGAATGGCTGCACAATGGACAGGCAGGGGGCATTTGTTGTTATTCTTGCTGAATAACCCAAATCAAATGAACTAATGGCTGTAACTACCATAGGTTTGAACTGATGAAGTAAACTTCAAGGGCAATAGTGAGAAATGAGCATTAAGAAAATATGCCTTAATAGTAATAACACAGAGTTGATACTCAGAATGACTGAGATAATAGGCAATCATGGTGGGGACAAGCTACAAATACTAGCCCTTATGACTGGAGGTTACAGTATAAAGGCAGACACATATATGAATATCTTCAGTCTCCAAAGTATTATCTCTCTGAGGTCATGGAGACTTTGAAAAGTATGACAAAAGATCTGAGCATGTTAGGTATGTGAGAAATTATACATACACAAGGGGAAAGCAATTTTATTATTACCAAGACACAAATAACCATAACGTACTGACACACAGTTCAAGAGGATGACAAAAAATGCTATCAGAAGAAATTTTCCGGCACAGCATTATAGGGAAGGAAGTGACCCACTGGAGGTCGGTGTGTAGTTTAAATTGTTATCAACTACTTCAGAAAAATCCATCTTTACAAATTCACATAGATAAAGCACAGGAACAGCAGTGTAAACTCAGTGAAAAACACAAACGATGGAAATTTACAAATCTTATTATTGTAATCACAAAACATATCATCTGTGGAAGACACAGTACTGCCGTAACTATAACTTGAATCCTAACACTGTCTTTGATCTACCCTCAGTCCTTGCCCCCAACTCTAAACTTAAAATCACTTGTTTCTATGTATATTACCAACATACATTTGACAAACTGACCTCTGACTTTATTGTGACATTTAAGCAAACCAAGATCAGTCAAATTAAATTAATGAAATATTTTTAATAAATTTGTTCTCCATAGCAATGGTCTCTTTCCCATGGGGTGCCTGGATAAGTCTCAAAAGTATGCGGCAGTGCTTTTTCATGCTCACATAAGGGTGAAAAATAACTGAGACAGCAAGAAAAAAAAAACGGGATAAAAGTGAGTTGTTTAAAAAAAGAGAAAAATGAGCAGTAAGATAGACTATTGAGGAGTTTTGTAACAGCTAAATAAGAGAGGCAAACACTATATGTTCTGAGACGGTAAGACATAAGCAGTATCAAACATTAATGTTATAGGAAGAGGTTCAAAGGGAAATAACGTTTCTGGCATGTCATCAATAGACGCAAAGATCAGAAGAATATTATATGGAAAGGTTTGTCATACTATGTCTGGGAAGTTGAGAGTCAATGTTGGATGAAACACTTGTGAGTATATTAACTCTTTATCATAATTTTTAAGGAATGTACATGGAAATTATTTTGAAGGCAATAGGAAAGCATTTGGAGACTGACAGATACATGAAAATTCAGGACAGCAAACACATTGCTTGAAGACATGTAAGATCCCATTTTTGAATGGCATCCAGGGTAATGGCATGTAAAACAGATAAAGCTATCAAGGATATTTATTAAGGTCTATGAAAGGAGTGAACTTACCTGTCATAGGTTCATAGGTTCATAGGTTGGGACTAGACTATTGGCCCTAGAGCCTATACAAGCCTAACCAAACAATTCCCCGGATATTTCTTCCCACGATATTTACTTCTCTGAACCCCTGTCTAGCATGATGACTGACGTGATCCCGGGGGTGAATTTCCTATCTCCCATCCAATCGTCAAAGTTCCTTTTGAAGAGGGCCAAGGAGGAGCTCTGCTTGACATGTATGAGCAGTCTCTTCCAGAGTATGGAGAGTCTCTGGCTCAGGAACCTATCTGTCCAGCATGTTTTGTTCATTGTGATGACAAGGTTTAGATCCCTGGAGTGTGTGGCTCTGAGGGATTGGGATTTTTTTAAGTGGAGCATGTCCAACAGCTTAGGGTTTGACATGGCTTTGTATGTTAAGCAGAGATCGCCTCTGAGTAAACGATATGCGACAGAGTATAGCTGGAGTTTTTTTAGACGGTCAGCATAGGGCATCTGCTTTAGGCCTGTGATTCTTTTAGTGAGATATTTCTGCAGCCTTTCCAGCTGTTGCAGATGTCTTGTGAGGTACATACCAAATGGGGCGTTGTACTCTATAATGGGTCTAATGAGGGATGAGGACAGTGGGACAATGACCTCCTTTTTTTCTGGATGAAAAGCCCTTAGTGATGAGGTGTGCCACATAGAAGGATTTCCTGACTGTTGTGGCGATGTGGTTATCGAAGGTGAGACCACTGTCCACCTGTATCCCCAAGTCTCTCATCACACTTTCAGTGTTTAGTGTACTGCCACCTATGTGGTAATTCATGGGTATATGTTTTTTCCCAAAGGGGATAACTATACATTTCTTGGCATTAAGCTTGAGCCCATGGCTCTGGCACCAAGCATCTGTTTCTGTAAGGCCCTTTTGTAGAATATCCACATCATTTGGGGATTCAATAATGGCTCCCAGTTTGCAGTCATCTGCAAACTTTGTTATCAAAGTCACTTAGTGTTGGCCTGTACCCTGAAGTACTCCACTTGTCACTTGTCTGGAGCTGGATTTGGATTCGGCTACTTTTACAGTCAGTTCTGTCAGTAAGCCAATTGGCAACCCATCGAGTGAAGTAGGGATTTATGCCCAGCTTAGTAAGTTTATCTATGATTCCAGAGTGGGGGATGGTTTCGAAGGCATTGGCGAGGTCCAGATAGGCTGTGTGGACCGCCTTACCCTCGTCCACAGCTCTGGAGACTGATTCAAAGAAGTCAATCAAGTTCAGGAGACATGATCAGCCCTTCACGAACCCAAACTGGGTGGGGTCCAGTGTTTGAAGGTTGCCAATGACTTTGTTTATAAGTTCCATGATAATACGTTCCATGCCCTGTCTCATTCAAAATAACACTAGCTATGCTTGCATCCAAATCTTGTTTGGGTGACACTGTATATTCAAACTGTTAGCCAGTATCTTTGCTGCAGAGAAAAATAAATATATCTACAGTGATCTTGGGACAGAGCCCCAAAGTAAAATTGGACAAAACCTTTACAGCTACTTTTCAGCTCAATCTTGGAATAAACTTCCTTTGGCTATCGGAAATATCAATCATCCACATACATTCAAAACTTGTGCTAAAACCTATCTAAGCAGTACATCAATCTGTCCCTGTACCTTTCTGCCCTGACTGACCACCCCTTACTCTTCACCTTCCTCTCACCTAATTCCCGTTCTCTCCTCTAACCCTACTCATAAGTTGTACTTTGACTAGGTCCCATCTGAGGTCTAGCTTTCTATTCTACGAGTTTGTAGCTATCTCTTCAATTACAGCGAATGAGCTGCATGTGTTACCAATGTAACTTGGTACTTACACTCTGAATTGTCCTTGACTATTTGATGTCAGAATGTATTTACTCTCTGGGTTTTGTTGATCATGTACTCACATTATGTTAATTCATTTTTATAACTTTTATAATTTACTGTATCTTGTTTTGTTTCTACATGCGTTGTGTAACTGTAGAGCTTTTCTCCCCAGGCCTCTGCTGAAAAAGGGCTTCGGCTCAGTTGGACTAACCCGGTCAACAAATGTCAAATAAATAATAAATAAATAAATAAATAAATAAATAAATAAATAGGAATTGGTCTATTTTGCCAAAAGCAATCCCTTTGATTCAGGGTGTATTTCTTCCTTGCAAGGAGGAATAGAAAATATCAGACTATCTGACTGCCATTGGCCATTAGTTGTGAAGCAACAATGAAGATCATCCAGTGAGTTTCTTTTAGGCTCAAGTCTCAAAAATGTAGAGTAAAATCGAAAAGTTAAAAAAATGAGACAAAAACTCTGTCACCACTTTTTTCTACACAAGCAAAAACTCATTTATTGAAAAAATATCTCCCAAAATACCCAATTGCTGAATGACTTGACATTTCCATTTTTTTTCTTAACCAAAACTATGGAATTTTATCAGACTGACTCTACAAGCTGACAAAAAATGAATTATCCACAAACTCACATGATTAAAAGCATCTTATCAGAAATTAAAAAAAAAAAAAAAAAACGAATACATTAAAATGAAAATTGAAGTTTCTGTACTGTTCTCAAAAATTCATTTAAACTTTAAAACTTTATTAAGTTCTATATTTAAGTGTTTAGCTACAAAAAAAGTCTGCCAATTATACTCTCTACAGTCCAGTAAATTATTTTGCCTCTACCGTGTATTATTAATTTGAATTTTTCCAAAATATAAGACACCCATTTCTTACATTTTTTTTACACTTCATGGCAAGCTTGGCCAAAACATTATTTCTGTCTTTTTTTCTTTATGCTAAAATAATGCTCACATGTCCAGCTGCTCAATCGTCTTGTGCTCTCCCCTATGGAATAAGCAGTACATCCTGATCATTTAGTTAAATGCAGAACAATGTGGGAATCAATCCACTGGATCATAAGCCCCAGAGGTGACATTGCTAAAACATCACAGAGAGTTAACAAAAGTGGCATTAAGAGTAACCACCACAGACATGGTAACTTTTGTGGCTTTTATGTATATTTTCATAGATCTTTCCAATTTCATGTTTTATGAAAACAAGAAAATAGACCACCTGGCAGAGGTTGAAGAATATATGTTATATACTATACCTTACAGCAGTCTTGAGTTTAATTACCATGTTCTATATTTGTTTACTGTTCAACTGTAAACATATCATTTAACCAGATGATGCACGTAGGCTAACATGAACTGGTCTCATGTGGACTAGTAGTCTATCCCAATTAACAAACTTTTTTTTTTGAGATCATGATTCTAATTTAAAGTAAAGAATGGACTAGTCCCTATGATTTGTTCTGCATCTTTAGCGGAATTCAAAATACACCGGATCCTTTTTTTTTACAATATTCATTATGTCATTAATATCCTGTTGGTCAGGGCCAAAGACTTGATCCTATTCAAAGCTTCTATATTACCAACAATACATTCTTCTATAAAATGTTAGTTAAAGAACATAAGTATAGACACATTTGCACTCACAATTGTATGAATATTATATACCATCATCAACCCCATTTTTCTACATGAGAGTGAGGTGTTACATCAACTGTTGTTAACCTCTCTCAATTCACTGCTGCTCTGCTACCTTTGACAGTCATGCCTGTCGCATAGAGGTCTTCTACCACTCAATCCACCCGTTGCTTTACTGAACATGCTCAATTCCACTTGCCTTCTTCCTCTCACTCCCAAATCTAATTCATCAAATTGTCTTCTGCTTTTTTCCTGGAAATGAATCCAAATCACTGTAATCTGTTCTCTTTGACTTTCTGTGCAACTGGAGCTACTTTGACTTCTGCTCTGATGTCATCATTTCTTCATCTGTCTCATGGTGTGCATCCTACTGCCTGTCTCAGGCATTTCATCTCCATCACCTACATGTTCCTTAGCTGTTATACTTTCGTTGCCTAGGTTTCTGTGCCATAACAAAATCAGTGGTCATGCCCATGTTTTGTACACCTTACTTTTCAGCTTCTTGTAAATTTTCCCTTCTAGCTCAATTTTTCAGATTATTCTGGATTCCACCATTTGTTGCCATGACAACTGTCTTGTTACACTCAGGTTTATCTCATGTGCCTCCAGTTTTGCATTCCATTCCACTATCATTTGCTGAAGTTCCTGTTCAGCGTCTGCCTGAAATGCCATATCATCTAAATACAGCAGCTTTGTTGATCTATCCATTCTAACCTGTTTGCTGCTTTTGTCCATTACCAGTATGAACAGCATCAGGCTCAGAGATGAACCCTACTGCACCCCAATCCCATTGGGAACCCCTCTGTGTGTCTGAACACTGTTCATATGTTATTTAGCTCTACTGTTATGCAAATGTTTTTTGCATATGATGGAGCTTTTCTCCCCGGGCCTCTGCTGAAAAAGGGCTTTAGCTCAATCAGACACTCCCGGTCAACAAATGTAAAATAAATAATAAATAAAATATGTATGTCATTGGGTCCTTGTACATACTCTGCACTATTTCTACCAGTGATTACAGAACTTCAACCCATCAAAGGACTACCTAAATCAGCTTTCTTAAGATCTTGTCAAATGCTTTGTCATAGTCTATGAATGCCCACTCTTTCCTCATTTTAAGTTTCTTTTCCAGTGTCTGTCTCACAGCAAACATTGGATTGGTTTTGCTGCATCCTGATCTGAATCTGAACTGTTCATCTCCCATCTTACTTTCTACTACTCTGCATATTCATTTATCAAACACCCTGTCCAGTACTGATATCTCTATGGTGTGTGACCATGGAGTTGATATATATAATTTAGGGTGATGTGGGGAGAGCCCCCCCACATGGGATGCACAGTGGGACAAGATATTTTGCACTCTTTAGATGTTTCTTCTCATTAGTTTTTGATATTCATCTTTCAGAAACTGGTCAACAGAAGGAGAGTCAAAATATGCCGCAAAAAACAATAAAAAGTATAATTCCACAGTTGAAGATGACCAAGCCGAAAAGATGTTGTTAAACTGTCTTTAATGGACGTAACAAAAAATATAAAATGAACATCAGCCAAAATTCAGTCAAGCGCTTTCGCCTGGTTAGGCAACTTTGTAAGAGTCATACACAGTCTAGTTCTAGACTTGGCACACACAAGTGTGGGGCATGCAAGCAATGTCCTTTTATTATTAATGACAGTAGTCTGCACATTGTTTCAAGGGGATATAAATTCAAAGCATTTGGCTATTACAACTGTGGGGCTAAAGGTGTCGTTTATCTTGGAATATGCACCCAGTGTCTCAGTTTTTACATTGGTAAAACTGAGAGATCTTTAAGGAAAAGAATTTATGAACATCTATATGATGTTTCAAAGAAGAAAGACACAAATGCTTTGTATAAGCACTCTTTACAATGCCCCAATATGCAGCTGAAATTTATGGTTTTAGAACAGGTTACACAGAACCCAAGAGGGGGCGACTGGGAAACATCTCTGGAATACAGAGAATTGTTGTGGCAATTGAAATTAAATGCCACTAAGCCCCCTGGGCTTAATGATAATGTTAGTATTGTAAATGTGCTGAAGTTGAGGAGGGCAAGATTATAACATCACAGTATAAATTATAAACGTGAAGTACAACACAATTTTTTACTACAGTGCACACATTACTACATTATCAGTAGTCAATTTTTATAAGTATTGTATTTCACTGCATGCTTAGGTCAGGTACTGATTATGTTTTACTTGAATACGAATTTGCAATTTTTAATATATATTTTTTAATATTTTTTTTATATATTTTTATTAGTACGTGAACACACTTTTTATTCTGTGTATAGGCATGGTTTTAAAACACGTACATATTTTTGATTTTTGCAAATGCTTGTTTTCCATACAAGATACCAAGGTTTACATAGTTTTTTATGTGAGGGTATCTTTAAAATAGAATCAATTGAATTTGTAGTTTGAATTAATTGCTTGTCATGTAACTAGTTTATAAGTATATAAAGTGATTTGTTTTTTCAGTTTACATCTTGATAAAGCCTGGTACTAACCAGGCGAAAGCGCTTGACTGTGGCTGATGTTCATTTTATATTTTTTGTTACGTCCATTAAAGACAGTTTAACAACATATTTTCGGCTTGGTCGTCTTCAACTGTGGAATTATACTCAATAGAAGGAAAGCTCTTCTGTCCTTCAAGGTCACCTGCATTTTGTGTGACAGCTTATAACGTACCTGCTGACATGCAATTATTATCATACACAGCCTTAGCACATATTCCTTATGTGAGTGTATAACTTGCCTACTTGTAATCAGCATCAAGACGTATGCATCTTATACAGCAGGCAGATGACAAGTAATCTGGTAATGGAGATTTGCATGTGATGCATGTGAAGCATACTTAATGTATGTAAAGTATAAGGCATGGCACTTTGACTCCAACTATGTATTGTCTTCACAGAATTTTATAAATGGTTAATGCTACTATGCTTTTGTGTATAAAGTCTGAAAATCCACTGGAAGTGTAAGATTATAAAAAGAAATATAGGTTTATTGCTCCAAACAAAAATAAAAAAGGTAGCACAATTGGCTTGGCATAGTATTTACAAGTGTATATACAATATGTACAACACCTTAATGCAAGGCTTTATAGTCTAGTCAAGTACTTTGCTATTTAGTCAATATGTAACTCAAAAAAACAGAATACTGATTTAGGACAAAAGTTTTTGCAAGTGTGAACAACGGAGAATGCACAAACAGGTGAATGCTCATCTGTGTGAATTACATATGGTTAAATTAAAGTGTAGCTAGTGCAGGTAAGTAGGAGGGCACATTCACTCATACACTTAATCTGGGATATGCATTTCTTTCCATACTTCTATGGGTACCATCAGGCGCTATATCTTCCCTAACTTGTCTAACACCTTGATCATAGATGCTGTGACCTCATCTGAAATTGTCGCTCTCCTTTGTTTCATTTTACTTCTTTCTGTTCTAACCGCTTCCTGAGGAGACTCTTCTTCCTCTTTCATCATAGGCTATATATTGGGCAATACAGCTCCTGTCGAGTTTTTGTAATTCAGAAAGTTACTGGAAGTACTCGTTTCATCTGCCTTTGATGTCCTGTGAGCTGGTGAGCTCATTGTTGCTGGCATCTCTAACGATTGGTGTCTTAACACTAACTTTTTTAACTTTCTGTCTTTGCCTTACAACCTGATAGACTTTCTTTGTGCCATCTGTTGAGTTACTTTCCACTTGCTGGTAGAGTGTCTATGATAACGTCTTATTTGCTACTGCAACTGCTCTCTTGGCCTTGTTGTTAGTCACTATTCCTTCTTAACCTGATCTGTCTTTTCTACATCTCACTTTTTCCTGCACTTTTTCTTTCTTTTTATAACTTCTTCGACTTCTGCATTGCACCACCAGCTTTCCTTATGTACTTTATTTCCATTCCTGGTTTGACTGCATGTCTGTCTTATCATCTTCACATATGCAGTCATGAACCACTGCCATTCTCACCAACTATTTCCTCTTCTTCCTTGAGGTGATAGTCCTGAGTATTTCCTTGAACTCTTGTGCTTTCTGTTCCAGTAAACTTTCAGATCTTTAGTTTGGTCTCAACTGACCTTAGAGCATTCTCTAACTTCTGCTTATAGGTTCATAGGTTAGTACGTTCATAGGTTAGTACTAAGCTAACTGCCCTTGCAAGCCATTTTAAGCCTAACCAATTATCCCTTGTGAGACTCAAACCCTGCACCTTGTGTTTGTAAGGCAAACACTTTAACCATTAGGCCACCCTCCTTATAGTTGAATATGTGGCTACCAGTGTTATGGACTGTGAGACAGCTGTTTCACTGGGGATAGATTTGCAATCTCTGAGTCTATCACAATATCCTTTCCTTACTAAAATAATGTCTACATGAGTTACCAGCAGGTCACCCTTCTATATGATCATGTGACTGCCTCTCTTGCTGATCCATGTGTTGGCCAGCATGGCCTCTTCTTCATTATTTCCTGTTGCTACACCCATGCAGACCCAGGCAGTCCCCATATCCTCTTCTGTCTGTCCTGATATGATTATCCAGCTCCCCAAAATCAGCACCAAACCATGTTGTCCTGCTTTATCTAGTAGGTCCTGCAACTGCTGCCTGAACATGTTATTTTACTCATTATCACACTCCTATGGTGGTGCATAGGTTAAGATTATGAATACTGCCCTGCCTTTATACTGGAATCTGATTGCCATGAGTCTGTCACTAATTCTGATGAAATCCCTTACTGTCTTCAGAAGATTCCCTATCACCACACTTCCCATACCATTTTAAGTCTGCCCACCTTTGAGTAGTAAACTCTAATTCCAAGACAAGTATGTGCTGCACTGCCCTGCCACTTTGTCTTCTGGATATTTCCAGTCTCCTCCTTACCATTATGTCATCCACTTCTACTCTGCGTCCTGTCAGGGAACCTATATTCAGTACAGCAATCCTTACTTCATGCTTTTGCTCAACATAGTTAAACCAGGCTGGGCAACTGGACACTAGCCAGCCAGTAGCTTATTGACCTAGGCCTGCTGGGCTTTATGGTGGGCAAACACTGACCAACAGAGCAACAGAGACCCATTCCATTGTTAAAATGGTTCCCTTTGGCAACGGTAGTAAATGTGACCAAATCACCTGGAGACAACTTTTACACCTAGCTTTAACAAGGCACTAAACCTGTGATCCATGTTCTTCTATCTAGAGATACTGTGCACCACAGCTGATGCCTGACACAGTTGGTCTACACAACTCTTCCCCCAATATGCACCACCTAAACTCTGAACTGATGCTGCCCATAACTTGTTTTCTGTGAGCCTGAGAAGGAAAACCTAGCATGTTTTTTGGAAGTGGGAGGAACCCCAAAGAAACATGGGTAGAACATGAAAATTCCACAAAAGAACTGCCCAAAGGTCAGGATCAAGCTCTGTGCCTTGTGCTTGGTAGGCAAAGACCTTAAGCTTTATGTTAACTATTCTTGTATGTTAATGAGAATTGCTGATATTGAATGTTGTTTTGGGGACACTGGGCAGTGGAGAGACCCAAGGGCAGGGAGGATATAGCCAAGTATGGCCCTAGGGAGACCCAGTAGAAGGCCAAGAGGAAGGATAATGCGAATGAATGGGGTTATGGGGAGTGGAATGGGGAAAGTTGTAGTTTTCTGATTGTAGTGAGTATAACAAACCAGTGTGGTTGATAGGGACAGTATTAGGTTCCCAACTATGAGGATATAGATGAGGATGGCCAGAGCCATATTTAGGCTTTTTAGTGGCCTGGGCAATACATCTATTTGGCTTCCCCATGCCAATTTGAAGCTGAAGACCATAAAAAGTCATCTCAGGCTTGCGAAACCAAACAACCATATTCAGTTAAGCTAAGAGCCACTACAGAATACCTGCTGCACTAAATTGTAACAGGCACTGTTATAGCTCCTTGCTACAGTTCACTGAATCTGAAAAAAAAACAGATATTTTTCTGGCTCTGCAAAGAGCTATTATGCATCATATTAATAAGTCATTGTTAGACTGGATCAAACACCTCTGATAAACTGTATCAAAATGCCATACTACTGCTTGCTATAGTCCCTAATATGCAAACACTGACTGTCATTTAAGAAGCCACGACTCACAGCTGCTGATGCTTAAATGATTGCCAATACTGCTTGTAGGAGGCAATTGTCAGCACAACTATAGTGCATAAAAGGCTAGTGCCTAAAATTACCTAGGTCACTAGAGGGACCATCTTTGTGTAAAAGAGTCAAAGTGGTTGTTCTCCAGGCATCAGGCACAAACCTTGTGGATCAGTTGAGGTTGACTAGTTTAACCCTATGGATGGGCTGAGGTTAAACAGCTAAGAAGAGGTGCAAATAGTACATGCTTGGCACTGAAGAGAATGCGGCCCAGCATAGTGTCTGGTCCCATGGAAGTATCCGAGTAGTACTGCATAATAAGGTTTTGAAACCCTTTTCTTAACTTTTTTTTGTGCATCCACACAGCATCATATCAGATGGAAGGATTTACATTTATTGCCACACTGTTGATAGAAGGATTCTGAAAGATAAGGGCCACCAGACCTAAATTAGAATGGTACCAGCCATTTTCATATAAAATCAAACTAGGAAAATTCTTACAGACTGTTTTTAAAAAGACATAGTTCTCAGTGCATGATTATTTAACTATTTAAAAAATATCAGAGGTACTTTCTTCCTGAAAAATACTGTTCTGCAGCAATGTTGGATGTATGACCATTAGTAACAGCAATTGTTTTTTGAAGTAGAAAACAGATGCAATAATGCAGACACATATATTACTTATTTAAATAAATGATACACGTAAGGTCAGGCAAAAATATTGTCCACATTTTGTACTTCAAACAAAATTACAGTTGATTCTTGCTTTTACTCCATCTAGGTAGTATGACTTCTTCCTGAGAAAATGTGTTGTTCTGCTGAAATAATTGCAGAAAGTTCAAAGTTGCATAATCAGGACCTGCTACATGTTATATGGGAATACTGTAATACGCTTCCTTCATAGTTCTTAACTTGGGGCTACAAGTTCCTTTTGCTGTGCTGACTATTGGTAAGGAAGGTCTAATATACATTATTTATGAATAGCTTTCTTCTAAATGCACAGCTATCATATCATCCTCAGCAATCACCTGTGCTTCTACCCCCCCCCCCCAAGTACTCACCATACTTATCTCTACAAGTATATAAGTCCTATGTTCACAGCTCTGCATACACACACATATATAGCTAATGTACTGTATCAGTGCTCTCACTGTTTGGGCACAAACTAAAGGAGAACATGGGAGACAACTTATATAAAGGCTGGACTGGCTGTGCCAGTCAGTGTGTCAGGAAAAGTTTGCATGTAGCATAGATGCTTAACTTGTTTCCACATGTCTTGATACAGTAAGATAATTTATACTTCACCTTTGTTTTAATTATGATGAAGCATTTTACCTAAACTGAACTTCTGAGGTCTTATATAACTGTTTATTACAGCTGTGTGAATAAGTAACTTTAGTCTTCTTCCTTTATCGTATATCTGAAACCCATGTTATGCTTAGTTACTTCAACAATAGCTTTATATAAATTTGTATGGAATTAGTTTGCCTGTTTATACCATGATTCTACTCAAGTCCATGAAATAATTTTGTTTTTGTTTTGCTTGGTTTGGTTTTGCCTGCGTTGTTTAATTAATTACTTTATGGCCTGTGCCATAGCTGAAAAATGTTCATTGTGAGTTGGGCTACCTACGTGGTTAAGATTAGTAGATAAACAATAGTGCCCTTTCTTCCCTATGTATCTTTTAAACCATCTTATGTCTATAGAATACTATACTTTTATACTTTATGTCTTTAGTTATATAAGTGGGAAATTAGATCAGGCTAACTGGTTAATGTTGATAACTGAAAACTGGCTAAGGGGGTAATACATTACTTCAGTGAAATATGCCAAAATTAAGGGGGTTAATATAATGGTTAATGTGTTATCTCACAGATATAAGGTTCATAGTTTGATTCTCACCTTTAAAAGGGAACTTGGCTTGACTTAAAATGGTTTAGAAGGGCAGCTGACCTAATACTTACCTAGCAACCTATGAAGTTCTCCAAAGTGCTTTTCAAAAAGAACCTTCCTAGTACAGAAGTAATGATGTTATCTTTCATTTCAATAAATGCAGCATTATCCAAACTGAATAAAATGGATACAAATTGTGAGAGTAAAATAAATGGTCAGGTCATAAAAATTATATCAGAAATAATCTGAAGAATTCTGGATTGCTCGGTGAAGGTGATAACCAGCATTTGTATTTTTAATAAATGATATGAGAGTTTACTCATACATCAGCATTACATGTGTTTGTTTTTCTTACCTAAGGATGATAATACAAATCATTTTAAGCTTTCAAAAGTATGTAGGTACCAAAGTCACCAAAGTAAGAACATCATATTCATTCCATGGATATCATACTACCACCTAATATCGCACTGATATGCCATATTATTGAATATAACACCACATTCTAGAGCCTTCAAATAAGCCACCTGAAGCAACTTTTGGGAAGTTAAGATCCCTTATTAGTGCTGCTAAGCCAGAATTATAAAAAAGGAGTTTAAGTAACTGTAACGATTTTATATGTGCTTCTTGTCTTACTATCACAAGAGCAAGAGCCAAAAGTCTAAATCCTGACTAAAAATGAATTACAATTCATATTGAAAAACAGAGAATTCTGAAACTCACAGGAATACCTTTTGAGTATTTTTGAAAGAGGTCTTTGTCCTGCAACACCTCCTCTATCCCCCCATAACCTTCATATATATTCCGTTTAAGTTAGACTTGCAGTTCCGCTGTTCTGAGAATCGCAGATGTGATCCATAGAATTTCAGCAGGTACACCTACGTCTTATAGGTTACTTAGAGCTAACTTCTACCTATTCTATAAAGCAATGTCTGTTCTAGTTCAGCTTGAATGATTATTTTGGGAATATAGTTCTGGGGATCTAACAACAGATAAAAGAACAAAATTCTAAAAATAAACATCAGTAACAGAAAAAAGTAACAAACACATTATTCAATGCCTTACAAGATTATGGATTAAGCTTCCCCTCATAATCAAAATAAGTAATTATGTTTCATCAAAAATAATCTTAATGCATATATGAGAAGTAGAAATATTAAAATGGGGCTTCAACAATCAAGGTTCTTAAAGGTTAATAGGTCATAAATAAACTTATCGATCATGTCTGCATTTCATTTACGTGATTTAAGGTTATCATGTTTAGCTTGAATCCAGGCCACTTCTAAAATGATCATTTAATGACTAAATGGACATACACATCTGCAAAGTTCCAAGAAAGAAAAAAAAGATTACACGGCAGAATGGGCTGGAAACTTAAAATACATGTGCTGTATATATCTTATATAGACTTCTGTGACTTAATAAACAATTTTCCCAAAAAACAAAACAAAATAGAGTAAAATAATTTTTCCAGTATTGATTATGTTTTTCTATGAAATCTATAAATTCTCAGACTTCAGACAACTTATTTGAAATACTTTATATTTGGGATTTTAGGCTAAAAAGGTAAGTGTCTTCCATACAGCACAATCTACAGGTCATTCATATTACTAGAAACATCTAAGTAATTGCCACATCTCTCATTAATGCAGCTGGTCCTTTGTGAATAAGTGTCAACAAAATTGCTTTTCTTCTTTTTTTCTGGCGTTATCACTTTCAGGATACAATGAAAAGGGAGTTTTATGAGACAAATTCAGGCATTCATTTACTAATGGCACTGCCTTTAGAGAGAGCATCGGGGTGTGAAGATGAAAGAGGTACATTTCTGTTAATACTAGGACTACATTAGCGATATTAACTGTGGTAGTCCACTAAATTCAAAATTAGAGAAAAATGTGTAGCAAAACACCTGAGTAAATGGCATTTTTTAACCATTAGTCTAATGAAATAGTTAACATCTCCAAGAAGTCAGCAAGGAGCAGCATTTAATAAAAGTGCACCCAGATAATCTGCTCAGAAAGCAGCAATGAGCAATGTTTGTTAATGCAGAAGTGACCAATATAAATCAGCTTTGATCATAGTATGGAGGTGAGAAACTAATCATGTGAACCTCTAAGAAATGAACACAGGGCTTGATAATACCATTTTATTTATAGATGGTTTTGTCTGATTATATTTACAAGCTTCCCTAAAAAGCAGACAGTAACAATACAAGAAAACCAATCACAAATATTACAGGCTAACTTAAATATAAATCAAAAGTTATTAATTTTCATCCATGTATTCATACATATTGGCTAAGTTAAATGATGAAGAAATTAACAGAATGGATAACCATATGTTTAACAGAAATTTGTTTTGATGGCTATGAATTAATGTGCAGCAATATTCCCATCAGAAAGAGTATTGTCAAGTAGCTACTAGTAAAGTAAAATTTTGGCCATACTTCAGTCCTGAAACTACAATTGCCATGAATTCTCATTTTCACCAACAAGAATTATAAAGGAGACCTAATTAGTAAAGAGCTCGTTTTCATGCTAGTGTATTTTATTTACTGTTTGATAACTAGGTAAGTGAACTGGTCCACAAACCCCTTTCAGTCATGATCTGGGCACAGAAGCAAAATAATGAGTGCAATAACAATATTTTAACATATTTTAGATATTTACAATTTGCATAGGCAGTAATACAATTAGACTCCTATCTAAACATAAGTTGCAATTACTTCAGATTATATGTTGCTACAGTTCACAGGCTAAAAAGAGATTTACTTGAAAAACTAACAAACTGCAAAGGTGAGTACAGAATAAAAGTAAGTAAAGTGTATAGAATCTGATAAGTTCACCTATGTAGGAAAACTAAAGTAGGGAATTCAAATTTAGCACTAAGTGCTGCTGTAAGTGATAAGCCGTTTTGATTATCCATTATTAATAAATAAGCCGTATGCTTGCAGTGTTGAGACATGTAATAAATTAACATTGACTGGCACTACATTCTCTTGATTAGTAGCCTATCTGATGCTTTTGGGGCAATAAGTTTCAAACATAGACCCAAATTAGAATTTATGTCTAATTAACTAAGGATGAGCTACTGTGGTGGTATCTCACATATGTTTGTATAATGCACATCAGTAGTCAATATTTAGTAAAATTAAGGAGAAGGGATGAAACAAGCAGCACAACTGAGTTAGAATGCAGTCTCAAAGTACAGTTTACATGTATAAACAATTTAAAACCATAGACAGGTAACTAGAAGTTTTAAGCATGTCACAGCCATATTCTGCTAGCTGAAATACATCCAGCGCAACCATGAGTCTATCCTACTAGGTGTATTTAATATCTGAATAAATTTCCACCATTTCATAAGAAGTGTAAAAACATAAGAATGAAAATGCTTTTCTGCACTGTGTCTTACCTGTGGAACGTTGGAACACTAATGCCAACATGAACATTATCAATTTAGCTTTATTAAATTCCCAACGATAATTTTCAAGAAGGAGCACACGTGATAGCATCCTTGTTGACTTTATTTTTACAGTACAGTATTAACTCTCAGATCTTCTGACTGCACCCCATTGGCCACTTGTTTCTGTCTTTTCCATTTCATTTATTTCGCTACTTTTTTTTATCCTGGTTTTATGTCATTTCTCTCCTCAGTGTGTAAAGTGGAATGTACTTGGCAAATAACACAGCTGATATATTCTGAGTTTCTCCTCTAAATATCTCTTTAGTGTCTCTTCATCATTCACTACATTCTAAGATTAATGCTAACCTAATCGTTGAAGACTTATCTTCCTGTTACTTTCATATAGACAGGGTGGTTTGTTTGTTTATCTATAAAGATTGTGTTATTTTAGCGCAGCCCCATGGCACAATGGGATGAATCCCTGATTGTGACCCAGACAACCAGGTTTTGGTTACTGGCACAAGTTCTGGTAGTGCCGAGCTGGGAGGAGTGGCATGCGAGACCTTTGGTAGCTCATCCTGGCTCACCACTTGGTGGACACTTAGTGGAAGCCCTCGATATTACACCCACAGGTACACGCTAACTGAGCATGTGCTGCAGAGTGGTACAGCACAGCTGCCAGGAATACTCCTGTGGTAGCAGACATGCTTCCTGAGTGAGCAGCAATATGTAGAACTCAAGGGAGCCACTAAAAGTTGCTGAGTGTGCAGGCCGCTCTGTTCTCGGTTGGGCATGAAAGCAGGCCTTCTCTCTACTGTCTGACTCTTAGCAGAGGTAGAATGATTTGACTAATCAGTCTTTCTAGGAAGGAAGAAATACATTGTAAGACTCCTGCCTAGCCAGGGGCTACCTGGTCCTTTGCCCCAATGGAATTAATAAGCAAAATAGGTATACATAGAGGAGCCATCAAATTCTGTCTGTATTGAAAGGCCTCACAGCACCCCTGGGCTGCCTGTTAATTCACTGTAACTCCTATTCTGCAAGACATTATTACTTGCATTTTGCATTTCTTTGCTGTCAACGCCCATCTTAGAAGTCTCCATGTTCAGTCAAGTCCTGGTGAAAAGGCTGAAAAAAAACAGGAAAACAAACAATATGTAAGTGCTGAATAGAGCAACTCAACACTACAATAAAGTAGTCTGTGACTGAAAAATGTAAACTAAAAATAGTGAGAATGGAGAACACTGGACCACGTAAAAGTACAAATCCAGAATACCAAGTGGTGTGATTACACAAAGTCCAGTATTTTCCATTATCACTTGATACTGCTACCACCACTAAAAATGATAAAAGTAAAATACGTTCCATTATCACTGGTCATATCTGTTGGCTGTTGGTGACATTATTTAGAAAAATTCTTATCAGTGAATGTGTAACATGTCCTTCAAATGTGGAACAGTGAGGAGAATGACTTTTTAAGACACAAAATGAGGAACAGTCCTCATAATGAGGTACACTTGAGAGGTATGAGTAACAATAATGGGTTTTCTGCCCATTGTTTCCAGTTTTGCCATGTGGATGAGATGATATGGAGCGGCTCATACATGTTACGCAACTGCCACAACATTCTGAGAGCTATGCAAAAACACTGGTGTGATCCAGTGTTGTCTATTACCACCGTAAAAATACTGTATAAATAAAAAAATATTTACTAAGATAACACTAAATATTAAGACACTAAAACACAAACATGCATAGCACAACATTAGAAAATTTTACAGTAAGTACAAATACTTACTGAGTAATACAAGCACAAATTATAAACTATCTTAGAATAACATGTAAAGCCAAGTGATCTAGTTAGGTTATAAAGGCAATTCAGAACTAATATAGATAATGTTGGGACACTTTCTATAATGTAGTCTAGTTTGGTATTAGTTCTGCAATATACCAAAAACAAGTAATCTCCGTGGTATCCCTGATGTCTCAAACAGCCCACTAAACTAGTATAATGGGTCCAAAAACAAAACTGTAAGATACTTCTCTGTGTGGAAGATTTTCAATCCATATATATCTAGTTACTCACTGTATATGAATCAGAACAGTAATGGTAGAAGAAGTAGCAAACTTAAACTCATCCTAAGTCAAAAAATAATAAAAAAATATAATTTGAAATATTATACAGACTTGCTAAGCATTCAAAAGTAATCCAAGCAGGGTAGACAGTCTGTTTCCAGTCGAAAATCCTTTATTAAGTACACAGACAAGCGATCCAAGTAAAACAAAAATAACAGAATAATAGTTTCCTCACAAGCTTTCTAACTATATATATATACTTTTTATCAGGCAAGGGAGTGGTTTATTGCGCTGTGGCATGCGTGTTAAATTTGCATCCCATCCCCCATCAGTGTGACATTCGAGCTGGTCCTACCCTACTTAGTAGCTGTCATAATACTATAACCCTTTAAATAAAATTAATAATGATGTGCTAACTCTTACTTAATCAGATTATTAAGTCTGTGATTTTATCCAAGACAATATACGACATGGCTGGAAATATATAAACCTTAGACCATTTGGCAATCTAAAAATATATATAAATATATACATATACATTTTGTATGGGAGATGGGATGTGAATTTAACATGTATACCAATACACTGTGTTTTACAGCACAATAAACCACTCCCTTGCCTGATAAAAAGTATATATATATATATATATATATATATATATATAGTTAGAAAGCTTGCGAAGAAAATATTATTGTTATTTTTGTTTTACTTGGATTGCTTTTCTTTGTACTTAATAAAGGGCTTTTGACTGGAAACAGACTGTCTATCCTGCTTGGATTACTTTTGAATACTTAGTAATTCTGTATAATATTTCAAATTATATATTTGTTATTATTTTTTTTACTTAGGATGACTTTGTGCTCGCTACTTCTACTACCATTATTTGATCTGTGCAATATACAGTGATTAACTAGATATATATATTTTAAAAATCTTCCACACAGAGAAGTTTCTTACACTTAGCTCTCCAATATAAACTATCTACTGTAGCAGATCCATTATATATTTTAGCCATAACATATATCAAGACATATAATGGTTATATTAACCCAAGGTATTTCATGGTGCACCTCGTACAAATCATTATCTTAAGAAATGCACCTTTATGTCAAGTTAAATGTATGGTTTCCAGATATATGCATCTTAAAGTAAGAGGGAGTTTGTCCCACAGTTTACCAACCTGGTTAGGGTAGCTGGAATCAACATATCTGTTTGCACATTTAGAAATATTGATCAAGCAACTGGTAGGTGTACTCTTGCTGCAGTGTGGGCATTGTAAACACATCATCTATGACAGGACACTTGGCAGCTTGCAGTAGTTTCTGATCTAATTTTAGCAGTGCTGAGGAAGGCTGTTACACGAACTCTGACTGCTTTAGGTGGTAGAGAGCTTTACAATGATGAACTCTACTGTAACAGCAGCAGCAAACGTAGACATCTTGTTACATCCTTGTTAAGGTTCGTGCAGTAGTTGAGACTGCAAGTTAGTATAAATATGAGCAGAGTATAAAAGAGGCTAAAGTATATAATCCCAGCAGACTGCCTAACTGAAGGAGTCAAAAATCATTTGACCCTATTAAGATGGCCCAGATTTTGAAACTGCTTCCCTCTTGATTCTTAGCTGTCTGTCATTTATTGCAGTCAATAATTTAAAGGAATAAACTTCCTAAATAATAAAGTTATCAGGCATGGAAATGCTAATTCTATCTGTTGCTGCATGACAGGATACAATTTCATGAAATCTGCACTGCTTACAGAAGAATTGTTTAGCTTTACTTTATGAAGTCATGTGGCAAATAGAAAACAAAATAGACATTTTGACTGACGTAACAGGCAAAACCTATAGGACTAAAAGCAAGATAGAGGCTAACTTTTCTTTAAACTTTCACATTCTTTTTGAAGACATATTTATGCTGAGGTGTCAGTAGCATGGAGCGTGTACGAGTGCAGAGGGCGTGTCTGAGAACAGAGCTCTCAGAATAAACACGCCCCTGCAATGTAGAACAGCCGAAAGTAGTAAGAAATGAGCGAGATCACTCATAGGTGTCAACATATCCCCACCAACAGTTCTCCATGTGTCCAACAGCAACAGTACATAACAATCAAATGAAGTAACCCCTTTATTTTTTTTTTTAATCTGAGTACAGCTAACTGTAGGTGCGCAGGTGTGCCCATCGCTTAGCTACAGTTAAAGCAGCTTAAAAGGCTGAAGAAGATAACAAGGAAGATATATGAAATGAAGCAGCACAGCAATAGTGTAGTGGGCAAAGCATTCGCCTAATGAGCAGACATTCCCAGTTGGAGTCCCACTGCAGCACAGTCTATTTTACATGGCAAAGCACATTATAACCAATATTTTTGTTGCAAAACTCACTACATAACATATATTTATGAACTAGTGTACTGCAGGAAATGCACATGTGAAGTGTCAGTGTCATAATGAATAAGGCACTAGTAAGCAGGTTTAAGCACAAATAAGCAGTAGCAAGCATATGTAAGCAAAAGTAAGCATGTTTAAGTGTGTTTGTGTGGGGGTAAGCACTGTCTACACAGGTTAAGCAATTCAGAAGCTAACAGAGTATAAGAAACTGTAACCAGAGGTTAGCAGTGCTTAGCTCTGTGCAAACCCACTTACAACTGCTTTAAAGTGCCTTAATCACTCTGTATCCAACGGCTCATGTTCTGCCCAACAACAAAATAAACAGCATCTGCAAGTCTTGAACCCATGACCCTGCACACCATAAACAAAGTGATTTGAAACTAAGCCATAACAGATATATATAAATCTGATGTTTTCAGAAACGTATCATCCAGCCCAGTCATGCAACAGTACAGAGGATGTATACCAACATCTAGATGTATGTGTGTGTGTAAATATATTAATATCTAAACAGATACAACATATCTATATATGTGTGTGTATATATATATATATATATATGTGTGTATGTATATTTGGAAATATATACATATATATAAATATATACGAACATATATACATGCAAATGCCTACGTCGACACATATATATCTCTACATCTATATGTCTATATATACGCAGCAAGGTACATATATGTACGCAGATATATATATCTATGTAGGTATATATGGACATAGTCATATATATGTAAGCAGATATATGTATCTATATAGGTATATGTGGCCATACATCTGTAGATAGTAATGGTAGATTAACAAAAACAAATATGTCCACATGTACCATTAATGGGGTTGAGAGGCTCCAAACAATATATGTCTTGTATGAATAGGCATACCCCCCTACAGCCAAACATGTCCACCCTGCAATACACTATCAAGTGTTGCAGATCCCATAACCAGGACCTGACATGACATGGGAACAAGATGTTAACAGTAATACATCCCACCTGTATGATGTCAGGCTGGTATTGGTAACATATCATGCATTACAGTCTGGCTCCCATAGGAAATGTAAAATGTGGAAGCTATTAACATTCCCCAGGATACATATACACAGACACATATATACAGAAACAGATATATATATATATATATATATATATATATATATATATATATATATTTACATAAATAAAGATATACATGTGACTACACATACACACACAGAGATATGTATAGTAAGATACATATGTAGAAGGTGCACAAAATATGAAACAGCCACTATGCCTATAGTTCACACTTGAACAACTGGACACTGTGTGGGCCACCCATACAAATGACAATCATTGCCTGCAACATATACCCACAGAGAGGTCATAGGAAAAAATACCACACACAGGTTTAAAGAAATGGAAAACCTTTGTGTACTATTACAGTTCTACATACTATTGCTACTGTAATTGGGATTATCTTCACAGACATGGTGTGTGTGTGGGAGCTCACATCTGCTTTCCACATGTGTGCCAGTGACTACTGACAGACACCCTAAGGACATCATAGTAAAGTACTGCTGCTAGCACGTACTGCCCCTGTCGACTGCAGCAGACATATTAGCCAATGTGTGTGGACATTCTGACACACTCTGTACTAGAGGTATACACAGAACCCCTTAGTGCAAAACATGTGTACCATGCCTGACAATATGGATGTTAACAGCCATGTAGATGGGTATAGCACATAACGACTGATATACATATGCCACCATAGGTCATGCATTCATACACCCCTGTCTGGCCTGACACATAATAACCGCTGGTACAGGGGTGCCATGGCCACATACTACCCACTCAATATTGACATACATCTGTACAGCATCCCACTGCTCTGTCTGACATACATGACTATTAAGGGGGGTCCGACAGCAGTACATCTGACAAGTATCTGCACATGACATCTCACTGGGTAAGTACACTAAGATGCTAGGCATGTAACAATGCACTGTGCAGGCTACAGGCAGACTGGCTCAACACTGGCCTACATCTCCTATGGGGGAATGCACATGTACCTGTATATATAGCAGGCTGTATAGGCATGTCACAGCACAGGGACAGATACACCTGTGTGAAAGTGCATAACCACAACCAATAAGAACACAGCCACAGTCACATATGGCAAGCTAGCATAATATTACAGTATATGGACTATCTGTTCATCACCATCCTCATATGTGCCACTCACACACTAACCCTACATATACTGGGCTGCTGCACAGTTTGGTCTGATGGTTGTCTGTGGTATGGGACATGTGTGTGTATGGCCCTACAAACATGTAAGTCAATACGGTAACATACAGTGGAGCAGCATGTAACATCAGATAGGACAGGACCTAGGACGATGACAACTACCACAGTCTGTACACAGGCCAAGGTACATATTAACAATACACACACTGTCGACATTCACCATAAGTACACAGACCTCAGTACTGTACAACAACCATGGTATGTCCAGATTATGTCATCAAATATAACCCCTACTGTACATAACATGTGTAGCAGTCTGATATCTCACTGGCTTGTTATCAGATAGGATGACACTAATTATGGTGTACAGCACATATGCACCTCTTACTGCATGACATATATACAAAGATTGACTGAGTTGCAGCTGGAAGCACATACACAGGGCCAATATTGACACATTGTGTGATAACATCATACAGTTACTGTTATAACAGGGTTTGTTGCAACATATGTTCTATGAGGAATATGAAGTCAGTAACTGTCATGGCTTTCACCATCTACAGACTGCAATCCTCACACTACCTTCTGCAGTTCACAGATACATGTTCGTGGGTAACACATGACACCAAAGGCACCACACACTGCCCAGTCTGCAGATGACCCTACAGATGGGGAGTCCTCATAAACATACAGCTGACATGGCAGGTATTAGTACATGTAGGACAGCCATATCTGCACAAACCCTGTTAAACCAACATTACTTTGAATGTAGTACAGCAGCCCTTACAGTCTGTAGTCAGGTCAGGCACATCCCCCTCCTGTGTGTTGGCCTGTTTACACAGTGTATGTTGTCAGAGGTAAATCCCCACTCCATCTGAGATGCTGTTTGCCAAACAACAGAACAAGTTCCTGCTCACAGTGAATGAAAAGGACCAACACAAACATGATGTTCCTAGATATTTGGAGTGTGTTTCCATGCAATTGGACATGGGAATGTTACCACAGCTGTTCCACATGCAATCAGCTAGGGGAGGGCTGCAATTCTTGCAGAGGCCATCAGCTGATCACATTACCTAAAATACACATGCTGCTTCCTAAGAAAAGCAGGTATAGATCTCCACATCCACCAGTGAGGGAGTGAGAGAGGTAGACAGATGCATCTACAAGTCAGGGAGGGGTGGGAGAGTAAAACCTAAGCATGTTTGTTTCACATACCTACCAGCACAGGGTATCAAACCCCTGATGACTATGTAGTGCTATCACAGTCCTATGCTGCTGTTGGATGTGCCACATAGGCTACTTGTTGTGGATTCTGCAGAACATATATGTGATGGTGAGTTACATCTGCAACAGGGATATGGTAGCTAAACGGTAGGTGATGTTCATGTGCTTGTCCACATGAACATGTGCCAGCGTCAACACAGCCACACTCTCACAGGAATGCACACACATTGACTCACTTAGCAGGGCCAGGGATACAGCTCATCACTAGTGAGATTGCCACAACACATTACTGTACAGGTATCACATGCACCAAATGGGTCATATGGAGGTTATATGGACAAAGGGTATGGGGAGGTGTCTGACATCAGACAGCATGCTTCAGTATGCTACTGGGGGTTGTAGTGAGTGTGGATGTGATCATACAACACACACACAAACACAAGGGTGCCAGTACTGACATGCATGGGTGCATTTCTGCATGGGTATGTGGTGGTCAACTGTGCCAGATGGCTATACAAGGCTAGGTGATGGGTATACCTTGGCATCAGGCCACATGACAATGGTCTGCATTGTGGCTCAGGCTTGTGGTTTCTGCATTTGCCCATACAGGTGGGTATTGTATCCACTATCCAGTCACCTGGGTGGCTACTGCATGTGCCAAATGCTGTACATCACTTGCCATGTATGTGTTCCCTAGTCCATGACATGGATGGTGTCTGGGATGTGCACACCTCCCACATGCATGTGCAGTGACATGTGGAACTGTACCTGGGGTATCGGGCCCATGTTGTGTACACAGATTATCATCAGATGTGCCAGTCTTGGCCACTTGTGGCAGGAACTGGTAATGGACAGCAAGTTAACCCTGCACCTGCATTGATAGCATTAATGGCATTCCCTGGCATCTGTCCATACAGGGCATGTTTTCAGGCATGGTATGTCCTTTGTGGGCCACATTTGATGGCACCACAGGTGTTGTAGTTGTCCAGTGGGGAACATGGGGAAGGTGCACTGTCTGCATGTATGTGTCTATTAGACAGATGGACAGGGTACCATACCCTCTGTAGGCTACTGCAATCACTCTGTAGTTACTATCAGTCACCAGTATGCAGTGTACTACACACATATTGGCTGTTGCCTCGGCATGTGTGTGTGTGTGTGTGTGTTTGTGTGTGTGTGTGTGTGTGTGTGTGTGTGTGTGTGACATGGGTTGAGAGTGTGCTCTGGGTAATACTGGGGTTGCTAACTGTGATTGCCTGGCCATGATGTCACATGTATGGGTATGGATTTGCACTAAAGCCTCTCGGCTATTTCACATCTGTTATCCCTTTACAGTGGACATTGTGATATAAGGCCACCATAAAAGACATTTGCAAATCCCGCCCCACATTAGGCCCAGGTCTCACACACTCACACACACACACCTGTCATGTCTGGGAGTTGAACCCCTATCTAACTAGTTTATTACACTACAGCACTACGCAGTTGTAGTACATTGGAGCACTCCTTCCCCAAAGGTGTATTTCACATTGGATGACATCAGCAGGACTGCCAAAGTAGGCCATTGGACATGTACTGAGTGTGACTAGCCTAAAATGCATTGCTCCCTACACAGACATTGAAACACACACAAAACATCCACAACCAACATGTGTGGGTATTGAACCCCTAACAGAGGTCTATATCACACTACAGCAGTATGCAATTATGGCACGCACTATGGAGATTACTAGGTTATATACTTCCCAGAGGTGTATGTCTAGGTGGATGACATCAGCAGCCTTGCCAAACAGAGCATACAAATTGTATGGCGTGTGATTACCCCACACAAGCATTGCTCTCTACACAGACAAGCACACAAGTACACACGCAGTTGCCATGTCTGGAAGTAGAACAGCTACCGACCTAATTTATCATACTACAGCCATACACAGTTACAGGATGTGCTACAGAGGTTACTGGGCTACAGTGTCCCAGAGGTGTATTACTAGGTGGATGACATCAACAGCCTTGCCAAAGATGAGCAATTGAATTGTAGGGAGTGTGACTACCCTAAAAAGCATCGCTCTCTACACAGACACAGACCCGCCATGTTAGGGATTAGAACAGCTACCTAACTAATTTATCACACTACAGCAAGTCGCAGTTACAGAACATGCTACAGAGATTACTGGGTTATAGCTACCCAGAGGTGTATTTCTAGGTGGATGACATCAGCAGCCTTGCCAAAGATGAGCATTTGAATTGTAGAGAGTGTGACTACCCTAAAAAGCATTGCTCTCTACACAGACAGTTGCCATGACTGGGAATTGAACTCCTACCTAACTATTTTATCACACTACAACAGTATGCAGGTACAGGATGTGCCAAGGAGATTACTGGGATACATCCTTCCCAGGGATGTATTCTAGGTGGATGACATCAGCAACTTTACCAAAGTAGAGCATTTCAATTGTAGGGAGTGTGACCACCCTAAAAAGCATTGCTCTCTACACAGACAGACACACATGCACACACACAGTTGCCAAGGCTGAGGTTAAAACTCTCACCTAACTAGTTTATCACACTACAGCAGGACACAGGTATGGGACACGCCATGGAGATTACTGGGATACAACTCTCCCAAAGGTGTATTTCACAGTTGATGACCTCAGCAGGATTGTCATAGTGGGGCTATGGGGAGGGCAGTGTGTGTGCATGGGCCATAACCCATTCATCTAGGAGTTAACACGCCACATGCTGGCACAACTTGGGTCATATTCCACATGTACGTGTATACAGCTGCTAGATGACTACTTCCTTGAACAGTCATTTTGCACAGCTGGCATGTGCACCACATACTCTGTAATGCTGACAGATACTGGTGGCTAGTATCTGCAGTGTGTGACATCAGACCCTCATGTGGTTGTGGCCCTTTGGCTGTTTGTTGGGTGGGAGAGCCCTGGATGGCTCCTTGTCACAGTCACCCTCTTCTACACATCTATGTATGTCTACCATTGGCCTATTATAGTGTGTTGTCCTTACATATATGCCTGTATTCCTATCCACTGTGAGTGCAAAGCATGTGTGGTGCATACTGAGGAGTGTCTGCACTAACATCTGCGGCTTCCAGATATGTCTGGTCCACTGGTGATTGCAGAAATGGCCTTCATGTGTTTAAGTGTGTGAGCATGCCCAGTATGACCTTTCAGTATGTTGTTGACTGACATTGCCTTCATTAATTTAAGTGTATGGGCATGCCCAGTATGGCAGTCTGTACTGAATGTGTGGATCGAGTCCAGGTAGTTTGTACTGCAGTACTGACCTTTGTGCTGTACACCTACAGATAGCATGCAGTCTCTGCAGGGTATCTGTCAATCATTTGGCATGGACTGTTACTACATTTCCGCATAGGAATGAGGGGCTCACCTGACTATTTCTACATTTCTACACAAGATTGGGGGGCACACCTGACTGTTACTATATTTCTACTTAGGATGGGGGGGACACACCTGACTATTTCTACATTTCTACACAGGATTTGGGGGGCACACCTGACTGTTACTGTATTTCTACGTAGAATGGTTAGGCACACCTGACTATTTCTGCACTTCTACACAGGATTGGGGGGCCACACCTGACTGTTACTATATTTCTACATGGGACGGGGGGCACACCTGACTATTTCTACATTTCTACACAGGATTGTGGGGGGCACACCTGACTGTTACTATATTTCTACGTGGGATGGGGGGCACACCTGACTATTTCTACATTTCTACACAGGATTGTGGGGGGCACACCTGACTGTTAATATATTTCTACGTAGGATGGGGGGCACACCTGACTATTTCTATATTTCTACACTGGATTTTTTTTGGGGGGGGCACCTGACTGTTACTATATTTCCATGTGGGATGGGGGGCACACCTGACTATTTCTACATTTCTACACAGGATTGGGGGGACACACCTGACTGTTACTACATTTCTACGTAGGATGGGGGGGGCATACCTGACACTTGCACACATTTTCTAGGACTGTACTGGTATGTCGGTTACTCCACTTCAGTCTGTGGTCTTACCTATCGTGCTGGCTAGAGGCATACCAGTGTACTACAGATCTTAGCTTTTAATTACCTACATATTAGTTTCTGATTTCCTACCCTTCAGAGCTGACATCCCACTGCCCGACCTGCTGTAGTCTGTCTGTGTAGGCCTGGGGGGGGGTTACCCATAGGCCTCATTCAGAGGCCATAGCACAGCCTTTGGTTGTGTTTGTCTACACCTGTCCTGCTGGCTGTGACTGTTGTTGGGTATGTGACCCCCCCCAACTGGCATGTGTGAGTCACTTACCTTGTGGGTGTCCCAGTATTGAGGGTGGTGCTGCAGGGCTGCCTATGTTGGATGCACATAGTACACTCCCTACACATGGTTAGGCACAGGTAGTGTAATGTTTGGCATCCCTTCTACTGTAAGTGAGAGTTGGAGAGAGGGGTTATTCCCTGGGTCCCTCCTGTGTCAGTGTATGTGCTATGCGTTGCCTCTTTGCCAAGGCCAGGGCATACTGGGCACTCCTCCTTCTGTCTATTGGGGCAGGCTCAGGTTGTTTCTCCTCCGAGTCACTCTGAGACTGTGCAGGCCTTGGCAATGGTGGGGGGCTGTGTGGCCCTGCCCCATGCTGTTCCTGCTGCAGCTGTTTCCGCAGGATCATATTGTGTAGCATGGCACATACAAAGACAATTTGGATACATGCAGCTGGTGAGTACTGCAAGGCTCCACCGGATGTGTCCAGGCACTGGAACCATGACCTGAGCATCCCAAACACATGCTCTACTATAATTCTGGTCTGTGCATGTGCCTCATTATGGAGTTCTTGTTCGGGTGTGTGTGCATTTCTGATGGGCATTATCAGCCATGGCGTCACTGCGTATCCAGCATCCCCCACTTGGTGACTGTGAGGGATGTCTCCATTGGCAAATCACTGGTACAGCTGCGTCAGATGCCAGATGTGGGAATCATAATAGCTTCCTGGGCAGCCAGCACACACATTCATTATTATGCCCTGGGCGTCGCACATGACCTGGCAGTTGATGGAGGGGAAGCCCTTGTGGTTGATGTAGACCCTACCCCACTCACCGGGTGGTGCTTTGATGCATATGTGCGTGCAATATATAGCACCCACTACCGTGGGGTATTCTGCTATTTGGTGGAACAGTTGCATATTACTGGCCAACGCCTCACGGGTGTTGGGGAAATATACATGCTCACCGGCATGTGCTGACATGGCATCCAGGAACTGAAGTACCCTGGATGCTGATGCCTGTGAAATCCCCATCATATCCCCAGTTGGACTTTGGAAGGTACCTGTAGCTAGTATCCTTAGGCCTACGCATACCTTGGTATCCACTGGGATGGGTTCCCATCTGTTAGTTCTTTGTGTCAGGCGTAGATGGCGTGGATGGCACAGCTCAACAATTTGCTGTAGGAGGTCCCTGTGCTAAGCTAGGAGCAAACCCGAGCCACAGGGCTCCAATTCACTTACAGTATGCCAGGCACCCCCTGATGATGTCACCTAACTCCTAGGCTTGTACCAAGTTGTTTCTACTCTTACCCTGTTGGAACCTGACACACATGCTGGGGAAAACTGGGATTCACTCTCCTTCCCCTCATTTGCATAGGATTGCCTGGTAATGCATAGTTACATGTCTTACACTAAGCCTCCCCCCTTAGCAACCACTACTCACTGGCCAGGTTGTCTTCTGCCTGCCATTGACTTGCATGGCAGAATAGTGATTTTTAGTTAGACTGCTTATTTTAGGTTTATTTTATTATTTTCCCCCTGATCCCATTTGCGCACCACTGACCTATGCTTAAACAGCTGAGATCAGCTAAAAAAAAATAAAAGTTGATTTTTGTATTTATTTTTTTGTTTGCAATGCCAATGGACTTATACTTGGCCATTGGCATGCTTACTACGTGAAATGCAGCCTTTATTTGGGGCTGTCACAGCTCCATTTTGGATTTTGCAGAAGTGTACTCGGTTACTAACCGAGTATATTTCTGCAGATAGCACTAGTCTTGCACGTACTGTTGCAAGCTTCCTGGATTTCAAAATCACCTTATTTGCACTGATTTCACCTGCAAATGGGGTAATTTGCATACTAGGGCTTAGTCCGTGCAAGATTAGTGCAGGAGTGCTCATGCACACCCCTGCAGGCTGTTCCTGGATTGCACGGCAGACATATTGCCTGCTTGAGCTCCTGCACCGATCTTGCACTCCGTGCAAGCTTTTGAGAATCAGGGGGAATACTTATTATTTCAACACAATGACATTACAGAGCTCAGAAATCACAGGAAAATGTTAAAATAATATTGTAGGACAGTTTGACATAAATATAGAAAACAGCAAGACTAATCCGGCTAAATTTCTATCTTACTCTAAGGGAAATACTAAGATCTACGATCCTACTTACAGAGCAATGGCAAAGTGCTAGTGAGTTGATGTGTTCAGGTTCAGACAAAATCTAAAATGCTCTCCTTTCTTTCTGTCCTTAAATTGATAACACAGTACTGCTGAGTCGTTTCAGATTACATCATTCTTAACAGTTCTTTAGTTCCCAGGCTAACAGAAATCCAGAATTTACATTTCTTAGTAAGCTGCACCTATCCAGGAAGCCACAGCAATAAAAGGTATTATACATGTAAAACCTTAGTAATTATCTCTTAAATCAAGAAAATAGAAATTATTTCCTGTCCCAGACATATTGTCTCCAAGATTGAGATCAAACAGTCATAATGCTTGACTTATCACTTTCTTCCAGCAGAGTGCACTGTGCTTATATTTTTGAAGCTCATCATAACATATAGATTAATCATAACATATAGTTCTCTTTACATTTGTAAACCAAGCATGTGGATTATATTAATATTTACAAATGACATAGAATTATCTACAAAATTCTATCTAGCTAAGCTGGCAGCCTTCATATATCCCCCCCAGAGAATTCAAGCTAGTTTTTCAAGTGTCTCTTGAGAACCATTGCTTGATAGGGTTAGGTCTATCTGAGTATACCTGCCCCATTCCCTGTCTTGAGAGTCCATCTGCGTTGGCATTGCTAATCCCACTGCAGTGCTGCACTGACATATCATATGCTTGCAACCCTAGGCTCCACCGTAGCAGCTTGGGATTTTTCTGGCTGGCTCTTTGTAACCATGTTAGGGGATCGTGATTTGTAATACAGTGAATTTTCTTCCATACAGAAAAGGTTGAATTTTCTGCAGTGCCCACACTATGGCTAGACATTCCTTTTCTACAGCTGCATAGCATTCCTTCCTGGATTGGATCCTATGACTGAGATAAACCAGTGGGTGCTCATCTTCCTCCGAAGAAATCTGGCTAAGTACAGCTCCCATGGTTCAAAGCATCCACCTGCACAACCAATTATTTGCTGTAATCTGGACTGGCTAACACAGGGGTACCTCCTAAAGCTTCTTTAAGCTTCTGGAATGCCTGCTCACATGCTGGGGTCCACACTGCCTTATCTGACCTGTTTTTCCATGTCAGGTCTGTGAGTGAAGCAGCTATGGTACTATAACTGGGGAAAAACTTTCTGTAGTAACCTGCTGTCCCTAAGAATGCCCTCACCTGCTTTTTGATAACAGGTGCAGGCCATGCCTGAATGGCTTCCACTTTGGCAGGTTCTGGCCTGATCTTATCACTCCCCACTCTATGCCCAAGGAAGGAGTCCTCTGCCATACCCACCTGACATTTGCTGGGTTTAATGGTCAACCTTGCCCTCTGTAGTCTGCCCAGCACCTCCTTGACATGCTGAAGGTGCTCTTGCTAGAAATGGCTGTAGATGGCAATATCATCTAGGTAAACAAGGCAAACCCTCCTGCTCCTGCTAGGATATGATCTACCAGCCTCTGGAATGTCACTGGGGGATTTTTCATCCCAAAAGGCATCTTTGTGAACTCATACAAGCCAAAAGGAGTTACAAACGCCGCTGACCTCTCTCCAGCACTGGGAGTCAAGGGCACCTGCCAGTAACTCTTGGTAAGATCAGTGGTGTTAAGATACTTAGCCCCACCCAGCTGCTCTAGGGCTTTAGCCAACCTAGGCATGGGGTAAGCATCTGACTCTGTGTGACTATTTAATTTCCTATATTCCACACAGAACCTGGTGCTGCCATCCATTTTTGGTACCAGTACCACTAAGGAGGTCCAGGGGCTGTTGGACTCTTGAATTACCCATAGTTCCAACATTTCCTGTATCTCCTCCCTCAGAGTCTGTTTGACTCTCTCAGGCTCCCTATAAGGGGCCTGCCTAATAGGCCTTTGGGGTCCTGTATCCACCTAGTGCTGCACCAGGTGGGTGCACCCTGGTTTCCCAGTGAACATGTCCCCAAACTGCTGTAACACTGCTCGGATTTCTCAAACCTGGGTAGGAGATAGCTGCTGGGACATTGCTACCACTTCCAATAAGGTTTCAGTCCTAGTCTCATTGAGGAGATCACTCACCAGATCTCCCTCAGACTACTCCTGCAATTCACTGCAAATATTCAGCACAAGGGCCTCCCTATCATGGTAAGGTTTTATCATGTTAACATGGTATAATTTGTGCTCCTGCCTCCTGCCTAGCAGTTCCACCATGTAGTTAACATCACTTACCTTTCTTACCATCTTGTAGGGTCCCTCCCAAACTGCTTGCAGCTTGTTGTGTCTGACAGGAATGAGAACCATTACCTGCTGCCCTGTAGCATATTCTCTAGCTCAAGCATTCCTGTCATACCAGACCTTTTTCTGTTGTTGGGCTTCTGCCAGGTTCTCCTGGGCAAAGCCCATGAGTTCTCTGAGCCTTGTCCTCAGGTTTAGGACATATGCCACAATAGACTCCTTGTGGGATTCACATTCACCTTCCCACTCATCTCAAATTAAATCTAGAGGCCCCCTCACACTATGCCCATACAACAACTAAAAGGGTGAAAACCTGTGGATTCCTGGGGAGCATCTCTGTAAGCAAACAACAGATGGGGCAAATAATTGTCCCACTCCTTCTTAAACTGGTCTGAAAATGCCCATACCATGGACTTGCTTGTAGAGTTTAACCTCTCAACAAGACCATTAGTTTGGGGATGGTAGGGGGTGGTTTTTAGGTGCTTCACCCCACAGCACTTCCACAGACAAGCCAGCAGGTCTGACATAAAAGTGGCACCTTTGTCAATCAGTATTTCTTTTGGGAAACCTACCCTGCTGAAAATCTCTAACAAAGCATTTGCCACCTTTTCTGCCTCAATGGAGGATAACTCCACTGCCTCAGGGTATCTTGTAGCATAATCTACTACCACTAGGATATAATTTTCCCTGTGGAACTTGGGGTAGTCTGATGCTCCACAATATCCATAGCTACCCACTGAAATGGCTCCTCAATCACAGGCAAAGGCATCAAAGGAGCTCTGACCCTGTTTCCCACCTTGCCTACCTTTTGGTACTGCTCACATGTCCTGCAGTACTCTGTTACATCTCTGGAAATTCCAGACCAATACATGTTCTGCATAATACATCATTTTGTATGTTTTATGCCCATATGACCTGCAAAGGAAATATCATGAGCTATGGCTAGAAGCACCAGAGGGTAGGCTCTAGGCACTACCAACTGCTGTATTCTCTCAACTTCTAGCCCTCCCTTAGGGGGTCCACTCCCTATACAGTAACCCTTTGTTCCAGTATACAGAATCCCCCTTCCCTTGAGAATCAGGTGCCTCACTAGCTACCTCTCTCAGGCCTTGTAATGTAGGATCTGAGAGATGAGCCTGTCTCAAATCTCTCTTTGTAACCCTTCCCAGCTCCACTTCTATAGGACGCCTGGCATCTTCTGACAGTGGTGTCTTACTGTCAGCCCGGGTACTACTACTCACCTCTACCTTTGCAGTCACTCTGCCCAAGGGAACATCAGTACCCACAAGCAGTTGTGGCTCACCTTCAGTCTCACTGCTGCAAGGTAGGTCCCTCCTTGAAGTAACCACCACACCAGTCCTGACTGCAAGTATGCAGTCTGTCTGGGTCTACCCCAGGCTACCAGACCCACATCCTTGTCTCATAAACTGACTGTGTGTAACTGCATTAACTCATTACATCTAAGTGATGCCTCCAGGTGCATCTGCAGTTAACTCCTACTGATGCCTCTAGGCATCAAAATTTGCTTGTTCATATTTGCATCAATAATTCTAAAACCATACCACGTATAAGGTTTTAAAATATTTCATCTTAAAGCTTACACATTGGCAAACTCAACTGCATTAATATTTGACCTCTGTCTGGTGCAGGTAAATAAATATTAACTGTTGTTTTTTATGATATTAATTTATACAGATATAATTTTCACATTGTTCTAAACATCTCAACAACTAAGTAACACAAATAGAGCTCTTTAGCTCATGTGAAAGCTCTCATCTAGATGAATAAAATACTGCTGAATGTATGTGTGTAACCTGAGTGGTTGCTGAGCTATTATAAGTTGTTTACAAAATATTACAAATGTAAAAGTAACTGTTTACTATGACTTATAAAATTCAGTTTAAGACCTAGAATCTAAAGAATGCTGCCACTATTAAAACAGTTTGTGCTGAAGAGTTTGCCATTTATACTTCTTTCATAATCCCTATGGTTCTAGAAATATGAACATTTGTTTGAAATGTGAGGACATATTTTGATTCTATCAAAAGGCTTAGGCTCCACCCATTGGAAACAATAGTGCAAACTTCCTGAGCTCCATTGTAGTGAATGAGTTAACACATAGTACTGCCTCATTAAAATCCTTCCCTATCAGGACATCTGCAGGATGGTAGTTTCATACTCCTGTTGTCTCAAGACAACCTGCTATTGGCATTTTGTCTTTCCCACTTACTGGCTCTCCTACCTTTTGTTCCCCACCTTGCCTCTGTGGACATCTGTATGCCACATGACCTCACTGGTTGCATTCAAAACATTTAACCCTACGTCCTGGATGTATTCCTGGACAAGTGGCTTCCCCTGCTAATGTCAGATTCTGTTAGGGTAGTCTGGGATGCCCACCATGGGTTCCTTTAGCACTAGATATCTCTTTCCTGTGCATTGATGCTCTGCTTGCTCGGTATAGGTCTCCCTTCTTCCCCAACCCATCTGAAGTGGCACATTATCTATCAGCTAACCAAATCTTCATGTCCTCAAGCAAAGTGCTAATGCCTTGTTTCCTCACCAAAAGGTTTGCCAGCCCTTCAAAAGTGGTGACCTGACATCCACTCACCCACCTATGAAAATTAGTGGTCAGTTCATCAACATATTCACATACACTTTCATCTGCCTTTGTCTATGCTCACAAAACTTTTTCCTATAAGCATAAGGTGTTAGCGTAAAAAATTCTATCAAACAATTCTTAACTGCAGTATAATCAAAATATTCATGACCAGATTTCTTGTACAACACAGTTAAAGCTTTACCATGGAGTAAGGGGGTCAGGAACCATACCCAGAGCCTTTGGTCAACATAATAGCTTACATAACCTCTCAAACGTCTGAATGAAACTATCAAAATTATCCCCCTCTGTAAACTGTGGAAGACATTTACTGACATTTTTTGTGCTTCTGGGGTCCAGTTGCTCCCTTCCCCATTACTTCCATGACTCTGGTGAAGAGTCAGCATCTCCTTTTCATGCTGCCTCTGCCTCTCCTTCTCCACAGCTTCCATTTCCAAATGCCTGGCCTCAAATTTGCAATATTGTATTTTAGTCTTCTGTTAAGTACAAACTTGCAGTTTTAAAAGTACTGTATTTCATTTTTTCTGTTACCTAATTGTTTTCACAGAATAGTGTGCTGTGTGTCTCTCTGCTATAAGAGGGGGTGGTGGTCTTCTCACTTCTTTATTATCTGATATTTAACTGTTAGCCTAGAGGGCGTCCTCTGTACTTTAAGTGCTAGCCACAAAGTTTGAGAATTCATTTTATGCTCAATTTCTGAGAGACTTGCTTGGCTACAATCACCTGCATTAGAAGCTGAAGTTAAGTGAACATTCGCAGTATTGTATTTTACTCTTCTGTTAAGTACAAACTTGCAGTTTTAAAAGTACTGTATTTCATTTTTTTGTTACCTAATTGTTTTCACAGAATAGTGTGCTGTGTGTCTCTCTGCAGTAAGTTCCCCACCCTCCCTCTCTGTTCTTGTCTTGGTGTTAGTGTTGGTGGCTCTGGAATTGCCCACCCTTCCTGTAAGTCTGTATTTGAACTCTCCTCCTGGGTCCATCTCATTGCTCACTTAACCGAGTACAGTGAGATCATATCCTGAGTCTAGTGTTCACTCTACTTAATACAGAGAGAAGATTTGAGAAGGCCAACCCACTTAGGTTCTTCCTTCTTCTCTCCTTGCATTTTACTAACAAAAAAAATTGCACTTTATTCATCTGCTTTTACTGTATTTGTGTTCCCTCCTACTTTATTTTCCTTTTGCCTCTTCTTAAAAGTACTCAATTTTATTTATTCTGCTACATTTATTACTGCTTGGTAGTAGCCTGATTAAATTGTAACTGTCATTCTAAGTCTTTTGGTTTAAGCACTTGGGCTTCGTACCGGTTGTTTTACATTAAGAAGGTTTGTGGTCTGCATTGTTGTGGCAGGACAGGTAGCTTACATCCTTCTAAGCTGGGAATTGCTGATTGAAGGCTCAGTGTCTGCTATTCTAAAAGTGTATTAGTTTTGGTTTAAGCACTTGGGCTTCAGGCCAGTTATTTCATATTAAGAAGGTTTGTGGTCTGCACTCTTGTGGGAGGAGAGGCTGGATTCTGCCCTTCTGAGCTGGGAATTTCTGGTCACAGGCTTATTGTGCCTGCTTATTTGAACTGTTTCTTTCTGAAATTGGTGCGCCTTGTTGCTGTAGCATAGACCAGATTCAGGCCTGCTGAATCTAGCTTTGTTTGTATAACTTGAGCACTGATCCAGGCCATCTTTTTTTAGAGAAGGTTCTCCTGCACCTTAGTGGCAGGAGGGTGCAGTTAGAACTTGTCTGATTGAAGACTGCTGGAATAGGGTTTAGTTTTGAGCTTTTTTCTGGTTAATTGGGTAACTTGTTTAAATCAGTTTGTTTGTTTTCTAATTGTTTTATATATGTATAAAATTGCACTTTATTCATCTGCTTTTACTGTATTTCTGTTTCTTCGTACTTTATTACTAGGGGCATTGACTATAACTCTGATCTGAGATATATAACAATAAGTATCCTTTTCTGTGCATTTAAAGTGTTTTTTTAATGTATCTGCTTTATTTTCTGAAAAAAATATATATACTTGTTCCCCACCTTTCTAAGCTAGTATAGTCCAGTGTTCAGGTTAGTGCTGAATTCAGGGCTGTGTTACAAATCTCTGTGTTTGCCCATACCTTGCTTGGATAGAAGGAAGTTTCTCTGTTCACCTGTGAAAGAGGGGAGCTTTGAGCAGCCTATCTGTCCCTAGAGGAGTGATTTCAGTTCAGAAATTAGTAATTTATTGGCCATTGCAGGCTAATTTATATCTATCTCTTTCATTTCCCTGCAATAAAAACACATTTGCCCAGTTTTGTGTGCCGGGCAGTGCTGGTTAGCTAGGGTATAACTATTCCCAGCTCCACAAAGTCTCCTCTTCAATTTTTCCTTTGAGCTAGACAAACTTTCAACTTAAGCACTCAAGCCATTCATTTCTCAGCCTGGCACTTGTTCAAAACTGATAGCAAGCACTTATAAACCCTAGCTCTAGACCCCCCTCTATACTGTACAGAAGGACGAGGCCCTCTATTCGACTTTACCAGCCATTCAGTAAAACAGTTCACTGTACCTATCCAGGCATGTCCAAAGGGCAGTTTCAGGTGTACTATCCAGTCCAACTGGTGAATCTGGGCATTTTGAGGCAGTGTTACAACTGCCTCATGTACATAGACAACCCTCTCCTCCTACCACCACACACTAATACATGAGAGAGATGCAATTATACCGCCAAACTGGAGGCTAAGCTCTTTCAACCCAACACTGGATCAGACAGTCAAGAGGAGAAGGGAAACACTTGCATCACACCACCAGTCTCACATAGACCCATCAAACCAGCACCGGCAAAAAACACACATAAATACATAAAAACTTACTCTGAGGCTCTAAATAAAAATCTGCAAAAGCAACAGAGACCTCCAAAGCAGACATCCAAGCAACCTCCACCCCAAACACAAACCATGAAACACATATTTCACAAAACCAGTCTTAAGGCAAAATAACATACCCAACATACTAGTAATAGGTAACACAATAGTCAGGCACACTGATGTCCCACTCACTAGGTTGAATAAGGAGATGGTTACTATAAGCTGCCTGTCAGGTGCCAGGATCCACCACAGAACACAAGCATTCAGGTTACTCCAGAACAAGTACAAATATGACTCTGTCATTGTCCATGTTGGTGTGAATGACCTGAGCCATACCTCCCTGGACTACATGAAAAGAGACATGGAAGAGTTCTCTGATAATGTAGCCCAGGCCGGTATGACCCTGTCCCTGAGTAGCATCCTGCCCTCACCAAGAATTATACCACGGTATAAAGAAAAAATTATCAATTTCAACAATTGGCTAAGTTTCTGGTGTCATTCAAAGGGGATCCAGTGTCTGTCCAACTGGAATGATATGCTCGACAAGCCATGCTGCTTCGCTAGAGATGGCTTCCACCTGCTACCCTTAGGCTTTCAAATACTAGCCAAGGCTCTTGCCACCCCCATAGTGTCTTTTTTAGGCAAGGCTCAAAAGACAAACCCACCGCTATAAATAGTGCAAGTAACAAAAAACTGAGGGTAATGCTACTCAATGCCAAAGTCTAAACCTCAAAATGGATGCATTCGAGGCACTCCTCAGTATGGAGAAAATCGATATATGTGCAGTAACAGATACCTGGTTTAAGGCTCCAGAGAGCACCCCAGCACTACCAGGCTACAACTCATACCATACATTTTGGCCACAGAACCCGGACCGAAATACAAAAAGTGGGGGCGTATCCATATTCATCAATGATACCCACACCTCCAGGTTAGTGGCACAGCATGATGCTTCAGAGATCATTCACGTGCAACTAACAATGGGCAAAACTGCAATTCAAATTGTAACTTGCTACAGATCACCCATCATGTCCCTGTACCCCCATTCCGCTTTTCTGGAAACACTGGGAAACATAAAGATCCTACCAAACACCCTAATATTGGGTGATTTAAATTACCCAAACATTAACTGGGAGGACTACTCAAGTACTAACTCCCTTGCCCAATATTTACTAAAATTTATAAACTCAAACACCCTGGATCAACTGGTCAATACTCCCACCAGAGGTGACAACATATTGGACCTGGTCATCACCAACATGGGCGACAGGTGTTCCACACCAGAGGTCAACCCCTTGCTGGTTAGATCTGAACATAAACAAATCACTTTGGATATCCACATTCTGCCCCCACCCCCAGACAAGGAAACCACCATGAAAAACTTTTCAAAAGCAAACTTCACGTTAATTAAGACCAAGGTGGAAAGTTTCAAAGCCCCCATGCTAAAGGATAATGCTGTCCAAGCTGCAAAATCCTTTACTGATCCATTCTACAGGCACCTACAAGAATGCATGGATCGTGCCATCCCAAGCAAAACCAAGACCTACTCCTCCAAGAAAAGGAAACCAGTCTGGTGAACCCCTGCCATAAACAAACTATACAATAGAAGGAGGAAACTAGTACAGAAAAAGAGTAAAAGCCCAAGAAGGGAAGACATCCCTGATCAGTATCAGCAAGAAACTACGATCCCTCATAAAATCATCCAAGGCGAGCTTCGAAAGAAAAATTGCCAAGGACTCCAAAGATAACCACAAGGCATTCTTTAGCTATGTCAAGAATCTAAGTGGCAATGCTCAGATCTGCATGGAGTTAGTGCAGAATGGCACAAAATACACTGAACTGACCAATATTGCCAACATCCTGGCAGACAGGTTCAGTGCAAACTTCACCCCCTCTCACCCCCAAAAGGGCACATGACCATACCAGGAGAATGTAGAGCCCCTGAAATCACAGACACTCAGGTTAAAACAGCCCTCTCCAAAGCCAAAAACACAGCATCAATGGGACCGGATGGTGTCCCAGGCTGCATCCTACACAAGCTCAAAGATGAACTAACCCCTCACATAAACGCACTGTTCCAACACAGCCTCTCCACAGGCTATGTACCCATAGAGTGGCACACAGCAATGGTTATTCTGCTCCACAAAGGTGGAGCCACAACAGACCCCAGGAACTATCACCCTATAAGCCTGACTAGCTTGGTCTGCAAGTCTATGGAGTGCATCATCAAGGAACTCATTAACAGAGACATTGGGAACCTCCAAACACTGGACCCTACCCAGTTCGGCTTTGTTAAGGGAAGATCATGCTTCCCAAACCTGGTGGACGTCTTTGAGACAGTTACCAAGGCTATAGACAAGGGAAAGGTGGTAAACACAGCCTGCCTAGACCTAGCAAAGGCCTTCAACACCATTCCCCATTCTGGTATTATAGACAAGCTCACCAACCTGAACATAAACCCCTATGTCACAAGATGGGTTGCCAACTGGTTCATGGACAGAACCCACATGGTGAGAGTTGTGGGAGCTAGGTCCGACTCTAAGCCAGTTAAAAGTGGCATTCCCCAGGGCTCAGTCCTGTTCGGCATACACTTCTCAGAGGTACAGGTAAGCACAAGAGGACTATGGCTGATTTCACAGGCGACTGCAAACTAGGGGTTATAATTGACTCTCCAGCTGACACAGACATCCTCCAAAAGGGTCTCACTGAGACGGATACCTGGTGTCAAAATCATGGCCTCAAGCTAAATGCCAAAAAGTGCATAGTCATCCCCTTTGGAAAAAACAAAGTACCCACAAACTTCCACATAGGTGGTAGTCCCCTAAATATGGAAGATGTAATAAGGGATCTGAGGACCCAAGTATATAGTAATCTCTCATTTGATAATAACATTGCCAAAGTGTTTAGAAAATCCTTCTATGTGGCCCACCTAATCAGAAAAGGGTTCGCATCCAGATCAAAAGAGGTCATTGTGCCCCTCTACTCATCACTCATCAGACCCATCATAGAGTACAACGCCCCATTTGGGATGTACCTTACAAGACACCTGCAACAGCTGGAAAGATCACAGAAGTACCTCACCAAGAGGATCACTGGCCTCAAACAGATGCCCTATGCAGCTCAACTGAAGAAACTCCAGCTGTACTCAGTTGCATATCGCCTACTCAGAGGTGATCTCTGCCTGACATACATGGCCATGTCCAACCGAGAATTGATGGACATGCTCTACCTAAAGAAAACCATATCCCCTCAAGCCACACACTCTAGGGATCTAAACCTTACCACAACAATAAATAGGATGTGCTGGAGGGATAGATCCTTGTCCCAGAGACTTCCCATGCTTTGGAACAAGATTCCAATCTACATTAGGCAGAGCTCCTCTCTAACAGTCTTCAAGAGAAACCTTGATAAGTGGATGGGAAACAGAAAGTTTACCCCGGGGATCACTTCAGTGACTGTACTAGACAGAGGCATAGGGAACTAATCTAAGGGGGTGGCAAAAGCCAACACATTCTGGCTAGGCTTATAAATGCCTTTGGGCAGATAGCCTAGTACCTACCTATGAACCTATGAACTTGAGTCTCTTTAGCTCCAGATAGATTTTTAAGTCCTCTGCTTAAAGGTTGAGCTGTCCATTCTCTGAGTGTTGTACATCTCAACGGCCAGTCTGATCATCCTCCTGATTACTGTTTTCTGATGCAGCTGTGACCAAAGCTGCAATCATGTCTGCCTTAGTCAGGTTTCCAATGCATCAGTCCTTTAGCCTGGCACATCTCAGCCAACTGGCTCCTTGTCAGCTTGCCATACTCCTCTGCTGACATACTTGCCTGATCTCCCTGACTAAATAAGCTAACAAAAGAAGTAAAACAATTTTGACCTGAACTCTAAATATTCACTGCATGGCTGATTTAGAGTACAAAAACACCTTCAGTGATCACTGTACACAAGCCACAGGAATTTACTATCCACACCACTACAAGCCAATAAATATGTGATGTGGCTAACTCACTACTATTAAACAATTAATATATGATGTGGATATCCCACCACTGCCAAATAATTAAAATGTGGCACCCATGCACTGACCCAGTAATCAAGTAGCCTCAATGCTCACTATTAGCACCAGTGAGGGGCATGCACATTGGGAAGGATAACAACTATACACACAGTAAAGTAAAATTTCCCTTAAGAGCACACAGAGATCACAGTCAGTCTGGGGCTTGTCTCTCCCTTTCTCTCCAGATACCCAATAAGACTCACCATTGGCACAGCTATAGGGTACAGATCTCAGCCTAGTTGTCAAGCTAAAGCCTCCAGCAGCCTCTCTGTCCAACCAGTGCTTCATGTCTCTGTCCAAGTAGCTGACACACACACACACTTTGAGATATGAGTAATATGCAACACACAGACACTCCTGGGGAAGGCTGGCACAGGTTCTCCAGCTATGCCCCTTCCTCCCAGGGTATAAGGTAGTAATCACTGCCACCAACTACTCTTATCAGCTACTAAGAAGACCCTTCCCAAAAGGTGACCAATTTTGCTGTGTAATATTGCTGTTATCCAAATAGTAAGTGCGACCCAGGGCTAAAGCTGTTGGAGTGGCTTGGACAGTATCACCAAATATGTGCAATGTATGCTAAGAGCATAAATTATCTCTACATAAAACAGCCACAGATGAAATGTTTAAAAATATTTAATAATAAATAATAAAAACACAAGACAATACTTATTACTTCAACAAAATGACATTACAGAGTTCAGAAATCACAGGAAATTTTTAAAATAATATTGTAGGATAGTCTGACATAAATATAGAAAACAGCTAGACTAATCTGGCTAAATTTCTATCTAACTCTAAGAGAAATACTAAGATCTAAGATGGTACTTACAGAGCAACAGCAGAGGGCTGGTGAGTTGATGTGTTCAAGTTCAGACAAAATCCAAAATGCTCTCCTTTCTTTCTGTCCTTAAAATGATAACACAGTACTGCTGAGTCATTTCAGATTACATCATTCTTAACAGTTCTTTAGTTCCCAGGTTAACAGAAACTCAAACTGTACATTTCTTAGTAAGCTGCACCTGGCCAAGGAGCCATAGCAATAAAAGACATTATACATTTAAAACCTTAGCAATTGCCTCTTAAATCAAGACAATAGAAATAATTTCCTGTCCCAGACATCCTGTCTCCGAGCTTGAGATCAAACAGTCATGCAATGCTTGACTTATCAGCTTTCTTCCAGCAGAGTGCACTGTGCTTATATTTTTGAAGCTCAGTACAACATATAGTTTAATCCTAACATATAGTTCTATTTACGTTTGTAAACCAAACATGTGGATTATATTAATATTTACAAATAACATAGAATTATCTAAAAAAATCTATCTAGCTAGGCTGGCAGCCTTCACAGATGTCTTTTAAACTGCAGGTGGAAGTCCATCAAAGGATGTAGACCCTTGCTTTACTTTTTGAAGCAGTTTGTATACCATACTTGGTACAATAGTTAGAACAGACACACTAAAAAGACAAATGGGCATTCCCTTTGCAATAGAACATAATAGGTCAATTGACTATTGGTAATCAGGGGCTGTTTAACAACTTCCTGAAAGTGCACACTAAAGTAACAGCAATTTCCTCATTTGTTAGATGAATGAAATGTCTGGCTTCTGTCCATAGTTAAGAAACTAATTTATAGTTTTCCAATCCTTTTTGGGATGTGTAACTTGGTATACTGTTGAGACTGATAATAGCCCTTTTTACTGTTATTAAGACAATTTTACATTATTTTGCTATTCTTTATAATTCATGAAAGATGATATATTTGTATTAATATGAATTTAATCTGAAGAGTAAGACGTAGATGGTTCAGATGTTTACTTCATTGTTTATGTACTTGAGGGCCAGGGATATAGTAGAACTATAAGTTGGTATAACCACACACACCGACAATTTGACCTAGGTTTCGTCTTTAATTGCAGACTTCTTCAGAACAATGAATTATAAAAACATTGAGCATTAAGTACACTTGTATTAATTGGATAATTGAACTTAATTGATCTCAATTAATTCAGTTTAACCCAAGCATACCCAAGCTACATAATTTGAAAACAAATAAAATACATTAAAACAACTACAATTTTTTTTTATTATAATTATACTATTATATACACTCTAAAATGTTTTATTATTTTACAAACAGAGACTTTAACAAAGAGATAAAAGCATTAATTATCCCTTAATATGTTTCAACTTTAATATAGGGGCAATACTTATGCTATCATTTATGCCTGGAAACACTGTAGCATTTAATTTTAACTGCCATTTCATTTCACAGATATCAAGGTGAACATCTAAAATTCCACCTTGACTGTCTTTATTAATATGTTGTATCACACAAAATTTAAACTGATGCCCATTATTTTGTTCTATATGTCTAACTAATGCATTGTTTTTTCTCATATGTTTGATATCCATAATATGTTCACTAATTCTTTCTTTAAATGTTCTACAAGTTTTTCCTACATAAAATGCTAAGCATTGACAGCACTTTGCTAAATAAACAACATTTTTTGTGCCACAATCATAATGCCCATACAAACTGATGCCCATATCAGCCACCACTATTTTAGAATCTGTAGGCATAATATACTGGCACATGCTGCATCTCCCACATTTAAAATTACCTTTAACCCTACTTGTGTTATTTATTTCACCCATACCCCAACTATTTCGTTCAAACAGTTGTTTAAAGGATTTTCCTTTTCTATATACATATTTTGGTGAATTACTTAATTTATTCCATACCATGCAATCAAGTTTTAACAATCTCCAGTTATTATGTATAATGTCTACTATATGCTGAGAATCATAAGAATAAGTAGTGATGAAATAAATATCCAAAACATTTGTTCCACAATTTTCTTTAATATTTTTTATATTAACATCACCTCTGTTTTCTATGGAACCACTCATCCTTTCACTATTTTCAATGGGCTTATTAATACCATTATTGTTATTCTGTGAAATATTCTCACTATTACTCATAGTTAATAAAGCTCTATAAGTACCATTATTTCTTTTTCGCTTCACTTCACTACTAATAGATTCACACAACATTATGGGATATCCTCTCTTAATGAACATACCTTTTATAAAGTCCACTTCACTTAAGAATTCTTGCTCATTACTAACCATTCTGGCTGCTCTAATCATCTGGCCCTTAACTATAGCCTTTTTCTGATGGTAAGGATGCCAGCTTTGGCAATTTAGGTATGAATTTGAAAAGGTGGGCTTTCTGTATATACCAGAAATTAAACATTTTTTTTAGTTTTATCAACTTTCAACTGTACATCCAAATAAGACAATTCATCTTGACTAAATGTGTAAGTAAATTTCAAAAATTGCACCGTGTTGTTTATATAATCCATGAACATTTTAATTTTTTCAACACTACCCTCCCATATCACAAAAATATAATCTAAAAAAAATGGGTATAATGTTTAATATATGGTTTCAATTCACTAGTGAACACATATTGCTTTTCCCAAAAGGACATTACATAATTAGCATATATGGGGGCACATGCTGCCCCCATTGCCACTCCTATATTTTGCTTAAAGTAATGACCGTCTAAAAATATATAATTATTGTTTAACACTACTTCCATTAAGATAATAAACACATTGATGTGGTCTTGATCACACATCCCTGTCAAAAATAATTGATTTTCAAGCCATTCTAGGCCTAATTCACTAGGAATTACCGAAAACAAATTACATACATCAATGATAAGCAATACTGTGTGTTCGCTAATCCTAACTACTTTAAGCTTCTCCAAAAAATTCCATGAATCTTTCATAATATAGTCAAATTTCTTTAATTCCTTTTTGTAGATGGAAATCCAAAAACTTACTAATGAAGCATGTTTTACTACTTTTTCCATCAACTATAGGCCTAAATTTAATGTTATCCAGCCCTTTATGTATTTTTGGAATCCCAAAAATGTTGCTGACCATTGGATATGACCAAAAAAAATGAGGTTATTGTCCCACTGTACTCATCCCTCATTAGACCCATTATAGAGTGCAATGCCCCATTTGGTATGTACCTCACAAGACATCTGCAACAGCTGGAAAGGCTGCAGAAAAACCTCACTAAAAGAATCACAGGCCTAAAGCAGATGCCCTATGCTGACCATCTAAAAAAAACTCCAGCTATACTCTGTGGCATATCGTCTACTCAGAGGTAATCTCTGCTTAACATACAAGGCCATGTCAAACCCTGAGCTGTTGGACATGCTCCACTTAAAAAATCCCAATCTCTCAGAGACACATGCCCCAGGGATCTAAACCTTGTCATCACAATGAACAAAACATGCTGGAGGGATAAGTTCCTGACCCAGAGACTCCCCATACTCTGGAATAAACTGCCCATACATGTCAAGCAGAGTGCCTCCTTGGCCCTCTTCAAAAGGAACCTTGACAATTGGGTGGGAGATAGAAAATTCAACCCAGGGATCACGTCAGTTGCCCTGCTAGACAAGGGTCCAGGGAAGTAAATATTGTGGGAAGAAATATCCAGGGAATTGTTATGGCTAGGCTTGTATAGGCCCTAGGGTTGATAGCCTAGTACCAACATATGAACCTATGAACCTATTAATGAATGTGACAAGCACCACACTTTTGTGTGTGTGTGTGTGTGTGTGTGTGTGCGTGTGTGTGTGCGTGTGCATGTGCGTGTGTGTGTGTGTGTTTATGTATGTACACACATCAAGAGTTGTCAGTTTTATTTATTATTTATTTAACATTTTTTAACCGGGAAAGTCCGACTTCGAATGAGACAATTTTTAGGGGAGGACTGAGGAGAAGCACTCCAGACTCATATCTTTGTGATGTGTGGGGAAACTGGAGCACCCAGAGGAAACCCACCTGAATGCAGGGAGGACATGCAGACTCTGCACAAAAGGCACCCCAGCCAAGAATCGAACCAGAGAACCTCTTGTTGTGGGGCTACAGCAATAATCACTGCACCACTGCGCCATCCAAGTTCATTAGTAGATACTACTTTTAAAGTTCATTAGTATATACTAGATGGCATGATTTCTCTAAGAAGAGATGATGTTACTTATTTTAGAACATGCTGGATTTATAGGTTTCTCACTCAAATTATCTATCACTTTTGGAGTAGACTGCATGTTAAGCAAAGTACCGCCTTGAAAACCTTAAAAACAAACATTGAAAATTGAAGGGTAATTGTAAATTCATGCCTGGCATCAATGCTAATGCTCTCCTATCTGGGGGACTTATTTCTCCTCATTATTATAAGGGTAATGCTCTAAGCTTCCCAGTGGTGAACCATCCCTAAGCTTAGCATAACTCCATGAACTTATATATAATACAAGATATGAGACACAGATACAATTAAGCACAAGTCCTGTAATTTTATCAGTTTATAGTGGTGTCTGTAATTATTCCACAAAGAGGAACCACCCAAGTTCTTGTCATTCTCCAAAATTCTTGTTCAAAGTACACCATAAGGGGCAGAACCTAACTTAATTTCCATATGCCGGTAAGCCTCTTTATTATTTTTTTTTTTTTTAAAGAAGAACCTACTATGAAAAGTAAATATAAGAAAAGGTAGCTCCCCATCTGCATTTTCAAAATTATTTATATGTAACCAGTTTGCTAAACCCAAACATAAACTTCTATAATCCTATACCTTCAAATGCTTATTGAAATTAAAGTGTTATGGAATAAGAAGTGATAATGCCATGCATCCTATTGATGTACAAATATAGTATGTATCAGTTTGACTGTATAATCTGAGCCACATATTTTACAAAAGAATCTAATCTTATTTCACAGGTAAACCTCTCCTCTCTTCTAATCTAAAATTAGCCATGTACTACAGAGAGTTAGTATCCACTATAAATTCAAATAAAAATAAATGATTTGTGGACTAGATAGCTAACCATACTAAAACACTTTGATATAAACATTTGTGTTAAAGAAAAATAATTTTAACCAGCAGCCTTCAGTTTATATTTTTCCATTCATGTTATACCTCACAACCACAGATACTAATCCTAGTATGATAATTTTAATTGGCTTCAACCCCATTTAACCCATTTTTTGTAAGGGATCAGGGTATTACATCAATGGTGACCATCACCTAGAGCCAATGTTCACACCACTGGTGGCTAGGTCTGCTGCACTTTTTCTAACATATCACACATACTCTCGATCCTACTGCCAATTTAGCATGTTGAATCCACCCACTGCATGTCTTTGGAAAGTGGGAAGAAACCAGACCACCCAGAGAAATTCCACACAAACACAGAGAGGACATGCAGACCACACATATAGAAGATACCACAGCCAAGAATCAAACCAGAGAACCTCTTGTGAGAGGCTGTCTGTGTAAAGTCTGCATGGCCTCCCTTTTCACTTGAGCTGTAAACTGAAACCAAAGCATTCCTCCTGTTTAAACCATGCTGGCACCAAAAAAACATGAAATGATCAGTTCCACACTGATTACCTTTTCAGTTAATAACATCTAAGAAATGTATCAATTAAGAACTGTTCCCTACTGACTAGTTACAGTTCTTCCCTGCCCCCAACTGTAAAAGGTAAAGTTTCTGAAATTGTAAACTACCTGGGGTAATTGGCCTGTAGTTCAGAATCATGAGACTAAGAGAACTGTGACTTGCTGTGGTTTCTGAAATCACAAAATTTGAATACTGGCTTTATTTGGTTGTATCCCACTCTATCTATGCTTCTTAAAGCTTGAATGTTTCTCCAACCCTCTCACCCTTTTCATTTTCTGGTTGTAAAGTCTGTTTCTCTAATATCTACCTTTTATGGTAATCTAACTATCAAAGTCCCACCCCCTTTCATTGCAAGAACTTTTCCTACCAATTGTTTTTCATAGATTCATAATACTATTTATGTCAATAGAATGTTAAACCTATTTTTCAACATTCTTCATGTATGTTAATGGACTCGGGATTTTTTTTTGGGGGGGGGGATTACAAATAACCTTTAGGATGCAAATATCTGGTTTCTAACCATTGATATTATTGATTTATTTACCTGTATACCACAAGCAATGGGAATACAATTATTTAATGAAGCAATACTCACCTACTGCTTTTTGGAAATGAGAGATCAACTTCATTATGGAATTTATGAATATAATTTTGAACAATAATTGCATCTGGTAGCTATGGAGGCTGCATGCACACCAATTTTTACAAATTTGGTCATACTGTGGTTGGAAAAAGTGTGTTATCAAGAGTGACTATTTATCCATGTTAAACTCTATTTATGGTATCTGTATGATATATTTATTTTATGAACCTGAACAAAAGATGCTGTGAATGAATTTGCACAATATTTACCTGAAACTACTGATTGTTTAGATTTACATTTAGATTTGCATATGACTGCAATAACACTAAAATGAATTATTTGGATACTACAATAACAGAGGTAGAATGAGGATTTGCATCTAACATATATCAAAAACCTTCAGCTAGTAATTCATACCTCCATTTCTCCAGTAATCATCCTTATAGACAGAGAGAAGCCTAGTGAAAGGGCAATTCATTAGATTGTACCATATGATTTCCAATAATTTTACATTAGATGTGGAGATAGGTAAACTTAAAGTAATGTTTTTTGAGAGGGGTTACTCAAAACATTTAGCTGAAGCAGTTATTGCTGAAATTTTAGAAAATAGAAATATTAAATATCAACCATTATTGGGTGCAGGTTTTGACAAAAATAATTTATTTAAAGAAACATGGTACAAATTCTACTTTTTGTTCCTTTGAAAATGTTTTAATATTAAAAATGCAATATAAATTAAATAGAAATGAAAAATATTATGCAGAACAATTGGAATACAAATTAATCTATTCGGGACATGGTGGGTGAATCTCCTTTACCTGTATTTAAGACAGGCGAGAATCTTAAAAAAAACATTTGAATAGCAATCAAACATCAAGTTATCTAAAAGTTGTGGCAAAGGTACTATTAAAAATGGTAGATGGGGTCAATGTAGTTATATTTCTACTGATTACACATTGAGATTAGATATTACCTTGAATGGTACAATATATTTTAGATTTGGTAACTGTGAGTCTAGTGGGGTCATCATTCTTGCTAATTGTTTAAGTTGCCTGAATTTTATGTCAGAAAAGTATAGTGGCATCTAAAAAAGAGGATTTATTAACATATTTATAACATTAATAAAAAAGTGACAGAAGTGGTCTGTTTAAATAGCCTTATTATGTGATAATTTCAATACATTTTATTTTGCTGTTTTGCATATTGTACAGGGAACTATTATGAAAACTATTATGAAAACTTAAATTAGAATCTCAGCTAAACCTGATATAAATGAATTTATATCAATCAAGTCTGTGTTGAAAATAAGATCAGCCAAATTATAACTGGCCTGAATAAATGAACTTATATAGTCAGCTTGATATATTATTCTTATTTAATTTTTATGTTATGGTACATTTTTACAAATGTATTTATGGTGTCACATTTAATTTGATTTTAATGGAGAATGTTTATTTATGAAGAACAGCTATAGTCAAAATTATGGTATAATGTTCCTTTAAGAATCATAATATTGGATGTAATTGTATCATTATGTCATTTATGCAATGTTTTAAAAGTATGAAGAAGTCTATATAATATGAATGGACAAAAGAGCTTGACTTTTTAATACATTTGGATATTGTGGATTACTAATGGCTGCTTCTAGAATGTTTCTTGCACCTGATGTTATAGCGTGAATGCTATCTTTTTGAGTTATTGTTTTTCAAATTAATGTTAAATATGTATGGAAAACAATCCCCCTGGAAAACACAAGTACTTTTGTTAAATATTAATAAAAATCAAGAAATAATATTTTAAAAATCAATTAACACTAGACACAAGTCAAAAGATTAAATATAATTAAGAGCTCAAGGAATCTTAGCATAATGGACATTTACACTTTATGTATATTCAGTAGTTGAATATATCCAATCTTAATCCGTTTATTAGTAAATAATTATCAGAAACCTCACCTTGTGTAGCTTGAGAATGAGATGCATTATTAATTATGAAAGATTTTAATGAATTATGATGAAATAATATTCATCTTTACATTAAAATAATTTCTTCCAAAGATTTGATGTGCTTGAATCATAAAGGGAAACATATGACTGCATTACAGTTCTTTTTTTTTTCTTTGTTAGATGCAAGTAAAGATAGCATCATTTATTTATTCATTTATTTAGTTTGTTATAAGTGATATCAGTCCATGAAGATTTTTCTGAAGTTCTTGTCGATGAAATAGCAGTCCAGACTATATTTTCTGTGATAATTGCAATATTATTTTTTTTGTTTGTTTGTTTTATATATGTAAAAGCTTCCTCTGAAGTGTTAAATATTCTTGGTTCAGTTTAAAATATATAATTTTGACTCTATCCAGATATAATACTTGAACTTTGATATTGTTTTATTTTAAACATTTTATTTGTGGCCAACATTTTTTTCTTTTCTCAAAGGTCATTATTGCATAACCATTATTACATCTGATGGCATTTTGGCCAAACTTTAGTAGTGATTTAACCCACTAGCTCTTTGTCCAAGTAAAATATGCATTTTATAATAATTGGCCTAGGTAAAGATTATATATTTAATGAAGGTGTATTACTTAATGAATGATAAGCTCTATCAATTTCAAATGAGTGATCTTCCTGAAGGTTTCAAAATTTTGATATCTATAAAAAAAAAGAAAAATGAGTCTGTCCTCTCCCTGTTTTTTTTTTTTTTTTTTTTTGGGGGGGGGGGCAAAAATTTACAATACACCTGGTTTCTTGATTTTCAAGTTCTAGTTTGTTGATTAACCAGGTGTTTTATTTTACTAGGAATTCTGATTGGATTTCATCTTCCTTTAAACTTCCATTGATGTCTGTTTATGCTGTTTCAAGATCTAGCATTTTAGAATTTTGTTTTTGTATCATTTCCTTTATCAAATTTATTTGCTTCATACTGCTTTCCTACAGGTTGTCCAGTTTTCCCAATAGCTTTTGATTTTCAAAGAAAGTTCTTATAAAGAAAACATTTTTTGCTAGAGATGTTTCTTCAGAGAACCATCTGAGTGTGAGAACTTTAAGGAATTCATATCTTTAAAATCAAAATGGTAAAAACCATAAGAGATTTTCTGACAGAAAAAAAAATTCAGTTAATCTCCATTTTTATTTTGACAAAACATTAGGATAAGATGAATTGATGTTATTGAAGAAGAAAATGTATTGAAACTTAACCTTTCCTGCCGATAAAAGGTTTCCAGTACAGGTGGTCTTTACAGTTGGAGTTACAATAGATATTTTGGCTCCACCATTTGTCTTCTTGCATCCAAAGTCACGTGTATAAGGTAGAAGAGGGAAATTTTCATTAATCTGCTGTCCAAATAAGACAAGACTATCATTCACCTAGCCAGAATCATCAAGAAGCAGACCTTTCAATAGTGCATATATTTGTGGAGCAAGTTTCACTGACACTTGCAACATTGTGTAATACATTTTAACAGTAGCAAATGCAATTATGCATCATTTTATGAACGTGTGTATTCCATTTTACTATAAAATGGCAAGTACAGTCCTGCTTCTTTTACCTTTATATTTTAAATAATTATTTGCACATATTTAACATGATAAACTCTAATATAGCTAAATCACTTATGCATTTTTCTTTTCTAAAATAAATCCAGTAACATTTCCAGGTTCAGAACTTAAGTGGCAGCCTTTGCTTTATTCATTTTTTCTTTGTAAGTTAATGGTTTGCAAGGCATCTACAGTCACCAAAAGTAGAAGTAAGCATTTTTGAGTTAATACTCTACATGAATTCAAGCTTATTCACATCTGATAGTAAAAAAATAAATAAGAAACTAAATGGAATGAATAGCTCATCAGTTTTTTGGAGCACAGCATAATCACAGCTAATTGCACTGCAGTCCTCTTTAAGTGCTTCATATTTTTTTATTATTTTATTTTACAGGCATGCAACTTCTTCTCCTCATTTTTCCATACTTTTTTCTTAAATAATGCAGCTTCAACAAATGTCCTTACTAATTGTAGTCATTCATATACCATAAAAATGATTATTTTCACTAGACATTTCATCCTTTGTCTATAGCTGTTCAACTTCTCCACTTAATTAAACATCCACTAATCAAATATATTAAATACAAGAGGATAAATACTGTATTTTTTCATTTGAGAATGCCATGCTTTTGTACCTTGGAAAGTCCTTTCCTTAACCTCCCTCTAATAATTACCACAGATCGGTCTCATTCAAAGTTACCATCACTCCAGACACCCCCCCCCCCAGAAATAACTAGACAAAGAAACTTCTCCAAAGCAAATTATAAGCTCCTACAAGCTGGCATAAACAGCTTCATAGTACCTCCCTCCTTTGATGGAATATAAAACTGTGTGGAACTCTACACCAAGGCTCTATACAAACACCTGTATAGCTGCATGGATTTGGCCATACCAGACAGGACCAAAACAAGCTCCTCTAGGAAGGACAAACCTGTCTGGTGGACTTCTGCCATTAACAGACTTTACAGTAAGAGGAAGAAACTGCTATATAGGAGTAAGAAGGAGCAGGTCCCAAACTGGAAACAATCTTTCCTCAACTTAAACAAGCAAATAAGACTCCTTGTGAAATTTTTCAAAGCAAACTAAGAGTCTAACAAAAGACAGCCATAAGGCCTTCTTTGTTTACATCTGCAACCTCAAAGGTAAGGCCCAGATTTGTACTGAAGTGGTGGTTAATAGTACCACACACACACACACACACACACACACACACACACACACACACGCACGCACGCACGCACGCACACACACACACACACACACACACACACACACACACACACACACACACCAATACTGTTGATATAGCAAACCTGCTGGCAGATAGGTTCAGTGAAAATTTCATCGCCCTGTCCTCCCGAGAGTTAACCAGGACATCCCACACACCTGTCCTCCACCTCATATCTATAATGAGCAGGTCATAAATGCCCTCGCTGAGGCCAAAAACATTGCATCTATTGGACCAGATAACATCCTAGGCTGCATTCTGCACTGGATCCAGCAGGAGCAAGCAACACCATTGAGTACCGTATTCAATCATGGTCTAAGCATAGGCTTCATCCCAGCCAAATGGAAGACAGCCACCATTATCCCATTATACATAGGTGGTGCCTCCACAGACCCTGGGGGACTATAGAACCATTAGCCTAACTAGCCTAATCTGCAGGGCCATGGAACATATCATCATGGACATCATAAACAAGGACATTGGCAGTCTCCAAGCACTTAACCCTACCCAGTTTGGATTTGTCAAAGAGAAATCATGTCTGTTGCTGGACTTCTTTATCCAACACATGTGTTGGATAAAGGTGTTCTGCTTTTTACTCAACTGTGTTCGTGTGTTTTTGATCTTCAGTATTTCTGTCAGCAATTCATCAATAATAACTATGTTGCTGGACTTCTCCCAGATGGTCACCAAGGCTCTGGATGAGGGGACTCTGTGCATACTGCCTACCTGGACTTAGCCAAGGCATTTTGACACCATTCCACACTTGGGCATCATTGACAAACTTACCCAGCTAGTCATCAGCGCTTACTTCATTAAGTGGGTAGCAAACTTGCCTACTGATAGAACCCACACAGTCAAAATAGAGGACTCAACTTGTATTATTTATTTATTTACATTTGTTTACTGGGAAAGTCTGACGTGGAACAAAGCCAATTTTTAGCAGAGGCCTGGGGATACATGTCTTTGTGATGTGGGAGGAAACCGGAGCACATGGAGGAAACCCACATGAAGGCAGGGAGGACATGCAGACTCCACACAGAAGGCACTCCAGCCAAGAATCAAACCAGAGAGCCTCTTGCTGTGAGGCAACAATGCTACCACTGCACCACTGCACTGCCCTACAACCTCCAACAGTAGACCCATAATCAGTGGTGTACCACAGGCATCGGTCCTGGGATCCCTGCTATTCAGAATCTACTTCTTGGAAGTGCAGACAAAAACTAAAGCTCTGTGGCTGACAAAGTTGGGGGGCTGTCTTAGATTCCCCAAATGATACAATTATCCTACAAGTGGGTCTCGGCCTAACCAAAGAGTGATGCCAGAATCATGGCCTCAAACTCAATGCTAAAAATGTATCATTATCCTTTTGGCAAGAATGATGGTCCTGCAAGATGCCACATCCACAGCAATGTTCTAAGTATGCTGTCAGTGGTGAGAGACTTAGGCACACAGGCTGATAGCAACTTAACATTTGACCACCATGCCACCACAGTGGTAAGAAGGGCCTTCTATATGGTCCACCTCATAGGTAAGGGCATTGCATCCAGAAATAAAAGAAGTCATAACCTCCCTGTATTCTTCCCTCATCAGGCCAATAATTTAATATAATGTTCCTTTTGGTATGTATCTTTCCAAGCACCTGCAGCAGCTGAAGAGGCCACAAAGGTTCCTGACTAGGAAAATTGTGAGTCTGACGCACCTGCCCTATGCCGATAGGCTCAAATCCCTATCTCTCTATTCTCTGTCATACAGATTGTTCAAAGGTGAGCTCTGCCTTGCATATAAAGCTATCTCTGACCCTGGTTTATTAGAAATGCTGCATATCTGAAAGTCAAACTGTACATGTGTTACTCAGGCTAAAAACCTTAACCTGGTATGCAACATCAATAGAACTTGCTGGCAGGACAGATTTGTTTCCCAGAGATTACTCTATCTTTGGAAGCTTCACAAGTTAATTCAGATTTCATGTTAACTGGAATTGTATTTTAATCATTAAAATTAATATATTTATATTAATATTTTTCCAGAATTATTTTTTTCCTGATTAATAATTCAAATTCAAAATTCTAATCCCAGTTTTTAAACAGAGCAAGTAATTTAAAATTTTGCTTGGATAAAGTCAAAGACTAAATTGAAGTAAACTATCCAGTCTGAAACTCCCAAATCTGAAAGTCTGTTTTCCTCTAAGGAAGTTTGCCAAGTTACAGAATTTATTTGGCCACGTTTCACATTTTCAAAACTCATTCATTATCTATTTACTAAGCTTTCGATACACTCTCTTTAATCGATAAACAAGGGCATATTTTCTTTTTTTTTTTCAATAATTATTATTTTCATTTGACATTTATATAAATCACAACCTTTTCCATTCTTACATGACAAAAAATGAGTGTTATACATTGTAGTTAATATAGTAATATGTAGGTCATAAAACATATCTATTTACACTATATGCATAAATGTTTTTCAGTCAATTTCGTTGTTATAAAAACAGCACATACAATAACGATTTCAAGTCCATAGCTTTGCTGTGTGATTGTGTGTATATTTCTAGGTTCCTTTGTAACTTGTTACTATGTAGTATGTATGATGTTTTATGCTAATATGATGTTAAAGGTTTGTTCACAAATTTCGCAGGCTTTCATATTTTTGTTTCTTTTATCCATTACTATTTTATGAGCTAAAGATGTTTTATAGATATTTTTTAATCCCTCCCAAGAGATATTTATAGGGTCTAACCATTTGAGAGCTATGTATAGCTTCATTAGTAAGAAAATTATTATAAGTCTATTCGCTTGTTTTCCTGAGATGTTAGATGGGAGAATATGCAGAAGGGTAAATTCCCATGTTAGTGTTGATGTTTGATATCCCAGTTTTTGCAGTTGTATCTCAAGGGAATTCTAGAGATTATACACACATTTGCAACTCCAAAATATATGCATAAGGTCTGCTATCTGGTCCTTACAGTGTGGACAGTATGGTGATTTAGGTGCATTGAATTTATGGAGTATTGCAGGTGTGAATTATGCATTATTATTTATCATGAGCTGCATGTATGACAGTTTTTTAAGGGGTATAATTTTCGGAGTTAGATTGATTGCATGTCTTATTTGCTGGTCGTCTATGGATGGTTTTAATTTTCTCCAAAAGTTAGAGAAAAGGAGGTCCTTCTGAAATTTGACTTCGTCTATCATTTTATATGAGTTAGATATTGTTTTCCTTGTTGCAAGAATAGTCTTCCAAAGCAGAGTACAGTTTTCAGTGTCACCATTAAGTATATTAAAGTTGTGGAGGTAGCTAGAACAAAACTCTTTGATTTGTCTTAAAATTATTATATATGATTTGGGTAGATTTAGGTTATTTCTCATTTCTTGGATTGTACAGTTAAGGTATGGATAGATATCTTGGATTATTTTGTCCTTTAATCGAGGAAAGGAGTCAAGGTCTAGCATCTTGTTATTTATTTTTAGATTTGGATTTTTATGGAGGGGTTGTAGTGTTACCATAGCTTGCCCAAGGTTTAAGGAATGAAAAAGTTGTGTTATATTTATAGAATGTTTTAAGGGATCTATAATGTTGTAGGCTTGTAAATCTTTTTTGTTTAAAAAGGGAAGCACTTTGGGATTGATGCCTAGTGCTTTAATGTACCTATAAAATATTGTCACACAAGGAGGTGACCAAGTTTTCATTCTCGGGTTATGTTCTGCTATTCTCAATATTCTGTTAATGTTCATAATAAAGTGGCAAGTTTTAAAATCTGGCAGGTTCAGACCCCCTTTTCTCTTGGGAAGTGTTAGTTTTTGATGCGAGATTCTGTTTTTTTTGGGGGGTTCCCATATGAATTTTGCTAGTAAGGTATGAATCTGTTTGAAGAATTTATTATCTATAGTTGTCTGTGATGTCATGAATATATATGTTAGTCTAGATAATATGTTAATTCTGATTATTGATACTTTGGCCAGAAATGGTAGCTTAAGGTTAGTCCACCTTTTACAGTCTTGCATTATGCTTTGCCATTTAAGAGTTATGTTATGTTGGTAGAATTCCTTCTAGTTCTGGACGAAAGTAATTACCAGATATTTGGTTTCTTCTTTAATTTTTATTGTATCTATTAGTGGTATTAATGAGATAAGTTTGGGTAGCCTTAAGGGGAAGATATTAGTTTTATTAAGGTTTAATTTGTAGTCAGACATGATTGAAAATTGTGCAATTGCAGTTATTATTTTGGCTATGTCTGAATTTGGTGTAGCGAAGTATATGTTCAGATCGTCTGCGAAGGCGGTGAGATATACTTTGAAGTTATGTGTTGGGGGGCTATGGTATATATTTTGTTTAATATATAGAAACAGGGGTTCTAGGTATAGGTTGAATAGAAAGGATGATAATGGACCTCCTTGTCTTGTTCTGTTTTTATCATAATTCTATTTGACCATGTTTTATTTTTATATATATATATATGGATGTGTATGGATTGCTATAGAGAATTTGGATGATCTGAATGAAATTGATAGGTATGTCAAAATAAGGTAATGTTTGAAGTAAAAATTTTAGGTTGACCCTGTCAAATGCCTTCTGGTTATCTACTACCATTGCATAGATATTAGTATCCCTCTGATTTGCAAAGGATATTAATGCATCCAATGTTAGAGTGTTATCGCTGGTCTGTCTTCGTGGTGTGAACTCAGATTACTCTGGAGAAATTATTTTCTCTATCAGTTTTTTAATCTGTTTGTGAGTACTGAAGTCAGGATCTTTGTATCTATATTTAAAAGGGAGATGGGTCTATAACTATTTGGGTTTTGGGGGTCTGCATGCTCTTTTAATATGAAAATAGTTTTGGAGCCATTGAAGTGAATATCATTTAAGTTGTTATTTATTATATAGTTCAGCACATAGGTTCATAGGTTCATAGTATAGTAGCTTAGCAATTAGGGGAGGAAAAGTTTTACAAAATTCTGAAGTAAGTCCATCCGGTCCTGGGGCCTTTTGGGATTTTAAATGTTTACTTGTTGTGCTTATCTCTTTGATAGAAATAGGTTCCGTTAGGTTTTTTTGTTTATCTAACTCTAGTTTAGGAAAATTTAGTTTTTGAAGAAAACGCTCTTTATCTTCCTTAGAGGTTTGTAATGTTTGTTCTCCATAGATTTGAGAATATATTTGTTAGAATACTTTGATAATTTCTTCATTTCTTGTGTAGTTTTTGTCTCTGTAATTTATTTCTGATATATTTAAAGTGGTTTTATGTTGAGAGCTGATTCTGGCCAAAGCTCTGGATGGTATTTGGGCTTCCTCTGCATAATTAGCCAATATTCTTGCTTCATCAAATGACAGATTTTTGGTTTCTAACATATTGGGGTCTCTTTGTAGTTTTAGGAGATCAACTTCAGTTTGGTTATTAAGGTTATTTTGTAGTTCTCTTTCAAGTTGTTCTATTTTCCGTTTCAGTGCATACTCCTCTTTTCATTGTATTTTTTTATAATATGCTGTTTTTTGATGAATATTCCTCTGATTTGTGTTTTGGCTGCAGCCCATTCTATGACTATTGGGACTTGGGATCTGGAGATATTTGCAGGGGATGTCTTTAATATTTCTTCAACTTCTTTTATTACATCTATTTTGATGATCATGTTAGGATTCAGTGACCAGTTATGACCTCTAGTTGCTAGGTACAGTTTTTTGTCCCAGTTGATAAACAATGTTACTTTGGAGTGATCCGAGAAAAATCTAGTGTGTATAACTGTTGTTGGGTCCACATTAATGAGTATGTCTGAGATTAAAAAGAAGTCTATTCTTGACCACATTTTGTGGCATTGCAAATAGAATGTGAATTTCCCGGATTTATTATCGTTATTCCCATATTTAAAAGGGTCATATAGTTTAAAGTCTTGTTTAAGTTCATTTAGAGCTATTGTGGCTTATTTATTATCTGATTTAATTGGGTTAGATTTGTCCTTTTCTGGGTTTTGATATGTGTTCCAGTCACCCTCAATTATTAGGTAGTGTTCTTTAAGTTGGTTTAGAATTGGGTAAAGTGACATAAAAAAGTGATGTTGGTTGCTACAGGGTGCATATAGACCAAGCACCATTATAGGTTTTGGTAATCCTGGGTTGGTAAATGTTACGTAACACCACCTTCCCTCTTTGTCAGCCTTAGTCTTAAGTATCTTGTCCTGAAATTGATTTTTAATTATTATGGCAACAGCAGCACTGTTTGTTTTTCTCCTGTTGCTATAATTTGTCTTATCCATTGTTTTTACCAATCTCTATCCATTGTTCTGTAGTTAAGTGTGTTTCTTGTATTAATATAAGATTGGCTTTGGTTTTCAGGGTAAGATGCAAAAATGGTTTTCTTTTTCTTTATTTTGGAGTCCTTTAACATTCCACATCTTTAATTCCCACATTTATTTATTAAGTATGTTTGTTTGACGTGACTTGTATGTTAATTTGATTTTATGGTCTTTGTATATGATGCTGAAATGTGTTTTTTAAACAAGGGCATATTTTCAAAAACTACCCTACTCATTAACTAAAAACAGAAAACCATTGAATATTAGCATATAATCCAGAATAAAAAAAACTGCAACTGTTAAACTTCATCTCCCATAAATTAAGACAGCATCAGAACAGTATAATAAGTCTCACTCAGTAAGTACTATTAAATATCGCAAATATGACATTAATTAAAATGTTAAAGGCACATACTCTAAGCCAACTGAACTAGAAACATCATTGGGCCAGATTCAGGAAGGCTTACACGGAGTTCAAGAGTAGTGTAAGCCTCCGTGTAAGCCTCCCGATTCAGGAACAGCCCAAATCTCCGTGTAAGAGACAGCTAACACGTCTCTTACGCGGACTGGGCGTGGAAATGCTCAATACCTCATTTGCAGCTTAAAGATATGCAAATGAGGTATTTGAGCGATCCACGAAGCCGAAACCAGTCCGTGTAACGGACGTGTTAGCTGCAGAAATGTACTCAGCTGACAACTGAGTACATTTCTGCAAAATTAAAAACGGAGCTATGTCAGCTCCAAATAAAGGGTGCATATGTTTCATGAAGCATGCCAATGGCCAAATATGTGGCCATTGGCATGAAAAAGTGTTGCAAAAATAAGTTATATAACTTTTTTTTTTTTTCACGGGATTTCTGGGTTTAACTGCAGCGCACACCCGCGCAAACGGGGTGCGCTACCTAAAACTGAAAACCGAAGCTTATAAGCCCACAATTGTGGGATTTATGTATTACATGGAATGTCAATGGAGGGACTTGCAGACCAAAAACAATATGGCCTCCGTTTAGTGGTTGTCAAGGGGGGGAAGCTCCGTGTAAGACATGTAACTAGTCATTACTAGGCAATCCTATGTAAATGAGGGTTACAATACTGAATCACACTGCCACATAGGTAATGAGCACTTTCTGAGTAGTGTAAGAGTTAGAGAAGGGGGAGGAACAGAGTAAGAGGTAGGTGACATCACGGGGGGGAAGGATAGCAATAAATGTACCAGATTGGAGGGCAATGTAAGGTAAGAGATGACAGAAAGACATCAGGGAGGGAGGTGTGTCCCAACAGAACACTAGGAAAGTCAAGAAATTGAGGGTATACGCTATCCCTACACTCAAAGTTTCTTGAAATACGTGCATGCGCGTGTGTGCGTACGTGTAAGGCAGGTTCAACATGTGGGAGCGTGTTGCAAACCGTTTACAATGGTTTGCGTGGGCGTGCACATGTGGAAGGCAGTGTGCGCGCGTTTTAGCATGAATCAGCCAAGCTCACACCGTGTAAGGATGTGTGCGCGCGTGTAACACCGTGTAAGGATGTGTGCGCGCATTTAAGTGACTGTGAGCGTGTTTAAGCTGGTGTGCACATTGCTCCTCCTCAGGAAACAGAGAGGAAACAGGAAACAACTAAAATACAGGGAAACTGCCAGAGGATACTGCTGGAGTTAATTGGTGGAAACGTAGAAGCAGGCAATTACACAAGCAGACTAGAAGCCCAACCCAGCACTTAAAACACTGCAAAGAGCAGTGCAGGCTGTTTCTCACAAGAGATACTGCCAGAAACTAAGTTATCAGAATTGAAAACTGAAAAAAACTGAACTCAGAGCAGAAATGCTAGGGGCTGCCATAGCTATTATAATCAGGCATAGGCGAATTGCTGAGGGTGGTGACAATGCAGATGCTGACAGACAACCCAGAGTGAGGAGAAGGAGAAGAGTATACAGGCCCAGGGTCACCTACCATGGGTTACATGAGCTGGAGATAGTAGAGCGCTACAGAGTGGACAGAGACCTTCTGCAGCAGATTGTTGAGCTGTGCAGGCCACATCTCACACACAGAACCAACAGAGGGGAACCCATCCCAGTGGAAACCAAGGTATGTGTTGGCCTAAGAATACTAGCAACAGGTACCTTCCAGAGACCAACTGGTGATATGATGGGGATATCACAGGCATCAGCCTCCAGAGTACTGCACCAGTTCCTGGATGCCATGTCAGCACATGTCGGTGATCATATATATGTCCCTAATGACCGTGAGGTTATGGCCAGCAATATCGTCTCTTCCAGCAAATAGCGGGTTACCCTGAGGTGCTGGGTGCAATAGACTGCACGCACATACGCATCAAAGCACCAGCCGGTGAGCGGGGTAGAGCCTACATTAACCGCAAGGGATACCCCTCCATCAACTGCCAGGTCGTGTGTGATGCCCAGGGCATAATAATGAATGTGTGTGCTGGCTGCCCTGGGAGCTACCACGATTCCCATATCTGGCATCTGGCGCAGCTGTACCAATCATTTTCCAATGGAGACTTCCCACACGGACACCTAGTGGGGATGCAGGTTATGCACTTGAGCCGTGGCTGATGACACCCATCAGAAATGCACACACACCTGAACAGGAACGCCATAATGAGGCACACGCACAAACACGTAATGTCATAGAGCATGTGTTTGGGCTGCTCAAATCATGGTTCCGGTGTCTGGACACATCTGGTGGAGCCTTGCAGTACACACCAACTACATGTACCCAAATGATCATGATATGTGCTATGCTACATAATATGATCCTGCGGAAACAGCTGCAGCAGGACCAGCACAGGGCTGGGCCAAACATCCCCACCATTGCCAAGGCCACCACAGGCAGGAGGTGACTCGGAGGAGGAACAACCTGACCTTGCCCCAGTAGGCAGAAGGCGTGCCCAGTATGCCCTGGCCTTGGCAAAGAGGCAACGCATAGCACATACACTTGGTCAGTAGGAACACTGGGACTGATGCTCTGACTCACTCATACAGTAACAGGGATGCCTAACATGACACAACCTGCTTCCAAACATGTACAGGGAGTGTAGTATGTGCATCTGACAGAGGCGGCCCTGCAGCACCACCTGAGGCATGAATGCCATGTGTTAAGTAATGTAATATCATGTACCATATGCACACCTGAGGACCCCAACTAACATCCACCCTCAACAATCATAAACCACAAAAACACAAACCCACCTCATGGGTACCACAAGGGATAGGAACCTAGATGTAATGCTACCCAATGCCAGAAGTATAAACATCAAGATGCGTGCAGTGTAAACACACACAGTATAGAGAATGTAGATATCAGTGCTGTAATAGAAAACAGGGTCAAAGCCCACATCAGCACCCTGACACTACCAGGTCACACCTCATACAGTGATGTACATGTGCAAAAACATGGAACCAGATAAAAATGAGGGTGACTAGCAATAAATATCATGGATAACCACACACCCATGTTTGTACCACAACAAGAAGCAACATGGAATAGCCATGGTCAAAAACCAATGGCTAAAACTGACTACTACTATATAGCTTGCTGCAGACCACTGTCCTAATAGCAGGAACTGCCCCAGGCCTATGTTCATAGGTTCATAGGTTCATACTAGGCTATCTGCCCTAGGGCATTTATAAGCCTAGCCCAGAGTTTTGTGGCTTCTGCCACCCCTTCAATTTGATGGATAATATGCCCATTATTTTGCTGTGCCTCTGTCAAGCAGTGATACTGAGGTTATCCCTGGGGTATACCTGCAATCTCCAATCCATTGGTCAAGATCTCACTTGAACAAAGCCAGTGAGGTGCTCAGCCTCACATGTACCAGGATGTTGTTCCACAGCATAGGGACTCTCTGGGTGATGAATCTGTCCCTCCAGCACATCCTATTAATATCTGTGTTGAGGTTTAAGTCTCCTGCCCTTGTAGTCCTGATGGATGTAGAGGTCTTGAGGTGAAGCATGTTCATTAATTCTGGGATGGACATAGCCTTGTATGTCAGGCACAGGTCACCTCTGAGCAGACGGTAAGCGACTGAATACAGCAGGAATTCCTTCAGTCGGACAGCATAAGAAATATAAACAGACTACGGACTCCTTGTACCAGCAGTAACCAAAAACGTAATCTTAACGCAAATTTATTTTCAGTTCACAAGCGTTTTCGCCACGCAACGACGTGGCTTCCTCAGAGAAATTCAAATACAAGCACTTTACACATTCTTTTTATAAGAGAACTCGAAGAGGAAATGACATCATATCAGGATACATAAAAGATATATATTTACATAAAAATATATGACATAAAATTGTCAATTTGTACTAAGCAAATCACTAGGTAGTTTCTAGTTTAATAAATGCTCAAATTTATAAAACATTATATGGAAATAAATCACTATAAAATGTCTCCATATAAGAAAGTCACTCTAACAAGTAAACTACACAACAGGGACACAGTGCAAATAAAAAATCTACTACCTTAATAATGGTTAATAAACATTTACTTTTTTATATAAAAATATATCATAAAAGCATATCATAAAAAATGTAATAAAATACATTATATATCATACTCATAATTAAGCCAAGTTCAATTACTGAATCAGGTGTATTAAATGACTTAATTCATTATAATGAATAGAGGTCAACACATTGGTTTTAATTAAAAGTAAATACACTCTACTTTTTTTAGCCAAGAGAGTTTATCTCAAATAGCTCCTCATCTTCAAGACTGCAGAGATGTTGCAGTTCTCGTTAAGACCTGGGTGGCCAAAGGCATCAGTTCTCAATTGCCACTCGAGTTCACGTAACTCTAAGAGTAATGAAGTGAATGAAATAAGAAAACCTAGTGATTTGCTTAGTACAAATTGACAATTTTATGTCATATATTTTTATGTAAATATATATCTTTTATGTGTCTTATCCTGATGTGATGTCATTTCCTCTTCGAGTTCTCTTATAAAAAGAATGTGTAAAGTGCTTGTATTTGAATTTCTCTGAGGAAGCCACGTCGTTGCGTGGCGAAAACGCTTGTGAACTGAAAATAAATTTGCGTTAAGATTACGTTTTTGGTTACTGCTGGTACAAGGAGTCCGTAGTCTGTTTTTATTGATCCTGTTGGTTTTCTCATTTTTGGTTTCATTAGTTTGTCAGTATGCCTACGGATTCTCCTGTTAGTCCCAGCAGTCCTCATATCTTCACTGATTCAGGTGCGCTTCAAGTAAACAGGGATACACCATTGGATGTCCCTTCTCTGTTGGTCTCGCTCTCAAAAAGACCAGACCTACTGAATGCACGATTTGACTCACTAGAAGGACTGGATGGATCTAGGAACCGTTTTGCGGTTCCCGCTTCTGGTTTGGTCCGTGACGGAACAGAAAGCAATTTGACTTTGGATAGTACTGTTTCTTTGATACCAGCGGCCCAACCAGTTCACTCTATTAATAGTCAAGGATTACTGCAGCCATCAGCTCACAATTCAGGGCTACGAAATGGAGATGGTTCGGGACATTTTTGCAATACAGGTACTTCTTTCACTCCTTGTCCTGTGTATAATGACAGAATAAATGTTGACAATTTAGGCGGGCGTCTTTTTAGTAACGCCGCTGCTGAGGAATGCTTGAATGCAGAGCCTGTTGTCTTCAATCAACGGACACATTTAACAGGCAACATTGCATTGCCTGCTGAACAGAATAATAACACCAATGTTCCGTTTGTGCTCTCTGAATAGATGGCTAACACAGACAATTTTCAATTTTCACAGCATGTTTCAAGAACTATAGGTGTCTCTAATATTGATTCAAGTAACGAATTGCTGTCTAACAAGCTTAAATCTTTTGATAACAAAATTCTCAAGTTGAAAAAAATGCAACTTGAGATTGCTTATTTTAAACAATGTATACAGGAGAAGTTGGTTCCGAAGGGTTTACGGAGCAATTTTTCTCCATCTGGTTTATTGAATGATACATGTTTTTATGCAGATTTAAGAGAGTTATTTCAACAACAAGGGGTTCAGTTATTGGAATTGATTGTTAAACACTATAACCAGCATGTTTGTGCCTTATTGAATGAAATTGACACATTAGATGTAGAAATAAAAGCTGATTTGAACTTTGCAAGATACAGGTTCGATTATGATCGTACCCTGTCAAGCATTGATGCACTTCTTGTAAAGTTAAAATTGAATAAAAATAAAAAGTTAGTTAGGGACAGGCTAGCCTATAATGATAACAGTGCATACCCCAGACTTGTATATTCAGACCCTAAGGTGACTAATGTTAGGCCCAATCAGGGACAACTTCATACCCCAGCTAGTTCTGGGCTTGATGATACTCAACTTGATGATGTAAATTTTGTTCCTGAAGAGACAGGACCTAGACGTAGTGATAGGATTAAAGGACTCAAGGGAAATAACCCCGGAAATAAAAATACTCAGGGGAATAGAGCTAATGCTAACAACAGTTTTTTAGGCAAACGCAATTCTCGCCAATATTACAACAAGAAAGCGAATCGGAATTAGCGTTTGCCAGTTCCATTAATGCTGAATATGATAGCTCTTTTGTTACTGATGCTAATGCCTTTAAAGTAGATGATAGAATGAATGTTATCCAGAGGGATGCTGTACATGAAGTCCCACAAATGATTTTTAATAAAAAAGGTGACTTCAAGATTTATAACTTCACAGAGTTTAAAATAAGGGACGAACTAGTTGAGCTTCTTGCCCTAGGTTACACTTTTGTACCGGGTAAACTTGGTGATATTTCAAAGGAGATCATCGAACTTAAGTGTTTCGTTCGCAAACTTAATTTGAAGTTACTCTTTAATAATGACACCGTAACACTTCATGATACTTTAAGGTTACCAAGTGTGTTCAACCCACCTCTCCATCCCTCGCTACAACTTTTTGAGAGAGTCTGTGAAGTGGACTTGAGACATTCCTTTAGGGACAATCTGAGTACTCACCACACAAAACATAATACCTCTAAAGAACAACTTTTTCTCTTGGAAGAACTTTGCCACTCCCCTGTCAGACTAGTCAAACCTGACAAGGGTGGTGGACTAGTTATTATGGATAATTCCAAGTATATAGAGAAAATGCTAGATGTTCTGGTGACACCTGCTTATACTATGGCTTCACTTAATGAAGTACGTTGAACCCATAGTATGATGAGAGGCCTCTTTCGTGACTTATTTCTGGGAGGTAAAATCGATTTGGAAACTTACAACTACATAGACATCACTCTACCTAAAATCCCAGTAATGTTTGGCATCCCTAAGGTCCATAAAGATCTTAAAAATCCACCTATGAGGGCTTTAGTTGATGGACGATCATCCATGACGTATCCTAGTGCTAAACTAGTTGACAAAATTTTGTCAAAATATTTAAAAAATATCCGTGGAGTCTGTAAAGACTCTTGGAATTTTTTGGAAAACATCAACAGTTTAGCCTTTAATGTTGAGAACAACTTTCTCACAATTGACGTCGTGGATTTATATACTTCCATTCCACACCAGGAAGCTTTGGAATGGATAGCCCTCTTACTTACTGACTTTGGGGCGCCAAAAACTGAAGTAGATCTTGTTTCTGAGATCCTGGATGTGGTCTTAGCATCAAATTACTTTCTTTTTGACAAGAAGTTCTTTCTACAAAAACAGGGGGTAGCCATGGGCTCCCCCTGTGGAGCATCAGTTGCCAACTTTTTCATGGGGTTTTGGGAAAAGAATTTCCTTTTCTCTTCACTTGAACATATGAGGTTTGTTAAATTCTACACGAGATATCTGGATGATATCTTCATCCTTTTCAGTGGTAATGCAACAGAAGCCAGTCAGTTTGTTCAGTTCCTAAATGGTACAACAGAATTCTTGAAATTCACGTTCAAATTTTCGATGACCGATATCGATTACTTGGACGTCAAACTGAGGAAGGATACCAGATTGAATGTATATACATCTTGTATATATAGGAAGCCGACATACTGCAACTCATTCCTGCACTTTTCCAGTCACCACCCCTTCAGACAAAAGAAATCAATTGTGAAGGGGCAACTGGTGAGAGCAGGAAGAATGTGCAGTAATTTCATCGACTTCTTAACTGAATGTGACCTACTCCGTGATATGTTCCTCAATAGGGACTATCCTAAAAATTTGATAGATGACCTTATTTTTGAAGTTACAGCAAAGAGGAACAGTGGCTTTTATAGACCCATTTTGTGTCAAAGTAACACTAGCTTGGTTCCTTGTTCTTTTGATACACCATTGACACAGATTGTGTACACTCAAGCATCAGATGACAACGTGAGTCATAGCTTTGAGCGTGATTTTTCAGTAAGTTACATTAACACTTTTAGTTTAAATTCTATGTTAACCATTTCAATAATACGGAAGAACTGGCAATATATTTTGAGTACCCCAGGACTAGCAGAGAAGCTAGGACTTTTTCCTAATTTTGTCTTTAAAAGAAATACTAATCTCAAAGAACTCTTACAAAGAGATTTTTCTAGTAAGAGCTTTAATAGACGTGTAGGGATGTATACGTGCAGTAGTTGTAATTGGTGCCATAAAATGAAAACGGGTCAGTCTTACAAAATTAGGGACAAAAAGTACACTATAAAATACCCACTCAATTGTGAGAGTAGGTCCATTGTTTATGTGGCCTTTTGCGAGTGTTGTGCTTCATTTTATATTGGGAAGACCGATCGTAGACTTCGCGATCGAGTCTATGAGCATATGTATGCCATCAGGAAAAATAAGGAAGTCAACGCTCTAACAAAACATATAGATAGTCATCCCAGCCACTCTTTTTCATTTATGGCCATCGACCAGGTTAATACCAATATACGTGGGGGGCCTACTTCATTACTCTTAGTGTTACGTGAACTCGAGTGGCAATTGAGAACTGATGCCTTTGGCCACCCAGGTCTTAACGAGAACTGTAACATCTCTGCAGTCTTGAAGATGAGGAGCTATTTGAGATAAACTCTCTTGGCTAAAAAAGTAGAGTGTATTTACTTTTAATTAAAACCAATGTGTTGACCTCTATTCATTATAATGAATTAAGTCATTTAATACACCTGATTCAGTAATTGAACTTGGCTTAATTATGAGTATGATATATAATGTATTTTATTACATTTTTTATGATATGCTTTTATGATATATTTTTATATAAAAAAGTAAATGTTTATTAACCATTATTAAGGTAGTAGATTTTTTATTTGCACTGTGTCCCTGTTGTGTAGTTTACTTGTTAGAGTGACTTTCTTATATGGAGACATTTTATAGTGATTTATTTCCATATAATGTTTTATAAATTTGAGCATTTATTAAACTAGAAACTTCCTAGTGATTTGCTTAGTACAAATTGACAATTTTATGTCATATATTTTTATGTAAATATATATCTTTTATGTGTCTTATCCTGATGTGATGTCATTTCCTCTTCGAGTTCTCTTATAAAAAGAATGTGTAAAGTGCTTGTATTTGAATTTCTCTGAGGAAGCCACGTCGTTGCGTGGCGAAAACGCTTGTGAACTGAAAATAAATTTGCGTTAAGATTACGTTTTTGGTTACTGCTGGTACAAGGAGTCCGTAGTCTGTTTTTATTGATCCTGTTGGTTTTCTTATTTTTGGTTTCATTAGCATAAGAAATATGTTTGAGACCCTTTCACCTCCTGTTGAGGAATTTGTGGGCCCATCCAATTGCCGCAGGTGTTGGGTCAGATACATTCTGAATGGGGCATTGTATGCAATCATTGGTCTGATGAGTGATGAGTACAGGGGAACAATGACCTCCCCTGATCTAGATGTGAATCCCTGCATGATGAGGTGGCCAATGTAGAAGGTCTTCCAAACTACCCTGGCAATGTGAGTGTCAAACAAAAGGTTACTGTCAACCTGGGTGCCCAGGTCCTTGATAACCTCCTCTGTGCTTAGAGGATTGCCACCTAGATGGGAACTAGTGGTAACCTTGTTCTTCCTGAAGGGTATGGCTATGCATTGTTTAGTGTTTAATGTAAGGCCATGGCTCTGGCACCAGTTATCCGTGTCTATGAGACCCTTCTGAAGGATGTCTGTGTCAGATGGGTTTCCAACTATGCTTCCCAGTTTGCAGTCATCTTCAAACTTTGTCAGCCATAATCCTCCTGTGTTTGCTCGTACTTCTGAAAAGTAGATGCTGAACAAATGTGGGCCCAGGACTGAGCCCTGTGGGACACCACTTGTGACAGCTCTGGAGTGTGACATGGCACCAGCAACTTTGACCCTGTGTGTGCTGTCACTTAGCCAGTTTGCAACCCATGCTGTGATGTATGGGTTCACAATTAAGCTGGTGATGTTTTCAATGATACCTGAGTGGGGTATTGTGTCGAAAGCCTTTGCCAGTTCAAGGTAGGCTGTGTGGACTGCCTTGCCCACGTCAATGGCCTGGGTGACTGTCTTGAAAAAGTCAACCAAGTTTAAAAGGCATGATCTGCCCTTGACAAAGCCAAAGTGGATTGGATCCAATGTCTGCAGGTCCCCTATGTCTTCATTTATAATTCCCATTATGATCCTCTCCATAGCTTAGCAGAACAGGCTTGTCAAGCTGATGGGATGGTAGTTTCGGGGTTGGTGGAGGCACCTCCTTTGTGAAGTGGGTCCACCATTGCCGTATGCCACTCCTTGGGCACATATCCTGAGGTGAGGCTAAGATTAAACAGCTGCCCTAACTGCGGGTGTAATTACTCATTGAGTTCATGGAGCACACAACTGGGGACACCATCTGGTCCCATGGATAAAGTGTTTTCCGCCTTGGATAGAGCAGTTCCCACCCCAGCATTGGAGATGTTTGGGGGGCTACAATCCTCTGGTGTAGATACTCCTCCAGTTGGGGGGGGGGAGAAATCTGCACTGAACCTGTCAGCCAGTATGTTGGCAATGTCTGTAGGTGCAGTGATATCTACATCATTCCGAACTAATTCTGAGCATATCTGGGAGTTCCCTCCCAGGTTTCAAACATAGGTAAAAAAGGCCTCATGATTGTCCCTTGGGTCCTGAGTGGGTTTACTCGCAAAACTAGCCTCGGATGATTGTATGGGGGAACCCAGTGTCTTACTCACAATGAGCAGGGGTGTCTTCCCTCCTACGGATTACACTCTATCTCGTAGTAGCTCCTTCCTTGTGTTGTAGAGCTTGTTTATGGCTAGGGTCCACCAGACTGGATGCTTGCCTGTGGTACAAAGAGTCTTTGTTTTGTCTGGGATTGCCTGATCCATGCAGTCCTGGAGGTGCTGGTAGAAGGCATTTGTAAGTGATACAGCAGCTTGGGTAATGGTGTCCGCTGGCTTGGGGGCCTTGAAAGAGACCACACCAGTCCTTAGAAATGTGAAGTTGGCATTTGAGAAGGTCTTCACTGTTTGTTTTTCTATCTGGGGTGTGTGTGGGATGTGGACTCCCACTGAGAGTAGTCCATGATCTGATCTCACCAATGATGGGTATACTTCTGGTGTTGAACAGTGTGACCCCATGTTCGTGATGATGAGTTCTAGTATGTTGTCTCCACTTGTGGGGATGGTGACCAGTTGTTCCATGGCATTTGAGTGTATGAACTCTTGGAACCTTTGTGTTACAGTGTTGTGGCTTGATTAGTGATCCCAGTCTATATGTGGATAGTTGGAATCACCCAGTAGGATGGTGTTTGGAGATACATTTATCCCCTTCAGTGTTTGCAGGATAGCTGTGTGAGGTACCTGAGTTTGAGAGGGTGGCATGTAACATGCTACAAACTGCAGAGCAGTCTTGCCTACGGTCACTGGCACCTGGATGGTCTCTGATGCATCGTGTGTTGCCACCAACCATGAGGTGAGGGTGTCCTTGATGAATATGGACACCCACCATCCTTCTTGGTGTTGTCCGGATTCTGGTGCCGGAATGCATGATATGAGGTAACACCCGATAGTGCCGGGGTGCTGTTAGAAGCTGTGAACCAGGTTTCAGGCACAGCACAGACATCAATGTGCTACAGACTGAGAAGAGCATACAGTGTGTGCAGCTGGAGGTTGAGACCTCTGGCATTGAGCAGCATTACCCTTAGTGTCTTTCCTTTACTGTGTTCTAGGGTGGTAGGTGTAGAATCTGAATCTTAGAGAAAAAACAAATGCTGCTGGGTTAAGCACCTTCAGGTCAAAAAGGTTATTATCGATTGATTATACAGATACTGCCAACTACAGCATTAAACATTGGTTTTTATGGATTATTTCATGGACTACTTGGGTCGTTATTGAATATACAGCGCATGGTGCACTCTTCAGTTATTTTTGCTTTACTAGAATCTGAATCTTGCATAAAAAAGGCACAATGGGGGTGGCAAGAGCATCATCCGAAATCCGGAAGCCCAGGGGTGACAGGTGCAAGCCATCCCTTGCAAATCACCGTGGCCTGTCCAGCATGTCATCCCAGGCAGACAGACATTGGACCCCCTTTGAATGACACCATAGTTTAAGCAAAATATTACAGCTGATCATCTTGTCTCTGTTTATGTGGCATCATACTTGGTGAAGGTAGGATACTGCTGAAGGTCAGGGTCACCACCTGCCTGGCCTACATAATCAGAGGGATCCTCTATGTCTCTTTCCATGTAGTCCAGGGAGGTACATCTCAGGTCGTTCACACCAGCATGGATAATGACTGGGTCAGACTTGTACTTGCAGTTGAGTAACCTGAGTGCTTGCATTATGTGGTGGATTCCAGTGCCCGATAGGCAGCTTACTGTGACCTCCTCCGTACCCGATCTGGTGAGCGGGACGTCAGTGTGTCTGACTATGGAGTCACCTATGACAAGTGTGTCTGGCATTGTGTTTGGCCTTAAGGGCTGTGACTGTTTGGCACACCGACTCTGTGGTCAATGTGTTGCATGTGCTGTGCCCTGTGGAGGCAGTTGTGTGAGTGTCTGCTGTGGTGGCCACTGCCGTTTTGGTAGAATTCTGATCAGAGCCTCCGAGTATGTCTCTGCGTGTCTATGTGTATGATCTTAAGTTGTGATAGTGCCATGTGAGACTGGATTTGTGATGTGTGTGGTTACCTTCACCTTCTCTCTGGTCTTGCTAGTCCTATGTTGAGAGAGCTCAGCCTCCACCTTGGCTATATAGTTGCATCTCTCACATGTATGTGTGTTTTATGGGAGAAGGAGAGGGTTGTCAGTGTACATGAGGCAAGTGTAACATTGCCTCAATATTCCCAGGTTCACCAGCTGGGCAGGAGAGGACACTAGCAACTGATCCCTAGACATGCTAGAAGGAATAGACAAAACAATGTTGGAATACAGGGAGATATCAAGCCCCCCAAACCACATCATAGTGCTTGATTGACAATACCTACACATACACCGGTGTTTCATAGTGTCATAGTCTACTACTAGGCTATCTGCCCTAGTGCATGTATAAGCCTAGCCATAGTGATGTGGATATTGCCACCCCTTATAGTGGTAATAAGTGTACAGAATAGATTCTGAATATTGTGCCTCTGACTTAGTAGTGACACATTATGACCCCCTTACGTAATTGAATAACATCACTATGCCTCTGTCTAGTCTGTGCTTCCGTCTCATATGCAGTTGTCCAGATGTCTCCTGAAGAGAGTCAGTGAGGGACTCTGTCAAACATGAACTGGGATACTCTGCTAGAGTGTGAGATGCCTCTGAGTTATGACTCTGTCCCTCCAGCATCTCCTATACATGCATGTGCTGAGGATCAAATCCTCAGCTCTCATGGCTCTGGTGGATTTGGATTGCTTGCAGTGGAGCATGTCCACCAAATCCTGATTGGACATGGTCTTGTATGTCAGGCATAGGTCACCTGTAAGTATGCGGTATGACACTGAACAAAGCTGGATGTCCTCTATTCTGGAAGCATATGACATGTGTTGAAGAACCCTGATCTTCATGGTATGTACTTTTGGGGTGTCTCCAGCTGTTGCAATTGCTGGGCGAGGTACATACCATATGGGGCTTTGTATTCAATCATGGGCCTGATAAGGGAGAAGGATAGTGGAACAATGACCTCCTATGATCTTGATGGAAAACCCTCCATGATAAGGTGGGCAAGATAGAAAGTCTTCCTAACCACCTTGGCAACAGGGGTGTCAAAAGAGATGTCACTATCTACATGTGTCCCCAGGTGTCTGATTTGTTGTCTGTGCTCAGTGGGTTGCTGTCTATGTATTGATCTGTGGGTACTTTGTTCCCCCCAAAGGGGATGAATACACATCAGTTGCATTCAGTTTCAGGCCATGCGTCTGGCACCAGCTATCCGCCTTTGTGACGGCATTCTGTAGTATATGTGTGCTGGCTGATGTACTCACTATGGTGCCTAGGTTGCAGTCATCTGCAAACTGTGTCAGCCACAACCCCCCTATGTTTGCTTTCACATCTGAAAAGTAAATACCAATTAAGAGGGGTCCCAGGACACATCCTTGTGGGACACCACCTGTGACTGGCTTCGAATCTGACAAGGCACCTGCAATGTTGACTTTATGGGTTCTGTTTCTTAGCCATTTTGCAACCTATCCTGCGACATATGCCGTTATATGTCAGCTGTTGAGCTTGGCTATGATGCCTGAGTGTGGTATTGTGTCACAGGCCTTAGCCAAGTGCAGGTAGGCTGTGTGGACTGCGTAGCCCTCATTGATGGCCCTACTGACAGTTTCATAGTAGTCAACTAGGTGCAAAAGGCAGGATCTGCCCTGTACAAAGCTGAACTAGGTGGGAACAAGGGTCCGTTGGTCAGTAATGTGTCTGTGTAAGAGCTCCATAATGACTCTTCCCATATCTTAGCAGACAAGGCTGGTTAAGCTTGTGTGGTGGTAGTTGCCATGGTCTGTGGAGGCATCTCCTTTGTGGAGTGGGACCACTGTTGCCGTATGCCAGTGTTCAGGTACATATCCTGTAGCAAGACTAAGGTTAAATAGCAGTTGTATATACGGGTCCAGCCCCTTCTGGAGTTCACATAGCATGCAACCGGAGATACCAGCAGGTCCCATGGATGCTGTGTACTTGTCTTTGCTGAGTGTGGCTCTCACATGGACATCCAAGATGACAGTGAGGTTACATACAGCAGTGATACCTATCTTCTTTTGGGGGTGAGGGAGGGGGTAAATTGCACTGAAGCTGTCCGCCGGAATGTTGCCAATATCTGTCAGGTCACTGAAATATATGTTGTTGTGTACCAACTCTGAGCATATCTGAGGGTTCACAACCAGGTGTCTGACATAACTGAAGAAAGCAGTGTGGTTACCTTCATTGTCTTTGGTGATTTATGTCCCCAGGTTGACCTTGCATGTCTTTATGAGATAATGTAGCTTTCTACTAGTGCTGATCACAGCTGTCTTCCCTTTTGGAGATGTAGCTCTGTCTTGCATTAGTAACCCTCATCTGTCATACAGTTTGTTTATGGCTGGGGTCCACCAGACAGGACACTTTCCCTTTGTGGAGAGGGTCCTGTTTTTATTTGTGATTGCATGGTCCATGCTGTCTGACATCTAGCTAAGGGGAGGTCATTGTGGTTCTGCAGTTATCTTTCATCGGCATTAGAAATTACCACAACAGCCCCTGTGGGGTGTACCTCATGCAGGCACATCCAGCACCTGTAAAGTCCACCACAGTACCTCACCAGGAGTATGACAGAGCTGGAACACATGTAATGTGTAGCCTGATTAAACAGAGTGCAGCTCCACACACTGCCATGCTGTCCACCCAGATGCAAGCTGTGCCTGATGTAGAAAGCCATGTCCAAGCTGGAATCAATGCACATGCTGCACCTTGTACAATCTGAATGGCAGAGAGCTATGCACATGAGGGACCTGAACCCCAGCACTGACATATTTAGGACAGGCTGTACTGCATTATCCAAAACACAGAAGCCACCCCACACATGAGTAAACTACCAGTACAGGTTGTCCGTAGAGACACTCGTTGAGCCCCCTCAACAGGAATCCTAATGAGTGGATGGGAGATGGGAGGTTTACCCTGGGTATCAATGTTATGTCACAGGTAGACAGAGGCACAGTATACTAAACAAGACATATGTCATGGCAAACTACACTTACAATGTGCTGATGGACAAACACACTCTCCGACTAGCATTAGAAATGGCCTAGGGCACATCGGTAGTGTTTGCCAATGTACACCCATGTTGTGGAATACACAACTGATGTTGGATGAGGCTGTTGTAAGTAGTTCACATCTGAACATAATGCAACATGGTCAGATAGGTTCATAGGTACATAGGTTTATACTAGGCTATCTTCCCTAAGGCAGGTATAAGCCTAGCACAGAGTTCATTGGCATACACCACCCCTTATATGGAAACAGTACTGTGCCCATTATTATGTCATGCCTCTCTCCAGCAGTGACACAGTGACGATCCCCGGGTTAAATGTATGACCTTCCATCCACAGGTCAAGATACCTCTTGAACACAGCCAGCAAGATGCTCTGCCTCACATGGACCGGGATTGTATTCCACAGCATAGGGAGTCTCCGGGTGATAACTCCATCCCTCCAACATGTCCAACGTACATCCCTGCTAAGGTGTAAGTCACCTGCACTAGTGGTTCAGGTGGATCTGCTGATTCTGAGGTGGAGCATGTCCATTAATCCCTGTTTGGACATGGCCTCGCATGTCAGGCACATGTCACCTCTAAGCAGACGGTATGTGAGTGAATAGAGTGGGAGTGTCTTCAATCTGGCAGCATATGACAGCTGTTGGGGTTCCTTGATCCTTTAGGTGGGGGACATTCAGGGTGTCTCCAATTGCTGCAGATGTTGGGTGACATACAGCCAGAATAGGGCATTCTACTCGATCACCGGTCTGATAAGTGAAGAGTACAGGGGAACAATGACCCACTAGATCTGGATGTGAATCCCATCCTGATCAGGTGGGCAGTGTAGAAGGTCTTTCTAGCCACCTTAGCAACGTGAGTCTCAGAAGAACGGCGACTGTCAACCTGGGTCCCCAGGTCCATGATAACCTCCTCTGTGCTTAGAGGATTGCCACCTATATGGTAGTTTGGGGTTACCTTGCTTTTCCTGAAGGGTATGTCTACACATGTTGTGCACTTTGACTTCAGGCCATGGCCCTGGCACCAGCTATCAGTTACTGTGAGTCCCTTCTGAAGGATATCCGTGTCTGATGCACTGTCCACTATGGCCCAGTGTGCAGTCATCTGCAAACATTGTCATCCAAAGTCCTCCCATGTTGGCCTGTACTTCTGGGAAGTACATGACAAACAATGGGGTCCAAGGACTGAGCCCTGTGTGACACCACCTGTGACCAGCCTGGAGTCTAACATAGTGCCAGCAACTCTAACCCTGTGGGTCCCGTCCTTAAGCCAGTTTGCAACCCATCTTGTGACATATGGGTTTACATTTCAGTTGTTAGGGTTTTCCACAATACCTGAGTGGGTATTGTGTTGAAAGTGTTTGCAAGGCCAAGGTAGGCTGTATGGACTGCCTTTCCCCAACAATGGCCTAAGTGACTGTTTTGAAGATGTCAACCCAGTACAAAAGGCATGATCTGCCCTTGACCAAGCCAAAATGGGATGGGTACAATGTCTGCATGTCCCCCATATCTTTGTTTATGAGCTCAATTATGATCCTCTCCATAGCTTTGCAGACTAGACTTGTTAAGCTTATGGGGCAGTAATTACCAGGGTCTGTAGAGGCACCGCCTTTGTGCAGATGTGCACAACTGGACCCTAACCAGGCTGTTGTGCACACTATGGAAATGTAAAGCGGTGATAGGACTAAAGCCCAGGATACTGACCACCACAGTGAAAGTACTGAAACACTACACTATACAGTGCTATAGTTTTAGGTCAGTATGAACGGATGTTGACAATTGTGTGCAAAGTATCCCATGCAAAACCTGCAGGCACAGTATACTCCCTGTTTTGTTCACACAAAAAGCATTTGGACAGTAACTACACAACATGGCACTGAACTCACAACCATAAACTGGAGGTATTTGTTGAAGGTCACACTCATCCACAAATGTGATGGGCTGCAGAGTTCAACATATGTAAAGCCCACACTGGGCATGCTCACACACTTAGATAAATGAGACATCTTTCACACAACATGCCATGGGAAGGCTGAACTGGGCATGCTCACACACTTGGTCCAAATGTTACTCCTAGCAACTGTGAAAACACACCAGAGGATGCTCATTCCCCTTTCTAGACACTGATCATGTAAGCACCCTATAAGTATATCGGAGAAAAGGAATCTCTCAGTAATCCGAATAGCTCGCTCTGCTGATGCATCCGTTTCAAGTGTCATAACATAGTTAGGTAGGGGTTTGAATCCAGCAGGTGGCGAGTGTGTGTGAAGGGGTGTAAGTGTGTATGAAAGAAGCATCCCTTTTGGCAACTGGGAAAACACACCACAGGATGATCATTCCACTTTCTAAACTCTGATGATGTCAGCACCCTATAAGTATATCAGGGGAAAAGAAATCTCCCAGTAATGCGAATAGCTCGCTGTGCTAAGGCGTCCGTCTCTAGTGTCATAACATAGTTAGGTAGGGGTTTGAATCTGGCAAGTGTGTGTGAAGAGGGGTAAGTGTGCGTATGAAAGAAACATCCCTTTTGGCAACTGGGAAAACACACCACAGGATGATCATTCCACTTTCTAAACTCTGATGATGTCAGCACCCTATAAGTATATCAGGGGAAAGGAAATCTCCCAGTAATGCAAATAGCACGCTGTGCTAATGCATCCATCTCTAGTGTCATAACATAATTAGGTAGGGGTTTGAATCCAGCAGGTGGCAAGTGTGTGTGAAGGGGGGTAAGTGTGTATGAAAGAAACATCCCTTTTGGCAACTGGGAAAACACACCACAGGATGATCATTCCACTTTCTAAACTCTGATAATGTCAGCACCCTATAGGTATATCAGGGGAAAGGAAACCTCCCAGTAATGTGAATAGCGCGCTGTGCTAATGCGTCCGTTTCTAGTGTCATAACATAGTTAGGTAGGGGTTTGAATCCGGCAAGTGTGTGCGAAGGGGGGGGGTTAAGTGTGTATGATTGAGATATCCATTTTGGCAACTGGGAAAACACACTACAGGATGCACATACCCCTTTCTAAACGATATCACAATTATGTATGGCTTTTGATTACAGACATGCCACGTGTGTTTTGCACACACAGAATGCCCATGTGTGTGGGTTGTCACTCACAATAATGCATGGCATTGATTAAACCAGTTATGGCAATGCACACATGATGTATGTGTGTACCAAATACACATATGTACCTGTGACCTTCAATAGTTACCATGTGTGATGCCTGCCACATGTGAATACATGGTATTTGCACAGGGTAACATTATGACCGTGGTCTTCTGTGCAGGTGCAGCATGTGGGATGTGTATATACAGTGTGAGATGTAGATGCTATCAGCCTAGTAGTGAGGGATGCACACCTGGTCTGGGGCATATAGTCTACATGTTGTTGATGTACAGGAGCTGCATGTTTTCACCTGTTGTGGGAGTGGTAAGACAGTATTCCATAGCAATGCAGTGACTGCATGCTAAGAACCATTCAGCTAGGGTGTTGTAGCTACACTAATTCATTAGCATTCAGTAATTTGTCAGAATCCCTGGTGAGGGTCTGATGCCAACCAAGGTCAGGGGTCTACCAGCCTGTGTCACTTGCTCAGTGATCCCTTCCATGTTCCCTATCATGTATCCCAGTGAGGGACATCCCACACCAGCTGTGGTGGCATGGACAATGACTGAGTCATATGTGTCCATGCATCTGACTGACTTGTATGTTTGTGTTATGTGGTGAACCATAGTGCCCCATGAGCATATCACTGTGACCTACACCTTTTCCAGCCTGGTGAGCATTGTCACACTGTACTGGACAATAAAAGTACCTAACACAACTGCGGCAGTAGTGTTGTATAGCTGTACAGACTGTGCTTGTTTGACACACAGGATTTGTGTGCTATGTGTTATGCGTGCTGTGTGCAGGCCTAATGTATGCCTGTGTGCCAGCTGCAGAGATGTCTGCCAGTCATGCAGGATGCTATCCTTAGGCTTCACAACTGACCTGTTGTGTTTCCATGCTTGTATTGCTGTCCGTGTAGGTCCACATCAGATTGGTATTGCTGTCACTGTAGTATTTCATGCCACCAGACAGGTTATGCCAGTACTGGGTTCAGAGTGCTTAGTCCACAGTTTGGCCATGTGTTTCCATCTCATACATGTGATGTACATCCATGGGTAGGGTATAGGGTTGACTGTGTACATGTGGCAGCTGTGACATTACTACATGACACACATATTCCACAACTGTACCATAGAGGTGACTGACAACTGACCTTTGCACATGCTACCATAGTATTGAGATTACATTGGTGATTAACAGCACATAGGGCCAATGGTGATAAAGATACATAGGTCCATAGGTTCGTACAGGGATGTCTGCCCAGGGCATGTATCCACCTAGCCAGAATGTGTGTGCCTTTCAACATGCATTGTGAATCTGTCTTGCTATGCCCTTTTCCAAGGTTAGTATACTGTGCCTCTGTCTCACAGTGACACATAAGTGATACCCAGGGTAACCCTACAATGTCACATCCTGTCATTAATATCACTCTTGAAGATAGTCACTGAGTCAGTCTGCCTAACCTCTATTGGGATAATATTCAGGAATGAAGGGAGCCTCTGAGTTGTGAATGTGCCCCTCCAGCATGTCCTATGTATATCACTCCTGAGGTTCAAGTATTTCCAGCGTGTATCCTGGTGGGATCTGGATATTCTGAGATGCAGCATGGCCATTAAGTGAGGGTATGACCTGGCCTTCTATGTCAGGCACAGATTGCCTATGAAGAGGCAGTATGTCACTGAGTAGAGCTGCTGTTACTTTAACCAGTCAGTATGTGGCATCTGTTTGAGCCCTTTGATCCCCTTGTCGCGGTACATATGTGGTATCTCCAGTTGCTGCAGGTGTCTGGTAAGGTGCATGTCGACAGGTTCATCATAGTCAATTATGGGCATCATGAGGGATGAGTAAAGGGGCACAATGTCCTCCCCTGATCTACATGTGGATCCCATGATGATGTGGCCCATATAACATGCTTACCTAACCACTTTGTCCATGTTGTTGTCAAATGGTAGAATGCTATCAACCTGTGTACCCCAAGGTCCATAATTCCTTCGTCTGCACTTAATGGATTAACACATATGTGGTACGTTGTGGTCACTTTGTGTTTGACAAAGGGGATGACTATACGCTTTCTGTCATTCACGTTGAGGCCATGGCTGTGGCACAAGTCGCGTGTTTGCAAGAGTCCCTTTTGGAGGATGCGTGTGTTAGCTGGTGAGTTGATTATGGTGTCCGGTTTGCAGTCATCTGCGACTTGCTGAGCCACAGTACTTCCATGTTGGCCTGTACCTATGATAAATATATAATGAACATGACAGCTCCCAGGGCTGTGCCTTGTGGGACACCACTTGTACCAGGTTGGAGGCTGACATGGCTCCAGCAATTCTACCATGTGTGTTCTGCCCTTGAGCCACTGTGCAATACCCATAGTGACATAGGGGTTAATATGTACACTGGTGAGCTTCCCTAGAATGCACAACTGGGGTATTGTATCCAAGGCTTATGCAAGGTTCAGGTAGGCTGTGTAGACCTCCTTCCCTTGACAGTGGCCTTGGTGACTGTTTCAAAGAAATCAAACAGGTTGGAGAGGCAGGATTTGCCATTGACAAAGCCAAACTGTGTATGGTGACATGTCTGTAGGTCCACAATATCTAGATATGTGAGGTTCATGATGATCCTTGCCATAGCTTTGCAGACAAAGCTAGTCAGACATATGGGTCGAGTAGTGTCCAGGATCCGTGAAGGCACCACCTGAATGTTGAGGGACCACTGTTGCTGTATGCCACTCTCTGGCCACATATCATGTATTAAGGCTGGGATTGAACAGTGGTGTTATGTCTGGGTGTAGCTCTTCTTGTGGTTCATGTAGGACACAGCCTGGGACACTGTCTTGTCCCATTGATGCAGTGTTTATTGCTTTGGGAAGGGCATCTCTTACCTGAGCATCTGTGATGTCGGGGGGCAGCACTGTGCCGCGAGACATATTTGCCCTTTTGGTGTGGTGGGGGGAGAAGGCAGCATTGAACCTGTCCACTAGGATGATGGCAATGTCTGTGTGTTTTGTATTTTGTGTGACATCTTGGATTACCTCTGAGCATATCTGGGTAGTACCACCCAGGTTACTAACATAACTACAGGCAGCCTTGTGATTATCCTCAGTGGCTTGTGGAACCCTCTCTCAAAGATGGCCTTAGACAATCAATTGGGTGCCTGTAGTTGTCTTCCAATACTCATCAGTGGTGCCTTCACATTTTGGGAGGTTGTTGTACCATGTAGTGGCGTCATCCTTCTATTGTATAGTGTGTTTATGGCTGGTGTCCAGCACCCAGGACATCTGCCTTTGGAGAATTGGGTCATGCTTTCATATGTGGCTTCATGATCCATGCATTCCTGAATGTGTCCATAGAATGGCTTTATACAGGTATCTGCAGTCTGGTCCATATTTTCAACAGGCCTTGGGCCTTTGAAGGTTTCCACATCATTTATGAGGGGGGTGAACTTGCTTGACATGAGCTGTTGACAGACGTGCCACCCTCCAGACAGAGCAAGGTGAGGGTCACAGTTAGCTACTTGTCGGGTGATAGCATGTGCCACATAACACAGGCACACAGGTCACTCCACAGCAAGTACAGCTATGAGGCAGACATTGTCCATGCTGGTGCAAACAACCTGAGACGTACCTCCCTGGACCACATGGAAAGAGACACAGAGGAGCTCTTACAGCACCCTCTCAAACTCAGGACTCCCACACAGCCTTCATGCTGACACAGGAGAGTTTAGATTACTCTGCAAACACCATCATACTGGGTGACGTCAGCTACCCAAACATAGACTGTGAACATTACACAAGCCGCAATACCCAAGCTCTAGGGTTCCCATAGATCAGACATTCTTTGGCTATGGAACAGGTAACCAACCTTCCTACAAGAGGGGCAGATATACTAGACCTGATCATCACAACCATGAGTACAAACTGCTCACCACTGGGAGTATATCCCTCATTGTTGCAATCAAACCATATACTAATCACACTGGAGTACTGGATCCCCCACATATGCAAACCTCAAAAACATCGATGTGTGTGTTGGAAATGTCCCTATTAGCAACTGTGACAGTACAGTACAGGATGCAGATCCCCCTTTTGAAACACTGATGATGTCAGGACTGTATCACTATATTACCTGTAGTAAAGTCCTCCAGTAATTCGCATAGCGCGCTCTGCTAATGTGTCTTTCTCCAGTGTCATAACGTAGTTAGGTAGGGGTTTGAATCCTGCAAAAGGAATGTATGTGTGTTAGTATGAGTGGGGTTTATGTGTGTGCACTATGCTGGGAGGGTTAACTGCCTTTTGCCAACTGGGAGAACACACTACAGGGTGCACATCCCTCCTCCTACACACAGATGATGTCAGCACCCTCTAAGTACAGCATTAGTAAGGATTTCTCCAGCTACTGCAAATAGCACACTCTGCTAATGTGTTTGTTTCTACTGTCATAACACAGTTAGGTATGGGTTTGAATCTTGCAAATGGAAAGTATGTGTTTTACTGTTGGTGGGGTTAGTGTGTGTGCACAATGATGGGGTGGGATGTGGCTTTTGCCACATGGGGCTATGCACTGCAGGGTGGTCATTACCCTTAACAAGCAGTGATGTTGATAGCACCCTATACAAACAAAACTACAAAAGAGAAGGTGGTGGTACCAATAACACATGTAAGGTAACACTTCTTCAAGTAATGTCCACAAAACAGAGTAGGATAATCAAACAATTCTTTTATTCTATACAGACAACATGACAACAGACAACTGCCAGTACTCAGTATAGTGTTACATGCTACTGTAACACGCACATGTACCCGAATATACCTAGATAGTGCTCTGAAGCCTGAATGTGGCAAGTGTGTGGATGTGGGATGTTTCTGTGTGTGCATTTCCATATGGGAAACATGTTTGATGTGGCAATCAGGGTACTACAGTACCTGATGCACATTACATCTTTCAACCGATGAGGTTGACATACATGAACATGCTGGAGGGGCATATTCCTAACCGAGAGGCTCCCTTCACTCTGTAATGAGCTCACACTACTGGTTAGGCAGAGTCCCTCATTGACTCTCTTCCATAGGAATCTGGATGAGTGGATGGAGATCATAGTTGTACCCCAGGTATCACTTCTATGTCACTGTTAGACAGAGGCACAGTATACTAACGTCGGACAAGGGCATAGCAGCATAACTTGTAATTGGGTGGCGAAAGACAAACACATTCTACTAGGCTTACCAATGCCCTAGGGCAAATAGCCTAGTATGAACCTATGAACGTGTGTGTACTGCTATAGTACTTCTGCCATATGTTGCATGTGTGTGTGTGTTGTGGGGGATGCACAGGTAATGGCCAGATACTTCTGCACAGGCGACACGTCTGACACATTCTGGGTGTTCATCCCTACATACTGGATGTGTGTTGCCATCCAACCCTGTGATGTGGACACACATTACTCAGCCTGGATTTACATATCCGAACAACACCACAAGCACAGTACACTACCTTGCTATGTATGCATGTAATTACACAGTTATTCACTAGTTATGACAGTGATGCTATCCATGCAGCCCATTGGGCCAGTGGAAGCCACAACACACACCGCCAGCACCTTTGCATATGCTTACCACAGACATCCCACATACTGCATGTACTGTGCACACACATATCTAACCCAGAACAACTGCACACCACTTATTAATCCTGTCCAGTGGACTACAGATACAGGCATATTGTATAACAATAGTAGGAGGCTACTGCAGCACAGGGCAGATTCACATGACAGCAAGGCATCTGTGGTCAGCAGTGTTAAGATGATTCACATTCACCAGATGCACAGATATTGGCAACATTGTTGCAGACAGTTTAGGTGCAGGTACCCCCCTCCATTCTCCTACACATGTGGTATTAGTTATCCCAGATGACTGTCACCTCCCTATCCTCTCACATGTCCAGATGAGAGCCACCCTCATCATTGCAGAACACATAGCATCACTGTTACGAAATGGTATCCCTGGATGTGTGCTACATTCACCCCTGGAGGACATAGCACCACATGACAGACTGATATTAATCCCTGGCCATACTACGGATATGTACCTGAACAGTGCCATACATACACAGTGGTCCCACACCAATGAGGAGGAACCTCTACTGACCCTGGGAACTACTGCATCATATGCACAACTGGCCTTGTGTTCTAAGCTATGGAAGTGTTAAGTATGGGCAACATGTACAGCAATATTACATATGTTTATATTTCAGGACTATGTACACACAACCTATCTCATGGACATACCTATAGATAGTGAACTATGATACATTTGGAGGTGTCACAGTATACACAGGATTAACCTGCTACTTTGCATTACCTGTGTTTGTGGCAGCTGTTGCTGTGCCAGTGGTGCTTGTTGCTGCTTGCTCCTTGCTGCTTGCTGCTTGCTGTTTGCTGTGTGCTGCTTGCTGCTGCTTTTGCTGCTGGCTGTCCTTATATTTGTTTGATTTCTCTCTCTGTCTCTCTCTCTCTTTCTCTGTAGGTTTTGTGCAATGAATGTATTGCATGAGTGTAGTGTGTGTACTCAATGCTTTTGTAGGTATCTGCATAGGTCCATGTGATGGCCTCTGCACCAATTGTAAGGCAGCATTTGCTAATTGCATGCAGACAGGTGTGTACTGATTGCATGTCTCACTGTGATTTCAGGACACTGCTATAAAAGGGTATGTGAGATAGGCGTTGCCCTTTCAGATTGTAGGGCGTGGACCATGCTGGTATGCTGTTGACAGTGTTCTGTGAGTGTGAAGGTTAGCACATCTTCCATGCTTCATGCTGTTTTGTAGATTCAGGTTGCTGCATTTCTCTTGCCTGTTCCCTGTAGTGAGTGTGTATGCATACTGACACCTACAACTATATGTCATATGTATTGCTATATAAATATATATATATATGTGTACATATACATACTTTCATATATGTACATTAGCTGACATTATTGGGTACAAGCTAACAATTAGCAGGGCTGTTTCTGTTAACACTACACTAGTATGGGAATCCAGTAATTGGGACTATAAAAGTCTGCCTGACATGCTTTGGGTAGTAGACATACTATATTGCCTTTATCTTCATTCCTACTATTACATGTTCCACTTATTTAGCATTATATTCCTGTATGAGAGTCATGGCTTAGTGGTAGGTCATACAGACTAGTGTTACAATGGTCTTGTGGTAGGGCCTACTAGTATGCTTATATTCTGCTTTTGACTTGAGTATAGGGCCTATCAATCAAAGTGCTGGAGGCACCTTTAAGCAGTTAAAGGGGTTAGTAGGTCTCAAAGGAGCCAGGCTGTGTTGCAGATTCTGGTTGCTGCATTTATCTTCACTGTTTCCTGTAGTGAGTGTGTATGGATACTGACACCTACAACTATATTTCATATGTATTAATATATATTTATATATATGTATGTGTAGATATACATACCTTCATATATGTACATTACCTTACTTTATTATGTACAAGCTAACAAGTAGCAGGGCTGTTTCTGTTAACACTGAACTAGTATGGGAATCCAGTAATTTGGCCATTAAAACTCTGCCTGACATGCTTCAGATAGTACATCTCCTATATTGCTTTTATACTGATTCCTACTATTACATGCTATATTTATTTTAGTACTGTGTTCTTGTAAGGCAGGCATGGTTTAGTGGTAGGTCATACAGACTAATATTACCAAGGTCCTGGGTTTGAGACTGACAGTGGGAGTTTATTTTTATTTGCAAGCTTTCAAACTGAGTACAGGACCTGTCAATCAAAGTGCCATAAAGGCACTTTTAAGCACTTACAACCAGGTCTGCGCTTTGCTGAGCTCACGCAAGACTGGCGGGGAGCTCCGCTAACACAAGCGCACACCCGCGCTAATTTCTTTGAAAGAAAAGAAAAAGGGGTGACAGGAAAGTGGTGAAAAAGGGGTCACAAAGAGGGTAAGACAGTAGGGAAACAAGCGTGGGATTTGCAGAAGGGATGTAGGTAAGGCCCATAGATGCCCATGTCTTTGGCAGCAACAGCTGTGCATTTCCATGTATTTTGGTGAGACATTGGAAACCTTTCACCCCTGAGAGAGGTGTCAGGACAACATTAATATTTGTTGTAGAGCCAATTGTAATTAACTGTTTCAATGTCAAGCAGACATGTGTGCGACATGGACAGCTATGTATGGGCGTAATTTTTGTGGGTACAGAGTGCCCTTTTTTACAGGTGAGAGTGGTATGTCAGGTGAAGGAAGTCGGTATAGCTGGGGAGGTAGGTTGGGTAGGTTAACAGACAAGACAGACAAGACGCCTACAGGGGCGGTGTATGATACACGTGGGGGGGTTACACAATTGACGGGGACGGAGGTTGGGATATCCGAGATGCATGAGCCCACAGATGGCTACAGTGGAACTGATATCCCCACCCATAGGCAGTTGCCACTGTTCCTTCACAGCCCAGGATGGGGCTGTGCTGGGGGCTGTGTAGGCGGGGCAACAGCCGGGGCCATTAGCTGTGCCACACGAGCCTCGAGCTGGCGTAGGGGCCCAAGAACAGAGTCTTGGATCTCCCTTCGCACCACAGACCGGACACCTTGGAGGGTGAGTGGACGAACCCCTCCGGCCACACTTGCAGAGGGGGGACAGGCCCCATCCCCTGCAGCGCTTCCACCCGAAGGTGGCACAGGGCCACCAGAGGGGGGTCCGGCCTGGGCACTAGTGCCAGGTGCAGTCGCCAGCTGAGGTGGGAGAGGTGGGTCCGCTGGGACCTGCCTTCCCAAGCGTTCTAGGTTTGTGAGTAGTTATGTTAGTTTGGGTTAGTGGCATTTTATTCCATTCAGATTAGTTGTAACAGCATGCATTGGTATTCCCATCAAACAAACACCCAGATATTAACACCATTGAACAAGGGGCATATCAATATCACATGCATTATTTGAACAGAAATACACAGTCAAACAACATGCAGGGTTGATTAATGGCAACAGGCCATCAAATTTGCAGGTATGAACAGGGCACATGCACGAACAGACATGCATATATTTTGAAACGGACAAATGTCCATGATTAATGAAATGTTCACATACCATTATTTAGTGGGTGTTGTTATATGGAATTATAGGGTTGGGTGGAGATAGAAAGTGATGACACATTCATATGTTACACATTGATTTACATTTGTAATAGGTACACAATTAAGTTGAGGCTGATGTTTCAAAATAATTTTTATTTGACTGTCATGCTACACCTGTTACAAATACATCACTATCCTACTTATTTTGAATCTGATCAGATACATCATCTTGCTACACTTTGATGACAGGACAGGGGACAACTATGGCTGTTTAGTCTGTCAGATAATCATTCATTCTATCTGCAAATTGTTTACTGTGATCACCATATACAGAATTTGGCCTAGACATTCCAGATTCTGACACACTGAAATCAGTTTGGGATATTAAGTTGTACTTCCCACATGCATTTAGTTCTGTAGAAACACACTGGGGCTAATATATTCAGGGGTTATTACTACTTTATTTATTCATACATGACCCTTTCTGTCACTCACACATCCTGCAACTTCACAGTTCAGGTTGGTACTTCTAGGCTTTGTTCACATGTTAGACTGGTGGTGATTCAAACACTTTCCAACAGCCTCACTTCTGTCATGATTCAGCATTTCAACAGGGAATATATCTCACATATGACTACCTCAGATTCTGAAGCTGTACTCTTGAGACTACTGCAGGTTACACTATATTTAATTAATGGTGGGACATCTGTATTACAGCACTGTTTAATTCTATCAATTATATTTCCAGTTACACTTGCATACTGATGAACTTGTTGCAGCCATACCTGCAGACTTTCAATTCTTGCTTGCACATTATATTACTTTTAATCAATACACTGCAGTGTTCTGATACATGCTACAGTATAATATTTATTTACAAGTAATGGGTGGGTTTACTAACCTGCATGGTGGTGCAGCCGCACCAGCCTATGGGCATACATCTCGCGGTTCGCAGAGCGGACACCTGCAGCTGTAATACGAAAGAAGTAATATTGGACTACACATCTCCATGGTATCAGCCAGTTGAAATCCTTACATACATAAGTAAAATGTAACTTACTCAGTAGTGGGGCGTTGGGCATATCCCGGGCCTCCTGGATCCATTCGGTCAACTGGTCTTGCTTGCGTTGCTTCAGGTCCGCATGGTGGTGACGGACCTGCTCACCAGTGCGTGGAATGCCAGTAGCACTGGTCAGATCACGAGCCAACTGGTCCCATGCCTCTGCCCTATACGCTCCCCATGAGACCTGGCCCTGCATGAGTTGGGCCTCGTGATGATGGACAAGGAGCCAGACCATGTATCTGGACTCCTCAACGCCCCAACGCTGTGCTCGAAAGCAACGTCCCTCACCTACTCCACTCATTCTGACTGCAGGTCTGTTCTACAATCGTTTCTGCTGTGTATTCCCGCCTATGGGGCTTATATATGCCACTTTTCCCGCACATTTCTCTGATTGGCCGTTTTGGAATTGTATCTACTTCACTGAAAATGCTTTATCATGCTCCATTCTGGATTTTATCCCATATATATGCTATTTCTGCATTTCTAGGTATAACTGTCATGGCTTAGTGGTTTAGTACCTTGACTATAGTGCATGGTATCCTGGGTTCGAGTCTGGCAACTGATTTTTGATTTTCCTGACAGAAATGAGTTGAGACCTGTCAATCAAACATGCCAAAAGCACTTTTAAGCACTTAAAAGCAGGTTTGCGCGGAGCTAACGCATGCGCACTGGCAGTTAGCTTGTGGGAGCGGCGCGCAAACGGTGTGCGCTGGGATAAACCTTAATTGGCTAGTGACACACATGTTCAGCTAAGCACAGCTAGTTGCAAACAGTTTCAGCCTGTTAAACCAATGCTTAGCAACGGGCACGCAGTTTGCAGCTTTTTAAACACTACTCAGCTACGGGCAGTCTGTCTCACAGCAGCTTAGCTATCAGTACATTTCTGACTATTTTTATTATTGTGTTACTTCAAAATATATGCTCCATTTCATTCCATTTTACAAAAGGGAATACTTTTACATTTGTACAATACTGTCAGGGGGCTTTTTAGTGCTTATTTACAAAAAAGCAAAGGTTGTTGTGGGGGCTCGAACCCTGCCTGCCTACTCTTAGGCCAGCAACTCTACTGCTAAGCTATTACTTCTTGGCTTACTTTGCATATTTAGTTCTTATATCCTTTTCCACTGACTGCTAACTGCAATTGCGCTAGTAGCACACCCGCGCACACGAGCGCACACAGTAGCAAACATTTACGGGGTTTAAAAAAAATAAAACAGGTTTTAATTTAATTTGATAACATCTCTTCACTTTATACACTGATGGTCTGTTGGGGCATGTGTTGTGTAATGTGTTTATTCACATTTCCATGGCCTCTCTCGTGGCTGTTTACTTTCAGCCATTCTAGTCTTCCGGGGGCGTGTCCGCTTGCGGGGCTTAGCCTACAGACACGCCCCCTACTCTCTTACACGGACCGTGTAAGAGTTACTAGTGTGATTCAGCATGCCTCATGCACTTCATGCATATGCATGACATGCTGACATCACACCGTTTAACTGCAGCCTCCGTGTAAGAGTTATAACTCTTACACGGAGGCTTCGTGAATCTGGCCCTCTATCTTAAAGAAAAAAATCAACATATATTTTAATATTTATATGTTCATCATATTCATTCAAAACAGGATCATATTTGTATCTAGAATTAATTATCACTTCAATCATTGTTTTCTGATAACACATCAAAGTCCAGACACATAGTTGGCTCATCTACCACCTGGTGCTGCTCCCTGATCTGTCACTCCTCAGTTCTAAACTGAGGAGGAGCAAAAAAGAAAAAAAAGAATGATAGTAATGCACTACATTGCACCCAGGTGTCTACCGCCTCCACTCCACCCTAGTTATGCTTCTGTTAAAGTACCCCCCACACACACCTGAATACTTCACTATAGTATTTATTGTAGTAAATATTTTTGTAAGGATAGCATGTATTGCTAGAATTTTCAGAACTAATAGAGTAGACATGTTCACATATCTGCTTAATAAATTTTCTGCTAGTCTTCCCAACATAGAAGTAATTACATCCAGAACAAGTAGCAATGTAAACAACATAACTATTACAGTTAAAATGCTGTGTAAGAGCTATAGTCCTTTTTCTAGGTGCCAAAGCTAAGTATGGACCTTTGATAATGTAGCAATAAAAATTACACATCCCCTGGGATTTAAAGAATTTCTCAACATTTGCACTAATTGGACAGTGTGACTTAGCAAATTAGATCATATAGAGAAATTCTGATTCAGATACAAGGTAAGCCACAATGACAATCACCTCATTAGTGGTTCATTATCATTTATCTGAACCGAGCACTGTGCTCAGACCTAACAGTGCTAGTATTCTCCCTAACAGCCCATGCATCATGTTAGCAAAGATAACTCCCTATATCATGGAGAAAAACATACAGACACTCCACCATTGTGCCTTCAGCTCCAGCAGTCTCTGTTCCAGAAATGATGGCATCCACACAAAAAAGTAGAAAATTTACCAGGTACATTGACACATTTTCCTAGTCAGTGTGAGAACTACCTCAAGTCTCCCTTGACAACCACTGGCTTAGTGGGACTAACCTGATCAATAAACTATAAATAAATAAATCACTTTATTGGACAGTGCTTGCAGTTTGTCTCAGAAAATAGCACTTCTGTTCAGTGGGTTCTCCAGTTACCAAATAATAATAATAAAAATAATAAAAACAGCTATACAGGCACGAGCGTGAAATGACTTGATCAACCTGAAACTTGTGTAAAAAATGATATAGTATTCATCCCTATTCCCTGCCTCCAGCTGAAAGCAACTAACATGTTAGAGTTTGAAATCATGTGCTGTGATGTATCCATGGTATAGAACTCCTTTACTCATGAACAAGAATTCATATACAAACCTGCCAAAGCTCTTGGTACTGGTGGAATAATCAAGAAAATATCTTCCTAGGTAACCCTTTTTAGGAGACCACTAGCCTAACTCACACAATTCAACAGTGGGAATTTCCAAACAAGTCTTATTTCATATACATTTTCTGAAAATGTGGTCATCCTTACTTGAGTTAGTAGAGTCTTTACCTTTTTTGATTAAGACCTTTGACAGCACCTAGCTGTATTATTATCAACAAAAAGGTTTAAATATACTTTCCAGGCCATTTAAACACATAGAAAATGACCAACTCCAGTAATCACCATTGTGGTACCTCACGTTTCATCATCTCTTCATCTAAGTGGGCTCTATTTATTGGGGGCTTTGTATCTTAATGTCTAGACAATATTTTACATTTTCTTCCACCCTAGAACCCAATCTAAATCATTCTAATCTGGGGAATGACATTCTTTGTGGTAATTTGTCAGATCTTCTACTAGACAATTTACACAAACACTTGCACACTCAATATGAAGTTAATAACTCTAATAGCTTTATTAGATTCTTTTTATGCCATGGCATTTCTTTTTTGAATCAATGCTGTTTAATGTGTAGTGCACCAATGCCTTCCACACAGATTAATATTAGTCTGTTTGTTATGCTTGATGGCATGCTAAAATCCTTAAGGATACAATAACTCATAGTTGTTTTAATTATAATATTATTATAGGTTCATAGGTAAGTACTAGGCTATCTGCCCGAGGGCATCTGTAAGTCTAACCAGAATGTGTTGGCTTTCGCTGCCCCCTTAGATTAGTTCCCTGTGCCTCTGTCCAGCAGAGCCATTAGTTCCCTGTGTCTCTGTCCAGCAGAGCCACTGCAATGATCCCCGGGGCAAATTTTCTGTTTCCCATCCACTCGTCAAGGTTTCTCTTGAAGAGTATTAGTGAGGGGCTCTGCCTAATGTAGATTGGAATCCTGTTCAAAAGCATGGGGAGTCTCTGGGACAGGAATCTATCTCTCCAGAATGTCCTATTTATCGTAGTGGTGAGGTTTAGATCCCTAGAGTGTGTGGCTCTCAGGGATTTATTTTTTTTTAGGTGGAGCATGTCCATCAATTCTGGGTTGGACATGGCCTTGTATGTCAGGCAGAGATCACCTCTGAGTAAGCGGTATGCAACCGAGTACAGCTGGAGTTTCTTCAGTTGGTCTACATAGGGCATCTGTCTGAGGCCAGTAATCCTCTTGGTGAGGTCCTTCTGTGGTCTTTCCAGCTGTTGCAGGTGTCTTGTAAGGTACATCCCAAATGGGGCTTAAATTGTAATCACATTTCAAAAACAGATTCTGTGATCACTGATGAGGCTGTTACTTGGCTGTAAGGAAGCCTAAAAGACAATACCACAAACCTTTAGAAATTCTTAAAATATGAAAAAAATCAAATAAAACATCTGATAACAAATTAAATAATTCCGATAGATAAAAAGATAACATAGTATATTCTTGTGCATTAATAAAATGGATAGCATTCAGACTAGTTGCATTTAAAGGGGGATTTGTTTAGACTGTATTCCTATATTGCACTTTTCAGTAATAATCTAAACATAAAACAATTTCAAGACAAGGTCTGATAATAGTGACTTGTGATACAGTGTATGTTTTAACACTCGCTCTACAGCTGGAGAAAAAAAAAAGTTTGGTTTCCACTGAGACTGCATGTGGTAAGTGATCTTTTAATCAGAAGTAAGTCAGTAATCTACCTCTGTTTTAATGAAGTAGTTAATTGATTTCAGCATAGATCAATTAGCTGGCATCAATTCCAGTTTCTGAAGGCTGTGGTTTATGCTGATGAGCAGCATATCAAAATTATACATTTAAACAAACAGGCCAATGGTGATCGTGCCTTTTTCTCACACTGTGTGGGATTTCATAGGTTCATAGGTTCATAAATTGGTACTAGGATATCAGCCCTAGGACCTATACAAGTCTAGCCATAACAATTCCCTGGTTATTTCTTCCTACAGTATTTACTTCCCTGGACCCCTGTCTAGCAGGGCGACTGACGTGATCCCCTGGGTGAATTTCCTATCTCCCATCCAATCATCAAGGTTCCTTTTGAAGAGGGCCAAAGAGGCACTCTGCTTGACATGTATAGGTAGTCTATTCCAGAGTCTGGGGAGTCTCTGGGTCAGGAAACTATCCCTCCAGCATGTTTTGTTCATTGTGATGACAAGGTTTAGATCCCTGGAGCGTGTGTCTCTGAGGGATTGGAATTTCTTTAAGTGTAGCATGTCCAACAGCTCTGGGTTTGACATGGCCTTTTATATTAAGCAGAGATTGCCTCTGAGTAGACGATATGCGACAGAGTATAGGTGGAGTTTTTAAATTTAGATGGTCAGCATAGGGCATCTGCTTTAGGCTTGTGATTCTTTTAGTGAGGTATTTCTGCAGCCTTTCCAGTTGGTGCAGATGTCTTGAGAGGTACATACCAAACAGGGTGTTGTATTCTATAATGAGTCTAATGAGAGATGAGTACAGTGGAACAATGACCTCCTTTTTTCTGGATGAAAAGCCCTTAGTAATGAGGTGTGCTACATAGAAGGATTTCCTGACTGTTGTGGCGATGTGGTTATCGAAGGTGAGACCACTGTCCTCCTGTGTCCCTAAGTATTTCAGTTTAAACTGCAGGTTTTTATACAGTGTCATTGTGTTTTAAAGGACAGAACATTAATTCTGAACCATTTTGATGCTGTTTGGGGTAAGGGGGTGTCATTTTAACTTAACAGCCTTTATAAAATAGACATACCTATTAGTTTCACTGTAAAAATTCTACCGGCTTCCTTAATGGAATAACCAAGGACACTAGATGAAAGCTAGCACTAGGAAATACTTATTTCTCAGTAATCTTTTATTTAAAAGATTTTTTTGTTTGTTTGTTTCAATTCCAGTTCATCTTGTTCATGTGGATGCAGCCATTTTTTTATACTGTCTGCAGAACTGGATAACTTTGCTTCATACTATGGTAAGTTGTTTCTAGATGAAATACTACCATCAAGGCAAGGGCTGGGGGCTCAAGACTGAACCAGAGTGGGCTTATTAACATATCACAAAGCTAAAAACACAGTTACCTAGCACTTACAGAACGAATATCTGACACGTGATATTTAAGTAAAACTATGCACTTCCACTCAATGTAATAAAGTCATAGAGCATTCACTACAAAACCATACCTAGTCATCATGTGATAATGTAGAATATGTTATAAAATGTAAAGTTAAGTTGCAACACCATCAAGTAAAGATTTTAACCATTAATCTAGCAGACCTCATTTACGACTGTTTTGACAGCATTGTTATACTTGATCAATAATGGCAGATATTTTACTTAAACATCATGTAGTGGATGGAGCTTGCTGAAGACAAACCAGTTAAGTGCTAAAGTGGTGCGAGACCCGACCTTAACAAATGTTAAGCACTCCCTGCCAAAGTTGTTAAGGTTGCATCCTGCGCTAGGCAGTAAAATCTGCCAGTACAACTGACTAGCAAATAACAGTGGCAGAATGAAAGATTTGTTTCTGTCTGCTGTCTGTCGATAATTTGTCCCTAACTTCCTGTTCTAAACTTACAAAAGTTACTAGAATAACAGAATATGTCTTCGCTTGATTTAGTGGAGGATACAGTCTGAATCCTAAATGTATGCCATTATCCACTGTTTTCAGTCCTCAGCAATTTGTTCGAAAACCAGAGTTCATGAAGAACGCATCCAACATATGGGGCAAAAATCTGGACATTTTGTGAAAATCTGGTAAACATATGAGACAGTGTTACACTACCTTTCGGAAAGCACTTGCTAAATGTTTTATGTCTTTGAAAGCTGATAAAACACTAGTTCATGGAGGAGATACAGCAACATGCACTGCAAAGAATTATGAGTGGTTAGCCAATACTAACCTAGTATTACATGTTCTCAACATAGATGTCAAGATTCACCTCTCAAGCTTTGCTGTCAAGGTGAATTTCTTGGTGTCCATGTCTCGAGCAAATAATAACGTGGTTAGCATCAGAGAGCCATTCATAATTCTTTATACTGCAGGCTTGTTTTATCTTTTTTCATGTATTAAATGTCAAACCTTAAGTGGCCGGCCCTTGTCTCTTTTAAACATTTTAATGTGAAATTCCTCACATGGTACATTTTATCATCCATATTTTCAGACTTGGTATGCTTCAATAAGATGGCTATGAGTGCTATATGTTTTAAAAATATAATATTTCTACTAGTAACAATCTAAGAAAACTATATCACTGCCTGCAATGAAGCATCATAAGTCAGTCTTATTTGCTACACACATTAACTTTATTTAAACATATCAAAATTTTCTAATTATACTTTTAAGAGATCTTAGCTTCAGTGTATTGAAGGATGAATAGGTTCATAGGTGTGTATTAGGCTAATGGCCCTGGGGCCTTTACAAGCCTAGCCCATAGGATTACCCTGGCATAGTGCCACCCGACCTTAGTTCCCAATGCTTCTGTCTAGTAGAACCATTGGAGTTATCCCTGGGGAGAATTTTCTGTTTCCCATCCACTCATCAAGATTTCTCTTGAAGAGGGTCAGCGAGGTGCTCTGCTTGACATGTATGGGAAGTCTATTCCATAGCATGGGCAGTCTCTGGGTTATGAACCTGTCCCTCCAGCATGTTCTGTTAATTCTGGTAATGAGGTTGAGGCCTCTGGAGCGTGTGATGTGGAGGGATTGGGATTTCTTTGGATGTAGCATTTCTAACAGACCTGGGTCAGACATGGCTTTGCAAGTCAAGCAGAGATCACCTCTAAGTAGGCAATATGAGACAGAGAATAGTTGGAGTTTTTTGAGTCTGTCCATATAGGACAAGTGTTTAAGGCATAGGATCCTCTTTGTGGGGTACTTTTGTGGTGTCTCCAGTTGTTGCGGGTGCCTAGTGAGGTACATGCCAAATGGGGCATTGTACTCGATGATTGGCCTAATGAGCGAAGAGTAGAGGGAGACAATGACCTCTTTCTTCCTGGATGCAAAACTCTTATTAATGCGATGTGCCACATAGAAGGACTTTCTGACCACAGTGACAATGTGGTGATAAAAAGAGAGGTTGCTGTCAACCTGTGTTCCCAGATCTCTTATAATGCCTTCTGTGTTCAGTGGACTACCATCAATGTGGTAATTCATGGGAACCGGGTTTTTCCCAAAGGGGATGACGACACACTTTTTGGCATTGAGCTTAAGGCCATGGTTCTGACATCAGTCGTTGGTCTCAGTGAGGCTATTCTGTAGGATGTCAACATCACTTGGAGAGTTAATAATAGCTCCTAACATGCAATCGTCTCTGAACTTTATCAGCCAGAGTCGCTTCGTTTTGGCCTGGACTTCAGAGAAGTAGATACTAAATAGCAGAGGACCCTGAACCGAACCCTGTAGGACTCCACTCATGACTAGCCAGCAGTCTGACTTGGAGTCAGCTACTTTCACACTGTGAGTTCTATCTGTGAGCCAGTTTGCAACCCACCTAGTGATGTAGGGGTTAATGCCAAGCTTAGTGAGTTTTTCTATGATTCCTGAGTGGGGAATGGTATCAAAAGCCTTGGCCAAATCGAGGTAGGCTGTATGAACCACCTTGCCCTCATCCACAGCTCTGGTGACTGACTCAAATAAGTAGACCAGGTTGAGCAGGCATGATCTACCCTTCACAAAACCGAACTGTGTGGGATCCAGAGTTTGGAGATTCCCTATATCCTTGTTTATAAGGTCCATGATGATGTGTTCCATAGCTTTGCATATCAGAGTTGTCAGGCTAATGGGGTAATAGTTCCTAGGGTCTGTAGTCACTCCTCCTTTGTGGAGAGGGATGACTGTAGCAGAGCGCCATTCGGTAGGGACAAAGCCTGATGTGAGGCTGTGATTGAACAGGGCACACAGGCGAGGTGCCAATTCACTCTGTAGTTCATGTAGAACACAACCAGGGATATTGTTAGGTGCCATCAAAGCTACATTCTTGGCCTTGGACAGTGCTGTTTTAACCTGTGCAGCAGTAATACTGGGTGCTTAGAAATCTACTGGTATTGTGATTGGCCCTTTGGGGGGGGGGGTAAAGTTGGCACTGAATCTGTTGACCAGTATACTGGCAATATCTGTTGGCTCAGTATAGGAGGTACCATTGTGTAGTAGCTCAGAGCAAATCTGGGTATTGCTGTGGAGTTTCTTTACATAACTATAGAAGGCCTTGTGGTTGCCTTTACTATCTGCTGCAATTCTGTTTTCATAGCTAGCTTTAGAGGATTTGATGAGGTATCTCAACTTTTTGTTGTGGCTGATAAGGGAGTTTTTCCAGTCTTGGGACTTCACCTTATTCCACATCAGTTTCCTCCTTCTGTTGTAGAGTTTGTTTATGGCAGGGGACCACCAGATTGACTTCCTTTTTTTGGAAGAGAGCGTCTTGGTTCTATTGGGTATGGCGAGATCCATGCATTTGTGCACGTGTTTGTACAGTGCATTGGTGTATGATTCTGCGGTCACACAACTATTCTCCATTTGCATGGGTTCTGTGAAGTTAGCCATCTCTGTTTTTAGGAGCCCAGAGTTAGCTTTGGAAAAGTTTTTCGTGGTTACCTTTGCAGGGGTGGGGGGTGGGAGGGATGTGGATTTCCAGGGTGATTATTTTGTGGTCGGATCTATCCGGGGGGAGCTGACTAATTGTGTAGAGCAACAGTTGCCCATGTTAGTAATGACTAGGTCAGGGATGTTGCTACCTCTAGTAGGGGTAAGAACGAGCTAATCCAGGGCATTGGAATTAATGAACTCCAGGAAATGTTGGGTAAGTGTATTGGTACATGAGTAGTTTACCCAGTTAATGGAGGGGGTAGATGAAGTCTCCTAGTAAGAGAGTGTTAGGTTGGACCCTAATATTCTCCAGGGTGCTTAGGAACGTGGAGTGCGAATCTTGGGGCATGGTTGGGGACCTATAGCAGGCTACAACCTGAATCGCTGTTTACCCAATGTTAGCTGCTCCTGAAGTATCTCTGATGCATTATGTTGGGTTGCCAGTCTGAAAGTGTGTGCATCCTTTATGAATATGGAAACACCACCACCTTTGGAGCTTCTGTCCAAGTTCTGGAGCCAAAGGTGTGGAAAACCACCCTTGCAGGGGGGACTCAGGTTTGAACTGGGGACCTTTTGATCTGCAGTCAAATGTTCTACCACTGAGGTATACCCCATTCCACTCAAATGCTCTACCACTGAGCTATACCCCCATTGTGACCAAGATGACCTAGGATTAATTAGTAACCCTGCAACTGGTGGACCCAGCCAAAGAATGTGAGAGTGAGTGGCCATTACCAACCCACTGTCCTTGAAGTACGAGTCAACATAATTCACTGGTATTACTGGCACCCAATGGAGGCTTGGTATTTTAGCATGTATAATGGGGGGCAATGACTATACACTCACCAACCAGTTGCTCCATGGGTGGGGGCGGAGCATTTGTGAAAGTGAATATATTTAAATTCCAGGACCATGAGCTGTTATATTTGTCGGGACCACTGCATGAGAAGGGGATGGGGGCTAACAGGACAAATCCCTGATTGTTGTCTGAATGACAGGTCCTCCCTCATAAGATGGGATATGTGAATCTTAACAATCAGTAAGCAAAAGGGAAAAAATTCGCCAGGAAAATAAAAAGTTTTATTGACTATGTTAATGGTTAATTCCTTGGTAGTAATCCTATTCATTTATTAGTGTTTGTTATCCAAGATATTCTGACTGAGCCAAGGTCCCTTTTCAGCAGAGTCCTGGGGAGAAAATATTTACAGATAAGGAGTGTGCATTAAGAGCTCCACACATAAGAAATGCATTTTAAGAAGATTAAGCAAACTGTACAATAATGAGAATGCATCTAAACAAAAAGTAGTAGATATTATAAAAATAACACAATATAAACATCAAATACATAGTTGGCACTAATTTATATTGTGAATATAAAAGTAAAAGACATATACTGATGTATTATATTTACATTATTTACAACAGAATCAGCTGTTTAGGAGTATCCTTGAGGGCTTGTCATGAGATGGAGGGCAGGCCACAGTGTTAGTAATGAGTGTGAAATTATTAAAGACAATGGGCGGGATACACGAAGCCTCCGTGTAAGAGTTACAAGGCTTACACGGAGGCTGCAGTTAAACAGTGTGACGTCAGCATGCCATGCATATGCATGAGAGCATGCTGAATCACACCTAAGGTTAATACGGTCCGTGTAAGACAGTAGGGGGCGTGTCCGTAGGGCGAGCCCTGCAAACGGACACGCCCCCAGAAGAGTAAAAGTCCCGAAAGTAAACCCCCACGACAGAGTCATGTAAATGTGAATAAACACAACACATGCCCCCACAGAATATGAACATAAAATGTAAAAATGAACATGTTATATTTTTTTTATAAGTTTTAAAGATGTTTGCCCGTGAGTGCGCTTGTTTGCGCGGGTGTGCCCGGCGCTTAGACACAGTTAGCAGTCAGTGGAAAAGCATATAAGAACTAAATATGCAAAGTAAGCCAAGAAGCAATAGCGTAGCGGTAGAGATGTCGGCTGAAGAGGAGGCAGTCATGGTTCAAGCCCCCACAACATCGACTTTTATTTTTAGTGAAATAAGTACGAAACAATTCCCTGACATATATGTACAAATATAAAATTATATTTTATGTAAAATGTAATGAAATGGGCCATGTATTGTGAAGAAATGAGAGATAATAAAAAAAAAAATGTCAGATGTGCCTATAGCTGAGCTACACTCTAACAAGTTGAGCATGTCTGCCCGTAGATGAGCAGTGTTTTAACAGGTGTAAAATGAGTGCCCATAGGTGAGTAGTGGTTTAACAGGTGTAGAAGGAGTGCCCTGGGTTGAGCAGAGTTCTAACATGCTGAAACTGTGTGCCCGTAGCTGAGCTGAGCGTAATATGCGTGCTGACAGCCGAACAGCTCGTAAGCCAGTGTGACCCGTTTGCACGGAGCTGCGCAACGCGCCAACAAGCTAACCGACGGACAATGCTGAGCAAGCTGTATCAAAACTGCCTTTACACAGACACACCTCTTAGCCTGTGTAGACAGTCATAAAATATAAAAATCAATGGCCAGGCTCGAACTCAGGATACCATGCACCACAGTCAAAGCACTGAACCACCAAGCCATGACAGTTTCTCTTAGAAATGCAGTAATAGCATATATATATAGGAATGAATGGAAAGAGGAGCATGACAAAGCAGGTTTTGTGAAGCTGATACAATTCCAAAATGGCCAATCACAGATAAGTGTGGGAAAAACGGCATATATAAGCCCCATAGGCGGGAATACACAGCATAACTGATTGTGGAACCAACTTGCAGTCAGGATGGCAGGTGTAGGAGAGGGTAGTTGCTTCCGAGCACAGAGGTGGGGCATTGAGGAGTCCAAATATATGGTTTGGCTCCTCGTCCATGATCATGAGGCCCAACTCATGCAGGGCCAGGTCCTGTGGGGAGCATATAGGGCTGAGGCATGGGACCAGTTGGTACATGATCTCACCAGTGCCACAGGAATACCAAGGACTGGTGAACAGGTCCGTCACCACCATGTGGACCTGAAGAGACGGAAGCAGGACCAACTGAACCGTTGGATCCAGGAGGCCCAGCAAATGCCCAACGCCCCACTACTGAGTGAGTTACATGTAATTATTTATGTAAGAAATTAACATAGCAGATATTATGGAGATGTGTATTCCAATATTGCTTTATTTATATTGCAGCTGCAGGTGTCCGTTCTGCGAACCGCCGAGCCTATGCCGATAGGCTGGTGCGGTTGCGCCACCAGGCAGGTCAGTAATTCTCTCCCTATAACTGTAAAAAAATATAAGTATGACAGCTTGCAAAAGAGTGCAGTGTAGTCACTTATTAATAAAAAGTGCAAGTAACAGTGTAAGAGACTTTGCAAGTACTGTTTGATTATAAAAGTGTGATGCAGCCTGTAATGCAAAAATAAAAATGAAACAAGTCAGAAATAAATATGTTCCACCTGTAATATAATAGTACATAACCTGCAGCAGGCTGAAAAGTACAGCTACAGAAGCTGAGTAAAACACGTGTGAAATATATCCCTGTTTAAATTCTGAAACATGACACAAGTGAAACTGTTGTAAAGGATTGTTATAACTAAAAGTAAAACATGTCAATAAAGCCTATAATTAAGTACCATCCTGAATTGTAAACATAAAACAAGTGAGAGGGTGTAAGAAAGAGGTATGAATCCACCAATAAAGTAGTAATAACTCCTGAATAAAGTATACTGCAGTCAGTACAGAATGAAATGAATGTGACAGGCAGAACCAAACAGCAACATGTGTTGAAAAAAGTACTGAAGCTGGAATGTGTGTCCCAAAATCTGGATATGTTGCTCTCAGTTTGCAATATCCAAGTGTCCAAGTGTATTAGTTCTGGTTTAGGCACTTGGGCTTCAGGCCAGTTATTTTACATTAAGAAGGTTCGTGGACTGCACTCTTGTGGGAGAAGAGGCTGGACTCTGCCCTTCTGAGCTGGGAATTTTCTGGTTAAAGGTTTATAGTGCCTGAATATTTGAACTGTATCTTACTGAAATTGGTTCACCTTGTTTGCTCTATCATAGACTAGATCCAGGCCTACTGAATCTAGCTTTGTTTATATACTTGTTGTTTGTTTGCTTGTTATTTCCCTGGAAGCTAATTCACCTAATACGCAACTTCTCAGCGCTTCTGTGGATCACTAGTGATATCTGCATTGCTTACTGTACTTATTTCCTTGTTTCACTTGAAAGAAAGTTACTGTTTGTCGTTTTGCATTTAGTTACTTGTATCACATTGCACTCAAGTTACCTGGCACTTGCTCACTAAAGCAATTATATAAGTCAGCACTAAAAATTAAAAGCACTACACCCTCACTCCCCACTGGCCCTTGTTTTCAATTAAGGATTTCCCAATATTATTCTAGCATGTCCAAAGGTCAGTTGTCAATCTCCTCTCCGGTCCAGCTGGTGAATCTGGGAATCTTGAGGCAATGTTATAACTGCCTCATGTACACAGACAACCCTCTCCTCCTCCCACATAACACAAATACTTGCGAGAGATGCAGCTATTTAGCCAAACTGGAGGCTGAGCTCTCTCAACTCAGGACTGGCAAGACCAGACAGGAGGAGAAGGCAACTACACACACCACAAAACCAGCCTCACATAATGCTACCACTCCACTGAATCAAACACATAAACACACAAAGACATACTCGGAGGCTCTGAGTAAAATTTACCTAAACAGCAGAGGCCTCCAAAGCAGACACCCAAACAACTGCTACCTCAAGACACCCCACAAGCAACACATAAACCACAAAAGCAGTGTGCAAAGCAGTCACAGCCCTTAAGGCCAAATACAACACCAAACATACTTGTCATAGGTGACTCCATAGTCAGACACACTGGCGTCCCACTCACCAGGCTGAACAAGGAGAGGGTCACAGTAAGCTGCCTATCGGGCGCTAGAATCCGCCACATAACACAAGCACTCGGGTCACTCCACAGCAAGTACAAATATGACACAGTCATTGTCCATGCTGGTGTGAACGACCTGAGACGTACCTCCCTGGACTGCATGAAAAGAGACATAGAGGAGCTCTCTGATTATGTAGCCCAGGCAGGTATGACCCTAACCCTGAGCAGTATCCTTCCTTCACCAAGAATGATGCCACAATATAGAGACAAGATGATCAGCTTTAACAATTGTCTTAATGTCTGGTGTCATTCAAAGGGGATCCAGTGTCTGTCTGCCTGGGATGACATGCTTGACAAGCCACGCTGCTTCCAAGGGACGGCTTGCACCTGTCACCCTGGGATTCGGATATTGGCTAAGGCTCTTGCCACCCCATAGTGCCTTTTAGGCAAGGCTCAAATTCTAAACCTACCACCCTAGAAAACAAAAATGGGAAGAAATTGAGGGTAATGCTGCTCAATGCCAGAAGTCTAAATCTCAAAATGCACGCACTCGAGGCCCTTCTCAGTATGGAGAACATCGATGTCTGTGCTGTAACTGAAACCTGGTTCAAGGCTCCTGAGAGCACCCGGCACTATTAGGTTTTACCTCATATCATGCGTTCGGCCCCAAAACCCGGACCACTCCACAAAAGGAGGGGTGTATCCATATTCATAAAGGATACTCACACCTCCAGGTTGGTGGCAACGCATGAAGCTTGAAACCATCCAGGTGCAACTAACAATAGGCAAAACTGCTCTACAAATTGTAGCATGCTACAGGCCACCCTCTCAAACTCAGGAACCCCACACAGCCTTCCTGAAGACACTGGAGGGTATAAATGTATCTCCAAACACCATCATATTGGGTGACTTCAACTACCCGAATATAGACTGGGAACATTACTCAAGCCCTAACTTTCTAGCCCAACGGTTCCTGGAGTTCATAAATTCAAATGCCATGGAACAGCTAGTCACTGTTCCCACGAGAGGAGAAAATATACTAGATCTCATTGTCACAAACATGGGGACAAAATGCTCCACACCGGAAGTATATCCCTCATTGGTGAGATCTGATCATAAACTAATCTCACTGGAAATCCACATCCGCCCCACCCCAAACAAAAAGACCATAGTGAAGAACTTCTCTAAAGCAAACTTCACACTACTCAAGACTGGTGTGGTATCCTTCAAGGCCCCTGAGTCAGAGGAAACCACAACCCAAGCTGCGGAAGCCCTTACAAATGCCTTCTATGAACACCTCCAGGACTGCATGGATCAGGCAATCCCAAATAAAACCAAGACTCTTTCCACAAAGGGCAAACGTCCAGTCTGGTGGACCCCAGCCATTAACAAACTTTACAATAAGAGGAGAAAGCTATTACATGATAGAACAAAATCCATAAAGGAAGTCACCCTGATCATTATTAGTAAAAATTACGAGCACTCATAAAATCAACTAAGGCCAATTTTGAGAGAAAAATTGCCATGGATTCAAAGGACAATCATAAGGCCTTTTTCAGCTATGTTAGGAACCTGGGTGGAAACTCACAGATATGCTCAGAATTAGTCCAAAATGATACAAAAATCACTGAACCCACAGACATTGCCAACATACTGGCAGACAGGTTCAGTGCAAACTTCACCCCTCTCCCCTAAAGGAGAGATAACTATCCCAGCCGAGTGTAGCCTCCCGGACATCTCAAATGCGCAGGTGAAAGCTGCTCTCTCTAAAGCTAAAAACACAGCATCAATGGGACGGATGGTGTCCCGGCTGTGTGCTACACGAGCTAAATGAGGAATTAAACCCGCACATAAGGCAGCTGTTTAATCTCAGCCTTACCACAGGATACGTGCCCAAGGAGTGGCGTCACGGCAACTGTGGTCCCACTCCACAAAGGTGGCCTCTCGGACCCTGGTAATTACCGCCCCATAAGCTTAACAAGTCTAGTCTGCAAAGCTATGGAGAGGATCATAATGGAGCTCATAAACAAAGATATAGGGACTTGCAGACATTGGACCCGACCCAGTTTGGCTTTGTCAAGGGAAGATCATGCCTTTTGAACTTGGTCGACTTCTTGAAATAGTCACCAAGGCCATTGATGAGGAAAGGCAGTCCATACAGCCTACCTTGACCTTGCAAAGGCTTTCGACACAATACCCCACTCGGGTATTGTAGAAAAACTTACCAGCTTAAATGTAAACCCATATGTCACAAGATGGGTTGCAAACTGGCTTAAGGACAGAACCCACAGGGTTAGAGTTGCTGGCGCTGTGTCAGACTCCAAGCCGGTCACAAGTGGTGTCCCACAGGGCTCGGTCCTTGGCCCCTATTGTTTGGCATCTACTTCTCAGAAGTACAGGCCAACATGGGAGGACTTTGGCTGACAAAGTTTGCAGATGACTGCAAACTGGCCATAGTGGAAAGTGCATCGGACACTGATATCCTTCAGAAGGGACTCACGGAAACAGATAGCTGGTGCCAGAGCCATGGCCTGAAGTTAAACGCCAAAAATGTATAGTCATACCCTTCGGGAAAAACAAGGTAACCCCAAGCTACCATATAGGTGGCAATCCACTAAGCACAGAAGAGGTTATCAGGGACCTGGGGACCCAGGTTGACAGTGGCCTTTCTTTTGACACTCACATTGCTAAAGTGGTTAGAAAGACCTTCTACATTGCCCACCTGATCATGAAGGGATTCACATCCAGATCTAGTGAGGTCATTGTTCCCCTGTACTCTTCACTTATCAGACCAATGATCGAGTACAATGCCCCATTCGGGATGTATCTCACCCGACATCTGCAGCAATTGGAGAGACCCCAAAAGTTCCTCACCAAAAGGATAAAGGGACTCCAAAATCTGTCATATGCTGCCAGATTGAAGAAACTCCAGCTCTATTCAGTCGCATACCGTCTGCTCAGAGGTGACATGTGCCTGACATACAAGGCCATGTCCAACCCGGAATTAATGGACATGCTCCACCTCAAAAATCCAAATCCACCAAAACCACTAGAGCAAGCGACTTAAACCTTAGCACGGATATAAATAGGACGTGCTGGAGGGATAGATTTATCACTCAGAGACTCCCTATGCTGTGGAATAAAATCCCGGTCCATGTGAGGCAGAGCACCTCGCTGACTCTGTTCAAGAGAAATCTAGACCTGTGGATGGGAGATCGTAGGTTTACCCCGGGAATCATCTCTGGGTCACTGCTGGACAGAGGCACAACAAACTAATGGGCACAGTATTTTTTCATATAAGGGGTGGCGTAAGCCACAATAATTTGGGCTAGGCTTATAAATGCCTTAGGGCAGATAGCCTAGTATAAACCTATGAACCTATGAACCTATATGCAGATAGTATGGTTGTATGAAATACCAAACATCCACAGTTGTCTATAGCCATATAAAGCAAATGTAGCAGGATGATGTAGCTGAACAGAACCAGATATGAATGTGTATGAATAAATATAAAATGTATATTGATGTAGCAGTAACATTCCTATCACCAACCTGAATAAGTTGTCACATAGGAAACTGTAGTCAGACCTGTAGTGTGTATATATCTGCAGCTAGTAGAAATGTACAGCATATGTATAGGTATTTGAAGTTGTTAATGAAATATTTCTTCACCCTACCCTATAACCACAAATAATCCATTCCACGTGAAATGGGTATGTGTATTCACAATTAACACCCCTGGACAATTGTCCTGTTGGTTCATACATATTTGCATGTACGTTGATGCATGTGCCCTGTTCATACATCCAAACCTGATGGCCTGTTGCCATCACTCAACCCTGCATGTTGTTGGAATGTCTACTGTCGTTCAAATTATGCATGTGTTATGCTTGCTGTTCAACAGCTTGGATTTATGGGTGTTTGGTTAATGGGAATACTAATGCATGCTGTTACAACTAATTGTGAATGGCATTGCACGTTACTAACCCAAACTATCACTAAATAATGCAAAACATAAGACGACAGGGAAGGCGGGTTCCAGCGGACCCACCTCTCCCACCTCAGCTGGTGAGTGCACCTGGCAGTAGTGCCCAGGCTGGACCCTCCTCCGGTGGCCCTGTGCCACCTGCAGGTGGAAGCGCTGCAGGGGATGGGGCTCATCCCCCTTCTGCAAGCATGGCTGGAGGAGAACATCCACTCACCCTCCGTAGTGTCCGGACTGTAGTGCGTAGGGAGATCTGGCACACTGTGCTTGGGCCCCTATGCCAGCTTGAGGCACGGGTGGCACAACTCATGGGTGTGCCTGCTGCCCGGCCTACACAGCCCCCAGCACAACCCCGTCCTGGGCAGTGAAGGCACAGTGGCAACTGCCCATGGGTGGGGATCTCAGTTCCACTGTTGCCATCTGTGGGCTCATGGGCTCGAGATATCCAAACATCCGTCCCCGTCAATTGTGTAACCCCCCCACATGTGTCATACACCACCCCTGAATGCGTCTTGTTTGGCTTGTCTGTTAACCTCCCCTACCTACCTCCCCAACTATACTGACTTCCTGTACCTGGCATACCACTCTCACCTGAAAAAAAAAAAAAAAGGGCACTCTGTACCCACAAAAAAATTACGCCCTATACATAGCTGCCCATTTTGCACACGTCTGCTGGACATGTAAACTGGCAATTACAATTGGCTGTACAACAAATATTATTGTTGTCCTCACCACCTCTCTCAGGGGTGGAAGGTTTCAAATTTCACACCAAATTACAAACATATGCACAGCTGTTGCTAACGAAAAAATGGGCAGCTATGGGCCTTTCCTACATCCCTCCTGCAAAACCCGAGCTTGTTTTCCTACTGTCCTACCCTCTTTGTGCCCCCTTTTTCACCACTTTCCTATCTCCCCATTTTCTTTTCTTTAAAAGAAAATAGCACGGGTGTGCACGAGAGTAAGCACTTTTAAGCAGTAGTAAGCGGGTGTGCGCTTCTGTGCACTTAGCTAAGCGTGTGTGCATGAAGCTAAGCGGCAGTGCACATGCGTGAGCTCCATGCAAACCAGTGTTAACCCACTTACAACTGCTTAAAAGTGCCTTAGTCACTCTGAATGACAAGACCTGTAGTTTTCTCAGCAGCAAAATAAAATACCCCCCTCAGTCTCCAGCCCAGGACCTTGGAAACACTAGTCTGCATGACTTACCTCTAAGCCATGACTGCTATACAAGAACATTGTGCTGAAAGAAATATATCATAAAATAGTAGGAATTAATGTAAATAGAATATAGCAAGTCTAGTACACAAAGCATGTCATGTATATTTACTGTCAAATCTAGTGGATTTGTAAAATAGTACTGTGTGCTGAGAAACAGTCATGCTAGTTGGTAGCTACTAGGTAATAATGTCACAGTAGCATTTGGCAAGCCACACACATACTCAGAGCAGGATAAACACTGCCATAGTTGAATAGTTAAGAGATCAGACATAGCAACTGTGATTGAGTTACAGGGATGTCCCTGATGTGAAAACAAATGTCAACTGTGCCCCACTGACACCCTGTCAAATGTACTAACAGTAGGCAGAAAGATGTAACTACACATGCAATGGTAACTATGACTGACTGAAGGTATGCACCACCTGCACGTCACAAATGGTGTACTAATACATATGCTTGAAATAACCCACAGTCACAACTGCAGAATATCAGAATATGTCATTGGAGTAACCCACTGCTATGTTCCATTCCATGAGGCTGATAAAAGATGCACCGGAGAGTATCTGAGGCCTGCTTTACCACAGGATTACCACAGGATACGTGCCCAAGGAGTGGCGTACGGCAACTGTGGTCCCACTCCACAAAGGCGGTGCCTCTTCGGACCCTGGTAATTACCGCCCCATAAGCTTAACAAGTCTAGTCTGCAAAGCTATGGAGAGGATCATAATGGAGCTCATAAACAAAGATATAGGGGACTTGCAGACATTGGACCCGACCCAGTTTGGCTTTGTCAAGGGAAGATCATGCCTTTTGAACTTGGTTGACTTCTTCGAAACAGTCACCAAGGCCATTGATGAGGGAAAGGCAGTCCATACAGCCTACCTTGACCTTGCAAAGGCTTGACACAATACCCCACTCGGGTATTGTAGAAAACTTACCAGCTTAAATGTAAACCCATATGTCACAAGATGGGTTGCAAACTGGCTTAAGGACAGAACCCACAGGGTTAGAGTTGCTGGCGCTGTGTCAGACTCCAAGCCGGTCACAAGTGGTGTCCCACAGGGCTCGGTCCTTGGCCCCCTATTGTTTGGCATCTACTTCTCAGAAGTACAGGCCAACATGGGAGGACTTTGGCTGACAAAGTTTGCAGACGACTGCAAACTGGGCGCCATAGTGGAAAGTGCATCAGACACGGATATCCGTCAGAAGGGACTCACGGAAACAGATAGCTGGTGCCAGAGCCATGGCCTGAAGTTAAACGCCAAAAAATGTATAGTCATACCCTTCGGGAAAAACAAGGTAACCCCAAGCTACCATATAGGTGGCAATCCACTAAGCACAGAAGAGGTTATCAGGGACCTGGGGACCCAGGTTGACAGTGGCCTTTCTTTTGACACTCACATTGCTAAAGTGGTTAGAAAGACCTTCTACATTGCCCACCTGATCATGAAGGATTCACATCCAGATCTAGTGAGGTCATTGTTCCCTGTACTCTTCACTTATCAGACCAATGATCGAGTACAATGCCCCATTCGGGATGTATCTCACCCGACATCTGCAGCAATTGGAGAGACCCCAAAAGTTCCTCACCAAAAGGATAAAGGGACTCCAAAATCTGTCATATGCTGCCAGATTGAAGAAACTCCAGCTCTATTCAGTCGCATACCGTCTGCTCAGAGGTGACATGTGCCTGACATACAAGGCCATGTCCAACCCGGAATTAATGGACATGCTCCACCTCAAAAATCCAAATCCACCAAAACCACTAGAGCAAGCGACTTAAACCTTAGCACGGATATAAATAGGACGTGCTGGAGGGATAGATTTATCACTCAGAGACTCCCTATGCTGTGGAATAAAATCCCGGTCCATGTGAGGCAGAGCACCTCGCTGACTCTGTTCAAGAGAAATCTAGACCTGTGGATGGGAGATCGTAGGTTTACCTCAGGAATCAACTCTGTGTCACTGCTGGACAGAGGCACAACAAACTAATGGGCACAGTATTTTTTCATATAAGGGGTGGCGTAAGCCACAATAATTTGGGCTAGGCTTATAAATGCCTTAGGGCAGATAGCCTAGTATAAACCTATGAACCTATGAACCTATGCTCAGCAGCATGATCAAATACCCTTGTAAGTGTCAAGGCCCACACCATGGCCAGACCATACTGCATGCAGTAACACCCTACCACAACAAACACATAGGGAATTGCTGCCCAAACAGATTTAGCAAGCATTACAAGCTGTGAATGTAAATGAAAAATAGGAAAGCCATAGCAACACATTACAGGAAAGACACCTAGCAGGCATACAAGGAGTGAATGTAAAGGCCAAATATTGAAGCCATAGCAACAGATTGCAAGAGCCACTGCTATATACCAGTTACACCACAATCCCCACAGGAAAGCACACACACCCATATACACAGTATTACTAGTCATAGGTGTCAGTTTACATACACACGGAGAAGAGGACACTGGAGGAAGGAATACTCAGCTTACAGAACAACATGCATTGCAGTGTCTGCAACACAGCCTGAAATATGAGAGACATACCAACCCTTACACTCACAGAACAGTATCCACAGCAAACCAGCATGGTCCCCACCCTGATAATCTGAAAGGGCTACGCCTACCTAACAGACCTTTTTATAGCGCAGGCCTATAATCACAGTGAGAACTGCAATCACTACACAACAGGCTGCATGCAATTAGTAAATGCTGGCTAACAAATGGTGCAGAGGCCATCACATGGACATGTGCAGATACCTACAAAAGCATCCTGTACTCCCAGTCCACACATGCAATACTTTCATTGCACCTGCTGGAGGTAGAGAAAGAAAGAAAGAAAGAAAGAAAGAAAGAAAGAAAGAAAGAAAGAAAGAAAGAAAGAAAGAAAGAAAGAAAGAAAGAGAGAAAGAGAGAAAGAGAGAAAAAAAACTGTAACAACAAAACAAAGAGGCTGACAGCAGGCCAAGTAACTGCAGGCCTACGCAAACAGCTGCAACAAACACAGGTAATGTAAAGTACTACTATAATACTCTACATACTGTGAACCCTCCACATGTGTTATTGGTCTGTATCTATGTATATGAGGATGTGCATAGGGCCGGGGACATACTGCACTGTCACTGAAGGCTCTACATGCATATGTATGTGACGGTAGCTATGTGCACATCGCAATGTATTTTGTACAAGTAGGTTGTACAGTAATGGATGTTCAGCAATACGTTACTGTGTGTATACATATGTGGAACTAAAAAGGAGTATATATATATATATATATATATATATATATATATATATATATATATATATAAAAACATGTGTATACATATGTATATCGAGATATGTATGTATATATATATATATATATATATATATATACATATATATATATATATATATATATATATATATATATATATATATATATATAATATGCATATGTGTATACATAGCTAGAGAGGGATGTAGAAATACATAGACATATATAATTTCACAGTGTCATAGTTTAGTACTAGGCTATCTGCAGACAGTGTATAGAATAGATTTATAAACTTGCGCCTCTGTATAGTAGTGACACAGTGAAGACCCCCCCTACATAATAGCATTAGTTTACTGTGCCTCTGTCTAGTAGTGACACAGAGATGACCCCTGCTGTAAACCTATGATCTCCCATCCACTCGTCAAGAATTCACATGAAGAGTGTCAGTGAGGGTCTCTGCCTAACATGAACTGGGATCCTGTTCCACAGTATGGGAAGCCTCTTAGTGATGGATCTGTCCCTACAGTATGTCCTATTCATATGTGCGCTGAGGTTTAAATCTGTAGCTGTTGTGGTTCTGATGGATTTGGATTGTATGAGGTGGAACATGTCCATCAATACCTGATTGGACATGGCCTACTACATCAGGCACAGATCACCCCTACGTAGGCAGTATGCTATGGAATAGAGCATGAGTTATGTTAGTCTGGCAGCATATGAAAGTTGTTGGAGACCCTTGATCCTCCTGGTGATGTACTTATGGGGTCCCCCTAGCTGTTGCAAGTGCCAGGTGAGGTACATACCAAATGGGGCATAGTACACAGTCATGGGCCTCATAAGGGAGGAATATAGGGGTACAATGACCCCTTTTGATCTGGATGTGAATCCCTTCATGATAAGGTGGGCAAGGTAGGAAGTCTATCCAACCACTTTGGCAACGTGGGTGTCAAATGAGAGGTCAGCATTGAACAGTGTCACCAGGTCTCTGATTACTTTGTCTGTATTCAGTGGGTTACTGTCTATGTGATAATATGTGGGTATCTTGTCCGTCCAAAAGGGTATGAGTATACATTACATGGCATGCAGTTTAAGGCCATGACTCCAGCACCAGTTGTCGGTGTCCGTGAGGCCTGTCAGTAGGATGTATGTGTCAGCTGGTGTATCGACTATGGCGCCTAGTATGCAGTCATCTTTGAACATTGTCAGCCACTACCCTCCCATGTCTGCTTCCACATCTGAGAATTATATGCTGAACATGAGCGGTCCCAGGACAGAGCCCTGTGGGACACCACTTGTGACTGGCTCTGAGTCTGACATGGCACCAGTGAGTTTGACTGTAGGGTTTCTATCCGTTAGCCGGTTTGCAACCCATCTTGTGACATATGGATTTACATTTCAGCTGTTGATCATGTCTATGATGCCAGAGTGCGGTATTGTGTCAAAAGCCGTAGGCAAGTCCAGGTAGGCTGTATGGACCACTGTGCCCTCGTCAATGGCTCTAGTGACTGATTTGAAAAGGTCAACCAGGTTCATAAGGCAGGATCTGCCCTCTACAAAGCCAAACCAGGTGGGATAAAGTGTCTAAGTCCCCAATGTCTCTGTGTAATGATCCTTTCCATAGCGTTGCAGACCAGGCTGGTTAAGCTTATGGGGCGGTAGTTACCAGGGTCTGTAGAGGTGCCTCCTGTGTGGAGTGGGACTACTGTTGCTGTATGCCAGTGTCCAAGTACATATGCTGTAGTAAGGCTACGGTTGAATAGCATTTAATGTGCATGTGTAGCTCCTCTTGGAGTTCACATAGCATGCAACCTGCAATACCATCGGGTCCCATTGATGCTGTGTTTACAGCTTTGCTGAGGGTGGTTCCCAGCTGGACATATGAGATGACAGGGAGGTTACAGTCAGCTGGGATAAGTAATTCCTCATGTGTGGGTGAGGGAGGGGAGAAATCTGCACTGAACCTGTCTGCCAGAATGTTGGCATTATCTGTGTGTTCAGTGTAGCGTTTGTCACTGTGAACTAACTGTGAACATATCTGAGGGTTCCCACCCAGGTGTGTAACATAGCAGAAGAAGGCCTTGTGGTTATCTGTAGTGTCCATAGCAATGTCCCTCTCATTGTTGGCCTTGCATGTTTGTACGACAAAATGTATCTTTCTACTTCTGCTGATCAGAGATGCCTTAGCTCTATGGAATTCTGATCTGCCGTGCAGTAGCTACCTTCTGTTGTTATACAATTTGTTCAATGCTGGGGTCCACCAGACAGGATGCCTGCCCTTGGTGGAGAGGGTCTTGGTTTTATTTGTGATTGCATGATCCATGCATTCTTGGAGATGTCCGTAGAAAGCATATGTGAAGGTGTCTGCATTGTGGGAAGTGGTTTCCACTGGCCCAGTGGGCATTAATGATACCAACTCAGTTATAAGAAGTGTAAAGTCAGCATGTGAGAGGTTTCCCACTGTAGTCTTTTGTGTTGTGGGGGAGGTGGGATATGTATATCCAGGGGGATTAGTCTGTGGTCAGATGTGACTAGTGAGGGGTATACTTCCGGTGTGTAGCACATTGTCCCCATGTTTGTGATGATCAGGTCTAGTATATTATCTCTCATTGTGGGAGAGGTGACTAGCTGTTCCATTGCATTTGACTTAGTGAATTCCAGGAACCTTTGGGCTAGGGTGTTTGGGGTAGAATAATGCACCCAGTGTATGTTAGGGTAGTTGAAGTCTCCCAATATGATGGTGTGTGGTGGGACATTCATATCCTCTAATGTCTTCAGGAAGGCTGACTGTTGTTCCTGAGATTAGGAGGGTGGTCTGTAACATGCTACCAGTTGTATAGCAGGTTTGCCTACGGTTATCTGCATGTGAACTCTTGCAGTTCACAGGTACATATGTGTAGGTGGCACACACATACATCATGTGTGCATTGACATTACTGATATAATGTATGTCGTGCAATATTGGGAACAACACCCCACACACATGGACAAACTGTGTGACAAAAATACACATGGCGTTTGTAGGATACAAACCCCTACCAAACTATGTTAGAGTCGCAGTAGCAGAGTGTGCTATTTGCATTACTGTGAGGATTGCTTTCTCCTGCTGTACTTATAGGGTGCTGACATCATCAGTGTTTAGACAGTGGAATATGCAGCATGTGTTGTGTAGTAATAGTTGCCAAAAGGGACATTTCTCTTACACATGGAATTGTACACACTACTCCCCCACACACATTCACACACACACTGAGCACTTGCAGGACTACCTAACTATGTTATGACACTTGTGAGAGATGCAGTAGCAGAGCGCGCTATTTACATTACCAGGGGGACTGTTTTCTCCTGCTGTACTTATAGGGTGCTGACATCATCAGTGTTTAGACAGTGGAATATGCAGCATGTGTTGTGTAGTAATAGTTGCCAAAAGGGACAGTTCTCTTATACATGGAATTACACAAACTACTCACCCACACACACACTGTGCCCTTGCAGGATTCAAACTCCTATCTACCTATGTTATGACACTTGTGAGAGACACATTAGCAGAGCGCGCTATTTGTATTACTGGGGGGATTGTTTTCTCCTGCTGTACTTATAGGGTGCTAACATCATCAGTGTTTAGACAGTGGAATATGCAGCATGTGTTGTGTAGTAATAGTTGCCAAAAGGGACATTTCTCTTACACATGGAATTGCACACACTACTCCCCCACACACCTTCACACACACACTGTGCACTTGCAGGATTCAAATCCTACTTACCTACGTTATGACACTTGTGAGAGATGCATTAGCAGAGCGCGCTATTTGCATTACCGGGGGGATTGCTTTCTCCTGCTGTACTTATAGGGTGCTGACATCATCAGTGTTTAGACAGTGGAATATGCAGCATGTGTTGTGTAGTAATAGTTGCCAAAAGGGACATTTCTCTTACACATGGAATTGCACACACTACTCCCCCACACACTGTGCACTTGCAGGATTCAAATGCCTACCTACCTATGTTATGACACTTGTGAGAACCGCATTAGCAGAGCGCGCTATTTGCATTACTGGGGGGATTGCTTTCTCTTGCTGTACTTATAGGGTGCTGTTTAGACAGTGGAATATGCAGCATGTGTTGTGTAGTAATAGTTGCCAAAAGGGGCATTTCTCATACACATGGAATTGCACACACGACTCCCCCACATACACTAAGCACTTGCAGGATTCAAACCCCTACCTAACTATGTTATGACACTTGTTAGAGACGCAGTAGAGGAGCACACTATTCACATTACTGGGTATAATTTCTGCTCCTGACATATGTATAGTGTGCTGACATCATTATGGATGAAGAGGTATGTACATCTGTTACTATCCATCAGTACAGGGGAGAGCATATCTATGCATTAACTTTGCACAGGCACAGTGGCCTACTGTACTGTGGAGGCAGACGCCAAATACACTGTGGATAGCCTTCTGTATTCCCTAGGGACAACAGTCAGGTATTGCACTCTACGACCATATGTTTACCTGTCAGATGCAAGTATCTGTTGCTCATATACTGTTTGTGGGTCTTTATTGCCATAGCCTTCCCTATCTCTGTAAACAACGTGTGTACTGTGGGAGATGTTTGCATATGAGTGGGATCCAGTACTTTACTTATGTCTCTGTTGTAACTTCACTATGTGCACTGGGCAGATGTCTGTATTGTGGGAGGTTCCTGTATTAACACATAGAAATGCCAGATATGTGTGTGCAACTGCTGAACTGTGACATGGCCTAAGTGTGTGAGCATGCCCAGTACGCAGTTTGTATGGCTTCTTGACTGCCACGTCTCATTTATCTAAGTGTGCGAGCATGCCCAGTGTGACCTTTCCTTATGTTGGGATCTGTGGACCACCACATTACTGTTTGTGTGTGGACGCCATCTATATATCACATGTACAGTTGAGTGTTGGACATCAGGTTGTGTTCTTACTGCCCAACTGCTTTGTGCCTGAACCTAACAGGCATTATGCTGTGCCTGCAGGGTCGCCATGGGATAGTTTGCATACAGTTGTCATCATCCTTTCCTGCTGACCAAACAGTTGTATTGTCGTATAGTGTACTGGTGCAGAACTTTCACTGTGGTGGACAGAATAATTGGTTTCAGTCCTATCACTGCTCATAATATTTATAGTGAGCACACCAGACTGGTTGACGGCCAGTTGTGCAGATATGACCATGTTGCATTTTGTTCAGATATGGACAGCATAGTACATGATTGTCCGACATTGTTAATGTATTCCACAACTTGTGTGGACAGTGACAAACAATGGCCATGTGCCCTAGTCCATTTGTAATGCTAGTCAGAGAGTGTTTGTCCTTCAACACACATTTACTGGTGTTTGCCATGACATATGTCACGGTTAGTGTGCTGTGCCTCTGTCTACCCATGACAAACAGGTGATATACAGAGTACACCTACCATCTCCCATCCAGTCATCATGATTCCTCTGGATGGCAGTCACTGAGGGACTCCCTGGATATCCTGTAGTGGGAGTTTAGTCATGAGTGGAGTGAGCTTCTGGGTTATGGACCAATCGGTACAGCATGTCCTGTTTATGTCTGTGCTGGGGTTCAGGCCTGTCAGCTGCATAGGTCACCAGCATTCAGTGTTTACATGGTGCCAAATGGCCATTGATACCAGGTTGGTCATGGCTCTATACATCAGGCACAGTTCACCTCCAGTCAGGCAGTATGGCACTGTGTGGAGCTGCAGTTTCTTTACTCAGGTGACACATGGCATCTGTTACAGCTCTGCGATCCTCCTGGTGGGGTATTTGTGTGGTCCTTCCAGTTGGTGCAGGTGTCTGCTACGGTACATCCCTGAAGGGCCATTGTACACAATTGTGAGGCTGCTGATGGATAACTGGAGAGGCACATTGACCTACCCTAACCAAGCTGTGCTTACCTTCATGATTAGTTGGGTATATGGTATGTTTCTGTAACCACTACAGACACATGGCTGTCACATGCAGGATATCTATCACCTTGTGTCCCCAGGTCTCTTATTGCTCCTGATGTACTTACTGGGTTAACACCTATGTGGTAATTTCTGGCCATGTACTGTGTTTTCACAGGGGTTGACTATACACTATTCTGCATTTAGCTTGTTGACATGGCTGTGGCACCACTTGTCTGTTTCTATGTGTGCCTTTTGTAGGTTGCTTGTGTCAGCTGGAGGGTCCGATATGGTGGTCAGTTTGTAGTCCTCTGCGAACCTGTTCAGACAGAGTCCTTCCATGTTGGCCTGTACCTATGTGACATATATAGCATACAAGAGAGGTCCCGGGACCATGCCTTGTGGGATGCCAGTTGTACCTGGTTTGCAGTCTGCCATGGCTGCAGCATGTCTGCCAGGTCAGTTCTGTCCTTGAGCTGGTTTGCAACCCATCTACTTGCATAGGGGTTTATAGTTAGGCTGGTGAGCTTATCTGTACCGCCAACTAGGGTATTGTATGGAAGGGTTTAGCACGGTCCAGATAGGCTGTGTGATCAATATTCCCCACATCAATGGCCTTGGTGCATGTTTCACATGAGTCAGACATGTGTAAGGGGCAGGATCTGCCCTATGACAGCCACACTGGGTAGGGTCCAATGTCTGTAGGTACCCAGTCTCGTTATTCATGGGATCCATGGTCATCCTCTCCATTACTTTGCCAACCTAGATAGTCGGGGTTGAGGGGTGATAGTTTGCAGTATCCATTCAGGCACCCCCTTTGTGGTGTGGGACCACTGTTGCTGTACACTGCTCTTTGGGTACATATCCTGTGGTAGGACTGATAGTGTGCAGTAATGCTATTTGCTGTTCCATTCTTATAGGTTCATAGGTTCATAGGTTCATACTAGGCTATCTGCCCAAGGGCATTTATAAGCCTAGCCAGAGTTTTGTGGCTTTCGCCACCCCTTTAGTTTGGAGGATACTATGCCCATTATTTTGCTGTGCCTCTGTCAAGCAGTGACACTGAGATAACCCCTAGGGTATATAGGTTCATAGGTTTTAAGTTCCTGTCTCCAGTCAGACAAGCCTAAACCCAGATAACCAGATGAACACCCTGACAGTACTTGTTGGACACAACCCAGGACACCATCTGGTACCATTGATGCTGTGTGCTGTGTTTTGTGGATGCTGGCTGTTACCTCAGCATCTGCAATGTCAGGGGGCCAGCACTCTCCTGGGATAGATATTTGGCAGTTAGGTGCTGGTGGGGAGTTTGGAAGGAATCTGTTCAGTAGGCTGTTGGCAATGTGTGTGGGTTTGGTGTATTGTTTGTGATATTAGAGTGCTGCAGAGCACATGTGTGGATTATCACCATGTTCCTACCATCAGGTAGGACAGCTGTGTGATAATCATTTGTGTCCTGCACAATTTGTATCATCATAGGTTCATAGGTTCATACTAGGCTATCTGCCCTGGCCTTGTTTGAGCATGGACAGACTGTGTGTGGGTCTCACCACCCCCTTGCAATGTGCATATTATGCCCACATAGGGTTTACTTTCCTTGATGTGACACAGGGATGGCCCCCAGTGTACACCTACTATCTCCCATGCACTTCACCGGATTTCTCTTGTTGAGTATGTGTGTGGAGCTCAGCCTATCATGGACTGGGATTCTGTTCCAGAGTGTCAGGAGCCTCTGGGTTATGGATCTGTCCCTCTAGCACATCCTATTAATCTATGTGTGGAGGTTCAGATATCTCACTGTGGTGTGTCTGCTGGATTTGGGGTTTCTGCAGTGGAGCATGTCCATTCATTCTGGATTGGACATGGCCTTGTGCATCAGGCATACATCACCTCTGACTGTGCAGTATGCTTCTGAATTGGGCTATGGTTTCTTCAGCCAGGCTGCAGATGTCCAATGTTTGGACCCTTTATCCTGTTGGTGGGGTACATTTGGGGTCTTTCTGACTGCTGCAGGTGTAAGGTAAGGTACATCCGAACTGGGGCATTGTTGTCACGTATGGGCCTGATAAGGGAAGATTATGGGGGCACAGTGACCTCTCTAGCTCTACATGTGCATCCTTTCATATTAAGGTGGGCAATATAGCAGGTCTTCCTGGCCACCTTGGCAATGTGAGTGTCACATGACAGGTTACTGTACACTTGTGTCCCTAGGTCCCTGATTACTTCTTCCATACATAATGGATTGCCACCTATGTCATACTTTGTGTGTGCCTTGTTTGGCATTTGTTGAGACATTCATACTCTGCAGTGTCTTCAGGAAGGCTGGCTGGGGTACCTGGGTTTGTGTGAGTGGTCTGTAGCAGGCTTCAAACAGGTACACAGTCTGAGACAGTGTTACTTGCCCGTGGATAGTCCATGCTGCTTCTTGCTGTGGTGCCAACCTGGGGGTGTGGTTATCCTTGATAATTACTGGTAGCCACACTCCTATTGTCATGTGTTTCATGTTTTGGAGCTGTAGAGCATGGTATGAGGCAAAACCTGGTAGTATTAGGGTGCTCTTCTGGGCCTTGCCCAGGTTTCAGTTACAGAACACATATTACCATTCTCCATGATGTGGTGGGTTTGGTCTGCATGCACCTTGCAGGTTAGACTTCTGGCTTTGGGTAGCATTACGTCAAGGTTATTATCCCTTGTGCTACCTATGGTGGTGGATTTGTGTTTCCAGACTTACCTATTCCAGGCACAGTGGGGGTGACAACAGCCTTTGCCAGTATCCACACAGTCAGGTGTGCTGGGTGCGTGCCATCCCTAGCAGGTGGGGTATCATGTCTTGCTCGGCATGTCAGCCCAAGCTGTCAGCCATGTGTTCCCCCTTGCTAACAGCAATACCTCAGCCAATTATTGTACTTGATCTTGTTGTCTTCATAGTGTGGCATCATGCTTGGTGAGGGTGAGATGTTAGGTTGGGTCTTCATGTTTGCATATACTAGATGGTGTGACATTGCTTAACACATGGCAATCATTCCTCAGGTGGTGCTGCAGGGCTGCCTCTGTCGGATGCACATACTACACTCCCTGTACATGTCTGAGAGCAGGTTGTGTCATGTTAGGTGTCCCTGTTACTATATGAGTGAGTCAGAGAGGGGTATTATTCCCAGGGTTCCTACTGAGCCAGTGTATGTGCTATGTGTTGCCTCTTTGCCAAGGCCAGGGCATACTGGATATGCCTCCTTCTGCCTACTGGGGCAGGCTCAGGTTGTTCCTCCTCTGAGTCACGCTCTGCCTGTGATGGCCTTTGCAATGGTGGGGGGCTGTTTGTGCCGGCCCTATGCTGGTCCTGCTGCAGCTGTTTTCACAGAATCATATTATGTAGCATAGCACATATCATGACAATTTGGGTACATGTAGTTGGTGAGTACTGCAGGGCTCCACCAGATGTGTCCAGGCACCGGAACCGTGACTTAAGCAGCCCAAACACACGCTTTATTACATTACGTGTTTGTGCGTGTGCCTCATTATGGCGTTCCTGTTCGGGTGTGTGTGCGTTTCTGATGGGTGTCATCAGCCACGGCTCCAGTGCATAACCTGCATCCCCCACTAGGTGACCATGTGGGATGTCCCCATTGGCAAATGTCTGGTACAGCTGCGTCAAATGCCAGATATGGGAATCATGGTAGCTCCCAGGGCAGACAGCAAACACATTCATTATTATGCCCTGGGCATCACACACGACCTGGCAGTTGATGGAGGAGAAGCCCTTGCAGTTAATGTAGGCCCTACCCTGCTCACCGGCTGGTGCTTTGATGCATATGTGCGTGCAGTCTATTGCACCCACTACCTCAGGTTATTCCGCTATTTGCTGGAAGAGACGCATATTGCTGGCCAATACCTCACAGGCATTGGGGAAATATACATGCTCACCGACATGTGCTGACATGGAATCCAGGAACTGGTGCAGTACCCTGGAGGCTGATGCCTGTGATATCCCCATCATATCACCAGTTGGTCTCTGGAAGGTACCTGTTGCTAGTATTCTTAGGCCAACACATACCTTGGTTTCCACTGGGATGGGTTCCCCTCTGTTGGTTCTGTGTGTGAGGTGTGGCCTGCAAAGTTCACCAATTTGCTGCAGGAGGTCTCTGTCCACTCTATAGCACTCCACTATCTCCAGCTCATGTAACCCCTGGCAGGTGACCCTGGGCCTGTACACTCTTCTCCGTCTCCTCACTGTGGGTTGTCTGGCAGCATTTCCATTGTCACCACCCTCAGCAAGTCTCCTATGTCTCCTTATGACAGCTATGGCAGCCCCTAGCATGTTTGGTCTGAGTGCAGCTTTTTCAGTTTTCACTTCTACTAGCTTACTCCTGTCTCGCAGTGTCTCTTGAGAGAAACATACTGCAATGCTGTTTGCAGTGTTTTAAGTGCTGGGCTGGGCTTGTATTCTGCCTGTGTAATTGCCTGCTTCTAATTGTTTCCACCTGCTACCTCTACAAGTATTCCCTGCTAGTTTCCTACTATTTCTTCTGCTTCCTTTTTCCTCTCTGTTTCCTCAGGGGGGGAGCAGCGCGCATACCAGCGAAAACACGCTCACAGTGGCTACCACGTGCGCACACATGCTTACACGGACTAGAATCTGCTTATTCGGATTAAAACGTGTGCACACCATTGCAAACAGGTTTACAAATCTTTAAACAGGCTCCTACATGCTTACTCTGCCTTACACGTGCGCACTCACGCTTACACGCACGCACTCTGTCTTACTCACGGCTCCCAGCGCGCACACACGCACATGCACGTACAGCAAGAAACTTTGGTATTGGCCACAGTATACACCTTCCATTTCTTGACTTTCCCATGCTTATCTGTTGACACTCCTCTTTTTATGCTGTGTGATTGACATCTTTCACATACCACTTTGCTCCAATGAGATTGATTTCTTCCTGACATTCCTCCCTGTGATGTCACCTATCTCCTACTCTGTTACTCCCCTTTATCTAACTCTTACACTACACGGAATGTGCTCATTTGCTATGTGACAGTGTGATTCACTATCCTACCACTCATTTACATAGGATTGCCTACTAATGCTTAGTTACATGTCTTACACTCAGCTTCCTCCCTTAGCAACCACTAGACGGTGGCCATGTTGTTTTTGGTCTGCTAGTCCCTGCATTGCAAATCCATGCATTACATAAAACCCACATTTGTGGGTTTCAAACCTTTATTTTTCTGTTTTATATAGCGCAGCCCGTTTGCGCAGGGCTGCGCTGCGTTTAAACCTCGCCAATCTCCTAAAAAAATATATATTTTATTTCATGTTTGCATCGGGTTACCATGCCAATGGCCACATATTTGGCCATTGGCATGCTGACTACAACATTTGCACACTTTATTTGGAGCTGTCATGGCTCCATTGTGTTATTTGCAGTAACGTACTCAGCTGTCAACTGAGTTCATTTCTGCACCTAACACGACTCTTACACGGGCTGGTTTCAGCTTCGTGTATCGCTAATCTACCTCTTTTGCATGCCTTTCGGCTGCAAGTGAGGTGATTAGCATATCCATGCCCTGCCGTGTAAGAGTTTTTTTAGCTGGTCTCTTACAAGGGATTTCGGGCTGTTCCTGGATCGCGATGGCTGCATGGAGTCTTACACGACTCTTAGACTCCGTGCAAGCCATCGTGAATCCAGCCCAATGAATTTAAAGGAACATGAATGGGATGTATCATGTGAAGAGAGTGTTAGCACAACACTAAGTTACAGGAATAGACAAAGCAGGTTAAGGGAGAAAGTGGTCAGTGCAGGAAGTGAGAAGAGATGCAAAATTTATAGGTGTGTTTTAGCTGATTATTACTTAGACCTGCATGGCTTCAGGATGTAAAAGAGCAAGATTAAAAGAGCTTGAATGGACTTTTATGTTGGTATTATTTTATTACATGTGTAAGACACTGTTTAAACTGCTGTAAAATACTTTTATGTTTGCTTTTGCAATGAGAGCAGAGGGAATAGAATTCCATAACTATGCTATGTGTACTGAGCATGAGGAATCTCTATGATGGTTATTAGATTTTATTGTGGTTCACCTCTAAGTTGCATGGGAGTGTTATGGCTACTAATAAGATTGCTGATTAGAATCATTTGTTTGGTTTATTCAAGATGATGTGTGCAGTTTAAGCTGAGAGAGAAAGGGTGTTAAAAAATCTTGCAAGTGCTACAGTGATGTGTTGTATTTGGTATATTAGCAGCAAATTTCGCAATCTTCTAGTAGAAATGTTAGTATGGTCTATAGCTATACTATCCTGTGAAACGCATGTAAATGAATAAGTATTCCCGTGTTTTGAATTTCCCCAAAAAGACTTGAATCGAATCCAGTTATTTTTATGAAACTCAAAAAATTGAAGTGTTACTTTTGCATTGCAGTGTGTATTTGATGTAAGTTGTTTTTTTTTTCCCTCTGTTGAACTCCTTGATATTTGAGGTGTTGCACTGGAAAATGAGTCAACCAGAAGGAACAAAACAAGGACCAATGCCTAAGAAAACTATTTCATTCCTTAGGGATGTCTAAATTAAAAGTCAAACATGGTGAGCCCTGATGTAGGCTTCAAAAGTATAAATCTTGCAAAATTGCCTTATATGACAAACAAGCAGTGAAATGGAAGTTGATGTTATTGTTAATGAAACCTATGTCAATAATGCATCTAAACTGAGCAAAGGGTTCCATGGTAAAAGCAAACAAAAAAAAACAGTAGATAAACATACTAAAGAGTGATTTCAGATCTGTGAATTTTAGGATGGTAGGAATACTAAAAGGAATAGAGAATAATGATTTTGTTCATTTTCTCGGGAGATGGATCCTGGCAAACTATGACGTGGAGTTGAAGACTGAATTTTTATCAACCATCTACAAAAGTGGCAAATGTAATAAAAATGCTCCAAGAGTTACAGATACATTTCTAGGTCCATTTAATACAATATAGAAACTACATATTGATGCATACAAATCTGGAATTGATAATATAGGTTCAGTACATTCTTAACATATTCGTTCACAAAAAGACAAAGGGAAAGGTCATGATTCTGCCACAATAAGAGTATTTCTTTCTTAGATTCATAGGTTTATAAATATATAATAGGCAGTTAGCCTGCAAACCATTTCAAGCCTAGCCAAAAAGCCCTATTCAAAATTTCCCTGTAGTCTTAAGAAGGGAAAGACAAGATAGACCAGAGGCCCATCCAATCATCTAGCCTTTCCTTGAAGGTGGCAAGGGTGCTACTCTGCTTGATGTGTAGTGGAAGTTTGTTCCAGAAGTGAGAGGTACATTGGGATATGAAGGTTTAGTTGCTTTAACCAAGTATTTGATGTACTGTTAGTTCTCTGAAGGAATAGGAGATCAAGTAGTGTTGGCTCTTTCATGGCATAAAAAGCTAGATATAGATTTCCACAGAGGACTCGGTAAGAGACTGAGCAGAGAGAAAGGGCTGCCAAATTCTCCTGATAACTTATATTTTTGAGGCAACTGATCTTTTTAGTTCTGAATCTCTGAGGTCTTTCAAGCTGTGTGATATGTTTAGATAAATGCATGCCAAAAGGTGCATTATATTCAATAACGGGTCTGATAAAATATGCGTAAAGGGGAATTAAATTTTTTTTTTGGATCTAGTAGAGATGCTGTTGAAAATTAGATGGGACAGATAAAAGACTTTCCAAATTACTAGGGAAACATGATGGCCAAATGAAAAGGAATTACCAGCAACAAGATCCCTAACAGTGTCTGATTGGAAGAGTGCATCTCCTATAAGGTAAGTGAAACTGTTTTGTTTACCAAAATGAACTATGCTATATTTTTTACATTTAATTTGAGACCATAGTCCTTGCACCAGTTGTTAACATAGTCTAAGTTGTGTTGGAGTAATTGTGAATCAGTCAAGTAACAACACCCAATTTATAGTCATCTGCAGACTAGACCAGGACTGCTGACCTTAAAATTTGAAAAATATATGCCAAATAGGAAAAGGCTACTGCTATCTAGAGTTCCTATAAAGTTTTATACATTGGATATGTGTTTTCAAGAAATCCAAGGATTTCAAAACATTTTTAAAGCCAAGTTTAAATACAATTTTGTCATCAAGAAGATGTAACTTTAAGAAGAAAATGTCATTCTGCAATCAATGTAATAATATTTTTAGGCAAATTATACGGTTTAAGTGCCATGCTGAGTGTATTAAATAAGTTTAAACAGTTATGTGGTTATATTGGGATCCTCTAGCTTGATAGTTCTGTTTTTGAAATTCTAAGTAATACAGCTGGGGGCACTACAATTTTAAACAGTGAAAATTAGAATTATCTCTGTTCACAATTATCTTATTGTGTACTATTTGATCAATTACTGTACATCTTGAAATGACAATATTAATCAAAAGATCATTTGTATTAGTATTTTTAAAACCTCAGATGGAATTTGTTGCAAAAATACTATAGATTTCCCCTGGCTATGGCCCATAATATGTGGCTGAGTGAAGGTAGTGTGAAGCTCTAGTCCTGTCACACAAATGTTAGCTAGAGCTGAGTTTCTGAATAATTGCACAAATTATCAGATAAAATGGTACAACTGGGGTAAAAGTGATCAGAAAACATCTGTTGTAGCAAAAAATTAGAAAAAGTACTCATGCCAAAGAGCAAAGTGATGTAAGTAAGCAGGAAGGGCTGTATCTCTGTATTGCAGAATGAAGGTCAACAAGTTGGAAAGGTTGATGCAATCTAACCAGTTTTTTGATTGTCAAGGTATGTAGATGAATATATCATTGCTTTTTTTCTTTTTTTTTTCTAGGAAGGATATGTTGCTTTCCCTGTCTACATACATCTGATCCTATAGGTCCCAACATCAGTGCTTGCAAATATGCAATGATTTATATAAACCATCACATCATTTTGCTGCTGTAGCTTGGCATGCAATTGGAAACAATATAAAAGCCAAAGATATCCTGACTTTGTCATGCAAAGGAGACAGACTTTCCTTGAAAAAAGTGCTATGCCTGTAGGTTATTTTGTCCTTGAGTCAGATGGAGTCTCCCTCTCAACTGGAATATATATATTTGAGTGCCTTACTTTTTCTTTTTTTAAATTATTTATCATTTGTTACACTGTATTTTGCCTTTGTTTTTAATTAATCATGTCATCATTAGACACCCATGAAAGCTGGGACAACAAAGGGCTCACCAGAAGATTTGTTGCTGGGAGGCCCAAGGAAAGTAAAAGTAGCAGCCAGCCATGAAGAATGCAATGCACAGATTCCATTGAGTATATGTTGGTAGGATAGTGGGAGTGTTCCAGTGTTTACCTCTGTATTTTTTTTTGGGGGGGGTGTAAGAGTTTTGGTCATCAGGCAATCACAGAATAGGATGGAGCAGGTGTTTTTGGGTAAGCAGACAGTCACAATAGGAGATGCAGTGGGTAGCCTTATAAAGCTGCCATAATTCATGTCCACTTCATGCAGAAAAAGACCTGATTGGATGATGTTTTTTTATTGATTCTTTTTTATTTTTTTATTTTTTTTTTCAGTAGGCAGCATAATTATCTAGTCTAACATTCATAAACACCTTTTCTGATCAATAGCAACATCTAAAAAGACATCCCAGATGGTTTCTAGACTGAGCCCACAATATACAGTAGTTGTTTTATTGCTCATTTTTAGTTTAGAAGACTAAAACCACTGAAATAGTAAGTGCTACAACTCAAAACTCTGTACAGCATGCCATACCTCTCAAATGTCCCTGCTTTTGCAGAACATCTTTGATTTTGCCTTATATTTTTACCCTGTTTCTCACTTTTTTTATTATTTTCAGGTAAATCAGTAACTATTACAGTCAGTCTTTAATGCCAGACATTAATGTTTCATTCTTCTTTCTGTTCTGAAAATGTTGGTCGATGTACAATCTTTTGTTCTGTTAACTGTTTAACTGTATTAGAGTAGTATTTAAAAATGTCCTCAATTTTGGGCCTTGTCCATCCATTATGTTTGACTTTGTCCAGAATTTTTGAGCAAAAAATAAATTTGAAATGTATGCTTTGTGCAATGAGAAGCCATAACAACAGTTCAGATTTGGCCTGTGGCTTATTGTACCTTGTGGGCGGTATCACACCTTGCAGGGCAAGCTCAGGATTATGCTTTCTGTAAAAAATCAGACAGTACCAAATTATAGAATTGCCATTTTCCATCTGTCACCTTTATTTTTGTAGTCAGGAATTCAATGTGTTTTCCAGAAGAGGGGGCGTTGCTTGATCATATATATATATTTTTCAGTCTAAGGTGATGTTTTGAAATGTGTTTCCCATGTTGTTTTCTTGTTCTTCTTCTTCAGCAAAATGTCATTCAGGTGTTGACAAGTCTGCCCCTTTTTAGCAGCACACATCATTGAAGGCACAAAGGGCCAGCAGTGAGTGTAGCTATTCATAGATTCATAGATTGTTACTAGGCTGATGACCCGGGGGGGGGGGGGTGCTTTCTAAGCCTAACCAATGTTTCCTGAAGGAATAATGATGTCCTCTAGCCAAATAGGACATTGAGGGCCAAGCATTTAGACACTATGCCCAGTGTAAATATCCTATTTCCCATCCACTGGTCTAGGTTATGCTTAAACTGAGTAATAGACAAACTCAACTTCATGTGTGTGTGTGTGTGTGTGTGTGTGTGTGTGTGTGTGTGTGTGTGTGTGTGTGTGTGTGTGTGTGTGTGTGTGTGTGTGTGTGTGTGTGTGTGTGTGTGTGTGTGTGTGTGTGTGTGCACACATATGCACATGTGTACAGGGCTTGAAAATGGTTGCACAACTATGAGATAAAGTACTATTATTATGCCCATTATTTATATAGGTGTGTGGGGGGGGGGGGGGTCACCTGCATGTGTTCATTTTGTCAGAATATTGAACAGTGAGTTAGCTATTGAAAGACATCAAATGTATAACATATCTCTGACACAAATGGCTGAGCTCCATTTGAGCGATTATGTAGTTGATTGCACTTATGAGATGCATGTGACTATACAAATGAATTGCAGCTGCTTTCATGTTGCAACAATGGTGTTTCAGGGTGATTTTGTGACTTACGTAGCCCCTGGTATTATAGGAGGATCTTAGCCAACTGTGAAGTCATAGTGGAAGAGTGATTTGCTAAACATTGATGACCTGTACATGAAAGAATGTGACCGGAAAGGAAAAGAAAGGAAAGATGAGCTGGGTATGTACACAGATGTTAGTGGATAAATGTAAGGGTAGAGCCTCTACTTTGGCAGGTACATCTGGATTTCAGTTAATAAAGTTGTTGTCCCATATGCATTCAGTGGATCCATTGGAGGTAATGTAGTATACTGTAGTTGCATATGTAAATCTTTAGATTTCCCAAGCTTAGTGGTGGAAAGTATTTTGTTAGATGTTAGTAGTGATATCTTAGCAGCCCTGCCCAGTAGAAGGCTGCTAGTGCAGGCTGTAAATAGGCACAGAAAAAGAAACATGCTTGGTAGTGCCCCACACATTGGTTTGTTTGTGTCTTTCGGCTTTTCCCGGTTAGAGGTCGCCACAGCAGAACTCCGGTCTGCTAATGATTGGCAGTAGATTTTTACGTACTGGCTTGCCGGGCCTAAAGCACAACCTTCAACGAAGGAACACTTGATGAATTAGATGTTTTAGTATGGTCAACTAAGAGTGCTCCTTCCCTATTTAAAATGTACGTTGATTTTAATGGAGGTTGTACTGTGACATTACTCACTACTTTGTTGAATTTAGCTTCCATATTTTCTGCTGCCCTTGTCTTTAGGATGTCACTCATGTCTGTAAGGGATCACTGTGCGGGCAAGTATATACATTCCATTAAGGGTGCAGGTGGTGATAAGTCAGTGCCATTTGTGTATGTAGTCATGAATAGTATATCATACCATACATACATATGTGGGTCATGAATAGTATATCATACCATGCATATAGTGTCATGTGGGTCATGAATAGTATATCATACCATGTATAGTTTTATGTGGAGCTTATTTTTTGAAGCACGCGGAGATGTACACTGTACCACAAGTGAGTTTTATTCTGTGTGACTCCAAGCCTATTGCGTTATGCAGTGTTAGGTGTAATATTCCTTTTGACAAAATTAAGCGTTCCTGTTTTGACTACTCAGAATATTTAGTGGAAAGTGCAGAGCTTGGGTTTATGGCCATTTTATGCTTCGGATTCCTGATTTCAAATGGCTGTTAAACAGCTAGTTGTTTCTTGCTTTCCTCTGAGATTCCCTCAGCCTATGTCCAGATACACTTCCTATTTCCCCTCTGAAGCTGTATTGCTGCTGAAATGCTTTAAGACTAGTATGTGATTGAGAAGTGCCATCCTGTGCGCACCATCTCTTTGGAGTGTTCCTATACTTAATGCCTACCATTTGCATCATACTCAAATTTTTGTGGAAGGTTGGCATTGCTGATTTAGATGTTTGTTTGGGCAACATTAAGAAAGGACTGTACATCAAAAGAGGAATTGCTCCAAGATGTGTCTTGGAGAAAAAAGATTCCATAGAGGTTATGGATTTTTTGCATTCCAGTGCAATAAGTTTGAAGCTGTGATGTCACTTCCAGAATGCTTACATCTGTCTTTACCGATACTTTATTTGATCACTTTGGGACATTTTACTTGCCATTCAGTAGCACCTGGGAGTAACTATTTGTGTTTCATTTGAATACCTATTTGAGTATTGTCTTCCACATTTTTGTTGGATCTAGGACCTAAAACAAGAGGGCGGAGAATAGAAGTGGGTCTGTAGTTGTCAGCTTTGCTGTGGTCACCACCTTTGCAAACTGGCATTATATTAGACTGCTTCCGTATTTCTGATAAAATGACTCCTTTCAGGCATCTCTTTATTATTTTCATGAAGAGACTATTTTTTAAGTATGCTGGCAGAAGGTTATCTGCTGAAGGTAAGCCATGTTATATGGTTTTACTTACCATCTTTCTTACTGTTGCTGTGGTAGATGGCATGACAATGAAGAGCAGGTCAGGTTTGTCAGGTAATATTTTGTCCATTAAAGCAAGTAGCATTTGGATGAATATAGTTTCAAGCAGGATGGAGAGTTTTTTTTTTTCATTGTAATGAAATGGAAAAATTCAGCAAACTAGGTTAGGTGTATCTTTAAGCATTGGCAAGTCCAGTGCAATTAATCCTGTGTTTTTAGAGCGATGGTGTAGTTTATTTACAGATTTTCATAACCCTGTAGTATGATTGTAGTTTACTTTTAGATGGTGAAAATGGATTTGCTCCACCATTCTTATTATAGTCAGATTGCAGTTCTGTGCTCTTCTGTATATATGTTTGTTATTTCCCAGTAATGTCACCATTTAAAATTAACAGGTATAGTAGATTTGTCAATACTAGAGTAAAAATGCATAATCATAAAATTGTTTCTGTTTTCACTTTTCATGGTAGGCTTGCATAACAAGGAAGGAAGGACCTGAAAAGTATTTTGATATTTTTATAAAATCCTATCACAATTTAACAAAAAGACAATTGCATTACATAGTAGTATATCTGATTAAATTCCTGACTGAGAATTCATTGTGGAAGTTGCCATCTATGTAAATACAATTATGTAGCATCAAGCACCTTAAATAATCATTCTTGCCTAAATGTTTGCATAGTTCAGACAGACATTAATGTAATGGAAAATTATGCCTGATTTATGGCAACTTCAATATATAATATATAACCTTTATGAGATGATTCTAATGAAGGTGACTGCATTGTTCTCATGAATTTGGCTGTTTACAAATAAAATCAGTCAAGAGTGCAGGTTTAATAATTGTTGAGATTGGCTAATTGGTATGACTAAAGGACTCTGTGTGTATATATGTACATCTAGGTGGTTCCCTATTAATTCAGTGAACGCTTAAAATAGCAAAGGCTGTTTAATCTAACCTTTTTGTTCAAAATGGTGAAATCCTGAACGTACAGAACAGAGATTTTTTTTCCTAGGGAAAAAAATAACTGGCCCATTTTCAGGACTTTGCCATCTCCTCCACTATGGTGTGCTCTCGGAGATGTTATATTTAAGTAGAGAGGTGGGGGGTGAAGCCCCCCACTTTATTTTGTGTTTGTTTTTTATGGAGCAGCGATTTTTTTCCCTGGAAAAAAAAATCGCAGTTACATGTGTTCGGCATTTTGTCGTTTCGACATTTTTAGGGTCAATTATACAGCGTTTGCTATTTTAAGCATTCACTCTTATAATATAGACCCTATGTAGGCACCATACTGAAATACACAAACACATATTATATGAAATGATGATTTCAGCCAAGATGTGTTCTATTACTACAAATATGTTATGTGCACAAAGTATAAGAAATAAAAAATAACAATGCATGTAAAATGAACTGCAATTCTTTCTCACTATTGTGAGCAGAAGCCTAGGAAAAATACTCCAAAGACATTTGGAAAAAATTCATGCTTACAGTAATGTAAAGGCAGCATTTTCCATATGTCAAGTACAGGCAGTGTTTGTTAGATCCCAGATACAGTTCATTAAAATATATACCTGGTACGGAAATTCAGTGAACTACAGTCAAATGTTACAGTACACCTGAAGACTGGCTTTAAGCCAGAGCAAAAAACAAACAAACAAAACAACTTCTTTAAAAATTATTTGAAAGGTGCAGTTGCTAATCAAAATACCTTGGATTTTCAGAGATAACAAAAGGCACTTGGAAAAAGCTTAAAGCCTACCATGACCCAGACCTTTAACCTCACTGCCATGACCTTTGTCTCTGGTGCAAAAGGCTTTGAATGCAGTTTTATTATACAGAACTTCACTAGCTGCACTGCATCATAAATCTTTTCTTAGACTTACAGTACCTTCTGACACGTTTCTAGTCATTGTGTTCAGTGATTTTATTTTTAAAAATAATCAAGGTTTATAATATTTTCACAAGTAACTTATTTATTTTGTACTTATTCAAAAATGCTGCAGCTATATGTGTTTATATGTTGATTTTATAGGTAGCCAGATATATAGATAGAAAGGTAGATGGATGAGAGATAGATAGATAGATAGATAGATAGATAGATAGATAGATAGATAGATAGATAGATACATAGATAGATACATAGATAGATAGATAGATAGATAGATAGATAGATAGATAGATAGATAGATAGATAGATAGAGAGATAGTGTGTGTCTATATAAATATATGTATGTATATATATATATATATATATATATATATATATTTGTAGATATATATATATATATATATATATATATATATATATATACATATATATATATATATATATATATATACACACATACCTACATATGTATTTTATATATATATATATATATATATATATATATATAGAGAGAGAGAGAGAGAGAGAGAGAAAGAGAGATGGGGAAAAAATCTACCATTTGACAAAAGTTCTGTGATCAAATATAATCTCCCTGATTCCCAAATCTCTACACAGAACTGTCCTTCAATGTTTTTTTTTTTTAACGATTATTTGCTTTTGCTGTAGTATGAGATTGCAGTTAAGTGCACCTAGTTTCTTTACCCTTTCAGGTTGTTTTCTCTTTTTCATTCAGCTGTGTAACTGTGAAGTTAAAGGTTTCATTAAAAAGGTTTTATGTGTGCATGTGTATATTTGAGTGTGTGTGTGCATGTGCGTGTGTGTGTGTGTGTGTGTGTGTGTGTGTGTGTGTGTGTGTGTGTGTGTGTGTGTATGTGTGTGTGTGTGTGTGTGTGTGTGTGTGTGTGTGAGTGTGTGTGTGTGTGATTCCATACACTAGATCGAAGGTTCACTACTTCGAAATAGTGTATGGAATGCACTACGAAGTGCACTTAATCGAAAGTGTACTTACGCGAAGTTCAGTACAACGAACAGGCATTGTACTGAACTTCTGTGCAGTACTCACGGATCTTAGGGTTAGGTCCCGGGTCATGGTAAGGGGATAGCCCTATGGGCTATCCCCTTAACATGACCCGTGCCCTAACTCTAAGATCCGTGACCACTGCAGCGCAGTGAAGGACATAGCAATGTCCTCCACTATGGTGCGATAGTCACGAACCTTAGGGTTAAGGCATGGGTTAGGGTAAGGGGATAGCTTTACTAACTATCCCCTTACCCTAACCCATGCCCTAACCCTAAGGTCCATGAGTATCGCACCATAGTGGAGGACATAGCTTGTTTTTTGATGTCCTCCACTGTGCTGCGGTACTTTCGGTGAAGTGCACTTTCGCGGAAGTTCACTTTCGTTAAAGTGAACTTTCATGTAAGTGAGGTTTCCTATTACAAGTTCGAAGTTGTGAACTTTCGTTCTTGTAATAGGAATCCGTGTGTGTGTGTGTGTGTGTGTGTGTGTGTGTGTGTGTGTGTGTGTGTGTGTGTGTGTGTGTGTGTGTGTGTGTGTGTGTGTGTGTGTGTGTGTGTGTGTGTGTGTGTGTGTGTGTGTGTGTGTGTGTGTGTGTGCCTTGATTCTATGTACATTTTTGCTTACAGGTAGTACATTATTACATTTTCTTTTAAAATGTGAATAATATGCTTTTTTCATGATACAGAACTCAGTCATGTTAAAGATCATCTTTTAATAAAATATACAGAATGCCTGACATTTTCCAAATATTCAAATAGAAGATTATTAACGTAGTAAATCAGAACAATAATTTATGATTACAGAAGTATGATGGTCCACTGATCACAGACTCATCAGACAGGAATACAACTCATCAAAGTCACTGAAAAAGACTGCTTCCAACCCCAGCCCCATTAAAGCCCTTACTGTAGCCTAGATGCCCCTTGTTCAACTAGAGTCATGGGCTCTGGTGAGATGAGATGAGATGAGAGGATGGAAGTGAGCAGCCAAAGAGGCTCACCCATCCTGGTGGGTGAGGAACAGGAAGGGGATGCATTCTAGATTGTCTTGGGAAATCCATGCTGTAAGCATGCAGCATAGCTTTGTCAGGGGGGCTGTGCATGCACAGAAGTGAGCATGCACATCCAAAAGGCAGCCATTGAGGAGCTTGTAAGGCAGCCTAGGGATAGTGGAGGTGAGGACACTCTACCCAACACCAGTATAATGTTGCACTAGTATCCTCTGTCTCCAAACCATCACTGGAAGCCAGTCAGGCTGAGCCAGGGGAGGTAAGATGGGTCCAGCAGACCTACTAAATGAGAACTGGAGCATGTGGCAGCTGATGGTCAGCCTCAGGCAAGGAAAAAGAAAAGAAAATACTGCTTATAGTAGAAATCAGACTTTTTCAAACTAGGCGGCCATAGTAATAGGAACTAATAGATGTTCCCTTGCTGAAGTGGTATTAGAGTTTATTATAAGTGTGAGAGTTGCAGGGGAGGATCTCGCTATATGATAGGTGTATGAGCTGTAATCATCACAAAAATGTATTTTGACTGGATTTTTCAGAGTTTTAGCTTCACTTTTTATAGTCACCCGACTGCACTAAAATCTTATTTTATGAATCCATTGCCCATGATCTACCATATATCCAATGACACCCTTGAAAAATGAATAGATGAGCTCATTTAAGGGCAAATGTGCTCATCTATTCATTTTTCAATAAAGACATTTTGATTTCTAAACAACTTATAATTGCTTGATTACTCTGAAATCGCAAGGGAGCTTGTCTACAGCACATGGTTCTTTTTTCCTGATTTTTTAGGATTCTCATCCAACAGCTTTGTCACTCACAAATACCAGTTTCCCAGTTTTATATATATATATTTCCAGATTGATTGGTTTTACATCCAGCTTTCACCAAGCTATCCTGGGTAACCACCCAGCCAGTAGTTTTTTGACCCAGGGCAGGCCTTATGAGGGGCACATACTGGTCAGTAAGGGCATGTAGACCCCCACCCACCATTTGTATGGGTCCCTAGCATAGATCAGCAACTATCCATTTTTGTCAACATCAGCCAACATGATTGAATCACCTAGAGCCAATCTTTACACCACTGAGTGGCTGGCCCTGACGCTGTCTGCAGTCATTCATGTTTTCCTATGCAGAAAATAATCTGCACCACAGCTGATACCTAAAGTAGTTGTTCTGTGTAACTCTTCCCTTGTTAGGCACTGCCTAAAGTCTGCTACCCATGACTGTTCAATTTTGGGAGCACTGTGTTAGTATACTTCACAAGTTCAACTGGGAAATGGGAAGCCTAGGTTTGCACTAAGTACTTTCTGGTAGGAGCATCATAGAGACAAAAGGGAAACATGCAGACTCCACACAGACAGTAACCAGAGATCAGGATTGAGTTATCTACCCTGTCTCTGTGAAGTGAAGACCTTAGCCATTATGGCAACCATGTATTTATGCTTTACTGCTATGCTGGCTTACCCATTTTTTCTTGGTGATTTTCTCTCCATGACTTTTGATCATCACCATCCCTCTTATTAGTATTAGGTCCATCCATTTCTCCATCACACTGGAAGTAGCACAGTGACACAAACTGACTGGAATGAGCAATTATCCAGAGAGCCATGGACGTGTTTGTGCCTTTACTTGCATCCAGTGATGAGAACAATTAGGACAGTTCTAATAAGGTCCTAGCTCCACCTCTGGTGGCTGATGTAGTTGCCCATGTCACTAATGGGTCCCACTATGTCCTTACTGAGCATGTGAGTGCTGCCTCTCACATGTTAATAAGGTTACCATCACTGGCTTGGCAAATCAAGGCTGTGTCCTGAATTAGTGGTTACAAGTTCATTGCCTGCAAGTTTACACCTGTTTGTGGTGAAGTGGTCGACTGGTCCACTACTCCCTCCCTTCAGGGTATGTGGGTCAATATTTGCTGCTTAGTCCTTCAGCTTCCACTGGCTCTTCCAGCACTCAAGCTACTATTCAGACATGGGTTGTCTTATCATAGTTACGGCTTTATCATTCTATGCCACAGAACTAGCATGGTCGGCCATACAGTTGTGTGTGTGTGGCAGGCAAGGCATACTCACTCTACATGTGCTTTACAACAGAGTTCTTATTGTGGTTTACTGACCACAGTGACATGTTTTGTCCCTCCCTTTTTGATGACAACTTAACTATCATTTGAGAGAAATGTCAGTTAGTTGAAGCACAGGTTTATGCATTATTTCTTCATGTGTTTGTTAGGACACCACTATTCCTTGCTACTCTACAAAAAAAGAAAAAAGTTGGATGTTAAAATGGATAATGATGGCTTTGCAGTTCTCTTCAGCATTAACATCTCCACAGAGGACTTGATCTCTATGGATTTTCAAGTCCATTGTTAAGAATCAAATGCAAGATTTGCTGTTTGGAGGTGAACACATGGTGGAGCACAAGCTGAAAAAAACGGAAGACCACCCCTCCTCTGAAATTTGATTGTGGACACTGTGAATGTAAATACTGCCAAAGACAGAAAGCAACATCAAGGTATTTTTTCATACCCTGAGACTCATAGGCTACTGCATCTTTAGTACACAAAATCATAGGCAGTGGACTTTACAAGACATACATTAAATTGACTATTTTGGGGGGGGGGTCACACTCCTCCTAATCCATTGATAAGGAACACTGTATAAAGGTATCACTTTCAATTTCCCTTAAGTATAATTCCCTAGAGAAATATACCCAGGTAGGACCCATGGACTAGAGCTAGGGGCACAACAGGTATTTTGATTTTCTCTGTGTTTACCACTGTCAGTCCCAGAAAGGCAGGAGTTTCTTTATGGAACACCTGCATCTCTAATGAATAGTCCCTGTCCTGGTTGGTCTATGAGTGATTTGAACAGTGACCTTCCAAACTCTGTCCTGTTTCATGTGCTGCAGCAGATGCCTCCTTTTCCAGTCCAGTTAAATGGACAGCAGTAGCCACCCTGCTGCACATCCTCCAAGGTTTTACACAGCAGAGAAATGTTGTAAGCATGCGCACTGTCTTTTTATTTTGTACTCCTAATACTCAGGTTGTCACTGTTACACTAGCTCAATTTCCTATGTCATACCATATGTAATAAGGGCTGTATTGGTAATGTAAAGTCTTTAATGGGTCCTGGTTATTGGAAGTGGGACTAGGACCCATCAAACTCAGATATGGTCCAGAGGTACTACAGATCCTGTCACTTATAGTATTCTATTACCCTACCAGTTTGGAAACTAGATTTAAGTCCCCAACAGACTGGTGGCTAGAGTTAAGTCCAGGCTAAGACTATTTCTTTGCAGTTTTTATTGACAGTGTAACAGGAACGTCTCTCAAGACAACCAAACATGCCAAGGTGTTTGCAGGTCCATCAGAGATTTATGGCTTTCCTTCCTCAGGAGAACTATATAGAATATTCTGCCTTGCCAGTTTATTGTATGGTCCATGAAGATTACATTCTTCTACATTTTTTAAGTATGAGGTAGGTGGCCTGAGCTAATGGCATAGAAGGATAAAGCCCTGACTATGATCAGAGTTACCTGAGTTCAACTCATGGCTTGGGACATGATGGTGCAGACAGGAAGACAGCCATGCCATCATGGGGACAGCTGATGATTTCTGCACAGTTCATTCCACTGTTTGAATGATAGGGCCTCAGTTAGACTACAGAGGTCCACCATGATGTGGGTAGCTGGTGTTGGAAAGATATGCACATTGCCACAGAAGGTGGTGATAGCAGAGCTTGTCAACAACTGTGGGGATATGCATGAGCTGATAGAGGGGCATAGGCAGCCCTTGCAATGATGCAAGAGCTTATGATATCACTAGAAGAGGGGTTAGGCAATAAAAATGAAAAATGCTCTCATCGCTAGAATGTTTTTGAGAGCTCAAAGCATCCTCAGGGCCACATGGATGATGTTTCCCTCACTCACCTAGACAACATTATACCTGATTGAAAGGGGATGTGCTGATCAGTGAGCACAGTGTCAAAAATCAAACAAAAAAAAACAGGTAAAGTATGACTTGCAGTCTATCCATTCCAGCATTGAGGATTCAGAAACTCAAACAGTGGTATAAGGGCTCCATTCTGCCATGAACTCTACTGAATGGTCCTGATGGCATGCCACACATCTGTATGATCCAACTTTTTTCTAACTTTTCACTGCAACCTGTGTCCTTAGTCAATTGATTTTTTTTACTTCATTAATGCAGGACCACATCTCAGCTAAATGGTCTGATTTATTTTGTTCATTGATACAGTTTTGTATAACACCCTAGTGTATACCCTGTATTCTTATAATTGTATGGGAGTGCCATTTCTTGATGCATGGGTTAGAAGACTTTTGTTAACTCATTACTAACACAGTGAAAAGTACAAGAACTTTATTGGATACATTGTGAACATTTTGTGAGTTGTTGGGCCTTTCTGTTGATGTGGTAAAACCATAGGAATTGTTATGTTAGAGTCAGAAGTGGTTTGTAGTTTATATTAGTTTTGAAAAGGCCCCAGTTAAAGTTTTGGGGCCTTTATTTTGGCTCTCAGGGTATAATGTGTATGTGTGAGATACAGCACTTCAGAAAAGGAGGGATTTATCTAAGAAATGAGGAAGTATGGATATGCCATATGTAAAGAAAGAGTTAATTGATACAGCTTACTCTTTTTCATGCACCGAGGGAAAGCTTTCCTTCTGACTTCTTCACATGAAACTGCATTAGATGCGGTCATTTTTGTGCTCTCTTGTGATGCTGACAGGAAGAGACATGGTGTCCTTATAATATATCCGGCTTTCTTTGTGTATGTATTATTTCTCCATATCTTCCTCTTAGTTTTGCCATCTTGGGGGTGCTGTTATGAAGGTGGTGTTCTGGCCTACCCCTATCAGTCTTGGCAGGAATGCTGAAAGACAGATACTCCTATAAAGGTACAGGAACCTGACAGCTGAATTGGCTTAAAAGGGCAATTAATTAATTTAGGATGTGTAAGTAATCCCTTCCCCTGCTGACTGTCTCCAACAAGGATATCTATACATAATTCTTGTCTATCTGACAGCAGGTTAGACCATGGAAAAATGTATGGATATTCAGGAAGATTTAGTTTTGACACATTTATTACAAGTTAGGATGACTATGTAGCAGATTTGTTTATGATTACATTGCTGTTGACATTTGTTTGTAAAGAGCAATGGCAAACATAAAATTCACTCAGAATTATTATTCTCATTCCCTGAGTGACAAGCGGCAAAAAGAAACAGATGAGCTTTGAGAATCCTGCTTATGGAAGAGGGGCCTGACTGACTTTATAATTCCATAGTTGACTGTGTTATTGCATTGGCAGTTATGCATTACTTTGGATGGTTATTCCAGTTAGTACTTTGAATACAATTCTATATATTAAATAGCAAGTGAGATGGCTGGGATGCTACTGTTTTGTTCTCTGTAGCACTCATTTCAAGACAGAAACCATTTTACAACAAATAAAATGTAACTGTTGTTTTATTTTGTCGAACTAAGATACTTTATTGATGAGATTCAGCTGTAAGTCCTTTGGCTTCAAATGTGGTAATTCTTCATTTATAGGCCTTTTCGGTATTCACTATTATCGGTCTTGTAGGACATAAACATCTTTCTTTTTCATAAGCACCATAGTTTTTTAACATAAACCTAATTTGCCCCAAGTTCAGGTGGATGAGACTTTAAAATCTCATCTAAAAGACATGTCAGGATGATAGTGCATTTCCAGTGTACTCATTCACTCCAATGGAGCTCAGGAAGTTTGCAATGTAACTTTCAAAGGGCAGAGCCTAAGCTTTTGTTACAATCAAATTATGTCCTCACATCTCAAACAAATGTTCATATCTCTGGAACCGCAGGGGTTATGAAAAAAGCAGAAATGTCAGACTCTTCACAAACTATTTTATAATGGCAGCATTATTTAGGTTCTAGATCTTAAACCAAATTTTATAAGTCACACTAAACACAGTAATGATTACATTTGTAAAATTTTGTAAACAACTTACATTATCTCAGCAACCGCTCAAGTTGCACACATACTGTCAAGCAGCAATTTATTCATCTAGCTGAGAACATTCATATGAGGCTATGGTTCTGTGTTATTTGGTTGCTGCGATATTAAGAAAAATGTGAAAATTATATCTATATAAATTAATATCATAACAACAACAGCTTGATATCTATTTACCTGCACTAGACAGAGGTCAAATAATGCAGTTAGTCTGCCATTGTATAAGCTTTGAGATGAAATCTTTTAAAACCTTGTACATAGCATGGTTTTGGAGTTATTGATGCAAATATGAACAAGCAATATTTGACACCTAGAGGCGTCAGTAGGAATTAATTGCAGATACACCTGGAGGTGTCACTCGGATATAATGAGTTAGGGAACATCCTATACTGTCTCCTAAATATCCTGTTAATGGAGTGCATGGCAAAGTCAATTGCCTAATATATTGTTTTAGAAAAAATAATCTTGGAGGGTTAGTGGCAAAGCAGATAGCATACTTGCCTTTTTTACTGGAAGGTCAGATGGCTGTGGGATCTATTCCCACACAAGGTGATCAGATTAATTTTCAAATTGCTGACACTGCAGAGCAGCATTAGTTGGGGGGGGGGATGCTGACCTTCAGATGAAAGATTAAAAAGAAGTCCCATCTGCTTGAGTTGGTGGTAGCTCAGCTGGATGTAAAAAACCTTGCACTGCCTATTGATAAAGAGTAGGGGAAGTTTGCTAATGCCCTGTCTAAATTATCCCTAGTAGTATAAATATTACCTCGAGTCTCAACTGAAAAATGACCACTAGCCAAGTGGGACAAACCTGGTCAACAAAGGATAAATAAATAAATAGCTACTGTTTTTGTAACACTGTGCTGCGGTAGCATTGTCGCCTCACAGTTAGACGTTGTCTGTTCGATTCTCAATTAGAGCGTCTTCTGTGCGGCGACATGCGTGAATGGGCGTTCCTTCGTTGAAGGTTGTGCGTTAGGCCCGGCAAGCCAGTACGTAAAAATCTACTGCCAATCATTAGCGGACCGGAGTTCCGCTGTGGCGGCCCCTAACCGGGAAAAGCCAAAAGACACAACAACAACATATATGGGAAAACAGCTGTTCTGAAATTATTTGCTTATGATTATATTATAATATTAATGCAATGTTAACATATTTTCTTTGTCAGTTTGAACAGATTAGGGGTACAAATCTGTAAAAGTAAAGAATAAAACAATTCAGTTACTCATTTTACTTCCTATTTGAAAGCATGAATAAACAATCCAACATACTCTTTATACCTTTGTACGTGAAATATAACATTTTTGAACCAATGAGCAATATTTTCAAGTAGTTTCAATAATTTTTATTAAATATTCTGTAGAAGTGAATTTAAGTTCCACATTCTGTCCTTGCACAATATGTGACTAAGCAAATTACTTAACAATTACACCAAAAATCTATGGTTGCCTAGCAAACAACGCTGATGCAAGTTCATCTGAGGCACTTAAGAGAATGAATGAATGATCTGAATGAATGAATGAATGAATGAATGAATGAATGAATGAATGACACTGGCAGAGAAATTTAAAGCCCCCAACCTTAATTTTCTAAGATAATATCAGATGTTAGGCTCACAGCCTTTCAGTCAAGGCACAGTAAAAACACTAGATGCAATACAAAAGGCTTTAGAATACAAGATAATTATTCTACAAAATGTATACAGTAGCACTACAAGGATTACTTCATATCAGGTGCAAAACATACAATTAGAAGTGTGCTTTCCCACATTCTGAAGTAAAATTCTAAAATAAAACTGTTAATTATACTGGTGAATGAAAATCAAACACTGAATCACATAATTCTACACTGTTTTGAGATTTTTGTCTCCAATTTCCTTATGATCTTGTCCATGTTTTGTGAGACAGTGTTCCACTTTGGAGTGTAAAAGATATGCATCTAGCCTCAAATACAGTATATCTAAGCAAAATGCATAAAATCATGCATATTAGGTGCGTTAGGTAAAATTTGAAATTGTTTCTCTTATCTCTTCTCAGTCCAGCAGTACTACATTCTCTCATACAGACACGTGCACTCATGCACATGTGCACACACACACACACACACACACACACACACACACACACACACACACACAATGCCCTGTAGAGCTAACCACATTTTTAACCAGTACAAACCTACAACTGTATTAGCTGATATCATATTTTATTAGGTTGAGAAAATGCTCTCCACCACTTTAGTTCAACATTTAAATGGAGCTTAGCAATATTCCAGCAAAGTATACACCATTGTCTGCTGACACATATTCCTCTAATATATCTAGACAGACACCTAACAATCAGTGTTAGACTATGAATGCCTAACTTTGTAGTCCATTCTGCTCAGGAATCTTGTGCAGAAAACTATACATGGTGTTAGCACCATCATGCCTGACTGAGAGAAACACAAGTAGTTTTACTGCTTCAGTCCATGGAATGCAACAGAAAAAAATATTACTTGAAAGCAAACTATACAACCTAATGACATGAATTTTTCTGGTTACAACAACTATAATACAAGAATGTGAGACTGTGTTTTATTTAAAATTGTTCAAAAATTGTTATATGATCTTTAGCTTTTATTCTTGCCACCTCTAGAGTAACCCAGATGATTTCATTGTCAGCTTAATTTACTTTCTAATGACTCTAAGAACATCATGTCAAATATTAATTATTTTGTATCTATATTATATTAGTGATGGCTGTTGTGTGTCTGTGTGTGTTTTTTTGTTTTTTTTTTTTTTTTTATTTACACAATACTATTTGATTTTGTTTTGTGTTTTTTGCTTTTTTGGAGTATGCAGGATTATGGTGTCAACTTTAGTGAGTGGACTCACTCTTAATAGCATTCCAGGCAAGCTCAACATTGTTTTGGAGAAATTTCAAAAAGCCCTGAACCAGCAGCAGACAGTTTTAGAGTCTGTAAGGATTAAAGATTGCAACATCATTGGCATACATGAACAGGGAGCAGTGGATTCCCTGGTTCCTAACACTAAAAGTAAAAAGAATACACCCACAAATACTGAAAGCTGGTTCCATGACAATATCAAAATTAAAAAAAAAAACTTAAAGCCAGCTAACATGGCTAAAACCATAAAATATTTATTAAACAAATGGACAAACACTTTCAGACAAATCACCCTTCCTCAGGTCAAAGTACAAATAATTAACTAAAACCTTTCTATTTAAAACAAACTTTTTTATTTTTTTAATTTTATTTATTTAACATTTGTTGACAAGGAAAGTCCGACTAGGCTTCACAGAGCCTATTTTCAGCAGAGGCCCTGGGACAAATGCTCCAGATGCATGTCTTTAAAACTTAAACCAATCAATTCAGTGAAACAACGTACACCCCTTTAGAGCGAGTTTTGTAGGCATACAAACATTGAGCCCTAGAGTCTTGTCAGATTGTAGTGTAGCTATCCAGTTCATTTCAGTCACTTCTGTTCTATTAGCTAGGTCCCACCCGGAAAACACTCCCTCAAAACCTGTAGCACCATAAACTTAAACATATGACCATTATTACACTGCATATGTTTCACAAGTTGTTGTGTCTTTCGGCTTTTCCCGGTTAGGGATCGCCACAGCGGAACTCCGGTCCACTAATGATTGGCAGTAGATTTTTACATGCCGAGTTGCCAGCTCTGATGCACAACCTTCAACGAAAGTACGCCCATTCACGCATGTCTCCACACAGAAGACGCCTTAGCTGAGAATCAAACAGGACGTCTTACTGTGAGGCGACAACGCTACCGCAGCACCACCACTGCAGTCATGTATATGCTTCACAAGCGAGTTAGTTAATTTCTAACAGCAGATATCACAAAAATGTTGTAGAATCTGTTGTTTAAGTTGTCTATTGCTTTTACCAACATAAAAACTTACACATTGTTAGCACTTTGCACGATAAACAATTTTATTTTATGGGATGGAACTCCTGAACTGTTGGATGGTTTTGTAGAATATCTGCAAAGTACAACAAACTTTCTGAGATTCACTAGACAGCTTTGAAGGAAACCATTGCCTTTTTGGATGTCCATCTATCTATTAGATCTGATGATCAATTAGATACACAGCTTTATAGGCAGAAATATTGGAAGAATAATCTTTTGCATAGAACAAGTATGCATCTGGGTCATGTTTTCAGGAATATTATCAAGAGCCAGTTGATTAGAGGTTCCCGTTTGCATACTAATGATCAGAAGTTTGAAGAAGAAATGTCTAATCTTATTGATGACTTATGTCATAGAGGTTATAGAGCGGATGCTGGTTATATGGCAGAAGAAGTGAGGAATTTGAGGAAGACGTAAGGGAGGCCTTACCTCTCAGCACGGTCAGAGAATGAAACGCAGCAGAAGATCAGAACACAGAACAGGGTACATCATCATCTCTTCCTGAATATGAACATGTTTGTAAAATTATTAGACAGAATTGGGGCATTTTAATGTCTGGTGACTCCCTCAGAGGTATAGTGGGGGGAACCCAAGATTTGGATTTAAGAATAATAAATCCCTTAAAAGGAGACTCTTATACATCGGAGGAATTAGGCACCTTTCCCTGTCGAGCTTGTGTAGCATGTAGGTATGTTTCCCCTGAATATAAATTTGAGCATCCTGTAACAGGAAAGTTTATTTTCCAAGATTACATGCTGATTGTAGAACTTCAAACATTGTTTATCTTGTGAAGTGTCAACAATGTGTAAGTTTTTATGTTGGTAAAAGCAATAGACAACTTAAACAATGGATTCTACAACAGTTGAGTGATATCTGCTGTCAGAGATTAACTAACTCTCTTGTGAAACATCTACAGTGTAATAATGGTCATATGTATAAGTTTATGGTGCTACAGGTTTTGAGAGAGTATTTTCAGGGTGGGACCTAGTTAATAGAACAAAAGGTGCTGAAATGAACTGGATAGCTAAATTATAATCTAACAAGACTCCAGGGCATAATGCCTGTATGCCTATAAAACCCACCCTAAAGGGGCGTGAGTTGTTTCACTGAATTAATTGACTGAAGTTTGTTTTAAACAAAAAGATTTTAGTTAATTATTTGTACTTGGACCTGAGGAAGGGCGATTTGTCTGAAAGCACTTGTCCATTTGTTTCATAAAGATTTTATGGTTTTAGCCGTGCTAGATGGCTTTATGTTTTTGTTTTAATTTTGGTTCTTAACACTACAGAAGATATTGTGGCTTTTAATTCCCCATACAGTTCATCTGAGCTCATTGAGGAACAACTGTTGAATGACAGAGAGAGGAGCTTTACCAAAAACAATAATCACGTTTTCAATAAGAAGTTTATGGATTGTCTCCAAGTTCTTGTGAATCTCTTTTAAAGTATTTGCAGTGAGGTCCCCAACCATCAAGTGAACAACAATTCAACTGCCTGGGACCTTTTGACTGAACTTGAGAAAACATTTTTAAATATAAGTTTATTTTATGGGGCAATTTGTTTTTCTCAGGATTTCATAAAGAACAAGAGAACTCAGGTGTTCAAACTTCCTACAGCCATTTTCACTAGTGATAAGCTACGCCATGAGCTTAGATTATTTGAGAGAAATGGGTTTGAGTTCATGGAGTTACTCGTAATGTACAATGATATCAGAAATGGAACACTTTAAACAAGGTTATTCAGCTAATTTTAAATGAGAGGATCAAAAAACATGTTTGTTTCACCAACTGGACTTGATTCCAGATAAGACTGAAAAGAAAGTACAGTCTGTTAAGGAGAGTAAGTTCAAGATGATCAAGGGGGACTTTGAAGGTTGTAATAAGAGAAAGGCCTATTCATAATTCCTCAAGTTTTTTAATAACTGTTCTCAAGCTTCCATCCCCAGCATTTACAGTACAGTTTCCCAAGACTCTCTTAATGAAGGTACAGTGAACTGTGGCCCATCAGACATTTTTAGGGGGTGATTGGAAAGAGTCACTGCCCACAGTTCCTTGTTGCTCAAAGAGACTGACTCAAAAAAAATCTGTGAGTTTACAACTACATTCACAGATGAACAGGAGACAATGGGAGGAGCTCTTTCATGATAACCACACACACTCAGTGTGAAACAGAAGACTTATTATAGGTTCATAGGTGTGTACTAGGCTAATGGCCCTGGAGCCTTTACAAGTCTAGCCCATAGAAGTGCCCTGGCACTGTGCCGCCCAATGTTAGTTCCCAGTGTCTCTATCAAGTAGAGCCACTGGAGTGATCCCTGGGGTGAACTTTCCATTACCCATCCACTCATCAAGATTTCTCTTGAAGAGGGACAGTGAGGTGCTCTGCTTGACATGTATGGGAAGTCTGTTCCAGAGCATGGGCAGTCCAGCATGTTCTGTTGATTGTGGTAATGAGGTTGATGTCTCTGGAGCGTGTGGTGTGGAGGGATTTCTTTAGATGTAATGGTTCTAACATAGCTGAGTCAGACATGGCTTTGTAAATCAAGCAGAGATCGCCTCTAAGTAGGCGATATGAGACAGAGAATAGCTGGAGTCTTTTTTGAGTCTGTCCATGTAGGACATGTGTTTAATGCCTAGGATCCTCTTTGTGAGGTACTTCTGTGGCCTCTCCAGCTGTTGCAGGTGTCTAGTGAGGTACATGCCAAATGGGGCATTATACTCGATGATTGGTCTAATAAGGGAAGAGTAGAGAGAAACGATGACCTCTTTATTCCTGGATGCAAAACCTTTGGTAATGAGGTGTGCCACAGAGAAGGACTTTCTGACCACAGTGGCAATGTGGTGGTCGAAGGAGAGGTTGCTGTCAACCTGCATCCCCAGATCTGTTATAACGCCTTCAGCATTCAGTGGGCTCCCATCAACGTGGTAATTAGTGGGAACTGTGTTTTTACCAAAGGGGATGATGACGCATTTTTTGGCATTAAGCTTAAGGCCATGGTTTTGACACCAGTCATTGGTCTCAGTGAGGCCTTTCTGTAGGATGTTTGCATCACTTGTGGAGTTAATAATGGCTCCCAGCTTACAGTCATCTGCAAACTTGCCAGCCAGAGTCCCTTTCTGTTGTCTGGACTTCTGAGAAGTAGATGCTGAACAGGAGAATACCCAGGACCAATCCCTGTGGGACTCCACTTGTGACTGGTTGGCAGTCTGACTTGGAGTCCGCTACTTTCACACTGTGTGTTCTATCTGTGAACCAATTTACAACCCACCTAGTCTTATAGGGGTTGATGTCTAGTTTGGTGAGTTTATCAATAATTCCTGAGTGAGAAATGGTATCAAAGGCCTTGGCCAGATCGAGGTAGGCCATATGCACTGCCTTACCTTCATCCACAGCCCTGGTGACTGACTCAAAGAAGTCAACCAGGTTGAGCAGGCATGATCTCCCTTTCACAAAGCCAAATTACATGGGGTCTAGAGTTTGTAGATTTCCTATATCTTTGTTAATCCAGGCCATGATGATGCGCTCCATAGCTTTACATATCAGACTCATCAGGCTAATGGAGCAATAATTCCCAGGGTCTGTAGTCGCTCCCCCTTTATGGAGTGTGATGACTGTAGCACTGTGCCATTCTGTAGGGACAAAGCCTGAGGTGAGGCCGTGACTGAACAGGGCACACAGATGTGGTGCCAGTTCACTTTGTAGTTCATGTAGAACACAGCCAGGCATATTAGTGGGTCCCATGGAAGCTGTATTATTGGCCTTGGACAATGCAGCTTTAACCTGTGCTGCAGTAATGCTGGGTGCCTGGCATTCTTCCAGTATTGTGATTGGTCCTTTAAGGAGGGAGAGGAGTAAAGTTGGCACTGAATCTATCGGCCAGTATGTTGGCAATATCTGTTGGCTCAGTATAGGAGGTACTATTGTGCAGTAACTCAGAGCAAATCTGGGTATTGCCATGGAGGTTCTTGATATAGCTATAGAAGGCTTTGTGATTGTTTTTAGTGTCTGCCACAATTCTGCCTTCATAGCTGGCTTTAGAGGATTTGATGATGGATCTCAACTTTTTCTTGAGGCTAATAAGGGAGTTTTTCCAGTCTTGGGACTTCACCTTTTTCTGCCACAGTGTCTTCCTTCTGTTATACAGTTTATTAATGGCAGGGGACCACCAGATTGGCTTCCTTTTTTTGGAGAAGAGCATCTTGTTTCTGTTGGGTATGGCTAGTTTTGTGCATTTATGTACATGTTCGTACAGTGCATTGGTGTGATTTCAGCAGTCATGCAGCTATTTTCCATTGGCATGGGTGCCGTTAAGTTAGCCACCTCTGTTATTAGGAGTCAAAAGTCAGCTTTGGAGAAGTTTTTCAGAGTGGTTTCCTTTGCGAGGGGTGTGGGTGAGATGTGGATTTCCATGGTGATTAGTTTATGGCCAGATCTGACCAGGGAGGGATTGACTATTGGTGTAGAGCAACAGTCGCCCATGTTAGTAATAACCAGGTCAAAGATGCTGCTTCCTGTAGTGGGTGTCAGAATGAGCTGGTCCAGGGCATTGGAAATGATGAACACTTTTGGTCAACAAATGTTCCATGGCAGAGATGCTGTTCACAGATCATTAGTGAAAGGTACAACTTGGTACAGACTGTGCTGATTGAAAGAGTTTTTAAACTTAATTTAGTAACATTGATTTCTCCGCCATACAGGGTTCAGTCCTTGAAAAAGGTATGTCCTTTATTCCTTAAAAGCCATTGTCTGCAGGACTACTGAGGAACTCAAACTATTTATAGAAACACTGAATCTTGATGGGTTTTTTTTAATTTCTCCAAATCTTTCGGGTTTCTAATACTATGACAGGAATGGACCCCATTCCTAAGTCAAAGTACAATTAAAGTTCATGAAATTAGTATTGTTTCAGTCTTTGATATCAGCCAAAAGTGCTCTTCACAGCACTCGCAATGTGCTCAGTAATGACTCCTTCTGCAATTTGTATGGGGTTACATGGATTGATAACATATCTAAATACAATTGTAGATGCTTTTTTATAAGACCCATTGCTCCAACTACTATTGGAACTGTCTGGATATCTTTCTTCCACATTGCTCTAATTTCTGCCTGCAGATCCTGATATTTTATGACTTTGTGTCTCTCTTTACACAAGACACTGTAGTCACTGGGTGTAGCGATTTCAATCAATGCTGCTTTTGTCTTCTTTTCATGGACCACTATATCTGGTTTTGTAGCATCTATCTTTTGAACAGTTGGTACTGGGTGATCCCACGTGATATAAACTTCATCATTTTTTATGATGCTTTGTGGCTCATGTTTCCAGTGTTTTTCAGTCACTTCAATACCATAATGTTTGCACAATCCCCAGTGCAACAGTCTTGCCTCATTATTATGCCTTTCAGTATACAGTCCTTCTGCCATTAGTATGCAACAACCAGCAATGAGGTGTGTGACTGTTTCCAACTCAGTTTTACAAAACCTACATTTGTCTGTTTCTCCCACATGTTCAATGGACTTTATAAACAAGCTTGTACAGGGTTTAGGGACACTAATGCTTATGGAGATTGTTCAGATTGTTCTGAAACTTAGGAAGAAAAGTGAATTTAATCCTGCAATGTGTAGTACTCTTCAGACTTTAGAAATATTTGTGAATCCAGCATCAGGTAGTTTGGCAATAAACTAGCAGTAAATAGATTTTGCAACTTAAATAAAATGCAGTGGAACTCAATGTTTGAGATCAGGAACTGTAACATGTCTGCCTTATGAGGTGGACAAGAGGAATGGTTTAGTTATAATAGTTATGACTAGAGAACAACACAGAGGCAATGCATAATTTATTTACAAAGAGTTTGTAAACTTATCTTTTCTACAGCTTATAAAAAGTATGATTTGCAACTATTAGACTTTATCTAACAGTGAATGTAGTTGAATGTTGTTTATCCTAGAATGGCCTATATTTTAAGATGAAATGAGCCTTCCCATGAAGCCCGTAGTGGCAGCACATGGTTCTAAAACCAAACCTGCAGCTTTATATTTGGATATGTTTTTCAACCTTTTTTTAAAAATTGTATTTCTCCCTATATTCAAATTTCATGTCATTTTTAGCCAACTGTAATAATCTTAAGGATACAGAAATAGTATTTCTGAACTCTTCTTGCCTTCAGTAGATATTGTGGCTCTTTATACACCAATTCCTATTAAGGAAGGTGTAAGACTGGCGAGGTGTTTTTTAGCAAGGAAATCTATGTCTTCCAAAAAAAGGTGCATTTTATTTGATCAGTTCTCAAAATTATGCTAAAGAACAATTTCTTTTGTCTTTAATGATACTTCCACCAAGTGCCAGATGTTGCATTGAGGCAGATATGGTCCCTTTATTTGCCAACCTGATATTGACCGAATGGGAGGATAAAGTTTTTTGCAAGATGGTTGAATCTCACAAAGTATATTCAAAGGGATTCAATAAACTATGTGTAGGCTTTGTGCAAAGCCTGCATGGAGTTTACAAGCTAGCGTGATGAGCAGCAGCATTAATCACATTTTGTTGCTGCTCATCACGCTTACAGGAATACAGGCACAGTTTCATGACCAACAACAGTTTAACTGGCCAAGGAAACCATGCAGAGCAGCATGAGCACAGAAAGATGATGCCTTCAAACGTGCTCGCCAAGATTATGTGAACAGCCAGAATGACTGTCAGGGGTACAAATACTGCAATGCCATCAGTAATAACACACTAAAGAAAATTGTACTCAGTGCAATGTACAATAAAAAAAATTCTTTGATTAGTGAAATAATGGATGGGGGTGGGTTAAACAGGAAAGGCAAAAACAAGGAAATGTACACTGGGTAGGGAAACCGTGCTAAAGCAAATGGGCACAGACACGTACGATAGGAATGAGTAAAGAGTAAGAAAACTTGATAAATATGTCAATGTCTCCAAAATAGGATATGTAAATTTATGTACACTTCCAGCACAAGTCAGTAGCATAACATTAAGCACATATGTAGATAGCTGTTTACACCTCCTGAGCAACTATATTATAACATAAACATATGTTATAGTATATATGTTTTGGTCACACAGGGTTACATGTCAATACAGGTGAATGTTTGTGATATAGACATCACAGACATGCTCACTGGGCAGGACATTTAGCAAGGATGGTATATAAATTAGGGGTATGTACATACTCTGAAGATCTGAAAAATGACTTGCTTGAATACGACTAACATGTCACCATAACTCTCAACCAATCAAGTATACATAGCAACAGACTCTTGGACAAATGTAGACAGAACCAGGCACAATCATGGACATTTTTACAATATTATGACTATTAATCTGTGGCACTGACAGAATATGTAAGTGTAACTTACGTGACGTCCCCATGCTGGACCAGTAATCAAGGAGCCTGAATCCTTGCCACTGACACTGGAGAGAGACATGCACTTTGAATACAAATGGATATACTCAGTATTTCCAGATGCAAACCTCTCTGCATCAAGCAAGATTTCCCTAAAGAGCACACAGGGAACACATGGAGTCTGGGATCTGGATCTCTCTGTTTCCCTCCAGGTATGTAATAAGACTCCCTACTGGTAAAGCTGTAGGGTAAGGTCCTCAGCCGAGTGTCCAAGCCAAGACCTCCAGCACCCTCTCTGTAAGCTCAGTGCTTAGTGTCCCTGCTCCAAGTAGCTCTCACACACACACACACACACACACACACACACACACACACACACACACACACACACACACACACACACACACACACAGACATACACACACACACACACACACACACACACACACACACACACACACACACACCTGGGAAAGGCTGGCACAGATTTATCTGCTGTGTCCCCTTCTGCCCCGAGTATAAGGTGGTTATGACGGCCAACACACACACCACAATCAGCTACTCTAAGCCCCTAAACAAAGGGTGTCCAATTATACTGTGTAATATTAATACTAATACAAATGGTAATAGTTGACCAAGACAGCTAGGCCTTCTGGAGTGACCCACACAGTGTCCCCAAATAAATATAAGCACTGTCAAAGGTAAAATACTTTCTACAAGGACCAGCCACAATAAATATTTTAAATATATTTAATATTAAATAAAAAAAAAAGAAAATACTAAATATATATTTACATTAGCCACAGAGTTCAAATCACTGGAAATATTGAACATAACATTGATGGACAGACTCATACAAATAAAGAAAAACAATCTCTAAACTAAGCTTCACTATATTATTGACTGAATCTAGGAGAATTGTTGTTTCCTAATAACTTACTTGATAGAGCAAGGCACAATGAAATACGTGAGCAGTATTTCTTGTCAGGTTCCCCATAACAAAATACTCAATACTCAGAGATCACTCCCTGTAAAATATAATATCCCAGATGGCTTGCAGAATGACCTCATCTGATCACCTGACTCTAGATTCTCACAGTATCCCCCTTTGAAGTTAAGACAAGAATTTAGCATAGATGGTTACACTACACAACTAAGTGTTTATGGCAGTGCCTGGATCTTCCCCTCTTTTTACTGACCTAGTGAGCAAAGGCTTCTTCCAGACCCACCATCTTCGGTCAAATTCAGCACTGCAGGGTGCAGTTTTAATGGTTTAACAGCTCATTTACATTTCCCTTATTTTTCTTAAAGTAAGTTACCTGGTTAACCTCTGCTGTCCCAATATCTCTATTAAAACATATACATTTAATTCAGTTGCAATAATACATGTACATTCCTTTTCATTCCAGCAGGGTGTACTGTTGATACATTTTAACACAAGCAAACCTTACAAATATATTTTCAGCACAAGCATCTGTACAAATGAGTTTGATATACAAATGGCATATAATTATTTACAAAATTCCAGCTAGCTGTGCTGGCACAAGTCATACATCCACTACCCTATGTCTCCTAGCATGGCTGGCAGTACCTCCTATCATCACACCTCTCCCCACTTTGAAGACTCAAGCTTGTTTTATAAGTGACCCTTGAGAAATGTGGCTTGAGAGAAATAAGCCTATCTGGGAATATGTTACCACATTTCCTGTCTTGAGAGCCCATTTGCGTTGCATTGCTGACCCCACTACTGTGTTGTACTGTCATGTCATATGCCTGCAATCCTAAGCTCCACCTTAATAACTTGGCATTTTGCTGGCAGACAGTATATAGCCATGTTAAGAGATTGTGGTCTGCAACTACAGTGAATTTCCTTCCCTACAGATAAGGCTGAAGTTTCTGCAGTGCCCATAGTATGGCTAGACATTCCTTTGATACAACTGCATAACCTTCCTCCTTTCATTGAAGTCTAAGGCTGAGATATACCAATTGGTGCTCTTATCCTTCTGAGGTAACCTGGCTAAGTACAGCTCCCACCTCATGGTTTGAAGCATCTACCTGCACAACAAATTATTTGCTGTAATCTGGAGTCGCTAACACATGGGGTCCTCCCAAAGCTCCTTTAAGCTTCTGGAATGCTGATCAAAATGCTGGGGTCCACACTACTTTATCTGGCCTGTTTTCCTTGTCTGGTCTGTGAGGGGAGGAGCTACTGTACTATAATTGGGGACAAACTTTCTATAGGACTCCGCTGTCTCTAAGAATGCCCTCATCTGCTTTTTGGTAACAGGGGCAGACCATGCCTGAATGGCTTCCACTTTTGCAGGTTCTGGCCTGATGTTACAACTCTCCAGTCTATGTCCCGGGTAGGAGATCACTGCCATACCCATCTGACACTTACTGGGCTTAATGGCCGTTTCCCTTTGCAGTCTGCCCAGCACCATCCTGACATTCTGAAGCTGCTGTTGCCAGGAATGGCTGTAGATGGCAACATCATCCAGGTAAGCAAGGAGCATAATCTCTTGCTGCTGCTGGGAAACAATCTATTCACCTCTGGAAAGTTGCTGGGGCATTTTTCATCCCAAAGGGGATCTTCATGAACTCATACAAGCTGAAAGGGGTCACAAAGGCTGACCTCTATCTAGCACTGGGAGTCAAAGACACCTGGCAGCAGCCCTTGGTCAGATCAATAGTAGTCAGATACATAGCCCCACACAGCTTTTTTGAGGCTTCATCTGTCCTAGGCATGGGGTAAGCATCTAACTCTGTGTGACTATTTAATTTCCTGTAGTCCACACTGAACCTGGTGCTGCCACCTTTCTTTGGTACCAGCACCACTGGGGAGGCCCAGGGACTGCTGGACTCCTGAATTACCCCTAGTTCCAACATTTCCTGTATCTCCTCCCTCAAAGTCTGCTTGACTCTCTCAGGCACCCTATAAGGTGCCTGCTTAATAGGCATTTGGGGTCCTGTATCCACATGAGATTATGCACCAGGTGGGTGCATTCTGGTTTCCCAGTGAACATGTCTCAAAACTCCTATAACACTGCTCGGATTTCTCAAACCTGCATAAGGGATAGCCACTTGGACATTGTTACCCCTACCATTAAGGTGCCTGTCCGAGCGTCACTGAGGAGATCAGTCACCAGATCCCCCTCAGACTCTTCCTGACATCCACTGCAAATACTCAGCACAATGGCCTCTATATCATGGTAAGGCTTCATCATGTTAACATGGTACAATTTGTACACCCTGCCTCTTGCCTAGCATTTCTACCTTGTAGGTAACATCACTGAACCTCCTTACCACTTGAAGGGTCATGCCCAAGTTGCCTGCAGCTTATTGTGTCTGACAGCAATGAGCACCATCACCTGCTGTCCCACAGCATACTCTCTGGTTCAAACATTTCTGTCAAACCAGACCTTTTTCTGCTGTTGTCCTGCCAGTTTCTCCTGGGCCAAGCCCATGAACTCCCTAAGCCTTGTTTTGAGGTTTAGGACATATGCCACAACATACTTCTTGTGGGATTCACACTCACCCTCCCACTCATCACAAATTAAATCTAAAGGTCCCCTCACCCTGTGACCATACAGCAACTCAAAGGGTGAAAAACCTGTGGATTCTTGGGGTGCCTCTCTATAAGCAAACAACAGATGGGGCAAATATTTGTCCCACTCTCTCTTAAACTGGTCTTCAAATGCCCATAGCATGGTCTTTAGTGTAGAGTTTAACCTCTCCACAAGTCCATTAGTCTGGGGATGGTAGGAGGTTGTCTTTAGGTGCTTCACTCCACAATGCTCCAACAGACAGCTAGAAAGTCTGACATGAAATTGGCACATCTGTCAGTTATTATTTCTCTTGAGGAACCTACCCTGCTGAAAATCTCTAACAAAGCATTTGCCACTGTCTCTGCTTCGATGGAGGACAGCGTTATTGCCTCAGGGTATCTATTTGCATAATCTACTGGGATATACTTCTTCCCTGTGGAACTTGGGGTACTCAGAGGCCCCAGAATATCCATAGCAACCCTCTGAAATGGCTCATCAATCACAGGCAAAGGCATCAAATGAGCTTTGACCTTGTCTCCTGCCTTGCCTACATTTTGGCATTGCTAACAGGTCCTGCAGTACCCTGTTACATCCCTGGCAATCCCAGGCCAATAAAAGTTCTGCATAATACATCTCTTGGTACGATTTATGCCCATATGACCTGCAAAAGGAATGTCATGGGATATGGCTAGAAGTGCCAGATGGTAGGCTCTGGGCACTAACAACTGTTGTACTACTTCACCTTCTAGCCCTCCCTCATGAGTCCACTCTCTATACAGTAACCCTTTGTTCCAGTGTGCAGACGCCCCTTTTTCTTGAGAATCAGATGCCTCCCTAGCTACCTCCCTCAATCCTTCTAATGTAGGGTCTGAGAGCTGAGCCTGTCTCAACTCTATCTTTGTGACTTTTCCCAGCTCCCCTTCCACAGGAATTCTGGTGTCTTCTGCAAGAAGTGCCTCACTGTCAGCCTGGGTACTACCAGTCACCTCAGCCCTTGTAGTCACTCCATCCAAGCGAACATCAGTACCTACCAGCAGCAGTGGCTCATCTTCAGGCTCAATGCTACAGGATAGTTCTTTCCCTGAATTAGCCACATCACCAGTCCTGGCTACAGAGATGAGGTCTGTTTGGGTCTCCCCCAGGCTACCAGATCCACATGCTTGTCTCCAAGCCTGACTGCATGCCACTGCATGTACACAAGGTACTGCATTATCAAAATCATTCCCTGTCAAGACATCTGCAGGGATATCCTCAAAGACACCTACTTGGTTGCTTCCTTTTCCACCCTCCCAGTTAAGGTGAACCCTGCCCAGAGGTATTTGGAATTGAATCCCTCCTAATCTCTGACTGGAGTGGAATGCCCAAACAAGCACTTAACCACTGCAGGCTTCACAATGGTTATTTCAGAGGCTGTGTCTCTCTTGGCAGTGGCCTGTTTTCCATCCAATAAGATAGGATACGAACTTTGGTGATAGTTTGGTACCCCTGTTGTCTCCAGACAACTTACCACTGGCATACTGTTATTCCCACTTGCTGGCTCCCCCACCTTTTTCCCCACCTTGCTTCTGTGTACATCAATATGATACATGGCCTCACTTGTTACATTTAAAACATTTAATCATTGATCCTGGCCTTGTACCTGAACTAGTGCCTTCCCCTGTTACTGGCAGACTCTGTTGGGGTGGTTTAGGCTGACCACCATGGGTTCTCTTATATCCATGTGCAGCACTGGGTATCCCTTTCCTGTGCAGTGATGCCCTGCTTACCAAGTAGAGATCTTTTTTCCCCAACTCATCTGCAGTGTTGCATTCCCTGTCTGCCAACCAGATTCTCATGTCCTTAGGCAAAGTGCTAAGGGCTTGTTCTCTCACCAAAATGTCTGTCAACTCTTGAAAGATGGTAACCTGGCACCCATTCACCCACCTATGGAAATAAGTGCTTAACTCAGCAGTATAATCACACACACTTTCATCTGCCTTGCATCTATGCTCACAAAACTTTTTTCTGTTAGCTTCAGGTGTTAAAACATTCCAATAAACATTTTAACTGTATCATAGTTTAAGCAATCAGTATCAGACAATTTAGAAGCAGCAGTTACAGCATTACCATGGAGTAAGGGGTTCAGGAACCATATCCAAAGCCCTTGGTCAGCATTATACTGTTTACATGCTCTTTCAAATATATGAATACAACTATCAAAATTATCACACTCTGTAAATTGTGGAAGAAATTTACTGACCTTTATTGCTTCTGGGGTTCACTTATTCCCTTCCCAATTACCTCCATGACCTTAGCAAAGAGTCAGCATCTCCCTCTCCTGTTGACTGCTTCTCCTTTTCTTTGGCCTCCAAAAAACACAGTTTCTCACTTTCTTCAGCCTCCAAATTCCACAGTCTCTCTGTTGATTCTGGTTCCAAATGTTTGGCATCCAGTTCAAGTCTCTTTAACCCAGACAGATTTTTAAGTCCTCTGAGGAAAAGTTGAACTGTCCTGTTTCTGAGAACTGTACATTCCCAATGCCAGACTGGTTGTCTTCCTGGTTACTGGTCTGTGCTGCAGCTGTGGTTAAGGCTGCAATAATTTTCCCATTAGTCAGGTTGGCATGGACCAGTCCTTTGGCTTGGCACATCTCAGTCAACTGCTTCCATGTCAGCTTGCCATAATACTCTGCTAACATCCTTTCCTGCTCCCCCTGACATACTAAGCTAACAAAAAGTAAATAAAACTATTGTGATATGAAACTCTGAATGTCTACTTTGTGGCTGCTTGAGAGCATGCCTTTTTTAGTAACAATTGCTTATGGGCTACAGAAATTAATTTACTATCCCAGCACTGTTCAACAATACCTGAATCCTCACCACTGACACTGGAGAGGGACATGCACTTGGAATACAAATAGATGCACTTAGTATTTCCAGATGCAGACCTCTCTGCATCAAGCACACAGGGAACACACTCAGTCCAGGTCTGGATCTCTGTGTCTGTCTCCCTCCAGGTCCCCAGTAAGACTCCCCACTAGTAAAGCTGTAGGGATAGGTCCTCAGTCGAGTGTCCAAGCCAAAACCTCTAGCACCCTCTCTGTAAGCCCAGTGCTTGGTGTCCCTGCACCAAGTAGCTGACACACACACACATTGTGAGATTTGATTTTTCATACACACACACATACACACACACACACACACACACACACACACACATACACACACACACACACACACACACACACACACACACACAGACCTGGGAAAGGCTGGCATAGATTTACCTGCTGTGTATCCTTCTGCCCCAAGTATAAGGTAATAAGGTAGTTATCACAACCACTGGACAGTCCACAATCAGCTACTCTAAGGCCCTTAACACAGTATCCAATTATAATGTGTAATATTAATACTAATGCAAATGGCAGTAGTTGAGCACAACAATTAGGCCTTCTGGAGTGGCTCACACAGTGTCACCAAATAAATATAAGCATTCTCAAAGGTTAAATACTTTCTACAAGGACCAGCCACAATAAAAGTTTTAAATATATTTAATAATACATAATAAAAGAACAAGAAAATACTAAATATATATTTACAGTAAACCACAGAGTTCAAATCACAGGAAATATTGAAAATAACATTGATGGACAGATTAATACAAATAAAGAAAATCAATCTCTAAACTATGCTTCACTATATTCTTGAGTCAATCTAGGATAATTACTATTCCCTAATAATTTACTTGATAGACAAGGAACAATGAAATACACGAGCAGTCATTCTAGTCAGGTTCCCCAAAACAAAATACTCAATACTCAGATATTACTCCCTGTAAAATATAATATCCAAGATGGCTAGCAGAATGACCTCACCTGGTCACCTGACTCTAGGTTCTCACAGTATCCACCTTTGAAGCTGAGACAGGAGCTGAGACAGGAATTTAGCATAGACAGAATACACATCTAAATGTTTATGGCAGTGCCTGGTGCTTCTCCTCTTTTTACTGAGCTAATAAAAAAGACTTCTTCCAGACCCGCCATGTCTGGTCCTATTCAGCATGGCGGTGTGCCATTTTAATGGCTTAACAGCTCATTTACATTTCCCTTATTTTTCTTAAAGTATGCTAGCTCATTAACCTCTGTTGTCCCATTATCCTCTATTAAAACATATACATTTAATTCAGTTGCAATAATACATGTACATTTCTTTTCATTCCAGCAGGGTGAACTGTTGATACATTTTAACACAAGCAAACCTCACAAATACATTTTCAGCACAAACATCTGTACAAATCAGTTTGATATACAAATGACATATAATTATTTACAAAATTTCAGCAGTCATTGCTGGCAAAAGTCATACATCTACTGCCCTACTTCTCCTGGCATGGCTGGGCAGTACCTCCTATCATCACAACTTATTATACATGTTCTTCAGGAACAGATGCATGTACAACTGTAATGATTGTCAATATTCTACAAGTGGAATTCACCACCCCTTCCCAATAAATGACCAAATTTTGTATAGTTTAGGAGGGGTGGTATTAAAAGTGGAGTTGAAACTAGGGCCAATCATGGCCAGTTGATAGGTTTTCATGACATATAAGCCACAATCGCCACCTGCAAGAATCAAACCCATGCCATCAATTTCATCAATGACCTGTGTATTTACTGGGTGCAATACAGAAATATGTATCACACAGGCATCTACTAGAATACCTTGAAGGAAAGTCTGCACTGAAAAATCCTAATGGGTATACATTCCAAAGAAAACTTGTGTATGGCCTACCAAATGTGTGGGAGCTCACTGTGCCAAATATGATACACTTGACTAAAGAATCCATGGCTAGCATAGGTATCGGCTATATGGATAACAACACTTACAAACATCACACTATTATGAAAGGTTTCCCTTCACACGACTGGGTATATCATGTATCTGACACATGTAATACCAATGAATATTTGAAGAATCTGCAACTGATGTGTGAATTAAGAAGTAATCCATTATAATGAATGGTACAGCAGTATGTGTCAATGCATCAAGTATGCCCATGTGCATAGAAAGTACAGCAGTGAAAAGTCAAACATCAATGATCATGGAAGCTGTCACTGTAATATTGTTCACATACCAAACAATACATGGAGCACCCACTATAAGCACATCAAAACTCAAGACGTGACACATGGCTGCTGTTCTCCTGACATTACCATTCAAAATGTTATACTGCCATTAAATCTGGACATACAGCCATATGTGTTCATGCAAACTATCAAGGGTAATACTGATGTGATGTACTGGTATGGCCATGATGCAGTACAGTCATACTATAGCTGTACATAGACTACAACTGCACTTCATAAGTTCATATATTCATAGGAGAGTACTAGGCTAACAGTCCAGTACAAGCCTAGCCAGATTTGACCCAAGTTTAACAATTTTCAATAGCTAGGTGAACAAAGTTCACAGAGATATAAGGCTATGCTATGGTATGTAATACTGCCTGCCTCTTTCCATGAGAGTCATGGACACCATCCCAGGAGAAAATTTAGATTACACATCCATTGATCTAGGTTGCACTTGAAGAGAATTAGGGAAAGGCTTTGCTTTACATGAATGAAAAGCTTGTTCCAGAGAAGGTGTAGTCTCTGAGAGATGTATCTGTCTCTCCAACATTATTTATTTATGTCAGAGGCAAGGTTAAGATCCTTGGAGTGAGTGACTCTTGTGCAGTTTGATTTATGAATGTGTAACATTACCTGCAGGGCCAGACTGGACACTGCCCAGTAGGCCAGACACACATCACACCCTAATAGTCTGTAAGAGACAAAACACAGTGATAGGACTTTCAATCCTTCCATATAGGACTTGTTTTTTTATAAACTATATATACCTAGTGAGAAAACTCTGGTTCGCTCCAGCTGTTGCAGATGTTTGGTGAGGTATGTGCCAATGGGTGCATTGTACTTAATTATTTGTGAGATGAGGACAGAGAATAATGGAATTATAACATCCTTTGATATGGATGCCATATCCTTACTTATGAGTTGTGCCACATAGAAGGACTTTCTCACCAATGTGGGCACAGGGTGGTTGAAGTTCAGATTAGTATAAATTTGAGTATCCAGATCACATACCACAGTGTCTACTCTTAGGGGGATGCTGTCTATATTGTAATTAGATGGTGTATCTGCTTTCCAAAAGGGAATAATTATGATTTTTTTTTGCATTTAGTTTCTTTCCATGACTATGGCAACAATCATTTGTGTGCGTTAATCCTTTTTGCAGTATATCCATATCATTCATGTATTCAGTGATTGACCCCAATTTGTAGTCACCTGCAAACCTGGCCAGGCAGACTGTTGACATTTGTACTGACTTCTGAGAATTAAACACTGAGCAGGAAAGAGCCTGATACAGAAACCTGTGGTATGCCACTGGTGACTGGCCACTTGCTATAAGTGAATTCACCTACTTTAAAAGTATGTGCACTTTAGGCAGTGATGGGAGTAACATATGACAAAATGTAATATATTACTGTAATGTATTACAATTTCTATTAACTAGTAATATAACTAGTTACTTTTTCAAAATAGTAACTAGTAATAGTAATATATTACTTTTTTTGTAGCTAGTAACTTAAATGTGAGTTTGCTTAAACAAGTGGTTCTCAAGGTGGGCGCTATAGCCTCCTAAAGAGTGATGTAAAACTTTTGGGGGTCCCTATATAGTATGGATAGTAATCAGATGTTAGGAAGTAATAGACACTTTGAAGTGGCAATTTGTATAAAAAATTACAACATAATTTTGGCACAACTCATAGCACATAGCATTCATAATAGATCATTAGAATTAGTCTGGAGCAGAATTGACTTCATTTTTTTAGCACTGCAAGGAGGTAAAAGCTAATGATGACCAGACTCTAGCCCTGGCCTGGTACTATGGGACTCTCACCCACTAAATCATCCCCTAGCACTGGGACAATTCTAGCCTGCTAGAGATCATATCCTTACCTTGCAGTATAATAAATGGCATTGGTTCTTAACACCACCATCAGTTGGAATCAAACTCATCACTCATCAGCTGAGCACCCGATGCCTCAACCCACTGCACCAAGCAGGACTCTTCAACTGGATCTATGATAAACCAACTTTTGTCTTGACAATTTTTTGTTATGTTCTATTTAAAATTCTTTTTAGAGTTTCAATTTTAGTTGCTGAAAATAGACAACATGTGATAGGTTTTTATAGGTCTTGTGCTACTGGCTGGTTTGGTTTAATTATTATCTGTGACTCTCTAGCTATAAAGACTAGTCTTCTTCTTCTCCTTTCAGCTGTGCCCATTAGGGATCACCATGGTGGATCATCAGTCTGCAGAACAAGTGGCAGTGGAGTTTTACATTGTTGAGTTGCCAGCCCAGTGTTCAACCATCTTCAGAAGGTGCACGCATGCACACACTCACACCTAAAGCCAATTTAGAGTGTCTAATCCACCTGCAGCATTTATTGGGAATGTGGGAGGAAAACGGAACACCCTGAGAAAACCCACTCGAACTCATTGAGTGTAGATCATTGTGTTTTTGTGTGTGTGTGTGTGTGTGTGTGTGTGTGTGTGTGTGTGTGTGTGTGTGTGTGTGTGTGTGTTGTACTTTTAAAGCCACTGTAGTTCATGGGCACATGCAAAAAAGTACTGAGCATGTGCAACCAGAGTGCCATTTTGTATAAGCAGCTGAAGTGAAAGCATGCATGTGCATAGCAGTCAGTCAGTTAGCTAGTTTGTTTAAGTTTTATGTTCCAGTTATCCATCCTGATGTGTTTGTGTATAATAAATATCTTAAATGAACACCCAGGCCTCATCATCCTATTTGAATACACAAGACGAGTGACATGTTGTCAGAATGGGATCCGAAGCCAAAACTTCTTGAAACCATGAGGTACACACTCAGAAATTGAATAATATACAAGAGTCACTCAAATGACTTGCAAACATGTCAGAAAATATTTCCAGGTCCTTAAACTCATTTAAATGATTTTTCCCTCAATGAATATAAAGCGAAGCATTCCAAACCAACTACTGAATAAACAATATTTTCAAAATTGTGACATATTGAAAAAAGTACTTGAAATAATTACAAAAAAATTTGAAACAATATCCAAATCGTATAAAATGTTCAAAAAAGAGAAAATAACTGTACTTTTTTGCAATGTACTACTTTTTCACATTAACTAAAGCTATTCAAAGTATCTAAAGTGTGCAAAGTGTTGGCAGTGTGTGCAGTATCACAGTGCAGTCTTTTCTTTTACACTGTTGCTGGCTATAGTACATCCACACCTCAGCATAGCACATGTACATGACAACAACATTGATATGTGCATTCTGCAGAGAGTCATAAGGAATTACTAGGTTAACGGTCAAGAGCACATAAAATCCTGGCCATTATTATATAATTTAAACACAAATTGTTATATCTATGTGATGGAATATAATGGGGCTATGTATGTATGTCTGCATGTGTTTGATTTTATTACAGACTGCCTCTGTCCATATGTGACATGTGCACCAGCCAATAACAGAATTAGCAATCACACATCCAGTGGTCTGGAGATGGCTTGCACAGGGTAATGTAGGGACTCTGCTTCACAATGTGTGTATGTGTCTTTGAGATGAGGTTCTGCAGAAAGGATGTTATTTGTTACAGAGGGAACAGAAGATGGTGGATTCATGGGGCTATGTAAAATGTTCTCCTAAGTGGGAGTCAAATGTAAAGAGATTCAAAACATCATATAATAACTGTAATTAATATACCACCAACCACACACACACCAGTCAGAGTCAAACACAACACTTGTGTAGGTATACAAGCTAGATTCCATACAGCATAATAACAGCAGCATAGAAGTCTGACTTTAACAGTGTCAGAGGGCACTTTAGAGAGGATGACATCATCATTGTCTGCTGAGAAGAAGATGTTTTGGAGGATTGTCTGATATAGATGTGGACTCACATCTTGAAGTAAAATTTTCTCCATGCTAATAATTAAATGAATGCAAACACATACTTAAATTGAAAACTGTGAGATTAAAACCCCTACCTATCTAGTTACACAAGATAGAGAACACATTTTTAATACTAACGCCAACACAAATGTCTGAGTTTACTACTGTCAGAGTGCACTTTATAGGGGGTGATATCATCAGTGTATGCTGAGGAGAAGAAGATGTTAGGAGGATTGTGTGAAATAGATGTAGACTCATCCTGGTATAAAATTGTCTCCAAACTGATAGCTGAATGAACACACACATGCACTTAAGTTGACTGCTGTGAGATTAGAACCCCTACCTGTCTAGTTACAAAAGTGTGTGATATAATTGGGGACTCACAACCTGCTGTAAAATTGTCCCCAGAGTGACAGATTAATGATTACACACACACACACACACACACACACACACACACACACACACACACACACACACACACACAAGCTAACTGCTATGATATTAGAACCCTTATCTATCTAGTTACATAAGCTAGATTACTCAGTACTTAACACTAGTGCTACAGCACACATCTATGTTAACAGTATCAAAGTGCACTTTATAGAGAATGAGATCATCAGTGTATGATGAAAAGATGATGATGCGAGGGCATTATGAAACTGCTTTGGAGTTATTTACCAGTGTAAAAGTATTTTCAGAATGATGCGTGAGAGAGGAAAGCAGGACCTGGAATCTAGGTCTTCTGACTACTATACAGACACACACACACACACACACACACACACACACACACACACACACACACGCATACACATGTGCGCACACACACACACACACACACACACACACACACACACACACACACACGCTGAATGTCATGAAATTTGATCCTCTTCTTAACTAGTTACACAAGCTAGAGAAGAGAGTACTTAATGTTAACACCACAGCACATGTCTGATTGTAACAGTGTCAGTATGCACTTTATAGAGGATGACATCACATTGTATGGTGAAAAGATGATGTTGTGAGGACAGTAGGAAATTGCTGTGGAGTCATTTGCCAGTGTAAAATTATTTTCTGAAAGATACTTCAGTGAGGGCAGCAGAACCTACAGTCAAGCTCTTTTGACTATGCACACACACACTCAGACAGACACATACACAAGTTAACTGTTGCATGATTCAGACCCCTACCTAATTAATTACACAAGCTGGAGAGCACAGTACTTAACACTTGCCCCATTGCAGAAGCCTGATTGTATTATTGTCACAGTGCTCTTTATAGAGGATGACATCATCATATTGTCGAAGGTAACCTATCCTGTTATGAGACTTGTGTGCAAAGGTAGGACTTGAGATATGATTGCGTGATTGCAATGTGCAAAAATACATTTAAATACATCCTGGTAACCTAGGTGAAAGAAGCTGTCATGAATGCATGTTGCAGAACTGAGCCATACATGTACCTGTTTCTCAGGATGTTGTTTAGATAACACACTCACAGACATAGATATAAACACACACACACACACACATACACACACACACACACACACACACACACACACACACACATACAGACACACACACACACACACACACACACACACACACACACACACACACACACACACACACACACACACACACTCATGCACACGCACGCATGCACGCACACACACACGCATGCATGCACACACACACACACACACACACACACACACACACACACACACACACACATACACACACACATGCGCGCGCACACTTTGGAAACACCAGTACTGCAAGGGTGGAGGTATGTGTCTTCGTAGTCAGATAAAGTGGTGCCCACATTAATAGAATTTACTGACAATATCAGTGTGATATCATTATGGATGACCAATGACCAGTATCAGTATCCCATACCAAATGTAACAATGCAGTTATGATGTGTATTTCTGTAGGCTGTTTTGCAGGCCTCACAAGTTAATTTTGTGGCCAGCTTTCGAGAAATGACAAGGGGTGGTATATCTTTATAAATGATGATTATAACTCAGCAGATATGCTAATCCCTATTTTTGGGCCATTGACCCACCATTAGTTTTGGCTTTATCCAGATTTCTTGTTCTGAGAGATTGAGAGGTATGGTATGAAGTCTGAAACTCAAATGTCTGTCATTATTTTTCTGACTTCAACCCTCAATGTTTTGCCAATGGTTTGACAGAAAACCATAATTTTATGAGAAAAAGACCAAAACTATGAGGCAAACATCTGGACAGTTGAGAAGTATGCCTACATCCCATTACAACTGCTTCACAGTACCTAATGAAAACAATTCCAAATCATTGTTATTAGTACCCTAGAGAAAAAGTTGGTGAAAGTGTTGTTGAAGTATTATACTTAAAAGCAGTTTAATCATTTGAGAAAGGCACCTACCGCAGGATACAATAATTTCATTATAATTAAAAATTACCCATTTCAAGTCACTGTTCCTATTCCTAATCACAATTAATCACTAAGCATACTCTACTTCCTTCACAACCTAGGAATGTGCTTCTCATTTATACTACCACTACAAATAACAGAAGAACCTGAGCATTTTTTATCCTTTCACCTATGTGTACTGATCTACACCAAAAAAACACACTATATATTAAAAGGTAATTACACGTTAGAAATAAAATGCAGTTAAAATAACACTGTACAGTTGTGACCCTCCAGTAGAGAGTAGATCAATTGCTTAACTTATTTTTTCCCCCAAGAAGAGCTTCCTTCCTACAACAGGGAGCTACAGAGGCATCCAGAACTAACCAGCTACCAGTACCATTGCCCTCAAAATACCAAATATGGTACGTGCTGATACTGTCACTTCTCAGAATACCTACAAGTCACACTGTGACCTTTCCTCCTTCTTATATTGGTTTGTTACTTTAAGTTAATACAACAGCAACCCTAAATCACAGACTTACTTACCTTATGAGCTTCACAGTGCCAGCCTCCTCCCTACTAACTTCTAAATCCCTACAGCTACTTAATCACAAATTGAAAGTATATTCAGCATATAGGTATCACATACCATTTTTATTACCAGTTGTTCGATCAACTACACAGTGAATACCACTTTGCGCAAGTGCACACTTTCTTATTGTATCTGAACTTTTTTGCGCATTTGCCCTGCTGATGGGATTTGTAGTTTACTCCCCATTTTTCCCCACAGGAATGTAGGCAAGAAGTCATGGGCAGCGAGCGTCCAAGGTTGTATTTTTTGCCTCTACATTACAGGAGTTATAGAGTCCAAAGCAGAGCTGTGTGTCTGTGTTAGGACTACAGAATGTGAACAGAAGAATAATAAAGCAGTGCTTTGCCTGAGATCTTCAGAAGCAGCACAAAATACATTGAAAATAAAGCTAGAGGACATAAAAGGACTGCAGCATTTTCTATGTTTCAGATGTGAAGAACTGGTCAGTTAATAATGCGTGTTATTGTTTTCCCTCACTACTACTATAAAATATTTCAAGGACAGGATTATGTGTTCACAATATAGTATTTCCCTTTGTATATTTCAGAAAATAATACATCTATTGTATGCATGTAGTTAAAACTTTGTGGAAAAACTTGGTGGGACCAAAACACAGTGCACAAGGATCTGTTTTGGTAGATAGAAAACGTGCACCAGAACAACAGACACTGTGCAGATCCTGTATTTAAACATTTTACCCAGACTGTGAAGAATGATGATAAAGAATGCCTATCTCTGCCCACATTAATATAAATCAAAAGAGTCCATCTCCCAGTCCCACCCCAGTCTCTGAGTCCAACAGGCAGTCAGGCACTGCCTCGTGAATCTGATGTCATCACATACAACACTGCACATTGATGACATTGCGTGATATGCCAGCAATGCAAGATGACATCAGCCATAACTTAAAAATTGTAAATAAAAATGTAAAAAAATTGTGAATTGAAGGGGCCACTGGGAGATTTGTGGCACCCCATTATTTTGCCCTCAAAACTAGTAAATACTGAGGAATTTGGTATAGTCAAGAAGTATGAGTCTGCTTCTACACAGTAAGGACACTTTCCACATCACATTAGATGAACATTTCATCCATCACCTGAACATGACACAAAGAATCCTATGGCAGATTTTTAAACCTTGCACACTACAGGAGCAGTGATAAATTGTTGAATCAAGGCAACATGATTGAATTATCCATCAGCAGAGTCATGCCAGTCTGCAGAATTCAATTATCTCCATGAGAACTCATAACTATGGCAAATATTAAGATGTAGGTGATTAAACATAACATGTACATATAACATCACACTAAGAAATGATATGAGATGCATCTGGAATAGAACCCTTGATGCTATTGGCAAAAAAAGTCTTCAGTCAAGTGTTTTATGTCAACACTCCACATAGCAAGCTGCATTTTGTCATATTCAGCAGTCTAAAGAACTGTCAGAGTAACTGTTTCAAAGTAGTGCCTTTACTCTGCTTTAACTCTGTGTTCCTCTAGTGAGCAAGTTTATGCAGCATTGCACAGAGATAACCAGACTAGTGTGGCAGATGGCAAAAACTCATCAGGTTTTGACATAGTACCTACAAAGCCATCCATCGCCACTTGGCATCGCTGAGTGATTCCAAATTCCATACAAATGCAGTGGACAAAAAGTGAAGGCTTTTTTATGGGCCACTTCTGTTAATGTGTGTGGTATGTGATGCTATTTTTGACCTGGTTAAAGTTGTGAAAATGAGGTTGATAGGAAAGTGGTGAAATGGGGTGCAAGCAGAGGAAAGAATGAAGGGGAACATATATTATTTGTGTAAATAATCATTATGACCATTCCACAATAAAAATAACTACTGTGGAACTCCATCCCTGCTTTATCATTCTCTCTTGTTTAGCTCAACATATTTACACCTTGTGCTACAAAGACAGTCAGGTGACAGTTGCATTTTCTGCAGTCATTACCATCCATGTTGATGACTGCCATGCAATGCTGCTAAGCATGTTTGTGTTTTATAAGGCAATTGACATTAAATTTTCAATTTTTAGTTAGTTAACCCTGTTTGTGCTAAGCCTGACACCATGCAAATAGTAAAGCCAAAAAAACCCCAGAAAAGATAAAAAAGTGAAATAAACTTTAAACAATTAGACAGCTTTGGATTTGAGCCATTATACTATTGCACTTACAAAATACAGTTATAGTGTGTTATCTCTCTTTAACCCAGACACAGCCTTGCAACACCAATAAAATCATGTGCATACAAGCATTCATACGCTTGGACATTCTCAGATTGTTGTACATGTGTGGCTAACATATTTAGTACAATGAGTAATCACACAAGTATTTGTGAATATGTTTGCAGAAATGCAGTTCTGTGTTCACTTTGTATTCTGGTCATTCTTCCCATAACTCTGCTTTATTATCAAACATGTAGTCTGTAGTGCATTTTCTATCTATCCATCCACAACCCCTTTTTCCCATTTTTGCACATAGGGTTGAGATGTCATTTCAACAGTAAAAACCATATAGAGCCAAGATTTACACCACCAGCTGACTAGTCTCACAGCAATAGTTCATTCACACAACACACTCACATGCACACTCACACCTATGGCCAATTTAAAGTGTCCAATCCACCTACTGCATGTCTTTGAAATGTGGGAGAAACCAGAGCATCTTGTGGAAATCCATCTGAACACAAGGGAGGACATGCAAACTCTGCACAGAAGGCACCCCCAGCAGAGAATCAAACCATGGATACTGTTGCTGTGAGGCAACAATGCTATCTCCCATGTCAGTGCATTTTCTATCATTATGCTTTAAATTGTGATACAAATACATAACAGTGAACAACAATTTTTAGCAAAAACAAGAGATGTGTGCTATTATAGACAAAAAATACACACATGTGGTATTTTTCTTTATTAAAAGCTCATTGAAGTTAATTCCACACTTTATACATGTATCCTCACTGACACATCCACTGCAAGGAAGGTTGTCTGAATTGCTGTTGTGTTTCCTTTACTCACTAATCATTTACAGTTGCAATCCATTAGCACCTAACAATGGCATACACTATGTTTATGTCAGCTACATGAAGTCAAAAGTTTAATATTCAGCAATTCTAATGAGTTCACACCTCATTTGCATCTTGACAGTGCTCAGAGGGCTGAATCTACACTATAAAAAGGTAACCATGTAACCAGAGAATTTGAAGGTGAGGAAACTTGTGCATTCAAACAAAACAGAATATTGGTATTTTTGAAGGTGATTTCACTGTGGACAAACCATTTATTTTGCCAAGGTATGCTTCTATTATTCAAGTATATTTTATATTTTGTAAACTGTTAAAAATGCATTTATATAGCCAGGAGAAAAAGAAGTTTTATCCGTATGCACTTCTTATACTACACTGTTGGTATAGGCAGTTTTGGGAGGCATTTATATTTGTGAGATAGACAGGTTATTTGCTTTTGCAATTTCATATGGTATTGGAGAGAACTGCACTGTACATGTCATTGACACTGGTGTTATGCTTCTCAGATGGCCGAGGGAAACAGCCACAGGAGTGGTAGGCATAGTTAAAATTAACTGCCATTCATAAATTGACCTCTTTATTATTTAGCAATGATAACTGTTATCCAGTAATCTATGACAACTTTTCAGTCTTCACTATATGAACTTTGACAGAATGGGTGCTTTTACAGACTCCTTATATTTTTGTTGGATTGTGTGGAGGTGCAACCTACCATTCTGTTGTCCTAAATGAGAAGTGTGTTTCAAATGCTTTTATGTTGAAATTTTGTAGATAGCCTCATAATTTTGAGCAAAACATATGTACATTACTTATGTGGTATTCCTTGGTTTTTACAAATATTTTCTTGGGTTTGTGGGGGGGGCACCTACTATTCTGTTGTCCAAGATGAGAAGTGTGTTTCAAATGCTTTTCTGTTGAAAAGGTGTAGAAAACCTGATAACTTTCTTCAAAACATATACATGTTTTTACAAACCTTCATTTGTGTGGGGGGAAAGGTGGGGAGCCACCTACCATTCTGGTGTACTTAATGAGAATTGTTTTTCAAGTGCTTTATGTTGACAAATGGTACACAGACTGATTCTTTTTATGAAGAAAGACATTACATGTAATATTAATTGGCATTATCCTTCTCTGTTTTATGTCACATAGGATTATGGCACCCAAGCTTACAAATCCATGAAAACCCCCTTTCAATGATGCTGAGAATGAGGTCATCATCCAGGTTATGAGACAGCATACAGCCATACCACTTCAGAGATGCTAGGAGGGATATGGCTGCCAGAAAGGAGATTTGGAACTGATTAGTCACAGATGTAAACACAGATGGTTGTCATGGCCACAATTATGATCACATGCGGCATCACACCACTGATATGACTTCATCAGCATGGAGGAGGATGACTGCAGTTGCCCAAAAAGAGCTGGCTGTGGGGGTGGTCCTGCTACTGAGCCACCACTGACACCAAATGAGGAGTTCCTGTCTACTGTCAGAGATCCTGGAACCTGTGCACTGTGTGCTTGATGTCAGTGCTGATGTCGCTGGTAGCCCAAGTGTATCCTAGGAGCAGATTCCAGGTAAGGTAATATATGACAGCATTATATTGGCTTGTAGACTAAAATATAATTTTGCTGCTACTGCTTGTGATACAGGTTTTCAGTTTATGTACCTATTAATAAGTCAGACAGTTACACAAGAGAGTTCTTCAGTAGACATATGTGAGTGTGGACGGCTCAGACAAGTTTCAGTCAAAGCTATTTCTTGCAGGGCATATAGGCAATTGCAGTTTCACTGTCTCTGTGTTATTCCCATTGTGATGATCAATTGCCATTCTTTCATTAATTCATTTCTTCCAGACCCATTCTCCCTGCAAAGTATTGAGACATCTGCATATGGTAAGCTATGTTTTGTTTCTGTTCTTAATAAGTATTATTTAGATTTATATTATCTGTATGTGTAAGAAGTGTGTAATGAGTGTCTGTATTGCTGTAGCATTTGCAATTGTACAAGCAGTGTTACATTTTGTTCAGATATTATGAGTTAATATTTATGGGATTAGCAATTTTGTTCCTGTTGCTTATTATCACAACTGATCCTGATAGTGGAAATGTAGGACTCCTACCATCTGATGTTGGAGTATCAGTAGGCTCTGATGAAGATGGTGGCCAAATAGAGGCACAGTCAAGGGGTGCAGAGGTTGAATCTGACAGTAAGGTTTTGGCTCACACATTCACTGGATTTCTTTCTAAAAAATGCCCTAGGGGTGGGGAATGGAAGCAATTAATAGAGTGTAAGGAGGAGTTATTCTACCAGTTGAGATTTAATGCTGAGAGAACTCCAGGGTTAAATGAGAATGTGTCTTTGCAGCTAGTTGTGAAACTTAGAGCAACCAAATTATGAACAAAGACAGTCTGTAAGGCATTTTATAATGTATTGATTTTTATAAAGAGTATTGTACATATTTTTACAAAGAGTATTGTACATATTTGTTATATGTTTTTAAATTGTTGTAGGTATAAGTTTTGTGCTTTCTGTGGAAGGTTGGGCACCAGGCTGGCAACTCGACATGGTAAAACTCCAATGCCAATCATTCTGCGGACTGTTATTCCACTGTGGCAACCCCTAATAGGAAAAGTCAAAAGGAGAAGAAGAAGAAGTTTTGGATGTAAGTTTTATATTATATGATTTTATTAGGTATTTTTATTTTTATTAAGTATTTATGCAGTATGAATTATACGAGTTTATTTTTTAAGCTGTACTTTAAATTATTTCAAAGGCATCTGAGACAGAATTTTTTTTAAAAAATATCAAGATTATCTTAGCAAATAAGTGAGTGATTATAATTGAGTTTATTGTTTCTATTTTCATGACTTTTGTGATGTTGGCAAAGAAAACATAGTACTGTTTTTTTTATTTATTGTACAATGTCTGTAGATGTGCAGTCTCTTTAAATTTTTTTAAGAAAGTTATATAAATAAGTGACATTATGGACATACCATTTCTGAGGAAGTCTCCCATGTGAGACGAAAGCGCTTAAAACAAAGTTGTGTGCCTTAATATGAGTGTTGCACTTTATTTTATTTATTTTTTACAATAAAGTATCTTCACTAAATCCTCCAGTTTTGTTTTTTGTTTTTTTTTGCACTGTAATAATTTATTTCCAAGTTGTTAAGGCAGTGTGCATCCCAGTTGTTTATGATTATTGGTAACTGCTGAGGTTGTCAGCACCCACATTCAGGATGATTCCCTTACCATTACACATGACCTGGCAGTTAATGGAGTGGAACCCCTTTCTGTTGATATAGATCCTTCCCTGTTCCCTGGTTGGTGCTTTGATCTCAATGTGCATGCAGTCTGTAGTACCCAAGACTTCAGGAAAGTGTGTTATGGGGGTAGAAATCCTGCATAGTTCTAGCTGTGTCCTCAGAGTTACGGGGAAATATATGGAGTCACTGGCTTGCTGTAGCTTAGTATTCAGGAAATGGTGTAGGATCTTGGATGCTGATGCCTGTGACACCCACAGCATGGCCCCTGTTGGTCTCCGAAATGTTCCAGTAGCTAATATTGTAAGTGCTAGACATACCTTGTTCTCCACAGATATACTGGTTCCCCTTGGTTTATCCTTGCTCTCAGGTGAGGGCGACAGAGGTTGCAGTGCTCCTTGAGTGTGTCTCTGTCAACCCTGTGGTTCTCAATTATTTCCATCTCATTCAGACCATGAAAAGTTAAATGGGGTCTAAATACCCTTCTCTTCCTTGGCCAAGGTCTAGCAGCAGCATAGACTTGAGCATGTTGCATGTACAGATAAAGAAGAGCAGCAGCAGTCCCTTACATTCTTTCCCTCTAGTGTAGTTTTTGTGACTGTATTCTAATAGCTTTTAAAATACAGGGCAAAAGGCTATGCTAAGTATACATGATTGCTTTATAGCTTGTTGAATAGCTCCACCATCTTGAATTGGTTGGTTACATACAATTCAGCTGTTTATGTAGTAATTAGAATGCCATGATGTGCAGAGCTGCTTACTAAATACAAATCAGCACACTACAGTGTGCACATCATGGCATGACACAAACACGACTTAAGTGACCTGTGTAGAGTTTATTGAATACAGCACATTGTTTATTTTTGTTTTACTGATGATTAAGTTTGTAGATTGGCAGAAAGAATGATTTAAAATGATTTGTCTGTAAATTGAATTTGACCATTTCCTTTATAGGATCATAGGAGGTTATTAGGCTAATCACCCTAGTGTCCTTACAAGCATAACCAAGTGCAACCCCCTTTTCCCAAGAATATCAAGGTATTAAGTGGAACTAAGTCATCAACTACTGCCCCTGTCCAAGAGGGGCACAGGTAAAACTTTTCAGGGTAAATTTGAGGTTTCCCATCCAATCATCCAAATTATGCTTAAACAGGGTCAGTGAGGAGGTCTGCTTTACCAGAATTGGAAGTTTGTTCTAGAGGAGAGGTAACCTCTGTGAGACATATCTGTCTCTCCAGCAAGTCCTGTTGATGTCACACATTAGGTTGAGTTCCCTAGCGTGAGTGCATCTTATACCATTTGATTTACGAATGTGCAACATTTCCATTAGAGTAGGATCTGAGATTGCTTTATATGCAAGGCAGAGGTCACATCTGAGTAGTCTGTAAGACACAGAGTATAGTGACAGTGATTGGAGTCTGTCAATATATGACATATGTTGAAGACCCTGAATTTCCTTTCTATTTATTTATTTATTTTATATTTGTTTAATAGGGATGTCCAACTGGGCTAGTAGCCCTTTTTCAGCAGATGCCCAAGGAGAAAAGCTCTACGCGTATATAAAAAAATACAGTTCTATTTACATACAAAGTAATAACACAACAATAGATAAGCATCACCTGCATGAAAAATGACAGTTCCATAAATACAGGAAGAAGTAATAACAGTTCCACGTATAAAAAATAATAATAATACATGATGTGCAGAGCTGCTTACTAAATACAAATCACCACACTACAGTGTGCACATCATGGCATGACCCAAACACGACTTAAGCGACCTGTGTAGGGTCAGACGTGACCTCTGCCTTGCATATAAAGCAATCTCAGATCCTGCTCTAAAGGAAATGTTGCACATTTGTAAATCAAATGGTATAAGATGCACTCACTCTTGGGAACTCAACCTAATGTGTGACATCAACAGGACTTGCTGGAGAGACAGATATGTCTCACAGAGGTTACCTCTCCTCTGGAACAATTACATGTATAATAAAATAATAATACAAATAGAGAAGATGTTAGTACACCAAGAGAAAATGTTTGTAAAAATACACATTTACATACATATGAGGTAATATTGCATAATTTTATTTTTTTTAAGTTGGGTCAGCAGTAAAATTCTCTTAACAATATATAGAATTAAGTCAGGTTCATCAAACACAGTATGAGGGCAAAAGAAAAACAGATATGCAATAACTATGAGTAACACTGAACAGTGAACGAGAGGGCAAGGATTCCAAATTCTTAGTGTATATGCATGTCTCACAAATTGAGCTTGAGTGGTTTAGGAGTAGTGGGTTGTCAGTGTACATGAGACAGTTGCTACACTGTTTCAGGATGGGTCTACTTTAATTAAACGAAAGCGGAATCCGTCGAATACGAATCCGTCAACACATAAACAGCAAAACGTAATAACGCTGAATACGCAAAACTGCAAAATTTAAACATCGAAACCGCAATAGTCGGCCAACCCCACCGCCCGTAACATACTACCTACGCAAACATAACAATAAAAAACACATACATACACTAACCAGAACCCCACTACTAACCCTAAATTAAAGCACCAAAACCCCACTTGTAACCCTACACTAAACCCCACATACACAACTATCTATGCACTACTCTTAACCCCTCCCTAACCCTAAGGTCCATAACTACCGCACACTTACCCTACAGAACTATACCCACACAAAGTAAATATTCCACACACATACACTTAACAAAACCCTACACTAAACCTTACATACATTACCTATCTATGCACTTACCTTAACCCGCTCCCTAACCCTAAGGTCTGTAACTATCGTACACTTACCTTACGGAGCTATACCGCAGACGGGCCAACTATGACAATTCGACATTTCCGATTTCGCTATTTAGTGTGTTCGACATTTCCACGTTTCGCTGTTTATGTGTCGACGAATTCGTATTCGACGTATTCCACTTTCATTTAATTAAAGTAGACCCCTCAGGATACCCACGTCAGTCAGGCTGGCAGGAGAAATGGAGGAGAACCAAGCATCCACAATACAAGGTGTAAATTTGCTTACTTTAATGAGGAAGAATGTGGTTCAACTAGGGGCTTAATGCTAGGTCTATACTATTGGGGCTGTCAAGGGGTACGAGACTATTAGGGATTAGGAGATTTCAGTTAAAGTGGCAAATGCTGTAGAAAGCCCAGCTGAGGTGCTCTCCGAGCAGCTAAGTGCAATTTAAGGGACTTTTCAGTTGGAACATGGGCAGCTTCTAAAGGAAAATAAATCTAATTTAGGTTTTGCATCTCTAACCGCCAATGGTTACCTCCACTGCGCAGTGCTGCATGAAGGTGTGCTACATGCAAACAGATGCCTCAGATTGTTCAGATGAAGATAGTAGAGCAGTGGCTACTTGCCCAACTCTGTGGAACTGTATTAAAACAGGCACAAGCCCGAGCAAACATGGAGTTTATGTAGCAGCTGTGAGAACTCTTTTTCAAAACAAGTTAAGCAATTTTCAAATAAGCTGGCCAACGGAAATGCTCAACACCAAGCCTTATTCCAACAATCTCCAACTCAGATGGGTCCTTTGCTACACTCTTCTGCCACAAGGGTGCAGGGGGCCCTTTTAATGTAAGATGACTGGTTTTAGTGCTCAGATAATGCCAAACAGTCTAGATTAAGTAAATGTGAACCTAGCCAATGCTATAAAATACACAAGTACTAGAAAATATAAGGTGCAGGAAAAACTGTCTCAAACAGCAAACAGTTGAAACAATGAAACAGCAAAACAGTTAAAAATGGCTAAAAACAGTTAAAGGTAGGTGGCAGTTCAGTAATACACAGTTTCAAAGTGCAGTACGATGAATAAAAATACTTATTTTTCTGTAGATTTCAAAGGATGCCTTGGATTTCATTTGGATTCACTCCAGAAATCAGAGAGCACACCAATCCTAGAGCAGCTCCTATAAATTGAGCACAGACCCTTGCAAATGTGCTGCCGAATTACAAGCTAAGTTAAGCAATTTTCAAACAGCTGACCAATGGAAATGCTCAATACTGAGCCTTATAAAACTCAGCTATTATGTAATCTTTGTAATATTCCATATTTGGACATTTAGGTTTGCAAAGCTGAAGTGGATATTTATTTAATTCTACTATATTCAGGAACAATATGTTTGTAGATTCACTTTTACATTTTCAGAGTATTATCCTTTACACATGAAAAAGTATTTTAAAGATCTAGTTCATCAAGATGAGTTGGTCAATTTCTGTGGACATTGTGAAAAAGAAAAACTATTTTAATAGATCTTTTTTTACAGAGATGTCACCTACAGGAATTGATCGGGGACATTTGTAAGGAAGTTTCCAGCAAAATAAAATATGAATATTCACCATTTTTTTAAGCTGGACAACAACCGTGACATTCAGCTGATTAGTTAAAGCAATCCTAAATGTTGATTTATTGTGACCTATTCTGTGATTCCCCAGAAAATATTAAAATTGTGAATTACAATTGGAAAATGCTATGGAATAACAGTGAACTTGGGTAATGAGTGAAAATCCCAGGTTTATAAGTAAAAGGGAAGTGAAGTCAAAGCATTTCTTACAGAATTATGTAGAACATTATAATGTTAATTACATGAAGAGGTGTTTGAGTTGTAAACAGTGTAGGTTTGTACTCATTTCTCTTTTTTGAAGTAGAGACCATTGATTACACCTTTAAAGTTTTTTTTAAATACTTTATTGTGAATCACAAAATGTTGTCTATTTGACTAAGTGATCCTCATGTCAAGGGTTTTATGCTTGGAAACCCACAAGGAAATTAGCTGAGAGACTATATGAGGATCCACTTCCCACCAAAACAAAAATAATGTTAAGGGATTATTTAAACACAGCAGCTATTGTACAAATTCTAGGAAATGCAAATTTTATATAATAGAGCAAGTCTGCTCAGATTTTACAGGTTTATATGGCAACACAAAGCTTGAAAGAAAAGAATTATGGCAGCAAGTTAAGATAAATTCAGGCCAGTTTCCTGGGTTGAATTGTCATTTAAAAGCAAAATATGAATTGAAGCTATAATAATGGGGCTTGCCCTGGGATTCATTAACAAGAGTGCACACTTATCACTGAGCCTACACAATTACTTCATGTTAGCATGATGAGCAGAAGTGCTCACTGAATATGCATGCTGCAAAAGTAGCCTACAAGTTTACTAGAACCTTTTCACGGCTAGCACAAGCGTGAGCATACATGAAAAGGTGCACTGAAGCTTGAGTACACACTGTAAGCAAAAGCTATTGCCTGTAGGCAGACCTACTAAGCAAGCATATGCAGACACCCAACACAAAGCAAGGGCAAGTTTATTGAAACAGTTAAGGTGTAGGGGAGTAAAATGTAAAATCTGTACTCATACAATGGGAGTATTCCAGAAATAAGAAGCACGGGAAGTTAAATGTGGAAACTGTGCTCATATAATGGGATTACTGAAAAAATAAGAAGCCAAGGTAGGCTAAACAAGGAAAATGTAACTCAGATAATTACAATGTGAGTATGTCACAAACAGCATTTTTAACAAAAATAATTTTATGTTGGTTTAATTGAAATGAATCCTGGTAAATTTATTGACCCATGTACATAAATAAAAACGGACATGCTGACAAAGGATGTGAGCGCTACACAAAGCAGCTGTGCAACAACGGGGAGTAAATGTGATATAAATTCTAATAAAACGAGGAGTTGAGATAATGGTTAGCAAAGACAGTAGATACATTAGGAGATATTTGCATGTACTGCAGTTATTACATATCAGATGTGTATACAGAAAATTATTTGTGATAACTGACAGTAATGCTATATTCTCCATTTCATCGTATATAAACATGAATAAATGAACCCTACAGCTGTTGTCTCATGTACATCAGAAAGGGACAGGTTTTTGCTTTTTGTTGTCATTTGCAACCATAGAAAGGGGTATTTTATCTTTTTACATGTAGGAGCCGAGCATGTGTTTTGTATTACTGTTAATGCTAACCAGTAACATAATAACACTCACAGTACATGCATTTACAATTACTACTATCCATCTTCATTGGTACACTGAATAATATCTTACTCACATAATTGTACTAAAATGCCTATCTAATCATGTCTGGTAGGTATTCTGACATTGGAATGTATACTGTGGGTGAGATCAAAGATAAAATAAATGAGATCCACACAAGTGATGTTAGAAACATAAATGGTTTACAGAATTATAAAGCCAATATATGGAGGAAACAATAGGGACAGTTTTAAGGCAGTGTACATACCTGAGACAGTGTGGACAAACACATACACAAGAAGGTCTCATAACACAGGCCAAGTCACATTTTTAATGGTCTTGCAGCATGACATACAATAATAAATGTTATATAAGCCCTCATGCCCTATAAAGCTCTATGGTGTGAACAAAAGAATTACATAATACATAAAATGTTTGGATGAAGAAGTGCAATACAGAACAGTATTATTTTGAAAATAAATAGCTGTGGGCGATCACTGACATACATAACATTTGCATTTTGCCAGATTTAATCACATACCAGGACAAATCAGAGAGCCGTGTATCAATCTTTGATGCCACAGAAATAGGCATTCTGGTTGTGTTATGAAGACCACTCTTGAAGGAATTACATCAATCTCCTATTATAATGGGTATAGATCCCCTAACGCAGAGAGTGAGACCTTAACAATTTGGCTCTTTTACTGTGCTATAACTACTTTCTTTGCCTAAGACACTCCTGTGTGGCACAGTTTCTGACAGGCAGATGTTACCAGATTTAAACCCCTGACAATCATAACATACATTTTACAGAACTGTGTATTGACTGTGTTTCCCACAGGAGATAGTAATGGAGCTTGTTACAAATAAATGGAATTCAGGTGTGGAGTAAGAAAGGAATTTTGATGTTAATTTATACAACTGAAATTTGTCAGACTTATGAAAAGGCGGTACCCATGTTAATGTTCACACAATTGTGAGCTGTCCATTATCAATGCTGTTGGGTCAAATAAGTTTTCTTCATCCCAACAGTTTTGGTCACATACAGTCCCAGAATTGAACCTCACTCTACCTGAGTAGATATGTTATACAAGTCATTATTCACTATATGTGTCAAAGGAGCAGTCACACCAGAAGAATCCCACAACAGTTTCATTGCCATGAAATCCCAAATTGTGCTGAAAGTTGTTTGTCCAACATAAAAAAGGATAATAACTTGATGAAATAGTATGACATCAGTAAATTCATATAATGCTGTCCTTTGCTGGATTTGAATAGCTGCCTATGTAAGTCCACTGGCTAACAAAATGTGTATGAATCACATGTGCCATAGTGGAAATCTTAATACAACTGTGAAACTCCACTTATGTAAAGTCCTTACATCATATTATTGTGTTAATAACCAGTTTTACTTTTTTGAAGTAAAAGAGATGTGGGGGGGGGGGGTTCTCCCAGTGTAAATGTATACATTACATCTGTGGTGGATGTCATTCATTCATAGCGGCATACTGAGACACAATGATTACAGTCAATCTACCTAAGTGACTAAAGAAGCTACATGATATTGTGAAGAATGAACATGCCACAGAAGAAGTTGCACTACAATTGAGAGATTTTTATTTTATTTATTTTACATTTGTTGACCAGGCTAGTCCAGCTGGATATATGTCCATTTTCAGTGGAGGCCCGGGGAGAAAAGCTCCGCAAATTACAACAACATAAAAAGTCAAGACAAAGACAATAACAGTATAATTTGGTACATAAGAAGTTTTAACAATTATAGTACAAGCCTAAGATTATATATTTTATATTTCAGTAGGAAAAAGGAAAAATTTATCTAAGAATAGATGAATAAGACTAATACATTTGCATTAGAAATGGTGTAGTACAAATCTTTATAACATATTACAAAATTAGATACACCTAGTAATTTATGATAAGAGATACTAAGGTATCACAAAAACCTAAGAAAGAAAAACACTAGAGATCAATAGATAGAGTATAGAAGATCAGCAAACAAGGATGGATTTCTAGTGTTATTTAACACATAGGTTGTGATACTATATGAAGGTGTTTGATCATTCCACAGTATATACTTATTTACATGAGAAAAAATCCTAAGGAAGGTTAAGCTCACTAAAAATTAGTGAGACAACACAAGATCATGATCATGGGAGGCTAGGAATTGTGGGAGTCTAGTTAATAGTTAGGTACTTAGACTGGGTTAACACAGGGGCATAGCCAGTGTGATTTGAGGTAGGGTTTAAGCTTGCTTTTAAATAAGCTGACAGAGGATATTGAGGTTAGCTGGCTTGGGAGGATGTTCCAGGCCTTACCTACTGTATTGGAGAACAAGGTGTCACCAGCTAGGTTGTTGGATTTTGATATTTGTACAAGTAGGTTATTAGCTGAGCGTAAGGTCTTGAGGTTATTATAGGGGATGACTAGGGATGTAAGTATGGGTGTATTTTGAGGTAAATACAGGATCTTATGGGCTACTATTAATTGATTGAAAAGTATTAAATTTGGCAGCTCTAACCATCCTAACTGATTCAGATCAATACAGTGATGAGTTCTATAGGAGGACCCAGCTGCAAATCTGACAATATTGTTGTAGGAGGATGTAAGTTTACTCAGATTACTTCTACATATTTTGGTATAGATAGGGGAGGCATAGAGCAAGGTAGAGATGAGGTGGGTACGAGCAATAGTAACCCTGGCTGGAGGTGTAAGAAAGGGTTTTATTCTATAGAGGGAACCTAGTTTCTTGTTTACTATTTTTATGGTGTTATTAATGTGAGGTTCAAAGGACAAGTTGTTATCTATTAGTACCCTGAGTAGTTTGGTGGTTGGTTCAGGAGATATTATAGGTCCATCATTTGAAGTAATAGTAAAGTTAAGTGGGGAGGTTCTGCAGGTGGGGGTAAATAGGAGCATTTTTGTTTTTTTGGGGTTAAGGATAAGACGTCTTTGTAGGAGCCAGTTTTCAACTGTACTAAAGGTCATTTGGGTTAGTGACTGAAGTTCTGATTGAGAAGCAGCAGCGCATATGAGTGTGGAGTCATCAGCATATTGGATACAGTCAGCTTGAGGAATTACAGAATGAAGGTCATTTGTAAAGATGGAGAAGAGTAATGGGCCTAATATTGATCCTTGCGGGACCCCTAGAGTGACTGGGACGTGGGAAGATAAAGTATTTTCCCATAGTACAGCCTGTTGCCTGTTATGTAGGTATGATTGGAACCACTGTATAGTGTGGTTGTCCAATGACTGGTTTTTGAGTGTGTCTATAAGGAGGTGGTGATTCACCATGTCAAATTCTTTGGACAGACCAATAAAAACAGCTGAGGATAGAGTATCAATATTACCATTACTGTTAATATGGTTAGTGAAGGATAAGAGAGCAGAGGTGGTGCTATGAAATGGTCTGAAGCCATGTTGACAGGGTGCTAATAAATTGTGATCGAGTAGGTAGGTTAACAGTTGTATGTGTATACATTTCTCCATTATTTTTGCCAAAGGAGATAGAATAGCTATGGGCCTATAATTGGACAACTCTTTGGAGTTACCGCCCTTATGCAGGGGAATAATGTGAGAGACTTTCCAGATTAGGGGAATTGATCCTTCAGAAATAGTTCTGTTAATGAGGATAGATATGGGGTAGGCTATGACTTTAGCAGCTTTTTGCAGGTATTCTGCAGGTAATTTATCAGCAGAGAGAGTAGTGGGTTTAAGTTTCTGTATGAGGTTACAGATAAGTGAAGTGGGCACTGACTGAAAATGAAATTGATGAGAATTATTGGTAAAGGTTGTGGCAGAGCCTGGGGTGCTAGGGGATAGCTGGTTGGCTAGTGATTGTATGGTTTCAGTGAAAAAAGTATTAAATGAGTCAGCTATTTGGATGGGATTGTTGTGATCAGAGCCAGGGGGAGAGGGAGTACTTGAGCATCCAGGGTGTAGGAGGTTATTGATACCTCGCCAGAATTTTTGGGGATTATTTTGGTTGGTTTGTTGTAGTTGGTAGTAGTAGTTTCTTTTATCAGCTAATATGGCTTTTTTGTTTCATTTCTTAGCTGTCTGAATTGCAGGTGGTCTGAGGAGCTTTTTGTTGAGCGCCATTTAGCCCATTGTTTATTTCTTTGGAGGATTTTTTGTTTGGTCATTTTGGTGAGCCATGGTGCCGGTTTGGTTCTAATTCTAACTTTGCGTAATGGGGCATGGCTGTCTAAAATGGTTAGAAATTTAGAGTTAAAGTATTTCACGGCATTATCTATTGGGAGGTATTTCAGGGGTGACCAGTCATAGGTGGCTAGTTCAGCTTGAAAGTGAGCAGGGTTAAAATGTTTGGTAGTGCAAATAGTTCTACAGATGGTAGAGTTTAGGATGACAGTTTTTGTTCTGATTAAATAGGTAAGCAAGTGATCACTTATGTCCTCAGGGAGGGTGCCTGTTTTATAGTTTAGTTGAGGGGTATTAATGAGTATCCAGTCAAGGGTACTAGGGTATTTGAAAGCATTACATCATGTCAGTGTTGCAAGGCATATGCATGCCTGTAATTCAGTTAAAAGAGTGCTGTGATATGTCTCTTTGTCACAGAATATTGCCCAATGCTTGGTAGACCCAAACACACATGATGCATAATACAGTCATTGCTGTGATGATGGAATCCCAATCACAACCAAGTAGATAATCATGGATTCAAACCCATGGCTTACAACAACAAACAGAGCATTGTCCCATTTCATGTGTCTATATTACCCGATTGAACATTTAGGTTAGTGAATACCTAAATGCCGAGCTGGTAATATCAAAAAATTAAAACAGCAAATGGCCAATTTAATGTAGGAAATGAATTCCCTCGGTTGCAAAAAAAAAAATGTAACCAAAAATGTGCCCCACCACACACCCACTAACTAAATATACCAACTCCCAAATCACTCTACATTGGGGAAAGGGGCAAAATCCACATAACAGCCAAGGGAATTCTTTCCCTGCATTAAATCGTCCGTTCGCGGTTTTTTGCTTTCACTATTACCAGATCGATGTTTAGGTATTCGCTAACCTAAACATTCAATCAGGTAATAGGAACCCATTTCATCACACCTGAGAAGAAGGCTTACTACTACTCTTATAAAAGGACAATTTCATTAAATTTCAACATCACTCTTAAATAAAGCATTTCTCTGTGAGAAATGGGCAGCAGTTCTCGTAAGAGGAATTCCCAAGCTGTATATGTACACAGCAGATATGTGTGTGACGACATTATTAACTACATGGACATTCACAGCCATACTGAAACAACTGAGTCTAAGTAGCAATAGCTGGATTTAAACTAACTACCTAAGATCACAGGCTAAAGAACATTGCCTGAATCACCACATGTGATGCTATTTTACGCCTGTGATAGTGCACAGTTGAATGGATGGCATCATCATTGTTTAGCAGGTTGGTGTTTCTGCTAAAAAGGAAAGAAAGTGTTGGAAGGGCACAATAACATTGTACATCTGTACATCTACTCACCCTATATGTAATTGAATCCTTTTCTATTTAGCAAGAGAGAGAAATGCACACTCACAGATGTCAATCAGTGCTGGATTCAAACTACCTACCTATCTATTTACACAATCTACATAGCATAGTATCAACATCCAGAACCACAGGATAAGTTGCAGTACACGTCTGAGATAATGCAGTTTTCAAAGAATTATGCAATGTGTTTTTTCAAAACTGGATTTTGTCTGTGGATGCTAGAACTGTATACGGTAGTCCTCAGCTACTGTAAATATGCCTTCTAAGTGGAAGTGTACACATGTGTTGTGATGTGGCCAGTTGTACATGACAGTACATACAGCCACACTATTTAAGCAATTCTGGATTCAAAACATCTACCTACCTAATTACACAATCTGGAGAGCACTGTATTAAAAGTGCCACATGTGATGTCTGACTTTTTTGGTGTGAGAGTGCACTTCTGACAGGATGACCTCATGAAAGTGGTGCAGAGAAGCTGTTGGTATTAAAAGTGGGATGGGAGACCCCTCTCCCAATAAAAATGATTCACTTGTGTGGAAGTAGATGTAGTACTTCTGTCAATGAAGTTCTATGTAGCTGACACTTCAGGCACACACTCACACACACACACACACACACACACACACACACACACACACACAAGCAAGTTCATCATTGTCAGATTCAACCCTCCTACCTAACTAGTTACCCCACCATCTGTAGAACACAGCATGAATTGCAAGCACCACAGGAGAAGTCTGGATTATATGATAAGAGAGTGCACAATATACAGCAAGACCTCATCAGTGTATTGCAGAGAAAATATTTGTGTTAAAAGTGAGATAAACTGTAGAGAACTGTCTCCAAAGTTAAAGTTTTCTCCTGAGTGGAAGTGGAAGATACAGCACACCTGTTGCTGAAGTTTTACTTACCTGACACTAGAACCACACACATTCAAATTCACCACCTTCTCATTTGAAACACCTACCTAACTAGTTACACAGTCCAGATTATACATTATGAATCACAAGTGCTACAGGAAGTCTGACTTTTAAGGGGAAAGAGTGCACTTTTAACTAGATGACCCCATCAGTGTGTCACAGAGGAGATGCTGGTGTTAAAAGTGGGATAAAGTGTAGCTGGGGATGCCTCCAGAGTTAAAGGTTTCGGCTTAGTGGATGTTGACACAGCACATTTAACATCAAACCTTTACTTACCTGACACTTGAACCACACATACCCACTCACACACACACACACACAAACACACACACACACACACACACACACACACACACACACACACACACACACAGACACTCATGCGTGGACATGCACACACACACACACACACACACACACACACACACACACACACACAAGTTCACTGCTGTTAGATTCTCACCACCTACCTAACTGATTATACAATCTAGAGAACACAGTATGAATTGCAAGCGCCACAAGGGATGTGTGGCATTAAAGGTGTGAAAATGTACATTTATAAGAATTAAGATATCGGTGTTTTGAAGATCACCTAGTGTGCATCTCAAATTTTGTGGCAAATGCATGCATTTAGACAGGCTGAAGTAACAGCACTGGGGTTGGCCTATGTAATCACATACTGCTCTGACAACATCTAAATAAAGTCAAACATGTGCATCATGTTACTGTGAGTGACATGTACCTATTTCATAGCATAGTATTTCAGTGACAATCACAATTGTAAAACAGTAGACTGTCAAGTAAGTATTCATGACAATTCATCCCAGGGTGATTGTATGCAAATAGTAACCATTTATTGTGTTATTGTCAGTTGTATTGGCTCATGCTTGGGCAATGTGCATTGACTATACAAATAAAAACTTCCAAAATATTCCATTGTACTGTTGAATAATACTGATGGATTATGTGTGAAAAGTTTACACACCACTATAACAAACTTGTAAGTGTAAGTGTTGGAATGTAGACATATATTAACAGACTGAATTAATTCATCACTGTGAAATCCAGATGCCTCAGTTACAAAATTTTATTAACACATATAGAAGTTGTACAATCTACTCACATAGTTCCTTGATGTAATTTTTAACTCCCTGAACCACACCACTGGTAAGCTCATTTCCTTTGCTGATGGAAAAGTATTAGCACATGGGTAATCATATCTTGAAGTGTTGAACTTAAAATGGGAATTAACAATAGTCCATGGTGCTCTATGCCAACTTTCACTCAAATAAGTAATATAGACATGCAACCATTTTGAATCTGAAGGAATACAGAACTGATACATGTTGTGGTCATGCTTTATGTGTCAAGATTTACATATTTGCATTCCTTCACTCCTTATATGTATACAGGTGTATAGTGACACAGTCCGTAGATACAGTGATTGTTCATGTATTTGTGGCATGTTGCTATTGTTGTGTAATTCTATGTGTTTCTATGACATAATTCAGTTCTACATTCAATACATCTATAATAGACAGATATGTGTCATAATTACTTTACCCATAAACATGGATGTAAATGCAACCATGTCAATCCTGCCACCTTGCACCATAAGTGTGTAATAACAATATGGCCCAGATGTGACTATTGTGGTATGGTTTTAAACACTAAAAAAGCAATGAATGCACCTCATGTATTGCAATTATTTCTGGTAAGATACAACCATGTTGTGAATGACTATGAAACACATGTGAAACAAAGCATGTTATTGCTGGTGGAAACATGGCTTATGGAAACAGCATTGAATCAAGGAGGTTTATCTGATGGCACAGAATTGGTGGGAAGAAGGGGCATTTGAAGACAGTGATAGACACAGAAATAAAAACAGTTTATGGATCATTTCGGCACATATTTTTATTCTGTTATCATCCATTTTCTTTTTTTTTTCTTTTTTTTGTAAAATTTTTTTATTAATTTTCACAAAAATACAAGAACAGTTTTACAGAATATAAAACTTTTAGACATTTTAACATAAGCAAAACTATATACAGTGTCCATAACAGATATACTTTCATTGTTATAGTTACATTTTATCCAATAATTTTTTTTAGTTTTAAGCAAGATAGTTATGTGTCACATTTGTAGTTCTTGAAGCTGTAGTTAATAGTTCTCTATTACATACAATTCTGGCCAATGAAATAAAATCTATGAATGAAAGAATTTTTTTCTCTTCCAGTTTGATGTAATATTTTTTCTTGCAATTATGAGAAGAGACCAGAGAAGATACACTTGTGTTTTTGAAATATAGGCTGGTATCTGTGCATTAAATAACGAGTCTGATACTTCACATTTGACTGACCACAATGCTTTTATAAAGTTTTTAAACTCTAGCCAAAATGGAGTTACAATTTTACATTTAAGGAACATATGTGCCCAATCTGCACATAATGTTTCATCACACCTCCAACATTTAGTATTATCTTTTCCCAATATCAATGCTATTTTGTGTGGAGTAAAAAAGCTCCGATGAGCATTAATGCTTTCTCACTTTCTGAAAAACTGGATTTATTTATTTTTTCTACATAGTTCCATAGTGAATCTTCTGAAATTTGTAAGTCAGCTCTTAGAGTTTTATATATTTTTGATAGTGAAAAACCATCATTATTATTCAATGTGTTTATTTCACAGAAGAGAGATATAATCTTTGGCTGTGGTGTAGTATTAGCCATGTGACTTATTTTTTTTTTTTCAAAACAGGTTTATTGTTTTAACATATAAGAGAAATATCATAACAATTTTATACAAGTAATTAAAAATAGGTATTATTATAATATTCAACAAAACAACTAAAGTATTTACAAAGACATCCACTACAATCAGATCAATTAATTAAACTAAAATACCGTGCTATTGAAATTAGAATTTTTTTAACAAATTTTGTAAATTATCCCATACAATATAATATGATGTTTTTCTAGTTGTTCTCATTCTAATTGTGCTTATTTCCATATGGCACATTATATTCATAACATTTTTAAATTCATTGAACGAAGGAGGTGTATCTGAAATCCAATTTCTAGTTATTATTTTCCTGGCCACTGCTAGGATAGACCATAACAAGGGAAGCTTAATCTTTTTAACACATTGAGGTACAGGTGTGTTGAATAATATAAGAGACTTAGAAATAATGAAATTATCTGTAAAAAGAGCCTGCAAAAATTCATTAATTGACTTCCAGTATTCTTTCAACTTCATACAGTCATAAAACATATGAGCCCAGTCAGCATTAATTTATACATTACATCTCTTACATAGATTATCTTTATTATTTATTTTATTCATCATCAAAGGTGTATAAAAAGATCTATGTAAAAATTTCCATGTATAAAGTCTCCAGACAATGGAAGATGTAGTTCTATAAGTAGATTCCAATATATATTGTTTATCTTGTTGAGTTGGTGGGTCCCCATTAATAGAGGTGAAATAATTCCAGTATGAATCTACACTGTAAAAAGTTTCTTGTCTGATAATTTTATGTATATATGAAAGTTTACCTTTATCAGAAACTTTATGCTGTAAATTTAATACCAAGTAATCAATCAGTTTTGGAATAGATTCTTTAACTGTTATAGACATTAGATCTATTCTATCAATGAGATGTTGTCTAAAGATCTGAACCTCTAACCAGCAAGTTTCTCTTAGATCAAATTCTTGTTTTAAGAAATCTAGATTTTTAACTTTATTATCAGATATCAGCTGATACCAGTACTTTAGATCATTATCTATAGCAAAATGAGCTCCTTCAGAAGTAGATGACATAAGCATACCCTGAGTATACATTATAGGGAATACAATAAAATTCCATTCCCTATACTTAGGGTGCATGAATATAAAGTTACGATAACTAATAATAATATTTAATGGGTAACAAACCATATGTTTAGGTGTAATAGGTGAAGTACAAAATTCCTTTAGCAACCACAACATGGAGTTATTTACAATCATATTTTTATGTGTTAAGGAGATTTTCATGAAGTGCATACTAATTAGCTCCCAATAATCTTTCCATTTTGCGATATATGACTGATCTATTAATAAAGTAATAACTTTTATAATAGAAGAGATAATATATAAATTAAAGTCTGGAAAAGAAATACCCCTTGAGACCAGCTATTAGTATGTTTCTTTAATGCAATCCTAGGTCTATTAGGTGCCCATAAGAAATTTAACATTAGTGTATTCAGTTTCTTGATAATTATTTTTGTAGGTGAAAGTATTATTGATTGTATTAAGTATAAAATCTTGGGGAATATTATAATTTTAATAATTGTAAGTCTCTCCTTCATAGTAAAAAGCATATTATTCCAGGTATTAAAAAGATTTTTGTATATTAAGAAAACAGGTATTATAGTTATTATATATAATAGATTTAATATCTTTAGATAGTATTATACCTAAATAAGTTATCTGACCTGAATTGGGTACATATTTAGTAAAATCACTAATGAGAATATTTTTTCGTGTATATATAGGTAGTATTTTAGTTTTCTCTTCATTGAATATTAAACCAGAAATACTTTTAAAATTCATCATTTTATCAAATAAAGACTGCATAGAAGAATTAGATCCTGCTGATGTAATTAGAACATCATCTGCAAAAAGTTGAATTTTTGATGTTGTATTTTCGTCTATTTCAAAACCCTCTATGTCAGTACTATTTCTAATCAAATTAGCCCAAGGCTCCATTACTAAAGTGAATAATAGTGGAGAAAGTGGACATCCTTGCTTTGTACCTTTAAGAATGGGTATTTTTTGTGAAACATATGTTCCTACCTTAATATAAGCCAGCGTTCCTTTGTATAAATGCTCAATTAAATTTACAAATGCATCAGAGAAGTTTGTGCATTTCAGTAAGGTAAACAGATAGTCCCAACTTACTGAATCAAATGCTGAACCTATATCAAGACTAATAATTGTTAAATCTTTCTTTTTCCTATTTGCAAAATCAATTAATGTTAAAGTTCTTCTTATATTATCAAAAGTATTTCTATTTACAATGAAGCCCGTCTGATCTATATCTATAATGCCGGGATGATTGTCTTCAATCTATCAGCAAAAATACTCATAAACATTTTATAATCAACATTAAGTAATGAGATGGGTCGATATGAAGAACATCTAGTTGGATCTTTATTAGGTTTTAAAATTGGTGAAATAAATGTATATTGCCAAGATGGGGGTTATTAACTCAGTTTGGGCCAAAATAAAAACCTTATGTATTAATGAATATGTAGTTTTAGAAAGGATTTTATATATCTCTGGTATAATACCATCATTACCCGGTGCTTTGTTTGATTTAAGCTTATTTATTTGTGTAATAACTTCTGTATATGAAATACTCTTGTCCAATAGTTTAATCTGTTGTTTATTAAGCTTTTTATTCATGTTTGTGGTTATAAACTCCTTTATTTTATCTTTAGGTTCCATGTTAATGTTGTTATGGTTAATCTTGTGAAAGTGATTTCTAAATTCATCCAGTATTTCTGGTATACTAAAAACATTCTTCTTTTTCCTTAGAGAAAACATTTCTTTGATATGGTTTTGTCTATTCAATTTTTTTGTTTTATTTTTAAGTCTATGTAAGTATTTGGGGCTTATTGAATAAGACAAAAACTTGTATTTCTCTAAAGTTATTTTAACTTTATGAGTTAAAATGTCTTTGTATTTCTCATTTAGTTTGTTTATTTCTTCAATAACTTTCTTGTCCATAATATTTTCTTTATTATTATGTTTATAAGAGTCTAATTTACTTTGAATATCTAACAATTCCTTATCCCAAGATTTCCTTTTATTATTATACCATCTGATACTTTGTCCATATAGATATGATTTTAAGGCATCCCAAACATAGACAATGGAGACTTCAGGAGTATTATTTATGTCTAGAAAATGTTGTACTTCTGAAAGTATATATTCTTTATAGTCTTTTAGCTGAGTTAAGTATGCTGGTACCCTTTTGATCTGAACATTATGAGTATTTTTTATCATGAATTCAAAAACAATTGAGTTATGATCAGATATAGGACATGAAATGATTTTGGAATTAATTAAATCTGTTACCATCTGGTTAGAAATAAAGACCCTATCTATTTTTGAATAAGTTTTGTATCTGTTAGAAAAAAAGGTGTATGGTAATGATTTTGAATCTATCTGATTATTAATATCATTCAAATGATAAGAATTAGCAAAATCATTTAAATGTTTTGCATTAGATGTAATTCTTCTTTTCCTTATAGTGGTAGTATCACTTTCATGTAGTAAACAATTAAAATCACCAGCTAAAATAATATCCGCTATAGAGAATGATATGATCTTATCAATATGATGTTTCACTGTATTAATACCAATTCCAGGTATCCAATATACATTAATTAAAGTGTAAGTCTTCCCATTAATTTGTATTGTAACCATACAAAACATTCCTTTGTCATCCTGAAAAGACTTAATGGTTTTAGGAATGGGCATACTTTTATTCCATAAAATAGCCACTCCTCTTTTTTTCTGAGTGTGCTCTGAACTACCCAATACTGTATACTTATTAGTGGCTAGTTTATCAATATCTTTTTTCAAGAGATGGGTTTCTTGCGGGAAGACTAGATTGGCCTTGTGTAAATTAATGTATCTTATTAGGCTTGCCCTTTTACACGGATTATTCAATCCATTAATGTTTAAAGAAATTCCTTTTAAAGATGTCATTTGGCATTTTTAAAACTCAAGAATCTTATGATCGAAATAACAAATAACAAGATAAATAATGTTACATCTCCTCTTTTAGGTGTACCTTTAAATATAGCTGTATTTATTAAATCTCTTATGGGATTTTGTATAGGATTCAATTTTGTTTGTAGTGACAATGAGTATACAAAATATATTGTGGATGTCAAAACTATATACATATAACAATGAACAAGTGAAAATAATGTAAGGATTAAACCTTGCATCCAGCCTGGAGTTGAAAACTCCAACTTAGAGTAGTATTTACTACTCAAGTTAACCCGCTACCCTAAGCAGCAGTACCTCAGCTACCACCGTATCAATTTAATACTAGTTATATTTAACTGAGGTTAACAGTTTTCAATTCAATTATCTATCAAGACAAAACTACACATTTGGTAAAACAGCATCATATAAACTAAAATAAACTTTTTTTTTTTTTTAAAAACTGTTCATACTACTATATAGATCTATGTAATATATAACACTTGTATTCAAATAGCATTCAAATAATCTTGATGTTAGAAATCAAGAGGAGAGAAAATTAGGTTCTAACATTCATTTAAATCAAAAACTTTGGCTAATATGATTCAGACATTACATATATTAAGATGCATCTATTTTCTGTCATGTGAATACTATTAACAGCTTCCAAAAAAAATCTTGAATTGTTTGTATATGAGCATTTACTTAAACTCATTATTGTCAATAGAGTAAAATATTGTATTCATAAAAATTATTATAAATCATATTGCATAGTTATGCAAATTCTCAGAAACACTTGCATTATTAAAAAAAAAAGCCATCACACACATACACACAGACACACACACACATACATACACACACACATACACATACACACACACACACACACACACACACACACATATATATATATATATATATATATATATATCTGATCTCACTGAGTTATGTCCTTATTGAGCACTATCCTACTTGCTGTCCCTAGAATAAATCTGTCTGCTTTATAGAAAATAATGCACAGCAAACACATTTTAGTAGCCAGATTTTACAATCATGCTAACCTACTGCTTTAAAATATATCACATGACATTTCTTCCAGAATAGAATTATAAAATTGTTTATGCTTGTCAATCAGATGAATTAAATGAATTATAATAAAGTATATGTTTGGAACAGAAGTTTTTAACACAGATTATTATGCTGCTGTTAAGTAGATTTTCAAAAACATTTAAATAAATGTTTCATTTTCTATGCCTTCTAAAATAAGACATTTACTTACTACAAGAAACTACATCATTTAAACTCATTATAACTGACATTTTATGAATAGAGTATTTTTCCTGAATCTGTGGTGTGTCAGTATGATAACTAGGTCATAGGTTATACTAACTGCTTTCAGTTTCTCTGTGAGAATTCTGTGAGTTGAAGCTTTTGAAGTAGTTCATGGACACTGTGCATGAGACAGCCCACATCCCAGATTGTCTCCCTTAACATTTTGGCGGGAAACTTATTAAAACTTGTGGCAAACATTCATTTTGTCAATAGAGTAAAATATTGTATTCATAGAAATTATTATAAATCATATTGGATAGTTATGCAGATTCTCAGAAACACTTGCATTATATATATAAAAAAGCCATCACACTCACACACACACATACACATACATACACACACACACACACACACACACACACACACACACACACATATATATATATATATGATCTCACTGAGTTGTGTCTTTGTTGAGCACTATCCTACTTGCTGTCCCTAGAATAAATCTGTCTGCTTTATACAAAATAATGCACAGCAAACACATTTTAGTAACCAGATTTTACAATCATGCTAACCTACTGCTTTAAAATATATCACATGACATTTCTTCCAGAATAGAGTTATAAGATTATTTATGCTTGTCAATCAGATGAATTAAATGAGTTATAGTAAAGTATATGTTTGGAACACAAATTTTAACACAGATTATTATGCTGCTGTTAAGTAGATTTTCAAAACATTTAAATAAATGTTTCATTTTCTATGCCTTCTAAAATAAGACATTTACTTACTACAAGAAACTACATCATTTAGACTCATTATAACTGGCATATTTTATGAATAGAGTATTTTCCTGAATCTGTGGTGTGTCAGTGTGATAACTATGTCAAAGGTTATACTAACTGCTTTCAGTTTCTCTGTGAGAATTCTGTGAGTTGAAGCTTTTGAAGTAGTTCATGGACACTGTGCATGAGACAGCCCACATCTCAGATTGTCTCTCTTAACATTTTGGCGGCAAACTTATTAAAAACTAGTGACAAACATTCATTTAGTAGTGTAAATGCATGTGAACATGACAAAACCTTCACAATGTATTCCACAGACCATTACAGCCTCTTACTTCTTTTCAGAAAGAGAAACAAATTGAATCACAGCTTGCCATTAAATCTTCAGATATTTTGACTGGTTATGAAACAAAACATTATAACTGACATATTTTATGAATAGAGTATTTTCCTGAATCTGTGGTGTGTCAGTGTGATAACTATGTCAAAGGTTATACTAACTGCTTTCAGTTTCTCTGTGAGAATTCTGTGAGCTGAAGCTTCTGAAGTAACTCATGAACACTGTGCATGAGACAGCCCACATCTCAGATTGTCTCTCTTAACATTTTGGCAGGAAACTTATTAAAACTAGTGACAAACATTCATTTAGCAGTGTAAATACATCTAAACATGACAAAACCTTCACAATGTATTCCACAGATCATTACAGCCTCTATGTAAGTGAAATTAAGCCCAAAATTACCAACAAGCAATAAAACTCAACATTCTTCTCCCAACTCAATTTTCATACAAATCCTATTATTCACTGTGCCCACACAATCAAAAGCATTTCTATATATTAATAAAGAAAAGAAAAGAGAGTAGAAAATAAAAGGAGTGAGGCAGAAATAAAAAATGTAAGAGAAAGCTGTAAGAAGTATATACAATGGAATGTTACTTACTGTTTATATTAATAGAGTTAAAAATAAAACATATTATTTACTCTTATTTAGTTCCGATTATTATTAGTTAAAGCATAACAGATTATTTACAAACAGGCATAAGCAGTATAATCAAGAAAGTATAATTAGAAATAGCATTTGAAGAACTTATAAAAACTTTTACAAGGAATAAATATGTTATTATTCTATTAATGATATTTTCATTACTGTTCTCTCCCTGCCCTCCCCCACCCTTTAGCCACTACATAATCTAAATAGAATGTCATTGTTTAAACAAAGAAAATAATAAAAGGAGAAGGAAAAAAAAGGTAAAGATAAAAAATGTATCAAATTACTAACCTTACTTCTTTTCAGAAAGAGAAACAAATTGAATCACAGCTTGCCATTAAATCTTCAGGTATTTTGACTGGTTATGAAACAAAACATTTCTTTGCACATAGAGAATAACTTTGATTAAATCTTTTCCAAAATATTTGTGGCTTTCTGGAAATGCAGGAACTATATTCAAAAGATTAATAATGAACTAAAATGATGAGAGAGAAAAAAACATATAACAAATCATTTGTTTTTTAGTCTCTTCTTCTTCTCTGAAGTCTTCCACGAAGCTTCAGTTGCCAATCTCTTTAATGAAGAACTAGCCCATTCCATTTCTTCTATTTTATCCAAAATCCTTTTTCTTTGACAAACAGTAAAGCAGAGTCTAAATCATCGAAAACCTTAGGACCATCAGGAAGGAAGATTTTAAGCTTGGCAGGAAACAGAAGGTATGTTTTAAACTGTGCTTTTTTAAGCTCCCTTATTAGTGGCAGAAAAACTTTTCTTTTAGCTATTACCATGGAAGAATAGTCATTGTCAAAATGCACAGTTGTCTCATTAATCTTAACAGGAGCTTTAGCCCAAGCAGATTTAAGAACCATCTCTTTATCAAAAGATGATAGAAATCTAACTATAACTGATCTAGGATATTTTTGTTAGAGTTAGTATTAGCTATAGATCTATGTGCTCTTCCGATACCAAAAGAGAATGCTTCTGGTAAGTCTAAAGTTTTAGGGAGCCAAGTTGTTAAAAAAGAAGTAATATTGTTACCTTCAATATTTTCTGGCAGTCCAAAAATCCTAATGTTATTGCGCCTAGATCTATTTTCCAGGTCATCCAGCTTTGTTTGTAAATGTGTATTTTGTTTCAGCAGAAACTCAATGTTGATTTCCTCTTCTTGGATTCTATTTTCCATGTCATTCACAGCTTCTTCTACGCCTGTCATCTGGTTCTTCTGTTGTTGCAGGTCTGTATGTAACAGGTCTATTTGTTTTGTAGTTTTTCTATGAAGGTGTCTATTTTAGTATCCATTTTATCCATTTTATCAGTAAGTTGCTGGATTATAATTATCAGAGACTGAAGTTCTTTCTTGATGCTGGAGTCTTGAGAATTTGTCTTACTGGAACTCATTTCAGACTGATAAACTGACAGGAAAATTTCCACAGTGATTTCTGACAGGAATATTGTTAAGATTTCCTTTCTTTTTTAGATATAGTTCAAGAACTATATAAAACAAACGTATTTAGAAAGAAAATTACTTCAAAAATTATTTTTTTAAGTAATTAATTCCTGTCAGTGTAATGAAATTGGTGGAGCTGAAGAAATCTGCTGCTATCCTGTGTTCATCCTTGGCCACACCCCCCATGTAACTTATTTTGAATTCATTAACTACACAATCTCTAAATGTTTGTATGTTTAACCAATTATCCTCATTTATATTATATCTGGTTATAAGGAAGTTTGCTTCATGTATGTTATTGATACCAAGGAATTGATGAAGAATGTTAATCCATTTTCCTTCATCTCTTTTATTTTTTTCTTTTTAAATTTTATTTTATTTATTTTATATTTGCTAACCGGGATAACCTGACTGGACACAGGTCCATTTTCAGAGGAGGCCCGGGGAGAAAAGCTCCACATGTGGATAGTTCCATAAGAGTTAAACAGTAGCAGTTTTAAACACTCACATATAGATACCAGTACAGAATTATAGGATTATATGCATACTTGGAATACATACATACTTAAACTTAACATTGTATTTTTCTTGTTCAAACTTAGACATTTTTAGTGGTACAAGGCTGAAAAAGGTAGCATGTCATTCAGTAGTACAATACATATGAGAATGAGACTAAGTCTGAAACATTGACTATTTTACAGATAGCCAGATAGTGAAGAAAGTGGTAAGCTGGTAAGTCAGGGTTGGTACAGGGGCACAGCCAGTGACTTTTTAGGATTTTTTTGAGAGATGTTTTAAATTGGTTAATAGTCTGGTTTGCTGTAAGTTTGGCAGGGAGCCGATTCCAGATTGGTCCAACAGAGTTGCAAAACAATGAGTCACCTGCTGAGTTTTTAGATTTAACAGTTTGTGCCAGTAATTTGTCAGAAGACCTGAGAGTTTTTCAGTTACTGTAAGGGGTAATTATATTTTTGAGTATGGGTGTGCTTTCAGGCTGATGGGGCATTTTGTGGGCTATTATTAATTGATTATACTGGATTTGAGAGGGAAACTCTAGCCAGTCTAGAGATTGTAGGTTAATACAGTGGTGGGTTCTATAAGCTGAGCCTGTGGCAAATCTGGCTATTGTGTTGTAGCAGCTATTGAGTTTATTGAGGTCAGATTTACTCAGGTTTGTATAGATTGGTGAGGCATAAAGAAGGGTTGAAAGTAAATGTGTTCAGGCACTAACTGTCCTAGCAGTTGGGGTTAGAAATGCCTTAACTCTATATAGAGATCCTAGCTTTTTGTTGACTGTTTTAATGGTTTTGTCAATGTGAGCATCAAACTTAAGGTTATTGTCAAAAAGTACACCTAATAGTTTTGTATTACTTTCTGGGGAAATCATTGTGCCATTATTAGATGTTATGGTAAATGATGGGAGTGTAGCTTTCTGGGAGGGGGTGAAGAGTAGCAGTTTTGTTTGAATCTAGACATTTCTTTGTAAGTGCATTAGGAACATTAGAAATAAGAAATTTCCTGCCATATAATCCTTGTTCATAATCTTTCTAAAATTGTTTGGTATATAATTAACAAAAGGAGAACATTTTTCATTTTTATTTGTGTTACAAACTATCTTTTACAACTAGAAAACTTTTATTAGTTTCTGTAAAAGTATCATTATTTATTGTTTCATCAATATTAGAAAGCAAAATGGTTTTATACAAGTTTTTCCAATTAGATGTATATTTATGATTTAGCCATTGACTCATCACATTAAGGATAGTTGATTCTACATAAAGCTCTAAATTTGGAAATGCTATTCCACCCACTTCCCAGTTTCTGTAGTGCCATGCATACCCAATTATTGGCTTTTGTGGAAACCATAGAAATTTAGCTAGTAAGGAGTTAAGCTGTTTCATTAGTTTTTTAGAGGGAGAGGCAATTGAAATTTGAAAAAATAATGGGATTTTAGGTAATATAATCTTTTTTTTATCAATGATAATCTTTCTTTCATTGTAAAGAACATTTTGTTCCATTTATTTAAGCATTCTTTGACCATGTTTATTAAATTTTTATAATTTGTTTGTATGGTATCTTTCCAATTTTATTTTATATATACCCCTACATATTTAAGTGTATCATTTGTTCAGTTGAAGTTATTATGTTTTTCCAAAATAGTACTCATTTTTTATTTAATAATATGGATTTAATTTTGTTATGATTGAAATTTAAACCTGAAATCCCTTCAAAATCTTGCAAGGATTTTATAATTTGATCTATTAAAGAATCTATATTTCTGATTGTTAACAATATGTTGTCTGCAAAAAGCTGTATTTTGGAATTATAGTTTGAGTTAATAGAGAAACTTCTTATATTGATATTAGCTCTGATATAATTAGCCAATGGTTCCACTGATAAAGCAAAGGTGACAATGGGCAACCTTGTTTAGTGCCCTTTAGTATTTTTAGCGGTCCTGATAAGAAGGCTCCAATTTTAATGTATGATATCAAGTTCTCATAGAATCTATTTAATAGTTTTATAAAGTCAGGGGAAATTATATATTTCCAATATTTTAAACAGGTATGACCAATTTATGGAATCAAATGATTTATCTAGGTCTAAGCTGATTATTGTCAGTTCTTTCTTTTTCTTATTTGCATAGTCTATTAAGGATAAGAGTCTGATGACATTATCTTGAACTTTTCTGTTTAGAATAAAGCCTGCTTGGCCATCTACTATTAGTTTTGGCATGAATTGATTTAGTCTGTTTGCAAGTATTGATGTAAACAAGTTATAGTCCACATCCAGCAGGGAGATAGGACAATAAGAGGTTACAAATTTAGGGTCTTTGTCATGTTTTAAAATGGGTGATATCATGGCATATTTCCATGAGGGGAATATATTTTCATTTATTCTAAACTCTTCAAAAGCTTCTACTATTATCTTTAGGGTTTCATCTGGAAATAGTTTATATATTTCTCCTATTAATCTATCTAATCCTGGTGCTTTATTATTTTTAAGGTTTTGAATTCTTTCCTTAAGTTCCTTTAATGATATTGATTTTAGTAGTTTAGCATTCTGTTCATTTGTTAATGTTTTGTTGATATTATCTTTCAAAAATGTATATTTTATGGCATTACTGCTAGTATTTAAGTTGGAATTGTTAACTGCTTCATATTGTGTATTCTAAATACCTCTAGGATTTCTTTTAAATCTGTCACGTTTTGGTTGATTTTTAGAATTATCTATAATCTCTTTAATATGATCAACATTTGTTAAACTTTTTGATTTAACTGCTAATCTGTGCATATTCTTGGGATTAACTGTGTAAAATTGCAGTTTAATTCTCTCTAGATTTATTGCAATTTTATGATTCAAAATTTCTATATATGCCAGGTTTAGTTGTTTCAATTCTGAACTTGTGTTTATGTCTTTGGTATATAAGTTCTTTTTTAGTGTATCAATTTGTGATTGTATTTTTATTAACTTCTTTTCCCATTCTTTTCTTTTGTTTACGTACCAACTTTTAATTTTACCAAATAAGTAAGATTTTATTGTATCCCAATTTATAACTTTATTATCAAAAAAAGATTTTATTTCTTTTAAAAGCCATTCTTTAAATACATTTAATTTAGTAATATATTCAGTAATTCTCTGCCAAAATATCAGGTCTTTTGGTGTAATGTTCACTTTAAAGAAAATGGCATTGTGATCAGACAATGGGCAAGAGCTAATTATAACTTCTTGTAGCTTAGAAATTAGGTTATCAGTGACAGATCTTATCAATAGTTGTTTGCGTACCAAATCTATATGTGTAATATGTGTATTTTAGTGATTCTAATTATTTTATTTCATATATTTATATATATATATATATATATATATATATATATATATATATATATATATAAAATTTGAAAGATTAATGAAGTTATTCAGTTTTTTTTTTTTTTTTTTTGGCTGGGGCAGTCATCTTAAAGTTGCCATTTTTAGTGGTGTCATTCATGGAAAGAATGCAATTGGAATCACCTGCATAAATAATGTCTCCTTTAGATTTAAGTGAAATTAATTCTAGGTATTTATTTGCCATTTCAGCACCAATACCAGGTATCCAATATGTATTAGCCAGTGTGATATGTTTTTTATTTATCTCTAAGATTACTAAACATAACATACCATTTTTATCTGAATATGAATCAATAATTTTAGGCATTGATAAAGTTTTTTTCCATAATATTGCAGTGCCTCTTCTCTTAGTCTGATAGTGAGATTCCACAAGTATCAAATAACAATTAAAAAACATTCTATCTAAGTCTTTTCTTATTATGTGAGTTGTTTTGTAAAAAAGCAATATCTACCTTGTTTTCAGGTATTTGGTTAGATTTCTTCTCTTTATGGGATTATTAAGGCCATTAACATTTAATGATACACGTTTATAAGAGAACATTTTTAAAGACATATTTGTATATCAAAGCTTCAGTTGTGGACAAATATTTAAAACCAAACGTGAAACTACATACAACCCTAAACATGGAATATTGAATTCATGGTCATCAAGACCACCTGCCTCCATCCTCAGATCTCTAGTCAACATCAATCAAGTGCTTCTGCCTTTGTTTAACTAAATATACGGAATAGAATAATATAACAGCTCTTCAAGGAAATTTAAGAGAATAAATGTTATAATTCCTAACAATATATAACTAAGTATGAGATGTTATAGGTAGTTAACTGTAGATATAAAATGTAATGGTCATTTGTTAACAATATTATAGAAACCTGTCTACATCAATTAATTTGTGTACAGTTTTCTACTTTATAAAGAACAATTATCTTTATTTATCAATAACAGTATGTATAAATCAGTGTATTTATATATAAGGTTTCCTGCTTAATTATATTATGCTTATCATTCAAAAGTCTCTATTTAGCAATGTAATTGAAAGCTGTACAAATAGGTATGCATGCTATTCAAAAGTGTATGTATTCTTATTTGTTATAAGTCAATATTGGGATCTATGTATATTTCTCTGTTAAAGTGGTATCTCACCATGTCTTTAGTTTTAGATAAGGTAGATTAATTTATACAACTACCTCATATCTTGTATCTGTATTTATTTCCTTTTTTCTTTTTCCCCTTTCTTATTTTTTCTCCTCTTTCCTCCCTTCCTCCCCTTCTCTCTTCCCTCCCTTTTCCCTTTTCTTTGTCATTCCTTCTTTTTCCTTAGTTTATAAACAGCAATCAATATGGATGGTGTGAAGAGTACATGTACATCCATAAACTATTTAAGCAAACATTATTAAGTAATCATATGTATTGTCAACCATATAGATCTCTTGAAATGCCCCTTTCCTTTTCTTTCCCCTTTTCCTCTTCCTTTCTTCCTTTCTCTTGCCTCTCTTTATCTTTTACAACAAATAAAGCTTAATATTACTTATTGTCTTAATCAGTATACTAATCTCGTCGTTTGTATCATTAGTTTGTCACCTATTGTCTCAGCGGATGTTATGCTATAAATATTTAGTAACCAATGTCAGTTATAGAATTAACTTCGCAGTGCATATTTTAAGCAAGGAAAACAACTGTGGCATTAATAAAGCACATGAACAATAAAACTGAATATTGCACAGCAAGTCTGTCATAAAAGGGTATACGTAAAGTCCCTCACAACAATGAAATTGAGTCATATTTAATCACGTGTGAATGAAAATTATAAAAAAGCAAATGTATCTCCAATTTCAGAATAAGTACACTGAAACAGCTGTTGTATCAATTCTGCATATCCCAATATGCGAAATAAGTACGCTAAAATAGATGTAAGACAATTACCTCTTTCTAAGTAGTGGCTGAAATCTTCATATCATTTTATTAAGTAATTGGAGAAATAAATTGCCTATGAGGATTAGACAACTATCCATCCTATAAATATTTAAGTTCAAAGATGGAGTTTTAAAAAATACACTTGACTATTATGCACTTCTCTATGTGTCTCCTAATCTGCAATCAGCTTAATATAAACTTCACCCTTTATTCATTTTAATGGCCCACATATATATTTGTAAATGTATTAAAGCATTGCAAAAACATAGCAGTAATTAAAAACAATGACCAGTGTAGGAACATAGCAGTAATTAAAAACAATGACCAGTGTAGGAACATTAACCCATTTCCAATATCACCATACTTATGATATTTATGTATGCCCTAGGGTATATGGGCAGGAGTCTGAGTTTGGTTTTCTATTATGTTAAGGTGATAGTACTTCTTCTTTTTGTACATTTCCCTTTCATATGTCTATTAAAGGGATGATAATATTTATAATTCTTTTTAGTAGGTGTTGTATTCCTGTATGTGTTTTTGATATTTATGTTTGCCATCATTACATCTTGCCAGAAAGGAAAGAAAGGAAAAAAAAAACACATATATACACATCTTTTCAAACACACACAACAAAACTAAGTAAAAATAACTGCCAGTATATGACTGGAAACACAGAAAAAAGCCAGAAGCCAGTGTTTACGCATTTTGTCCACTTTAATTGTCATGAACTTCTTCAGAATAACCATTTCAACTTCTTAAGCCATTTAAATACCATTCAAAAATAAACATGTGATCTAAAATGACCAATACTGATGTTAAAAGTTTTCTAACTTGCTCTTTATGTTGACAGTTTTTTTTATAAGTAAACAGTGGAACTTTACCAATGATTAAACTCAAATCATTGTTACCTAATACCACTTTCCAATAATTGGAAATTATTTTCCTAATCATAACCATCTCATTTGAAATGGGAATAGGGAAAAGCTAATCTGTAGGCACTACCAGCCTTAACATCTGTGTCACTAACTATTCTTAAATTCACTGAAGTTTGATGTAGAATAGGGTGTGCTTTATTAGTCCTAAGATGAAAAACCTCCTTTAATATGTTATTTAGCCATATATGGTCATAACCTCTTTCCATAAAAAAGCTAGTTAGTTTTTTCTGATTTGAGTTTAATCATTGGTAAAGTTCCACTGTTTACTTACAAAAAACTGTCAACATAAAGAGCAAGTTAGAAAGTTGCAAGCAAATGAGTACTGAAGTTATTAATTCAAATTTTGGTACATTTCCTTGCAATTGTAAACAATGTAGGTACATGTCAGGAAGTAACACAGTGGGCCGGATTCACGAAGGCTTGCACGGAGTCTAAGAGTAGTGTAAGACTCCATGCAGCCTTCGCGATCCAGGAACAGCCCAAAGTCCGTGTAAGAGACAAGCTAAAACGGCTCTTACACGGAGTGGGCATAGATAAGCTAATCACCTCACTTGCAACCAAATAGCATGCAAATGAGGATGATTAGCGATCCAGGAAGCCCAGAACAGCCCGTGTAAGAGCAGTTTTAGCTGCAGAAATGTACTCAGTTGACAACTGAGTACATTTCTGCAAAAACTGCAATGGAGCCATGTCAGCTCCAAATAAAGGGTGCATATGTGTCAGGCAGCATACCAATGGCCAAATATGTGGCCATTGGCAAAGTAACCTGATGCAAATATATTAAAAATATAATTTTTTTTTCGGCGATTGCCGATGTTTAAACCCAGCGCAGCCCCGTGCAAATGGGCTGCGCTATATAAAACATAAAAATGAAGGTTTTAAACCTACAAATGTAGGTTTTATGCAATACATGGAATGTCAATGCAGGGACCAGCAGACCAAAACCAACATGGCCACTGTGTAGTGGTTGCTAAGGGGGGAAGCTGAGTCTAAGACATGTAACTAAGCATTAGTAGGCAATCTGATGCAAATGAGTGTAAGGATACTGAATTCCACTGTCACATAGCAGATGAGCACAGTCTGAGTAGTGTAAGAATTACAGAAGGGGGAGGAACAGAGTAGGAGATAGGTGACATCACAGGGGGGAATGGTAGAAAGAAATGCAGTTCATTGGAGGTCAGAGTTACATGACAGATGTCAGACAGATATCATGGAAAGAGGTGTGCCACTAACTAAGCATGAGAAAGTCAAGAAATGGAAGGTGTACACTGTTGCCTACACCAAAGTTTCTTGCTGGATGTGTATGCGCACGTGTGCACGCCATGAAGCGCGAGTAAGGCAGTGTGCGCGCATGTAAGGCAGACTGAGCATGTGGGAGCGTGTTGGGAGATGTTTAACACTGTTTGCGTAGGCGTGCACACGTTTTAATCCGAATAAGCAGATTCTGAACCGTGTAAGCATGTGTGCGCGCGTGTAAGCCACTGTGAGCGTGTTTCTGCTGGTTTACACACGGCTCCACCCTGAGGAAACAGAGAGGAAAAAGGAAGCAACAGATTTAGTAGGAAGCTAGCAGGGAATACTGCTGGAGCTAGCAGGTGAAAACAATTAGATGCAGGCAATTACACAGGCAGAATAGTAGCCCAGCCCAGCCCTTAAAACTCTGCAAACAGCAGTGCAGGATGTTTCTCTCAAGAGACATTGCAAGACAGGAGTTAAGTTATCAGAAGTGAAAACTGAAAAAGCTGAACTCAGAGCAGAAATGTTAGGGGCTGCCATAGCTGTCATAATGACACATAGGCGACTTGCTGAGGGTGGTGACAATGCAGATGGTGCCAGACAACCCACAGTGAGGAGACAGAGAAGAATGTACAGGCCCAGGGTCACCTACCATGGGTTACATGAGCTGGAGATAGTAGAGCGCTATAGAGTGGACAGAGACCTCCTGCAGCAAATAGTGGAGCTGTGCAGGCCACGCCTCACACACAGAACCAACAGAGGGGAACCCATCCCAGTGGAAACCAAGGTATGTGTTGGCCTAAGAATACTAGCAACAGGTACCTTCCAGAGACCAACTGGTGATATGATGGGGATATCACAGGCATCAGCCTCCAGGGTACTGCACCAGTTCCTGGATGCCATGTCAGCACATGTCGGTGATCATGTATATTTCCCCAATGCCTGTGAGGTATTGGCCAGCAATATGCATCTCTTCCAGCAAATAGCGGAATACCCTGAGGTAGTGGGTGCAATAGACTGCACGCACATACGCATCAAAGCACCAGCCGGTGAGCGGGGTAGGGCATACATCAACCGCAAGGGCTTCCCCTCCATCAACTGCCAGGTCGTGTGTGATGCCCAGGGCATAATAATGAATGTGTGTGCTGGCTGTCCTGGGAGCTACTATGATTCCCACATCTGGCATTTGATACAGCTGTACCAGACATTTGCCAATGGGGACATCCCGCATGGACACCTAGTGGGGGATGCAGGTTATGCACTGGAGCCGTGGCTGATGACACCCATCAGAAACGCACACACACCTGAACAGGAACGCCATAATGAGGCACACGCACAAACACGTAATGTAATAGAGCATGTGTTTGGGCTGCTCAAGTCACGGTTCCGGTGTCTGGACACAGCTGGTGGAGCCTTGCAGTACACACCAACTACATGTACCCAAATTGTCATGGTATGTGCTATGCTACATAATATGATCTTGCGAAAACAGCTGCAGCAGGACCAGCCCCCACCATTGCCAAGGCCATCACAGGCAGAGCGTGACTCGGGGGAGGAACAACCTGAGCCTGCCCCAGTAGGCAGAAGGAGGCGTGCCCAGTATGCCCTGGCCTTGGCAAAGAGGCAACGCATAGCACATACACTGGCTCAGTAGGAACCCTGGGAATGATACCCCTCTCTGACTCACTCATATAGTAACAGGGATGCCTAACATGACACAACCTGCTCTCAAACATGTACAGGGAAGTGTAATATGCGCATCCGACAGAGGCAGCCCTGCAGCACCACCTGAGGCATGAATGCTATGTGTTAAGTAATGTAACACCATGTACTATATGCACACCTGAGGACCCTGACTAACATCCTACCCTCACCAAGCATCATGCCACAACATGACAATGAGATGATCAAGTGCAATAATTGACTGAAGTATCGCAGTTAGTCAAAGGGGATCCAATGTGTGCCAGTCTGGGATGACATGCTGAGCATGACATGATGCACCACCTGCTAAGACTGGTGTGCACCTATCAGTGCAAGCCGTATGGATACTGGCAAAGGCTGTTGTTACCCACAGTGTGTCCTGAATAGGTAAGGCTCAAAACACAAACCTATCTCCATAGGTATCAGAAGGGATAAGAATAAGATAAGGGATAAGTCGAAACAGCAAGATGCATGCAGTCTAAACTCACCCAGTATGGAGAATGTTGATATCTGTGCTGTAACAGAAAACTGAGCCAAGGCTCACAACAGCACCCTAACACTACCAGGTTACACCTCATACTGTGCTGTACAGCCTCAAAACATGGAACAAGCTACAAAAGGAGGGTGACTAGCAAGAATTGTCAAGGATAACCACACCCCCATGTTGGTACCACAACAAAAAGCAGCATGGACTAGCCATGGTCAAGTAACAGTGGCTAAAACTGCCCCCCAGTTTATAGCCTGCTACAGACTACTGTCCCAACACCAGGAACTGCACCTGGCCTATGCTGGAATACATGAATATATCAAGTCCTACAAACCACATTATATTGGGTGACTGAAAATACCCAGACATAGACTGGGAGCATTATACTGGCTCCAACAGTGTAGGACAAAAGTTCATAGAATCCATAAACCAAAAGGCCCAGGAACAATGTACCACTCCCACAAGAGGGGTAAGCATACTGGATGTGATAATCAGCAACATGGGTACTGGATGGCAAGATGAGAAGTGTATTGCTCACTGGTAAAACCAGACCATAGAGTAATCACACTGGATATACAAATCCTGACCACAGTCCCTGGCCAGAAAACCACAGTGGAAAACATGTGTTAAGCAATATTTGCACTCCTCCAAACTGATGTGGAATCCATTAAAGGTCCTGTGCAGGTGCAAAATATGGGCCACACCTCAGAACCTGTAATACAGCCATTCCATGAACACTGCCAGGAATGCTTGGATTATGCAATCCTAAATTAAAACAAGACACAATGCCATACATGCAGGAATCTGGCATGGTGGACACCAGCCATAACCAAACCATGCAAGAGAATGAGGAAGCTACTACATGATAGAGCAAACATAAACAATGAAGTAATCACTGATCAGTAGTATGGCAATAAAATCTGTCCACACATACAATCCACTAAGGCCAGCCACAACAAGTTGAATCTGTGAATCCTGAGGCAATGTTACACCTGCCCCAAGTACACAGACAACCCCCAACTCCACCCAAGAAATACAAATGTATGTGAGAGATGCAACCATCTATCCAAACTGGAGGCTGAGCTCCCTCAACTCAGTACGCCCAAAACTAGTCAGGAGGAGAAGGTAACCACACACACCACAAACACAGTCCCACATAGACCTATCACAACTGCAAACCAAGCACATAAACACAGAAAAACATTCCCAGAGGCACAAACTACAAACACAGCACACCAACAGAGGCCTCTAAAGCAGACACCCAATCAAACAACCTCCAAACATAGCACATGCAACACATAGTACACAAAGCTGGTGTGCCAAACAGTCACAGGCCAGAAGGAGAAACAACATGCCTGATACAGTTGTAATAGGTGACTCCATAGTCAGACACACTGCTGTCCCGCACACCAGACTGAACAAGGGAAAGGGTACAGTAAGCTGCCTGTAGGCTGCCACAATATGCCACATAACAGAAGTATGCAGGTCACTCCAAAGCAAGTAGAAATATGATGCAGTCATAGTCCATGCTGGTGTGAATGACCTGAGATGTACCTCCCTAGACTACATGAAAAGTGACATAGATGAGCTCTCTGATTATGTAGTCCAGGCCGGTATGACACTCACCGTTTGCAGCATCCTACCCTTACCAAGAATAATGCCACAGTACAAACACGGAATGATCAGTCATAGCAAGTGGCACACTTACTGGTGTCATTCCAAGGGGATCCAATGTCTGTCTGCTTGGGATGTCATGCTTGACAAGCCACGCAGCTGTTCTTGGGATGGCTTGCACCTGTTACCCCTGGGCGTCTGAATATTGGATAAGGCCTTTGCCACCTCCATAGAGCCTTTTGTAGGCAAGGCTGAAAAGACTGACCCACCACCCTAGAAAACATAAGTGGAAAGAAACATAAGGGAAATGCTGACCAATGCCAGATGTGTAAACCCCAATATGCATGCTCCCAAGGCCATCCCCAGTATGGAGAACATCGATGTCTGTGCAGTGACAGAAACCTGCTGCAAGCCTCCTGACAGCACACCAGCACTACCAGGTTATACCACGTATCATGTGTCATGGCCCCAAAACCTGTAACAAAACATAAAAGGAGGGTGAGTATCCATAGTCAGCACAGACACCCATACGTCCAGGTAACTGACAATGCACAAGGCATTGGAGTCCACCCATGTGCAACTAACTGTAGGCAAGACTGCTGTACAGTCTGCAGCATGCTACAGACCACATTCTCACACACAGGAACCCCACCCAGCCGTCCTGAAGACACTGGACAGTATGAATGTCCCACCAAATACCAAACAAGGTACCACAAATTACCACATAGGTGGTAAACCATTATGTATGGAAGGAGTAACCAGGGACCTAGGGACACAAGTGGACAGTAACCTGTTATGTGACACCCACATTGCCAATGTGGCTAGGAAGACTGTCTACATTTGACACCGTATCAGGAAAGGATTCACATCTACGTCAACAGAGGTCATTGTGCCCCTATACTGTTCTCTAATCACACCCATAATCTAGTACAATGCCTCATATGGGATGTACCTTACCTGACACCTGCAGCAGTTAGAAAGACCTCAAAGGTACCTCACCAAGAGGATAAAGGGTCTCAAATATATGTCATATGCTGCCTGGCTGTAGACACCCCAGCTGAATGCAGTCACATACTGCCTACACAGAGGCATTGCATGCCTGTTGTAGAAGGCCATGCCCAACACAGGAGTAATGGACATGCTCCACCCCAGAAAACTCAAATCCATCGGAGCTGTGAGATTGAGAGATGTCAACCTCAACAAATAATGAAAGAGGATGTGCTGGTGGGACAGATACATAATCCAGAGGCTCCCCGCACCCTGGACCAGAATCCCACTCCATGTTAGGCAGAGCCCCTCACTGACACTCTTCAACAGGAATCTTGCCAAGTGGATGGATGATTGTAGAGTTACACTGGGGGTCTTCACTGTGTCATGTCCAGACAGAGGCACAGCAAAGCAAATCATAAATGGCCATAATATTCACATAGCAAGGGGTGGCAAAAGCCACACACACTCTGGCTAGGCTAACAAATGCCCTAGGGTGGATAGCCTAGTATGAACCTATGAACCTATGAAGATACAAATTGTACAGGACACTAAGGATAATCCCAAGGCTTTCACAACTGATGGTAGGAACCATGTTGGGAATTCACAGATATCCCCTGAATTACACAAATATCACAAACACACACACATATTGCCAACATACATCCTGACAGGTGCAGTGCAAACCCTCCGAATGCAGAATATCTATCCCAGTAGACTGCTGGCCCCCTGACATTGCAGATGCTGAGGTAACAGCCAACATCTACAAAGCAAAACACACAGCAGCAATGGTATGAGATGGTGTCCTGGGCTTAGTGCAACATGGACTCCAAGATGAATGGAATGCCAAACCACACTACTGCTCAATGTCAGCCTTACCACAGAATATGTACCCAAAGAGCAGTGTGCAACAACAGTGGTCCTTCTCAACAAAGGTGTTGCCTGAATGGATACTGAAAACTACTACCCCAGAATCCTGAGAAGCTCGGTCTGCACAGCTATGGAAAGGATCAGCATGTACCACAGACATAAAAATATTGGGGACCTACTGACACCGGACCCTACCCAGTGTGGCTTTCTTAAGTGCAGATCCTGCCCCTAAACATGGGGCTGGACCTTGCAAAGGCTTCTATACAATACCCTACGTGTTCATTATAGATAAGCTCACCAGCTTAAATATAAACCCCCATGTCAGTAGAGGGGTTGCAAACCAGACCAAGGACAGAACAGACATGGTCAGACATGCTGCAGCCATGTCAGACTACAAACCAGATATAACTGGCATCCCACAAGGCTTGGTCCTGGAATCTCCCTCGTCTGGTATATATGTCCCATAGGTACAGGCAAACATGGAAGGACTGTGTCCGAACATGTTTGCAGAGGACTACAACTGCTCACCACATATGATCCACCAGCTGACACAAGCATCCCACAAAAGGGCCACATAGAAACAGACAACTGGTGCCATAGCCATGTCAGCAAGCTAATTGCAGAAACGTGTATAGTCAACCCCGTGGATATACAGTAAGTGCCCACCAATTACCACATAGGTGTTAACCCATTATGTAGTTAACATGTAATGAGAGACCTGGGGACACAAGGTGATAGATATCCTGCATTGGACAAACATGTGCTGTAGTGTTTACAGAAACATACCATATACCCACCTAATCATGAAGGTTGTCAGATCTAGATAAGGGAGGTCATTGTGGCTCTGCAGTCATCCTTCATCAGCGGTACAATTGACTACAATAGCCCCTGTGGGATGTACCTCAGCAGACACCTCCATCAACCATAAAGTCCCCAACAGTACCTCACCAGGAGTATCAAAGAGCTTGCACAGATGCCATGTGTTGCCTGTGTTGCTGGTATCAATAAACATGCTGCACCTTGTACAATCTGAATGGCAGTGAGCTATGCACATGAGAGACCTGAACCCCAGCACTGACTTAGATAGGACAAGCTGTACTGCGTGATCCATAACACAGAAGCCACCCCCACCCATGAGTGAACCCCCAGTACAGGCTACCCATAGCGTCACTTATCAATCTTCCTCAATAGGAATCTTGATGAGTGGATGGGAGATGGTAGCTTTATCCTGGGTATCACTGTCATGTCACAGGTAGACAGAGGCACAGTATACTAACCATGACATATGTCATGGCAAACTCCACTTACAATGTGTGTTGAAGGACAAACACACTCCAACTAGCATTAGACATGGACTAGGGCACATCGCTAGTGTTTGCAAATGTACACCTATGTTGTGGAATACACTACCAATGTTGGACAAGCCTGGTTTAAGTAGTTCATATCTGAACAGAATGCAACATGGTCAGATGTACACAACTGGCCCCTAACCAGGCTGTTGTGCCCACTATCGAAATGTAAAGCAGTGATAGCACTAAAGCCCAGGATACTGTCCACCACAGTCAAAGTACTACCAGTACACTATACAGTACTACAGTGTTAGGTCAGTGTGAAAGGATGTTGACAACTGTATGCAAAGTATCCCATGCAAACACTGCAGGCACAGTATAATCCTGTTGTGTTCACACACAAAGCAGTTGTACAGTAACTACACAACATGACACACAACACACAACCATAAACGGGTGATATTTGTTGAAGTTCACACTCATCCACAAATGTGGTGGGCTGCAGAGTCCAACATATGGAATGCTCACACTGGGCATGCTCACACACTTTGATAAATGAGACATATGTCAGACAACATGCCATGGGAAGCCTGAACTGGGCATGCTCACACACTTAGGCCAAATCTCAGTTTAGCAGTTGGACACACATATCTGGTATTTTTATGTGTTATTCCGGGAACCAACCACATTACAGCAGTCTGCCCAGTGCACACAGTTAAATGACTACAGAGACATACGTGATATAGTGGATCCCTCCCATATGCAAACATCTTCCACAGATGCACAAGTTGTTCATGCAAACAGGGAATGCTATGGCAATAAAGATGTGCAAACATTCTATCAGCAACAAATAATGTGCATTTGACAATTAAACATATGGGCGTAGAGGTCAACACTAGGCTGTTTGCCCTAGGGAATGACAGCTTAGCCAGAGTATGCTTGGTGTCTGCCTCCCCACAGGATGCACATTCCCCTTTCTAAACACCGATGATGTCAGCACCCTATAAGTACAGCAGGAGAAACAAAACTTCCCAGTAATGTGAATAGCATGCTCCGCTAATGCGTCCGTCACAAGTATCATAACATAGTTAGGTAGGGGTTTGAATCCTGCAAATGCTTAGTTTGTGTGAGTGGGGTTGGTGTGTGTGTAAGTCTGTGGAAAAGAAATGTCCCTTTTGGCAACTAGGAAAACACACTACAGGATGCACATTCCCCTTTCTAAACACCGATGATGTCAGCACTCTATAAGTACAGCAGGAGAAGAGCAACCTCCCAGTAATGCGAATAGCACGCTCTGCTAATGCGTCCGTCTCAAGTGTCATAACATAGTTAGGTAGGGGTTTGAATCCTGTGAATGGCAAGTGTGTGTGTTTGTTTGAGGGGGTTAGTGTGTGTGATGGAAATGTCCCTTTTGGCAACTAGGAGAACAGACTACAGGATGCACATTCCCCTTTCTAAACACTGATGATGTCAGCACTCTATAAGTATAGCAGGAGAAGGGAAACCTCCCAGTAATGTGAATAGCGTGCTCCGCTAATGCATCCGCCTCAAATGTCATAACATAGTTAGGTAGGAGTTTGAATCCTGCGAAGAGCAAGTGTGTGTGCCTGTCTGAGGGGGATTAGTGTGTGTGAAGAAAATGTCCCTTTTGGCAACTAGGAGAACAGACTACAGGATGCACATTCCCCTTTCTAAACACTGATGATGTCAGCACTCTGTAAGTATAGCAGGAGAAGAAAACTTCCCAGTAATGTGAATAGCGCGCTCTGCTAATGCATTCATCTCAAGTGTCATAACATAGCTAGGTAGGGGTTTGAATTCTCCAAGTGTGTGTGTTTGTCTGAGGGGGATTAGTGTGTGTAAGAGAACTGTCCCTTTTGGCAACTAGGAGAACAGACTACAGGATGCACATTTCCCTTTCTAAACACTGATGATGTCAGCACCCTATAAGTACAGCAAGAGAAGGGAAACCTCCCAGTCATGTGAATAGCACACTCTGCTAATGTGTCTGTCTCGAGTGACATAACATAGCCAGATAGAGGTTTGAATCCTGCAACTGGCAAGTGTGTGTTTTTGGCTGAGGGGAGTTAGTGTGTGTGAGGACAATGTCCCTTTTGGCAACTAGGTGAACAGACTACAGGATGCACATTCCCCTTTCTAAACACTGTTCAGCTGAAGGCCATGGCTCTGGCACAAGTTGTCTGTTTCTATGATGCCCCTTTGGAAGATGCTTGTGTCGGCTGGAGAGTCGATTATGGTGGCCAGTTCGCAGTCATCTGCATATCTGGTCAGCCACAGTCCGTCCGTGTTGGCCTGTACCTCCAATAAATATATACCAAACAAGAGAGGTCCCAGGACTGAGCCTTGTGGGACACAACTCGTAACTGGTTTGGAGTCTGGCATGGCTCCAGCAATGCCAACCATGTGGGTTCTGTCCTTGAGCCACTGTGCAATCCATCTAGTGACATAGGGGCTTATATTTAAGCTGGTGAGCTTCTCTAGAATGCCCAAGTGGGGTATTGTTGTGAAGGCTTTGCAAGGTCCAGGTAGGCTGTGTGAACCACCTTCCCTCGTCAATGGCCTTGGTGACTGTTTCAAAGAAATCAACCAGGTTAAACCTGGTAGTGCTGGTGTGCTCTCAGTAGCCCTGAACCAGACATCTGTTACTGCACAGATATCGATGTTCTCCATGCCAAGGAGTGTTTTGGGTGCATGCATCTGGAGGTTTAGACTTCTGGCGTTGGGTAGCATTACTCTTAGTTTCTTATCCCTTGTGATACCTATGAAGGTGGGTTTGTCATTTGAGCCTTGCCTAACATAGGCACTATGGTGTAGCAAGAGCCTTTGCCAATATCTGAAAGCCCAGGGGTGACAGGTGCAGGCCGTCCCTAGCAAAGCAGGTAGTTCAACAGAAGATGAATATGTGAAGGTGTAGTGCCTGTGATTAGTTAGCAGTAGCATATATGACTGCTCACATGGACACATGCCAGGTAAGTCATATGCACTGTGTCACAGGCAATGTACATGTGAACAGGACAAACAGTGACATCCTGTCAAGTGGGACATGGACATACATATAGTAAGTTATGCAGATGGCACTAGGAGTCCACAGAAGCTCTATAACTATGCATTGCAGGTGTGATCAGTATTCCAGGGTAATTGCAAGCAAACATGCATGCAAACAAAGCTACATTAAACAGGGCTGCATGTAGTCCATTGTACAGCAAACAAGCTGTACCAGTTCCAGTAGGTAACACTGCAAATATGCAGGCACTATGCACATGTACATGGAAATATACGGGTCAGATGGCTAGAGTCCAGTCTCAGTGCACACAAGTGTACAGACCATGTACTGTCAGGATGTACAATAACTGGATGGAAACCCATGTGCTCATACCTGCAGTAATACACATGTCAAATAACAGACACTGAGCCTTCACTCAGTGGTTCCATACTTAGTAGGATGTATGCTACCTGGCCTGCCACCACAGAATCCCTGACATATATGGGAACTCTCCCTCCTGTGACAGTTAGTTATGTGTGTTGGGGCTGTCTAGCATGGTATGAGATGTGAGCATGCAGTGCTAGGGTGCTCCTGTGTGTCCTGTACCAGTCGTGTAGTACTGCACACATATCAACATCCTCAAACATCTGCATTGCAGAGTCCAGTGTGGGCAACATGCCACTTGCAATTTACATGTCCATCATTGTGTATTACTACATTCATTACCCTATCCCCTGTGCTACCTATATTGGTAGCCTTCTGTTGACATCATTACCACCAGTATGCCAACATGTGCAGATGATACACTATGGTACTTACCATGGGTGTAGACAACAGGACATGACAATCACACACTTACTGCATCAGGCATGCTGTGATATACCCACAATTAATTCAGCACACAGTACTGTTAACAACATGATACTATTACTACACATCTATGTGGTCACCCTGTGCATTAGCAACATGTTAACATGTACCTGCACAGTTGTTACAGATTGCAGGAGGTGGCACAGTTATGCACAGGGTGTGAACATGGTATGCCTGAGTCAGCCACCGATACCACCAATTGACATGTATGTGTATGTTTGTTGGTGAGGGACAGCAGTAGAAGGTGGGGCAATGTTGATGCAGTGTGTGCGTGTATGCGGTAGCCCTAGGTGTTGTCAATTCGCATGTGTGTAGGGATGCACACAGTTCCGCCTCATGGCTGCCATATACTGGTGTTTGTGGACAGCCACAGACTGTACCTGCCAGGTCATACAGATCAGTGTCTCTGGCCACAGACACGGTACCTGTGCCTTGCAGGGGTGCTACGGACCGTATCCAGTACCAACCCAGACTGGGTACTGTCATCAGAAGCAGGTGTTCATTGACTGGACACAGATCCCTGTCGGGCCTGGCCAGAGCCACGTGCACATGGTCTCCTGGGGCGGTCTGATAACAGCACAGACCCAGCATTGCTGGGGCTGCTGCTGGCACTACGGGGGCGGCCGCGGCCCTGTTGTCATCCGCGACGACTGCCAGCTGCTGCTGTTGCTGGCATATGGCCACGTCGATGCCTCAACCACCCACCATCGCCCTGGCTCATGGACATGTAGTTGTGGAACCGGTCTAATATGTCCCCACAACGTCTGTCTATGACATCGGTGAAATCACGGATGGCAGCCGCAATGTCACGCATACTGTCAGTCATGGCTGTGCGACATGCTGTCAGCTCCCTCAAACCCTGTCTGGTGTACCTTTCCATACGTGACTGTGCCTGCATGACAGCCCAAAACATAGCTGAGGTTGTAAGACCTCTGTGGGCACGTCTGACAGGGGCAGTACACCCACGGATGCTCCCACGAGAACCCCTGGACATCTGTCTGTATGGTACCATCTCTGGGCCATGCCCATGGCTGCTGTGTGGGGAGGCATGTGCCACAGATACCACTTTACCCTGGTCAATGCCCACTGTATGCTGTCCATCACCTAGGGACATTGGTGACAAAGGGTGTATTGGCAGGATAACTGTGCGCATTGATGGGGTCGACAGCTGTGTACTGTCAATCGGCTGACCAATGACGGACCCTGGCATACTTTCCTGTGCCATTACACAGATGTCATCATTATCAGTACCCACGGCACCTGACTCAGGTTCCCTGCTACATGACACCAGAGCAGCAACAGAACCTATGGGAGGGAAACAGGAAACACAGTTTACAATGTCTACACATTACCAGTGATGCACACATGCACACATGCACAGGTGCACACATGCACACATGCACACATGCACACGTGCACACGTGCACACATGCACACATGCACACATGCACTCAGTTTCACACAATTGTACAGTACTCAGTATGCGTGATATCAACACACAGATACAGACACACCTACATGCATACAAAGAGCACTACTAAGTGAGCCAAATAGTACTATTACTATCAACACTATTACAGGAATTGTTAATACACACTCACCAGCATGGATAGACTGCATTGCTGTTATACCAGAGGGTCCTGCAGACGTGAAGAAACTAATGTCAGTGGGCACAACTGTGCCATTGTTACTGAGTATGGTCAGTAGTACAACAGTCGCCTTTCACAGGTCAGCTGCTAATATTGAGGATATCACACTTGCACATTAAATACTATGGTGACAGCTACAAACCAAGGACACACCTCACACATGCATTAACTACCAGTGTACACAACAGTCAACTATACATATGGCATATTACCTGCACGTTCACTGTCTTGCTGCTGCATGGCTCCACCCTCCATCATAATGCATGTCTGCTGCTGTTGTTGTTGCTGGTGGACTGGAGCCACTACACTCATGAGTAGTCCCTCCAGTCTGGTGAGTGGGGGATGTGTAGCCACCCCACCACCTGTGGCAACCTGTTGCCTGTGGATATCCGACGCACGCTGACGGACATGTCTGATTAAATCACTGCAGTGATGTCGTACGTGCTCATATGTCCTATTATGCGTGCCTATGTCATTTACCCGACGGACAAGGTCTTGCCACAGTGCAGCCCTCTCCTGCTGATTCTGGCTGGTGCGGGAAAAGAGTATTGCATAATCCCGCACCAGGCTCTGGTGTATCTCCTCATCCTCAGCTGTGGAGTAGGTGGGATTCCGCGGGTGGGCCATGTACCTGAGAAAGAAAATAACCTGGTATCAGCAATATATGTCAGCAGAATTTGGCACACATACAACACATGCTACTCGACTGTTATGATACAACATATCTCACATATGTAGCATCTGTCTGTCTATTGGTGGATACCACATGTAGATGGCCAGGTATCAGTGCTCAGCCAGCAACTGTGCGACAGTACCTGGCACACTCCATACGACACACTACCAAACCCCAGCAGTCAGAACACTGATTCAGGTCAAGAGCACCTCCGCACTCTGGGGGTTTGTATCTAGGTACTGTATGGCCTACATCATCAACTACTGTGAGCTGACCACACACTGATTGCCCTGGATATACATATCCCACCTCCACCACCAGCACAAACGACTATAGTGCATAACATTACAGATACAAACTTTACACTTTGTAACAGTGACATGGTATCCTTTCAGCCCACTGGGCCAGTGGCAGATACAACCCACAATGCTGACCCCTACACAATTGCTTTCTACAGACATCTCCGAGAATGCATGGATCATGCAATCCCATATATGACCAAGACACTCTCCACAAAGGGACAGCATCCTGTCTGGTGGACCCCAGCCATAGACAGATTGTATTACAGAAGGTGGAAGCTACTGCAAGACAGAGCATAATTCCATAAAGGGAGGGCATGTCTGAGCAGCACTAGTAAGGATCTATTTTCCATCATACAAAATCCATGGGCAACTTTGAGAGGGAAATCAAGAGGGACACTACAGATAACCAGAAGGCCTTCTTCAGTTATGTTAGCAACCTGGTCAGGATCCATCCTCTATGCCCATAGTTAGTACACAACAACAAATATTTCACTGACACCACAGATATCGACAACATTGTGGCAGACAGGTTCAGTGCAGGTGTCACCCCATCCTCTCCCCAAAATAAGGCATAGTTATCCCAGCTGACTGTAACCTCCCTGTCATCACAGATGTCCAGGTGAGAGCCACCCTCAGGACAGCAGAATACACAACATGAATGGGACCTGATGGTATCCCCAGTTTCATGCTACATAAACTCTGACAGGAGCTAAACACACATATATAAGTGCTATGTAACACTAGCCTGACTACAGGATATGTACCTGTACACTGGCGCACAGCAGCAGTGGTTCCACTCCACGAAGGAGGCACCTCAACATACCAATACAATACAACACAATACATTACATTACAATACAATACTATACAATATGCTATTGCCCCTGGGACTACAGTAGCGTACTGTTCTGCTACCCTGACCATTGTGACACATGTGGTGTGATCGTACCTGCTGCTGTCACACAGTTACGCAGGGTGACTCATATGGCATATTACCTATCTGACTAACATTCAGCAGGGGTATGTGTGACATGTACTCATGGGGAGTCTTGCTTCTTAACACTGTGTGGTTTATTGCAGGGTATGTCTTATCTGTGGGTAGGAACTCTTACCTCCACATGTGCACTCTATTGCAGTGGCACGGACGACACACAGCAGACATTTAGGTTGTGGATGGTGTGAGGTGTTACTATGGTTGTTGGACATCTGTCATGGGTGTGACTTACATATGTAAATCCGGGAGTGGTAACCTCTGTGTGGGTAGCATATGTGTACTCTGTGGTGTTGTCAGTCACTGTGCATTGGTAATGTGTTTGAGTGCATTGTCACAGTGTTGTACATGTCACTGTGTCCTTCTCCATATCTGTAGCTGTCATGTGAGGTCCATACCATGACATCCATTATGTGGTGTGGAGGGGTACACCGACCTACATGTCCATAGCTGACACACCATGTCCACTGACACATACCATGTGCAGGTATTCCAGGGATAGTGTGCCACTGTGAATATCATTGGGGCCACTATTGTACACATTTATGACCCTGTTCACCCCTGACACATGCAGTAGTGGGCAGCCAATCACATATCTGGTGGTTACTGGTGTAGGTGATCTGGAATGTGGTATGGTAATCCGGTTTTGACACTGGTGTTCACTCCATGCCTTTGTCACCAGGCACCTGTTGCAATACATCTGTACACATGTGCCTCACTCAGAATTTATATACATCTCTCTCTCTCTCTCTATATATATATATATATATATATATATATATATATATGTGTATATAGATATATCTATATGTATATATATATATATATATATATATATATATATATATATATATATATATATATATGTCCATATACATATACACATATATATATATTGATGTACATATATTGCTATAGATGTGGGGGGGACACAGAGGGGGTGTGAGTGACAGAGGGGGTGGGACAGGCTGTGTTGCAGGTCATCATATACAGTCATACCTGTAGGTAGTCAGATCAGTCTGTCTATGTATATGTATCTACATATATCTATATCTGTATATGTGCATTACATAGATATGTTTGTACAATATTCTATCTACATCTGTCTATGTATTCCTACATCTCTCTCTATGTATGTATACATATATGCATATCATATATATATATATATATATATATATATATATATATATATATATATATATATATATACACACATACATATGTTGACATACATACGTATCCATATATTAGACAGGTATATCAACATATTTGTCTACCATACTGTATACACACACTAACATATTGCTAAACATACATAACTGTGAAACCTACTTTGTACATGGCACTACAACCTACAATCAACCAACATTGATATGTGCACATAGATGCTCTCACATACAAATGTATGTACAGCCTTCACTGATAGTTGCTGTATGTCCCCTGCCCTTTACACATCTTCATATACATATGGATACAGACCAATGACACATATGGAGGGTTCACAGTATGTAGACCTTTATAGTATTACTTTACATTACCTGTGTTTGTCACAGCTGCTTGTGTTGCCATCTGGTTCTCTGTCCTGCTGCTCCACTTCCCAGTTGTCAGCTTTCAGGTAGCTGTTGCTGAACAATTTGTTTGTGTCTGCTTAATTGCAGTTTTCTCTGTCTCTGTCTCTGTCTCTCTCTCTCTCTCTCTCTCTCTCTCTGTCTGTCTCTCACATCCTTCTCAGGGTGCAATGAAAGTATTGCATGTGTGGACTGGGAGTACAGCATACTTTTGTAGGTATCTGCATATGCCCATGTGATGGCCTCTGCACCAATTGTTAGCCAGCATTTGCTAATTGCATGCAGCCAGTTGTGTACTGATTGCAGTTCTCACTGTGATTTCAGAACAGTGCTATAAAAAGGTGTGTGAGATAGGCGTAGCCCTTTCAGGATTTTAAGGCCACGGACCATGCTGTTATGCTGTGGACAATGTTCTGTGAGTGTAAAGGTTGGTATCTCTCTCATATTTCCAGGTGTGTTGTAGATTAACATTCCTCCATTCATTTCTCCAGTTTCCTGTACTAACTGTGTATGTACACTGACACCTACAACTACTACTACTGTTAATGTGTGTGTGTGTATGTGTGCTTTCCTTTCACTTTTGCTTGCACTTTGTTGCTAAGGCTTCAATAGTTGCCCTTTACAGTCAGTACTTGTATGCCTGCTAGATGTCTTGACTGTAGTGTGCTGCTGTAGCTTTCCTATTTTCCATGTACATTCACACCTTGGAATGCTTGCTATATCTGCTAGGGTGTTACAGCATGCAGTGTGGTCTGGCCATGGTGTGGGCCTTGACATCTATTAGGGTATTTGAGTATGCTGCTGAGCAGGCCCCAGAGACTTTCAGGTTCATCTGTTATGTGCCTCATGGAATGGTACATATCAGTGGGGTACACCCATTAAAATGTCTGGTATGCTGCAGTTGTGACTGTGGGTTAGCATGAGCATATGTATTACTGCACTTTTTCTGCCATGCAAGTGATGAATACTTTCAGGACTCCATAGTTACCATTGCATGTGTTACACCTTTCTGCGTACTGTTTGTACATTTCACATGGGGTCTGTGGGGCATCCCTGTAAGTCATTCACTGTTGCTATGTCTAGGCTCTTAACTATTCAAATATGGTGGTGTCAGACCCGTCATGTGTACAGATATTTGCAGGTTGTCCACATTTCTGCCTCATATTTTGGTCAATATCTCATGCACACCTTTTCTGGCAAGTCACTCTGGGCTCAAGTCAGAATATGGTGACAAACATTCAAGTTTCAGACTGCATACCCTTCCAAACATCCCACAAAGTGCAGACCCTGTTACTCTCTGAACTGTCTGCGTTTGTTGTAACATTATTTGTAATGTGTCCCTGGTTTTGGGCCTTTGCTCCACATATTTTATTACTTGGTCCAGATGTGTTCCTGTAAGAGGTTGTGGGGTATGGGCAGTGCTTATCCTGCTGTGAGTATTTGTGTGGCTTGCAAGGTGCTATAGTGACATTATTACCTACTAGCTTCCAACTAGCATGGCTGTTTCTGTTCACACACTACTATTATGGAAATCCACTAGTTTTGATAGTAATTCTAAATGGCATGCTTTGTGTACTACACATCTATATTCCCTTTACATTCATTCCTACTATTACATGATATATTTATTTTAGCACAATGTTCTTGTATAAGAGTCATGGCTTAGTGGTAAGTCATGCAGACTACTGTTTCCAAGGTCCTAGGTTCGGGACTCACAGTGGGATTTTATTTTGCTTTTGAACTGAGTACAGGACCTATCAATCAAAGTGACTAAGGCACTTTTAAGCAGTTGTAACCGGGTTAGCGCTGGTTTGCGCGGAGCTCACGCATGCACACTGGCGGTTAGCTCCGCGCACACAAATGCACACCTGATTACAACCGCTTAAACGTGCTTACTCTTGCGCACACCTGCGCTATTTTCTTTGAAAGAAAAGAAAATGGGGAGACAGGAAAGTGGTGAAAAAGGGGTCACAAAGAGGGTAAGACAGTAGGGAAACAAGCTTGGGATGTGCAGGAGGGATGCAGGTAAGGCCCATAGCTGCCCATTTCTTCATCAGCAACAGCTGTGCATATGTATGTAATTTGGTGTGACATTTCAAACCTTCCACCCCTGAGAGAGGTGTCAGGACAACAATAATACTTGTTGTACAGCCAATTGTAATTGATAGGTTCCATGTCCAGTAGACATGTGTGCAGAATGGGCAGCTATGTATGGGGCGTAATTTTTTTGTGGGTACAGAGTGCCCTTTTTTTTTTCAGGTGAGAGTGGTATGTCAGGTGAAGGAAGTCGGTACAGCTGGGGAGATAGGTTGGGTAGGTAAACAGACAAGACAAACAAGATGCATACAGGGGCGGTGTATGACACGTGTGGGGGGGTTACGCAATTGACGGGGATGGAGGTATGGATATCCAGAGCCCATGAGCCCACAGATAGCAACAGTGGAACTGATTTCCCCACCCATAGGCAGTTGCCACTGTTCCTTCACTGCCCAGGACGGGGCTGTGCTGGGGGCTGTGTAGGCGGGGCAACAGGCATGCCCGTTAGTTGCACCACCCATGCCTCGAGCTGGCATAGGGGCTCGAGAACAGAGTCCCGAATCTCCCTATGCACCACAGTCCGGACGCTACGGAGGGTGAGTGGTGGTTCTCCTCTGGCCACACTTGCAGAGGGGGGGTGAGCCCCATCCCCTGCAGCGCTTCCACCTGCAGGTGGCACAGGGCCACTGGAGGAGGGTCCGGACTCGGCACTAGTGCCAGGTGCACTCGCCAGCTGAGGTGGGAGAGGTGGGTCCGCTGGAACCCGCCTTCCCTGTCGTACTATGTTTTGCATTATGTCATGACAGTTTGGGTTAGTGACATATAATACCATTCACAATTAGTTGTAACAGCATGCATTAGTATCCCCATTAACCAAACACCCAGATATTCACACCATTGAACAGCGTGCATAACACATGCATAATTTGAACAGAAATACACAGTCCAACAACATGCAGGGTTAATTGATGGCAACAGGCCATCAGGTGTGGATGTATGAACAGGGCAGATGCATCAACAGACATGCAAATATATATGACCCAACAGGACAAACGTCCAGGGGTGTTAATTGTGATTGCACATACCATTTTCACGTGGAATGGGTTATATGTGGTTATAGGGTGGGGTGAAGAAAGTAATATTAACACCTTGAATAACAATACATATGCTGTACATTTCTAATAGCTACAGTTATATACACACTACTGTTCTAACTACAGTTTCCTATATGATAACTATTTCAACTTGGTGATAGGACTGTTACTGCAACATCAATATACATTTTATGGTTCTTCATACACATTCATATCTAGCTTTGTTCAGCTACATCATCCTGCTACATTTGCTTTATATAGCTGTAGACAAGTGTGGATGTTTGGTATATCAGACAAACATCCTATCTGCATATTGCAGACTGAGAGCAATATATCCTGATTTTGGGATACACATTCCAGATGCAGCAAGACTTTGAACAGATTTTGCTGTTTGGTTTTGAATCACACATGCATTTCATTCTGTCTTGACTGCAGTATACTTTATTCAGGGGTTATTACTACTGTATTGCTGGATTCATGACACTTTCTCACACTCTCTCACTTGCTTTCATTTTACTATTCAGGATGGTACTTCTAGGCTTTATTGACATGTTTTACCAGTAGTTATTACAATCCTTTCCAGCAGTCTCACTTCTGTCATGTTTCAGTATTTCCACAGGGATATATTTCACACATGTGATTTCATCATCTTCTGCAGCTATACTTTTCAGCCTGCTGCAGGTTGTGTACTATTTTCTTACAAGCAGGGCATTTTTATTTCAGAATATATGTTGGACAGTTTCATGTTTAGGTTAAACTTACAGGCTGGAACACACTTTTGTAATCAAGCAATACTTGCATACACTTTCACACTGTTACTTGCAGATTTTATTCCTTACTGACTACACTGCACTCTTTTGCTGACTGTCATACTTTTATATTTCTTTACAGTTACTGGTAGCGGATTACTGACCTGCCTGGTGGCGCAACCGCACCAGCCTATCGCCATAGGCTCTGCGGTTCGCAGAATGGACACCTGCAGCTGTAATATAAATGAAGTAATATTGGAATATACATCTCCATAATATCAGCTAGTTTAATTTCTTACATACATAATTAAATGTTACTTACTCAGTAGTGGGGCGTTGGGTGTTTGCCGGGCCTCCTGGATCCAACGGTTCAGTTGGTCCTGCTTGCGTCTCTTCAGGTCCGCATGGTGGTGACGGACCTGATCACCAGTCCTTGGAATCCCTGTGGCACTGGTGAGATCATGAGCCAACCGGTCCCACGCCCCAGCCCTGTATGCTCCCCAGAGGACCTGGCCCTGCATGAGCTGGGCCTCATGATTATGGACTAGGAGCCAGACCATGTACCTGGGCTCCTCAACACCCCACCTCTGTGCTCGAAAGCGACTACCCTCTCCTACTCCTGTCATTCTGCCTGCAGGTCAGTTCTACAATCGTTTATGCTGTGTATTCCCGCCTATGGGGCTTATATAGTCCGTTTTTTTCCCGCACATATCTGTGATTGGCCATTTTGGAATTGTATCAACTTCAGTAAACCTGCATTGTCATGCTCTAGTTTGTATTCATTCCTATATATTAGCTATTATAGCATTTACAGGTACTGCTGTCATGGCTTAGTGGTTCTGTACCTTGACTATGGTGTATAGTATCCTGGGTTCGAACCTGGCCACTGCTTTTTATTTTTTATGACTGTCTAGACATGCTGAGGGGTGTGTCTGTGTAAAGGCAGTTTTGATACGGCTTGCTCAACGTTGCCCGTTGGTTAGCTTGTTTGCGCGGTGCACAGCTCCGCGCAAACGGGGTACGCTGCTTTAAGCCTCATTGGGCTATTGGCACGCATATTACACCCAGCTCAGTTAGGGGCACATAGATTTAGCGTGTTAAACCACTGCTCAGCTACGGGCACTCATTTTGCACCAGTTAAACCACTGCTCATCTACGGGCACATGCACTCACTCTGTTAAACTGTAGCTCAGCTATGGGCATATCTGGCATTTTTTCTTCTTTTGTTACCTCACATGTCTTCAATATAAATGGGCTATTTCATTACATTTTACATAACTTGTGGTTTTATGTGTACATATTTGTCAGGGACTTGTTTCCTGCTTATTTTGCAAAAAAAAAAAAATTGGTGTTGTGGAGGCTTGAACCATGAATGCCTGCTCTTCAGCCAACATCTCTACCACTACGCTACTGCTTCCTGGCTTATTTTGCATATTTAGTTCTTATATGCTTTCCCACTGACTGCTAACTGTAGCTGCGCTACGGGCACGCCAGCATAAACGAAGCGCACTCACGGTTAAACATCTTTACAATTTAAAAAAATATATAACATGTTCATTTATATATATTTTATGTTCATAGTCTGTGGGGGCATGTGTTGTGTTGTGTTTATTCACATTTCCGTGGACTCTGTTGTGGGTGTTTACTTTGGGCACTTTTACACTTCTGGGGACGTGCCCGCTTGCAGGGCTCGGCCTACGGCCACGCCCCCTACTGTCTTACACGGACCGTGTTAGACTTAGGTGTGATTCAGCATGCTCTCATGAATATGCAAAGCATGCTGACATCATTCCGTTTAACTGCAGCCTCCGTGTAAGAGTTATAACTCTTACACGGAGGCTTCGTGAATCCTGGGGAGTGTTTTTGAAGCACTTGAGAATAAAGTTATTCATAGCAAAGGGCATTATACTTGTAAGACCCAAAATGTGGTTTATATTGCTTTATGTGGTTCATGTGAACACTTCTATATAGGTAAAACCATTAGGACTTTAATTAGACGTATTTACGAACACACTTTAGCAATAAGAAAAAAAGACATGTCAAATGCACTTGCAAAACACGCTGTTACTTGTTTAGATTTCAAAAAGTTCACATTTTCAGTACTTGAGAAAATTAATGATGACTTGTTTTCTGGAAACTTTAAGGTTAAATTGGAGTGTAAAGAAACCTTATGGCAGATATTGCTCAATGCAGACCAGCTTCCTGGGTTAAATGATGTTATAAACATTAAGTGCTTTTTACAAGCACAAAGGTTATAATTTATAATTTATGCACAAAAAGATATCTGATAATAATAACAATTTTTTTATCCAAGAAAGGGGAAGTTCCTTTTACAGTGATTTTTTTGAATTAAGCTTTTAACATCAGTATTGGTCATTTTAGATCACATGTTTATTTTTGAATGGTATTTAAATGGCTTAAGAACTTGAAATGGTTATTCTGAAGAAGTTCATTGCAATTAAAAGTGGACAAAATGCGTAAACACTGACTTCTGGCTTTTTTCCGTGTTTCCAGTCATATACTGGCAGTTATTTTTACATACATACACATATTAGTCTATGGGTTAATATGTTATAGAGACATGTATATATTTCCCAATTAAAATTAGGGGTTTCCTGTCTCTGTGTGTCTGTAATTTATGTGATTTAAATATTATTATCTGTGTGATTTTGTCATCACCACATTTACAGCATTACATTATACAGTTGAAATATACAAATACAAGGAACCAGCAATATTCAACACATTGCAACCATTCTTTTATGGTTATTATGCCTTTTTTCCATTGACTACTGTGCAAAGTAAGCTTTTCAGAAATTGCCTGTAAGGTATAAACTCTATAACTAAATAAAGCAGCTGCCCAGTTGACTAACTGCAGTTTCATTATGTTCTTCAGAAACATATATGGCATTAGCAGCAAGGATAACAATAAAATTTGCATTTACATCTTTTGTTATATTCATTTTATAAAAAAACTCACACTGCAACTGTTATAAAAAGTCCAGGAATCCTTGTAGCATAAGGCTGTAGCTGTGTTCCTCTATTCATTTTTGTCACAGAAGCTCATAAGGAAGCGACAAGAGTTCAGAGGTCAGCTAGTTCATTCATTCACACTGTTACACTTATGGATTATCTGCTATGCCCAGGAAAGCTGTTTTACACTCAAGACCTTGTCCTAGTGAAGCTCTTGAGAGTTCTGGCAGCAATACGCATCTCGAGGGTAATGTGCTTAAGACTGTTTATGTTTAAAAAATGTCAAGAAACACTCAAATAGTGTGGGAAAAAAACAGTTATGTTAATGGCAGCTCAAGAGATTTACATTTATTTGGACTATAAACTGCGTATGGATTCCTTTTCTAACTCCCCTCTCCTCTAGTAATATAAAGTAATTCACTAATATAATATGAGACTTTGATAAAAATCAGTCTATAGACATGAACATTACCTCAGTACACCACAAAGAAACTACTACTTCACAAATTTAAAATCAAATAATTGAAGGGGCAGTGACAACATATTGAACCAAGAGAGGATGTAGGCATTAGGCTTCATCACAGTAATGACAATAGTAAAAAAAAGATGAACATTACATTCATCAGCTTAATAAATATGCAAAGTAAAAACTGATGAGACAGAAGGGATGAAGAGAGAGAGAGAGAGAGAGATGGAGCGGGACATACCAACAGTTTGGTTTATTGGACATCTATTAATATCTTTATGGTGTGTTAGTCTTAGCTGTTTACTCAATATTAATTTGCCATGCTGTGTACCAATAAGTGATTGCTATAGGAAAAGAGAAGGGGTAGGACAGTAGAAAAAATATTAGGACCTAAGCAAGATAAGGGTGGTCTAATAAATCTCCCTGCTGGAGATGAAATATTTTTGTAAATGCTTTCTTGCTGCACTATTCAAATGCTGTGTTCATTAAATGTTATAACTGCTGATAAATACAGATGTTTGTATTTAAACATATGTTAGGAATATAAAATGTCATGAAACAATTGTATATAAATCTGGAATAGAACCCTTGATGCTATGCAAAAACATAATTCTAAAGACAAGTGAATTATCTCAACATGCCACATAGGAACTTCCAGATCATTACATCCACCAGCCTAAGAATTCCTGAATTACTATAGCACAGCAGATTTAAGCACAATTGCATGAAGATAGCCTGTCTGCTGTGGCTAGGACTTGAAATACCATTTGCCAGTGATGACAAGCTCTGCACAAACACTGTGTACAAAAAGGGACAGCTTTATGTATGTGCCATTCCTCGCCATGTGTTTTGTGTGTGATTCTATTTTTGGACCAGATTAAATCTATGAAAAGGAGTTGATAGGACATTGGTGAAAATGTGAGGTAAGCAGAGGAGAGAACACATGGGAAAGATTACAGAAATTTGGAGGATGGTGATAGGAAAGCATCAAATCCACTTCATCACAGCATAAATGTAGAAATGTGCACAGAAGTTCCTGAATTTGGAGAATCAACACACCAGGGACAGGTGACAACAGAATAATGTTGCATAGCTAACTGGACCAAATCAAGTGTATCAAGATGACACATAGGTGAAGTGGAGAGCTATTTACGGGGCATTTTGTTTTTGAAAAGAGAGGAATGTTGGGGAAGGTGCTTAAGAATGAAAGGGTCAGGTAGGTAGGTAGGGTAGGTTAGGTAGCAGGTGCAGACATGCAGGAAATATAAGACAAAAAGTTATGGTGATTGACACAAAAGGTTGGGGAACACCACGATTAGGTTAGGTAGGGGACATTGCAGGGATATCCATGTCCAGCTTGAGAACAGTGAGAATCTAGTCCTCACCCTCAGAACTGTCATCGCTGTTTCCTGTGTCATTGCCTGGGTCAGTGCCACATGAGGCACTGATTTGGCAATACAACACAGGACCTCTTCAACTATGCCAATTCAGGCACCAAGGCCTCTATCTGGATGTCCTCCACCAGCCGTGTCAGTTCCTGAAGGATGACAAAATCACCACTTCTACTAGTACTGCTCCTGGAGGGTACCACTGTACCAGCAGCTACCTGATACAAGTGGAGCAGGTATGACATGGGTTATGGAGGAAACACTGACAAGTTGTGATCCAGATGTGCTGGGTGTCTCTGCTGCCTGTGGTGGGTGCCACTACAGCCCCATGTGGAGATATGGTGGACCAAATTGCAGTAGATGGTCTAACTCCCTGTGCTGATGGTTGTTTTGTTTTCAGCAGCAATATACTATAACATGTTAATATACATATTTTTAAACATAGAGATAGTGTGACGGAGACAAAAAAGAGAGAGTTAGATCAATGGCTCATCACATTATTTTATTATTTCAATATGTAAACAAATATGAGCAATAGATATGTAAACTTCTGTCACAAATATGATGGGAAGGAATTAATGTATCATAAAAACAATTAATCACAATTCCATGGTATGACAAATAGAAACATTTATTTGACTATGCCATATCAGAGATATGCTTTCAAAGTTAATATCTGAATTTGCCAAAGTTGAATTGTTAATGTCATGCAGTATTGTAGTTAATATTTTATAAATACTATTATGTAATAAAATCTTATGTCTGTTTCTGAGTATTGAACCCACACACAATTAAGGTGGTGTACTCATTGCCTAATGCAAGCACCAAGATTATTGGGGCAAGCATGTATGTTTGATATAAGAGTTTAGGTATGCCTGCTCAAGACGATATAGAGTGATGGACTGAAAATGCTTATCTGCTTTGCATTCAGATGTGATGCATGCTAACCTGCACTTGTCTGAGGTAAGTTAGTGTCTCCTGATGTGACTCACAGTTTTCTACTATCGTTTCTGTAGCTATGCAGTAGAGAAAAGATAAATATATGAAAGCATAATAATCAACTGACTTGGCTGGCTAATCAGTGCTATATAATAGACTGGTGATGAGTCATTATACTTATACAGCTGAGGGGGGTTGGAAGTCTTAAATTCCTCCTCTCATCAGTGCAGGAGATCTTGATGTACCTCTTTAAGGCATTCTAATTGTGACAACATTGCTCCCCAGTGCGTGGAATGCTAGTTGCATGGAGACAGCCTTGACAAACTATACCAGGTCTCATCATTATATTGAGACATGTTATAAGCCACCCTGTAGCAGCCTCTGACTGTAGCGCTTAATGAGGAGTGCCACAAAAATCCTGGATTTCTCAACATACCACCTTTATGCTCTAAATGGAACACCATCCTCACATTTGCTAACCATTTCTACAGAAGTCAAGCTAAAAATATGTGTCTGAATTAGTGTCCAGTTCAGATCTTGCATGTAGCAGCCTGTGTACAAAGACGTGTAGCCTTGCCAGTTGCATTTCCACAATTAAAAGCACAACAATGGCTCAGCACACACACTGGCAGTGATTACATCAAAAAGCAGAGAAGGTGGGAAATATAGTAGTGAGATTTAGCTGTGTGTGATGTTCAACCTATTGACACATGTTCCAGCCTTAAACACTGAAATACTTTATGGTGTTTGTTATAATCATTCTTGGTTGGAAGAAAAATGGTATAAGTTGTGAAATATTAGGCTGTTGGGATCAAAATAGTAGTGAGATTAAGTATCATCATGAAAAAAAAAGAATGATAAAATGTTCTTATTAACTGACAATGCCACAGGATAACTTAATTTTTTAGCATGGTAATTAGAGATATACTAATTTAAGAATGAATGGAGATATACTTAACAAATGCCTGCATGTGTGTGACTTTAAGTAGTCAGAGAACTTCATTTCTGTATAAAAGACAGCATTTGTGGTGGTCAATACATATCAGGGTATGTTAAATACATATTTCACAAGACATACTGTCCTAAACACATGCTTACGATATGTGATGAGTCATAATAATTATAACAAAATTATCATGCATATCATAACTACGCAGATGCATTTTGAATAATATGTCACTACTGTCATGTTTAACATCTTTATACACATTATATTAGTCTGATATAGCAAACATTAATGACATATTTGTTGCAATAAGCATAGTTATGATAATCATTGGTATTCAGTGTTGCATTCATAATCAAAATGTTGTGACAAATGGCATACTGCCCCCTTTAAAATTATATCTAAACTGAATTAAAACCATGCATCACCTGTCTTCTTTTTCTAAGATCACTGCACTTACACCTTGTGCAACAGAGAAAGTTAGCTGAGAGTTGCATTTTCTTCACTCAGTACTTTACAGTATGCTGACAGCTGTGCACTGGTACCAGGCTAGTTTATGCAACAGAAGGCAGCCCAAATTAAAGTTGTCACTTTTTACCTTACTGGTGAGTGGTACACAAATATAAAAGGCATCAAAAATGAAAACAATCGAAAAGAACATTAAATGGTATATCTAGTGATGACTTGTGCAGGTAGTGTGCTATACTGACACATTTATTCTTTTCATATCTCCTTGCTACATCTGAACTTTGATTTCTGTCACATTTTGGACTTCAGATAATGCCAAGTAATGGAAAAGAAGACATACAACTGCTGACATCAGATCATCTTTCACACAGCAGGTACAATTACTACTTACATAATTTCAAATGAGTTTTCTGTCTGTCAGGATTACTGCTTGGGAGTTATGTTGATGTAATCCATGATATATAATACAGTGTTCCATATGTCATGTTACTACTTTTGTGTTATCACAATTTAGAAAGTTTCATATTTCAGCTCATGCATATCATATGTTGTTAGCAATACTGAGAATAGTTGAGTTTCCAACAACAACACGTTCATATACCAAAATATGTATCAGTATTAATTTTGATGTTCCCTCAGTAAAAGTAACTGGAAACTGGATTTAAACCCTGCATCACCTGTCTTCTTTCTCTAAAATGACTGGACTTGCACCTTGTGCCACAGAGAGAGTTAGCTTACAGCTGCATTTTCTTCATTCAGCACTATCCAGAGTCCTGATGGCCATGCATCTGGTACCATTCTCATTTGTGCTACAGAAGGCAGCTAAAATTAGACTTTTCACTTTTTCCTTCAGCCCTGACCTGTGTTTGCACACTGCTGATGGCACACAAATGCAAAGGCATTTAAACCATTACAGAAAGAAATTATATTTCAAAATAATACATTTAAAGGATATATCTAGCAATGAACTTGACACTTATAACATCGACACAACTCATTCATCCTTTTCACATCTAACTTAACATTACAAGTAGCAGTTGTGTTACACATTATCAGAATTTCAGAAAGGGACAAACAGAGAATTATAGGAAGTCCATGCATGGCACATCTGAAATAAAATGGATTACTGTCATGGTGAATAATTGTGAGGTATGGATAAGTTCTGCACATTACTCATGTTACTGCTTTTGTGCTATCGCACTTTACAAAATGTTTTATGTTACATCATCCATAGTACATATTTTGTTAATTATGAAAAGTGGTGAGTTTTCAACAACACATTTGTAACAGCAATTCACATGGACTACAGGAAAAAATTTTTAGCAGTTATCACATAGTCTGTTTATTTCATAAACAATGTTGTGTCAATATTTATTTTGAGCCCAGACAGGAAAAATATCTCTAAATTGGTTTCAAACCATGATTTATGTGGCCTCTGTCTGTCAGCTCAATTACACCTTCTGCCACAGAGACAGGGGACTTACAGGTGGAATGTCTTCACTTACTACTGTCCAGAGTGATGATGGAAGTGCATCAGTTCCAGTCTCAGTTGTGATGACATTCCAAATTAAATTTGTCATTGTTTAGCTTAAAATGTGAACTGTCATTCACTGCTAGTGAATGCTGCCAGTCAAGAGTGAGCTATGCCAAATGGTGCACAAAGAATGAAGAAGAGACAAAAACAAGGAAGCATGATTAAAAAAGTAGTTAAAATGTATATTTCTGATTTTTTTTGTTGTTTTGTAATGTGAACATATGCTTTCTAAACATCACTGCATTCACAAAAATAAAACCTTCTCTGGATTTGAACTATCAAACCAGGGCATTAACAACATATACACTATACACACTTGAGATTATCAGTATTTGCCAGAGACATGGACATATACTAGGAAGAAGAAAAAGTAGATTACACATACTCAAGATGTGATATTGTATCAAGTCACATTACAGTTGCAAAAGAACAAAATTCCGAAAGTTGTCCTTTGCAAGTTGACCAGTAGATATGCGTGGATGAATAGGATACTGGCAACAATTAAGCTAATATTTCCTCCCATAATATTAAGCAAATAGTTGCAACATTGAAGCTTTCTTCTCTTTCTTTTGTGATTATCATTTCCTTAACTATGCGTTTCTGACAAGAATGCAATCTCATTTGCATTGTTTTGATAGCTGCTTCAATGAGTAATTTATTTCCATAGAATTGCAGACAACATTTTACTCAGAGGCACTAAGTGTGGTCATAACCACGTCATAAAACTGTTATGAATGTTTCTCTCCTAAGTCAGTGAATGTAATCTCAAACTTTTTGTTAAACCTGTTCTTCCTGACACCCCTCAGTAAGTATATGTCAAAAAGGACAGACTGTGAAACACTGATTGATTCTGTAGTCAGACTAACCATTCACACTTGCAAGCCTTTAGCAAATAATATTTCTCAGTCCTCGTACTTGCAGTGCTAGGCCATATGCACACAATTGTGTTGGTGCTTATATCATGATTACCTGTCCTGCACTTAGTGCAGATTGTGGAATTCATGAATGCTAATGAGTTCACACCTGCTTTGCATTTTCACAGTACTCAGAGTGACAAATCTGCAGTATACAAAGCTAACAATATAGTTAATGAACTTGTATTGCAGTACTGGAGGCTGCTTGGATCTAGAGAGTTTGATATGCTAATTCACTTTCAAAACTTGTCTCTAGTTTAACAACTGACTAGCTGCAAAGGTATGTTTCTGTTTTTAACAAACTGATTTATTTTAACATTACTGATGGATTACATTTCACAATACCCCATTTGTATACTGTCTGCATTGTTTGTCCATTGCTGTTGGCATAGCCATGTATCAGCTCTTTATCTGCATTAAAATGATTGGAAAGAATGTTATCTGCCATTATGGAAACTTTTCTTTTGGAATTTGAACAGTTATTGCAGAAGAGTGTTGTATCACTTATTAGCAATGTCAGGAATTTTACATTTGTAGCACAACAAATGTGTTAAGCTTGTGATATATATCTGCCTGAACTCCACACAAGTGGACATCCATCAATATCTTCATCCATTTTACTTGTAAAGTGTAAATTATTTTTGTTAATGCTACAGTGCAATACAGAGTTATACAACAGTTGTCATCCCTTACATACTTTTAGCATTGGTTTTCATTTCCTTTTTTTTTTTGGGGGGGGGTTGCATTAACTTCTATGTACTCATGAGGAGCCTTTCATCTCATACATGGCTATGGTGCCCAAGACATCTGGACCCTGTAAACCATCATACATTGACCAAAGAATGAAGTTATCATCCAGGCACTATGGCAACATGGTTCATTCCTCTTAGACAGAGGTAAAGGTGGCAAGTCCTCCAATCACTGTAAATTTGTACAAATTATGCCACTGTTGGTTTATTTACAGTGGTCAACTGAAATGCTTGATGCACTGTACTGGGCAAAATCCATAATAACATATATCCATTTTAGGTGATGGTCAGACAAAATAAAAATATTTGCTTCTCAGGAAAGTTGAGAGTCATTCTGTTAACAGTACAAATAAATACAACTTGATGTCATTCTAATGTATCTTTGCCTTTCATGTTCATAGCTACTCCAATATTTAATGTTGGGGACTTGTTTAATTAATAAGTCTTCCTTTGACAGCAGTCTTTTGTGTATGTGTTTACAATATCTGTCAGACAGAGTTTTGTGCCTGAATATATCTACCAGTCCTTTCCTAAACTGGAAGTTCTCTTGCAGACTGTGTAGCGCTCCCATATACTCTCAAATTATTTTCATTCAGTTCTTTTACTGAACCAGAAACCTTCTGCATTTCCTAAGGGATTAGGATTCATATACTTCTCTTTCCAGTTTTTCAAATAAGTTAGCACATTTTTCAAAATGTACCAGTCTTTATTTTCTACACCCATTACATTTAAGAAAATTGGAAATCTTCTTCAATTTGGAATGTAATTAGTTATATAACATGTCCTTCAGTATAATGTGACCAGTATTGTACTGTAGCTTGAAAAGCATTAATATATCCAAAAGGCTCAGTCATTTTATAACTACATCCACCTTCAACCACATGCATTTTCCTTATTGTTCAGTCTTCCTTCTGCATTCAAGCAAATGTATAAGAACTTCTTTCTTTCATTGAAACTAACACTCATTGTGCTGTTTGTACTAGTGCATAAACATATAAATTCTACGCCTGGGATTCACAGAGGCAAACTGAGATGCTGAAGCCTTATATTGGAAGGTTTCCACATCATAATAAGCCTTTTTGTTTGCAGTTAAAAGCATTCTGTAGAGTCTCCTTGCTCCTTTATCTGTTTAAAAACTTTCATTGTGTGTGTCACTGCTGTGATAAACATTTCTGTAGTGTTTGCTGTTTAAAAGAATGTAGGCTACTAGCTTCAGTATTGTCCCAGTTCAGATTTGTTGTCTTTGGGCCTGTTTGTTTTTGCAGTGATTGTTCTGAGCACATGACCAAGACATCTTGAATTAGCAGAAGCCTTTCTTTACCTTCATGGAAAGATTGTGTCAATTGGCTGCTGGCTAGTGGGGGTTGGGGGTCTAGGGCTTGGAGTAAGCACTCATTTGTTCTTTTGAGCTTTTTTTAAAAAAGTTGTCTAAGGTTGTATCTTCTGGTATTTAAGCCCTAACTTTGAGAGGCTTTCTGTCTATACACACTGAGTTGAGTAGAGGAGGAGCACTGACTACAACTCTGATCTGAGATATATAACAATAATTACCCTGTTTTGTTGGCTTATTTATACTGGTTATTGCTTCTAGCAATTTATATATAGCACTTTTTACTGCCTGCTGCATACTCTTTACTGTATTTTATTGCTATTAACTAATCTGCATGGTTAAACTAAAATTGTCTGCCTTACAGTGCCTGAGAAATATTTTTTTTAATGTCACACTATTTGTAAAGCTTTACAGCTAGTTTCACTGTGTGAAAGGTATTAACGGGAAATTTTCTGTACTTGTTAAGCAGCTATTTGTTTGTTCTGATTTCCTGCCAAGGAGTGTATCATATAACTGATTTGTTTGCAGTTAAAAGCATTCTGTAGAGTCTCCTTGCTCCTTTATCTGTTTAAAAACTTTCATTTTGTGGCTCACTACTGTGATAAAAATTTCTGTAGTGCACTGCTGTGATAAACATTTCTGTAGTGTTTACTGTCTAAAAGAGTGTAGGCTACTAGCTTTAGTATTGCTGGCTTCGCCTGCCCCTACTGTAAATTTGATCTGGGACATTCCTCCCAGTCTAGTGTCATTAGCTCATTCTGCCAAATACAGAGAGAACATCTGAGAAGACCAACCCACTTAGTTCCGTTCCTTCTGTTCCTCCATTCTCCCTATCTTACAAAAAAAAATGCCTGACTCTCCTTGTGTTCTCACTGTGCTTCTCAAACATTTTGGAAATATAGAGTATATTTTAGTGCATTTATTAAAACTGTATTTGCCTTAATATTGCTACAACTCAAGTGCTCTAGGTTGCACTGCATCTGAATTGTTTAGTGTGTTTTAGCTGCTTTTCTGTATCTATAGACTTTTCTGTATATGTAGACTAGCTACTTACTCTACTGTATTACTGCCTCTTAAATCGTTTTTCAGTTGTGCACTTGCCTACTTGCCTTGCTTCATTCAAAACGTTTTAAAATGGTAATTTTGTAGAGTTTTAATTGCATTTACTGTTTAGGGCTACACACTCAAGTGTGTTGGCCTTTTCTGTGGTTATTTGCTGTATTCTTGCATTGTTTAGCCTGTTTTAACCAAAAAAAAAATAACTATCTTGTTTGCTTGTTTCCCACCTTTCCTAGCTAGTATAGTCCATATCCCAGGCTTTGCTGGTTCCAGGACTTTATTTTCTGTGTTCAGAGCTATCCAGGCCTTGCTGTGGTAGAGGGAAGTCCTACTGCTTACCAGTGGGAGTGGTGAGCATTGTACTGCCTATCTAACATTAGAGGAGTGGTTTCCAGCTCTGAAATTGTAATTGTATTAGCCATTTTGGGCTGATTTCTATCCCTTTCAACATTCTGGCTTAAAAACACGTGTTTGCACATTTTTCACATCGTACAGCACCGCGGGGCTATGGTTAAATGATTCCAGGCGCCAGAAAGTCTGCTCTTCAAATTTTTCCTTAGAACTAGCTGATCTGTCAGTAGTAGCACTAAAATCTGAACCCCTGTGACTAGCACTTGCTCTAGAACCTGCTGGAAAGCACTAGGAAGCCTTAAACTGATACAAGCACTCAACTCTCCTTGTTAATAAGGAGAAATTAATCATAGGCACTAAACAGCCTAAAATTGAAAATTACCTTTCAAAGCTAAGGGAAAACAGCTCTTGTACTTTAAAAAAAGCACCTAAACAGGTATGTCCAAGGGGTCAGCTTCTGGTGATTTCTCCTGTCCACCTGCTAAATCTGGGCATACTGGGGCAATGCAGCAACTGCCTCATGTACACAGACAACCCTCTCATCCTACCACCCAATACTACAACCTGTGCGAGATGCAATTACATAGCCAAACTAGAAGCAAAGCTCTCTCCAGCCAAGATTGTGCTAGACAGTCAAGAGGAGAAGGTTAACACCTGCACTACACCTCAAGCAACACATAGCCCTTCAAAACCCACACCAACACCCACACATAGCAACACTAAACCCACATATGCAGAGGATCTTAACATTAACCTGCCCAAGCAACAAGGACCTCCGAAGCTACAATGCAAACAAACACCAGTCACAACCAAAGTGACACATAGCTCACAACACCAGTTTGCCATCCAACAGCCCCTAAGGCAAGACAACATGCCCAACACTTTAGTCATAGGTGACTCTATAGTCAGGCACACTGATGTCCCACTCACCAGGCTGAGCAAGGAGAAAATTACAGTCAGCTGCCTGTCGGGTGCCAGGATCTGCCACATAATGCATGCACTCAAGTCACTCCACAACAAGTACAAATACAACTCTGTCATTGTCCATGTTGGAGTGAATGACTTGAGATGTACCGCCCTGGACTACATGAAAAGAGACATGGAAGAGCTCTCGGATCATGTGGCCCAGGCAGGTATGACCCTAGCCCTAATCAGCATCCTGCCTTCACCCAGAATGATACCACAGTATAAGGACAAAATGATTGACTTCAACAATTGGCTAAGCTTCTGGTGTCATTCAAAGGGGATCCAGTATCTGTCTGCCTAGGATGACATGATTGACAAACCAAGATGCTTTGCCAGAGATGGTCTGCACCTGTCACCCCTGGGATTCAGGTTACTGGCTAAAGCTCTTGTCACTCCTATAGTGCCTTTTTTAGGCAAGGTTCAAAGGACAAAACCACCACCGTAACAGATACAAGCATGCAAAATCTGAAGGTAATGCTACTCAATGCTAGAAGTCTAAACCTCAAAATGCACTCTCTTGAGGCACTCCTAAAAATGGAGAACATTGATATCTGTGCAGTAACTGAGACCTGGTTCAAGACTCCAGAGAGCACCCCTGCAATACCAGGCTACAACTCTTGCCACACTTTTCAGCCACCAAACCAAGACCGAAACACTAAACATGGAGGAGTGTCCATATTCACCAAGGATATTCACACCTCCAGGCTAGTTGCCCAACACAATGCATCTGAAATTCTCCAGGTGCAACTAACACTAGGTAAGACTGCAATACAAACTGTAGCTTGCTACAGATCCCCCACCATGCCCCAAGATTCTCACTACACCTTTCTAAACATACTAGAAAATATTAAGATACAACAAAACACCCTAATACTGGGTGATTTCAACTACCCTGCCATTAACTGGGAAAACTACATGGGTACCAACACCTTTTCCCAACGGTTCTTGGAATTCATAAATTCCAACGCCCTGGATCAACTAATCCATTGTCTAACCAGTTGCTCCAATATCCTAGACCTGGTCATTACCAACATGGGAGATAGATGCTCCGCACCAGTGGTCACCCCCTCATTGGTCAGGTCTGACCATAAGCAAATCACCCTTGACATCTACATCGCACCCCACCCCACCCCCCCCCAGTAAGAACACCTCTGCAAAAAACTTCTCCAAAGCCAACTTCATGCTACTTAAGTCAGAAGTGACAAACTTCATGGCACCCATGCAGACGGGAGCTGAAAGTTTGACTGCTGAATCCTACACTAAGGCACTGTACAAGCACATCCACTCGTGCATGAATTGTGCCATGCCAAATAGAACCAAGATGCTGTCCTCCAAAAATAGGAAGCCAATCTCGTGGCCCCCTGCCATAAACAAACTATACAACAGAAGGAAGAAACTGTTGCAGAAAAGAGGAAAATCCCAGGATGCAAAACAACTCCCTTACCAGCCTCAGTAAGAAGCTGAGATCCCTCATAAAATCCTCCAAAGCTGGTTATGAAAATAAAATTGCAAAAGATTCCAAAGACAACCACAAGGCATTCTATAGTTATGTCAATAATCTAAATGGCAATGCTCAGATCTGCTCTGAGCTACAACAGAATGTCATTAAATATACTGATCCCAAGGATATTGCCAGTATCCTGGCAGACCAATTTAGTGCCAACTTCATCCCCCTCTCACCCCCTAAACGGCCCATCTTAATACCAAAAGATTGCTAAATTCCAGTAATCATGGCCACACAGGTAGAAAATGCGCTCTCCAAAGCTAAGAATACAGCATCCATGAGACCAGATGACATCCTGGGCTGTGTACTACATGAACTACAAAATGAAATGCCCCCTCACCTAAGTGTCATGTTTAATCATAGCCTCACCTCAGGCTTCATGCCCAATGAGTGGTGCACAGCTACAGTTATCCCACTCCACAAGGGGGGAATCCACCTTGGATCCCGGGAACTACTGTCCCATCAGTCTGACGAGCCTGATCTGCAAGGGCATGGACCGCATTATCATGGAACTTATAAACAAAGACATTGGCAACCTTCAAACACTGGATCCCACCCAATTTGGGTTCGTGAAGGGCCGATCTTGTCTGCTGAACCTGATTGACTTCTTTGAAACAATCTCCAGAGCTGTGGACGAGGGTAAGGCAGTCCACACAGCCTATCTGGACCTCGCCAAGGCCTTCAACACCATCCCCTACTCTGGAATCATAGATAAACTTACTAAGCTGGGCATAAATCCCTATGTCACTTGATGGGTTGCCACCTGGCTTACTGACAGAACCCAGACTGTAAAAGTAGCTGACTCCAAATCCAGCTCCAGACAAGTGACAAGTGGAGTACCTCAGGGTTCAGTCCTGGGATCGCTCTTGTTTGTGCATCTACTTCTCTGAAGTACAAGCCAACACTAAGGGATTCTGCTAAAAAAGTTTGCAGATGACTGCAAACTGGGAACCATTACTGACTCCCCAAATGATGTGGATATTCCACAAAAGGGCCGTACAGAAACAGATGCTTGGTGCCAGAGCCATGGACTCAAGCTTAATGCCAAGAAATGTATAGTTATCCCCTTTGGTAAAAACCATGTACCCATGAATTACCACATAGGTGGCAGTACACTAAACACCGAAAGTGTGATGAGAGACTTAGGGGCACAGGTGGACAGTGGTCCCACCCTCGATAACCACATCACCACAACAGTCAGGAAATCCTTCTATGTGGCACACCTCATCTCTAAGGGCTTTTCATCCAGAAAAGAGGAGGTCATTGTCCCACTGTATTCATCCCTCATTAGACCCATTATAGAATACAACACCCTGTTTGGTATGTACCTCACAAGACATCTGCAACAGCTGAAAAGGCCACAGAAATACCTCACTAAAAGAATCACAGGCCTAAAGCAGATGCCCTATGCTGACCATCTAAAAACTCCAGCTATACCCTGTGGCATATTGTCTACTCAGGGGCGATCTCAGCTTAACATACAAGGCCATGTCAAATCCTGAGCTGTTGGACATGCTCCACTTAAAGAAATCCCAATCCCTCAGAGCCACATGCTCCAGGGATCTAAACCTTGTCATCACAATGAACAAAACATGCTGGAGGGATCGGTTTCTGACACTGAGACTCCCCATACTCTGGAATAGACTGCCCATACATGTCAAGGAGAGCGCCTCCTTGGCCGTCTTCAAAAGGAACCTTGACGATTGGATGAGAGATAGGAAATTCACCCCGGGGATCACGTCAGTCACCCTGCTAGACAGGGGTCCAGGGAGGTAAATATTGTGGGAAGAAATATCCGGGGAATTGTTTGGCTAGGCTTGTATAGGCCCTAGGGCTGATAGCCTAGTACCAACCTATGAACCTATGAACATATTTACACACTTGTCTATTTTTTTAGTATTTATCATTTTTCTTATAACATGTTCATTGTTATTCTTCCATAACTGACCCCCACTCCTTCTTCCACAACCATATTTAATTTTTGCAATATATGTGCCAAAATCCATTTCCCATTAAACACAATTTCATTCAATCTTTCTTTCCAAATAATCCATATTATATAAATTCTTATCTACACTTCTCATATATTTTCTTCTTGTTCTTATAATATCCATACATAATCATGTCTATATATTTTATGTAATTAATATTCTCAAAACATTTTTATTCGCATAACTTTTTGCAGAGTTTTACTACTCTTTTACATTTCAAAAAACATGCTCTGTTGTCTCTTCCTCCTCACAAAATAAACACACTCTTTCAATTTTCTTTTTATATGGCACATTCCCCTTTACTAGTAACATATATTAACACCCTCCGTAGGAAATCCTGACACTCTACTATATTGGTACTACACAGTTTCCATATGTTAATGGCCTTAATCACTTATTCTAGTAAATTTTCCATTGGATTTACATAAAAATATTGCTTTATTACATCATTATACTAGATCCTTCTATCTTTCTCTCTATCATCATTTTTATTTTCTATGATAATTTTTTTATAATTTTTAATTTTTTCATTTACATATTATTTTTCTCTTTTTCTTATTCTCATTATCTCCCAGAAATGTTTGTGCTTACATTTAATGATTGTCACTATCAGTTTTTCATTCTATTCCTTTACCCACTTTAATACTTTTCACAGATTTAAAGAAGCAGAATAAATAATTGGATTTAATAACCCCAATCCGCCTTCATCTTCATTCACATACAACATACCTCTTTTCACTGGGTTTAATCCTGAACCCTGTATGAAGTAAAACACCAAATGCACAATTTCCTTTACATATTTTTCTGGGGTTATATAAACATTTGACATGTATGCTGCTTTCCCAATAGTACAGAATTCACCAGATAAGCTTTTTTCCTGAATGCTAATCTATACATCCCCACAGAAGCCATTCGGGGTCCAAATGGAGAGATGATAAGGGGTCTAAATGAAGAGATGATAAGTCAGCAAATAAAGGGTAGCATTATTGCTGAAATTTAATTTGTCCTCAGGTCTTCGTGAGTACCTTCACGAGGTGGACCCTGTTTTTCACAAAATCTCACCAAGACGACACTGATATGTAGACTGTATTTATATAGCATATATCTTGGACAGAAGTAGGTTAAAAATTAAAAAAGATAGCTGGGTGCACAAGACCCGGGATAAAAGGGTCCATATTAGAAGCCCAAAGATCCATTTGAGTGAATCGGAAAACAGCGACACATATTGAGCAAACTACAGAAATGGTGAATGTCCAAAACTGCAAAATTCGAAATGTTGAATTGTCACGGTTGGCCCTTCAGTGGTATAGCTCCGTAAGGTAAGTGTGCGATAGTTACAGACCTTAGGGTTAGGGTGCGGGTTAAGATAAGTGCATAGATAGGTAATGTATGTAAGGTTTAGTGTAGGGTTAGAAGTAGGGTTTTGTTAAGTGTATGTGTGTGGATTATTTGTTTTGTTTGGTTATATCTCCGTAGGGTAAGTGTGCGATAGTTACGGACCTTAAGGTTAGGGTACAGATTAAGGTAAGTGCATAGATAGTAATGTATGTAAGGTTTAGTGTAGGGTTAGAATTAGGGTTTTGTTAGTGTATGTATGGGGTTTATTTATTATGGTTGGGTACGTAGTATGTAGCGCACGGTGGGGTTAGCTGACTATGACGATTCGAGTTTTAAATTTTGCAGTTTAGGGAGTTCTGCATATTTGCGGTTCAGCTATATGTGTCGCTTTTGTGGTATTCACTCAAACGGGTTTTCGGTTTTATAATATAGACCCGGATAAAAAAATGTTCAATCCAGGTAGGCACACTGATGCCAGGACTGGAAAAGATGACAGTGTAGAATCCTCAAAATATGGAAACATTCCTACAATGGGGCCAGGCCAGGCTCGGGGGGGTGCCCCCCCTGTTGTAGAAGGGAGTAGTAGTCCTCAAAAATCACAAAAACTGATAGGCCAAAGAAGAGCCTTAAAGACAATAAAGTGGACTATTGTGGATAAGAAAGAAATGATGTATTGTTACTATTATGAAAAAGCCCAACATTTCCAGACACAAGATATACAAAACAATTAAGAGAGAAATTGGAGGAAAGAAAAATACTTCCCAAGAAAAACTGTCAGAAGCTTCAAATAAAAATTTATATTCATTAATACAACAGATTTGTGAAAAACAGTATATAGATCAAGAAACTTTGACCTTTTGGAAAAAGAAGCATCTGAGGAAGTATAAAAATATAAAAACAAAACCTAGAGATTTTTGAAAAGTATAAAAAAGAAATATGGACATGGGAAAGAAAGAGAGATTTAAAGTGGTGCAATATTTATGCAAAGGAGAAAGCCAAATTAATCAATATAAAGAAGGCAGCACCAAAGATATTCAAAGAGAAATACAGGCAAAGGCATCCAGATATGGAAAATTTCACAATAAAAAATAATATCACAAAGAGGGAATGATTAGTAATGGAGAAGTTAAAGAAATAGAAACTTACGTTATGGAGTACCTGCAAAGTGAAGGATTCAATGTAGAAAATCTAATTCAGAAAGCAACACAACAGGATAGAGCGATGGATATCCAAATTAAGGGGAAACCAGTGGAACAGGAAGCAATTGGTCAGGTGCCATATGAAGATATTTTGGAGACTTCCACAGGAAACCAGTATAAATGTTCACTTGAAGCTGGACAGCAAGGAAAGAACAGGAAACTGTGGAAACTCTGATGCAGTCAATATTGAGGAGTGATAGGCCAGTGAATTCCCATATGACAGCGCAACAGATGCCAAAGGATGAAATTGAAGAGAATGTGCCTCAAAAAGATGCTATAGAACTTTCTATAGAATCCCCTCAGGAAATGGAAAACAAAAAAAATGTATCTTCAGTTTACAAGAAAATGAGCTAAGAGAAGAATTGCTTGATCAAATAGATATAGATAGACATATTAAGATCAATGAAAGAAATAGACCGCAGAAGGTCAATAAAACCCAAAAAATCAGAAGTTTGATAGAACAAATGAACACAGTAATTAGGACTGTCCATAGAGATCCATGTGATATAACAGAAGTAAACAGGATATATTACTGTGCAGCTAAATTAATAACTGATAAAGTTCTACCACAAGAACACAGGGTAGTGATGGAAAGGAAGGGGAGAAATCGAATACCATCATGGCAATATCGAATAGAGAAAATTATAAAGCAATTAAGACAAGAAGTGTCACTGTTAGAAGAATATAGAAGAGGGAACAGATCAACAGAAATACTAAGAAAGATATACATGATAAAAGCAATGCACAAATCAGAACAATTAGAACAAATCAGGATCTATCATGCACTATCCCAAATAACAAACTAAAAATCAGCATAGGCTGAAAACCTTAGAAGATACACAGATAAAATTAAAGGAAAAGTACAAAATAAGCAATTTACTGATGACCCAAAAAAGTTTTATAGAGAACTGGGAAACAAGGTAAAAGGAACTGAAAGACTGCCAAAACAGAAGAAATATATACATTTTGGAGAAGTATCTATGAAGATCATGTGGAACATAACAAAGATGCTAAATGGATAGAAGAAGTAAAAGAAAGAATAAGAAGTTTAAAGGTACAGGATATGAAATGGAATGAAGTAACAGCCAGAGATTGAAATAAAGTTAAGAAAAGCCTCTAACTGGAAAATCCCAGTCCTAGATGCAGTTCCTAACTTTTGGTTAAAAGTATTAACATCTTTGCATGAAGATTTAGCCATGAGTAAGAACTATTTATATGTGCACCCCAAACAGACACTAATCTGGCTAACAACAGGAAAAACAATGCTGCTACTTAAGAGTGAACCTGCAAGCTACCTTAAAAAATAAAGACTAATAACTTGCCTTCCAATGATGTATAAACTATACATGGAAATTGATGCCATCAGAGGTTATAGTCATTTAGAAGAAAACTCGACTATGGCAGTAGAACAAAAGAGCAATAAAAGAAAGTCATATGGATCAAAGGATCATTTGTTGTTAAATAAAGTCATAGTAGAGAACTGTAAAAAGGGGAAGAATCTAACTATGGCATGGAAGATACACCCTACACTGATTGACTACATTACAGTGACCATGAAACAGTGGTAGATCACTTTGCAATTAAGCCATGATAAAGGACAAATTATTATTCCAGGGATAACAATTCAAAGGGGGATATTCCAGGGTGACTGTCTGTCACTGCTGCTATTCTGGCTTGCCCTAAACCCCTTAAGCTGTCTACTTAACAGCTTAGGCCATGGCTATAATTTGGTTCCTAGAAAACAACAAAGTGTAAAGACTTCTAATCTTCTCTTTGTCGATTATTTAAAACTGTATAGCTCATCAGATGTTGGAATTGAAAGCACAACTGCAAGTTGACAAAACTTTTTCAGATGATATAAGAATGTCATTTGGTCTTGATAAATGTGCAAAAGCAACCTTTAAAGCAGGAAAGCTGCAGCACCAAGAAAACATCAGTTTGGGACAAGAATGTGATATAAAAGAACTTGAACAAGAGGGAGTGTATAAATATTTGGGAAATGAAGGATCAACAATAAATCATGAACAAATGCAAATAAAACTTAGTAAGGAATACCTTAGAAGACTTAATCCTGAAAACAGAGTTGACATCTAGGAACAAAATCCAATCTATAAACCAGTTTGCTCTTCCTTTCCTAACTTACAGTTTTGGAGTGATTGACTGACCCCAAAACGTGTTGGTTAGATTAGACAGGAAAACAAGAAGGATGTTTTGTGCTCACCAAATGATTTATAAAAATCAGTGCATACCAAGATTATATATTCCCCATTCCGAAGGAGGGATGGGCCTCCTTGAAACTGATTATGTATAGATCTGCAATCGTGGGACTCCACACATATCTGCTGACCTCACAAGACCCAAACATAGTGAAAGTTTTGAAAAATGAGGAGAATGAATCTAAGATGACTTCTATGTTTAATCTAGCAGCTGCATATTGGCGTCAAGCAGGAATGGAAATCAAACCAGAAGTAGATAAAAATCAGGCAGCACCTATATGAGTCAAAAAAACAAAAGAAAGACTATAAGGTGAAGGACCAGATGAGAAGGTAAGAAATGTGGAAAATGTACAAATATAGTTGGAAGTATAGAAAACTTCTGGATTAACATCATGTTGATCAGGAACACACACAGGAATAATTAAGGAGAGGTGAATTGAAACCAAGAGACGAAAGGTTAATATTGGCAGCCCAAGATAGTGGGCTACGTACATGCTGGTTTATAAAGTCTATTGAACATGTGGGAGAAATAGACAAATGTAGGTTTTGTAAAACCAAATTGGAAACAGTTGCACACCTCATTGTTGATTGTAATATACTAATGGCAGAAGGACTTTATACTGAAAGGCATAATAATGTGGCAAGACTGTTACACTGGGTATTGTGAAGACATTATGGTATTGAAGTGGCTGAAAACTACTGTAAATATGAGCCACAAAGCATTATAGAAAATGATGAAGTCTACATCACATGGGATCACCCATTACCAGCAGTTCTAAAGACAGATGTTAGAAAACCGGATATAGTAGTCAATGAAAAGAAGGCAAAAGTAGCACTGATCATTGAAATCACCACACCCAGTGACTAAAGTGTCTTGTGTACAGAGAGACACAAAGTCATAAAATATCAAGATCTGCAGTCAGAAATGAGAGCAATCGTATTTAGATATGTTACCAATACATGTAACCCCGTACGAATTGCAGAACGAGTCATTACTGGGCACATTGTGGGTGCTGCAAAGAGCACTTTTAGCTGACATCAAAAACTGAAAGAATAATAATTTCATGAACTTTAATCATACTTTGACATAGGAATGGGGTCCATTCCCATCATGGCATTAGAAACACAAAAGATTTGGAGAAATTAAAAAAAGACATATTTCTTAAATTTATTTTATCAAACACTCATATTGCATCATAACTACATACTTTTTCCCAAATTTTATTCCTAGCAAACACTCCATTCATTGAAAAATACATTCTCCATATCACCCAAACTCTTAATTTTATCTTTGTTCAAGGTCATTTACATTTTCTTTAAACGCCTATTCATACAAACCAATACTTCCCTCATTCATATTTTGTTCTTAATACTGTAACTACAACTAAATCATCCAAGTATGTCAAAAGTACTAGAATCACCACCTGCTTTTGCATCACATATCTAGCATCTTTAATTTTATAAGCTATCATATTCATTGCCAATGCAAACAATATTCCACTCATGGGACATCCTTGTCTTATACCACACTTCATGCATATTTCTTTACTCAGCCACCCATTCACTAACACTCCCACTTTATTATTCTGATAATCTGACATTCACACTCTTCTAATTGTATTAATTATTCCATACTTCTCCAATATATTGCACAAAGCATCATGTCCTACTCTATCAAACGCCTTGCTAATATCACCTGCCATATATTCCACATTCTCCCTTTTACTTATATCATACACCAATAACAATTCTTGACATCCCTTCCTTTTTATACCATGTATACTTTCTTCCATAATATTCCTCATATCTCCTTCCATTCTCTTCTGTAATTATTCTCATAAAGACTTTATAATCAGTGTTATTTAATGTGATGGTTATCCATTTTTTTGTTTCATTCTTCTCATCTATTTTCCATATAAATTGTAATATCCCACTGTATAACTCCTTATAAGCAAACCCTTCCTTCAACCATTCATTTAGCACATTTACAAAATACTCTTTGCCTGTCCATTAATTTATGTTACATTCCATACCCTATACCATCTTAGCCTGATACTGAATCAACATTGACTTCCAAAGTACTAATTCAGTAACAGTATTTTTTTTTCAAATTCTTCCTTAACTTTTTCTGGAACTTTACTTTCTGTTCTCTCTTATTTTCCTTCTTTTTACTCTTATACATATTTTCCTCATGCTGTACTACATTGCTCATAATTTGCTCTTGTGTTCTTTTTACCTCTCCTTTTATATTTTTAATTTCCCTCATTATACTAATATCCTCATTTTACCATTCTACCCAAATATACTGATATCTCCTCTCTTCTCCCTTGCAAATTATATCTCTGCCTGCACAGTAAAACCTTAATTTTGTTCCTGATTTCTTTTATATATTTATTTTCCATATCATAATACAAATTGTATTATTCTCTAATATATTTCTATACATTTTCCCATGCTTCACTTTCTCTTCCTTTCATACATCATCCTGGCATTGAAAAAAAAACACTTTTAATAATTATTTTTACATTCAATAAACTACCCAGACCAGTATTTATAGAAGTCTTTCATGGTTAAATTATTCTTCCATAACTGCAATATGCTTCACTCTCCATTTTCATCCCATCATTTCTCATTTTTTATTCCCTTTCCTATTTTAATATACTCACTTTTTTCCATCACCTCCATCCATATTTCTAAATAGTCTGAAAAACTCATCACAACGGTATCACCATCTACTACCCCAAGTCTTCCAATAATACAAAATAATCAATTTCCGATCCAAGTACCCCTTCTATAAGTCCATTGATGTTTGTTCCACACAGATAATTTACCACACTTTATCACTTCCTATACTTTTTTACATCCTTCCCTTTGTTTTTAAGTTTTCCCATTAAATAATAATTAAAGTCTCCTGCAATTTTAATTTTCAAATTAACTACCATATATTCTAATATTTAATGAAACAGATTCTCACTTTCCTTGCTAGTTATATATGTGCATATTGCTATATGCATGTTCTCTCCACCTCACATCCACAACAGTTGACCTTCCCAGCCTTACCAGTATTACAGCTAGTATTTTCATTGTTTTTTACGCAGCACAGCCACTATAGAACAATGTTCACTTCCTAAATTCCATATTGTATTTCCACCCCACAGTTGTTCTGTTTGTAGTCTTTCCTCACTTGCCAGAAAGCTTTCACACTTTAAGAGAATAATATCCACATCACATTTAGCACACCATTCCAGTATCCCTATCCTTCTTACAGTGTTAATAATACTGTTCAAATTTACTGAAATTATGCAAAAATTGCAGCTTTCCTTCTTTTTAAGGTTAGGGGAATTATTTTTAAATGTTCGTTTTCTTATTTTCACTCTTTCCCCAATTGAGTATTTTCCAGGGCTTATGTACAAATAATCCTTGATCCTCAGAATCAGATTTTTCAATGGCTATATCTTCAAAAAAATATTACTATCACTCCCTTCTCCTTACTGCTCTTCCTGCATGCACTCTCTCATTATATTTCCCCTCCATATTTTTTTTCTTCAGCAATTACCTCTTCACCTACTTCACTTTCTCCCTCAGCCTCGTGTTTTCCTTCCTCATGTTTGTTTTCTTTTCTTCCCCCTTTGTTTTTCATTATTTACTGTTTGCTCTCAACAATCCATCCAAAAGTGTCTGTTTAACACAACCTGCATTCAGGCACGCACCTTCTTGCTGCATGTTTTTTCTCTCCATACTGGTTACATTGTACCTTGTCACAATCATTAATTAATTAAATAAGAAAAGTCCCCACAAAAGAAACATGATTTAGGCTAGCCAGCATATCTTAAAGTCCCTCTCCGACCAGCCACAAAAATAACACTTGGCAAGTGTTTCACCATCATTTTTTTTTCACATTTCAAAATAGTTTCCAACCTCCACCCTCCATTCCATAAGTTTATCTAATCTCTAACTTTCACAGTATTATCAACAGTTTCACACAGATCCTGCATGCATTTTGACATCATCTTCTTCCAGTTCATCAGTTATACACTGCAAAATGACATTTTTTAACATTAAGTTCCATAGATAAATGTTCTTTCTGTTACACAGCTCCAAACATTTGTTACACAGTTCCACACATTTCACTATCAGTCCATCAGTTTCAAACATTAAGTCGCAAAACGTCTCTAATCCATTATGCATAAAAGACCAACTTTCTTGAGCTTTAAAATCCAGAAGTGTTACTAAATTGTCCCACACTTAATTTTTATTATCGTGTCATTTTTGTTCTTATTCTTGCAGTTTTTCTTTTGTTTTTAAAAACAGTTTTACTTACAATCTGCTCTCCTTTTTTGCCTGATGTCACTGCTGCATATGTTTCAGTTACTGTATTATCTGTTACTCAGTCACTATCTTATTTCATAGAACAGAGCCTGTGGTCAATTGAACTGATCTTGACATTGCAGGAGCTCTGCCACAAGGCTGTACACCTTAAAGTTTACTGAGAATTGTGTCAGTGTTTAATGCAAGCATATTTAGCATGAAGACCCTCGCTGCATATTACCTTTAATCTGTTAAATACATGCCTGCTCTGTGATTGAATGTCTCTGTGAAATAGTCCCTGCACTTTAAGGGCATCTACCTAAGTTGGCCACTGTCCCCTTATGTTTGACCAGTAGACTGTACTACATATGCCAGTTATTTAGTCTCAGGAAATGACCGACAACCTGCTTTACTTACATCTGTTTGTTAAATGCTCTGTTCGGGCTATAAACTGATGGATCTCAGTTATAAATTGACCTGAGGGTGGAATTGTCACTGTAGTAGAATGTATTGCTAAATATCCCCAGAGTCCTGTCTCTTGTTACACTCAGTCACTATCTTCCTTCATAGAGCAGATATGTGTCATATGTTATTACATTTCTATTTATTCTAAGACTGTGTAAAACAGTGAAAAGACTTTGGTAGTATGCAATATTTGTAACACTTTCTTTCAGATCGGATAAACTGTATGTATGCTGAGCATGTTTCCCTTTAACACATATGTATGTATGTAATATTAGCTGTTGGTGTGTATGTATGTATGTATATATATATATATATATATATATATATATATATATATATATATATCTTTGTATATGTAGATATATAGACAGATAGATATATATTGCACTGTTTTGACGTGCTGGTAAATCCCATGAATGTTTTCTAAGTGATGGTGTTATACTGTGTGCATCAATGTAGTATCATGTTCTAATACTGTGCTCGATACAGCTGTGTATTTGCACTGAATTACCATGGTTCTTTATCGGTATACCTCCTGCTAAAACTACTTTGAGCTTACTGTCATATACAGTCTTACCATCACTCTGCTCTTATATTTCCCTTGTATTCTCTTGCTCTGACTTACTGTAGTTCATCTTCTATCTCTTTTTTTGTATAATAAGTACGAACTTTATTGACTCAATATAATTTTACAGCTTAGTAGATTTTTTTCTTTCTTTCATTTCAGAGCCTGTGGTCATTATATCTGAACTTGCTATTGCAGGAGCTCTGCCACAAGGCCCTATACCTTCAACTTTACTGAGACTTGTGTCAGTGTTTAATGTAAGCATATTTATCATGAAGACCCTTGCTGCGTATTACCTTTAATCTGTTAAATACATCCCTGCTCTGTGATTGAAACTCTCTGTAAAATAGTCCCTGCACTCTAAGGACCTCTACCTAAGTTGGCTGCTGTCCCCTTTTGCTTGACCAGTAGACTATACTGCATATGCCAGTTATTTAGCCTCAGGAAATGACAATTAACCTGTTTTACTTGCATCTCTTTAATTGCTTTGTTCTGGCTGTAAATGGATTAATATCAGATGTAAATTGACCTGCAGGGGGAATGATCACTGTAGTAGAAGATATTGCTAAGTATCTCCTCAGTGTTGTCTCCTCTTCCACTCAGTCACTATATTCCTTCATAGAACAGGTATGTGCCTGCTTTCCTTCTTCATTACTACTTCACCACCACCTGACATCTATAAAACACAGATTCCTGTACTTAATTATGCTACTCTTCATCTTATCCTCTATTTTTCTTCTCCTACTGTGCCATCTTTCATCCTACCATGACTCACTAACATCTCACAACATCTCTCCAACCCTGTTACAAACACCTATCCATACTTCCTCTTTACATTCTCTACATATTGCACCAAACCTATTTAATAAGCTTGTTTTCTCAAAGTTGCAGTGAGTTAGGCCTTCTGCCCTTGCTCTGCTGTTTTCCATAAACCTGTTGTGAGACTACAAAAGATAAGTGCTTATTTTCAACTATTTTCTGCACTTCTGATTAACTAATACAATATTTGTTGCATATCTGTCTGTTTAAACCATGCAACTGTATTTTACTGCATTTTTAGATTGCCTTCTAATTGAATTCCTCTTGTTGCATATCTGTTTGTTTAAACTGTGCAACTGTATTTTACTGCATTTTTAGATTGTCTGTTAACTGAATTCCTCTTACAACTGTAATTACTGTTCATCTGCTTTTTCAGTTCATTTTACTTGTTGCTGCACTTGAAAATCACTAGCATAGACTAGGTTCAGGGTCTGCTGAATCTAGTACTGTTTGTGAACTTTGGAGCTTGTAGTACAGTTAATCTTTTGTCTGGAGAGGCCTAGCTGTGCCTTGTGGGAGGAGGTTAGTTTGGTCTAATCTAGCTAGTTACTGCTACAGGACTCTATTTAGGGCATATCTGATTGGATAATTTGACTTTTGGCTGGTTCCTGTTTTTCTGCCTTAAATAGCCAGTGTTTTAACTGGTTTGTGCTTGTTTGTTGAAAGCTGCAGTGAGTTAGGCCTTCTTCCCTTGCTCTGCTGTTTTCCAAAAACCTGCTGTGAGACTACAACAGATAAGTGCTTATTTTCAATTGTTTTCTGCACTTCTGATTAACTAAACAGCATTTGCTATATATCTTTTTAAATTGTGCAACTGTATGTTAGGCTTAGTGAACTGAATCCTTACCTCTGTTCTGATCTCTCTTTCCTTTTTGTTTTTCCCATCCACCCGAAAAACTGTTGTTGTGGTCTTAAAGCTTGGTGGCTTTTGAGTTGCCCACCTCTACTATAAATTTGATATTGGACACTAGTGAGATCATTTGTGAAAGCCCACCCCTTAGATTCTTAACCTTGAATTATCTTCTGTTTCCTCCCTTTCTACTTAAAAAATACCTTTATTCAGCTGCTCCTACTGTATTTGTGCTTTTTCCTACTTTATTTTGCTGGTTGTACTTAAAAGTGTTCAACTGCATTTACTCTGCCGCATTTATTACTGCTTGTCAGTAGCCTGATTAAACTGAGGACAGCAGTAAACTGAATTGCTGCTTTATTTAAACTTTTTTTTTTTTTTTTGCTGTTGTGATCTTACGCACTTTGGATTTCTGGTGTGCCTGCATTTTGTAGCATAGGCTGGATTTAAACTTCCTGACTCTAGACTGTTTTGTATCACTTGAGCACTAAACCAGCTCTTCACCGAGATACTGAAGGATCTGAGGCATCTATTGCTCCCAACTAACTTTAAGTGCCTGTTTTTGCACTTGTACAGTACTTTTAATTGTATTTGCATTCCACTGTCTGTTTGAAATGTATGAACGTTTTGTTTGCCACATTTTACTTTATACTGTACTAGTTCAGCAGTAGCATAGCCCAGTAACAGGTTTGCTGTTTCTGGGTCTGTTTTGTAACTTCTGAGCATCAAATTCAAGCCATCTTTGTTGGAGAGGGCCTGTCTGTATCCTTGTGCGAAGAGAGTGCTGTTTTGTCATGGTCCCATCTAATCAAGGGTGACTGGACTAGAGCTCAGAGAGAGCAATCTTATTGGCCAGTTTAAGTTAAAAGGGTTATTACTTGTTTTATTTAAGCCCTGCATTTGTGCTTGCTTGCATATAGTGCACCATTGCGCACTGCCACATAGCGGTAGTTACTGTTGGTGATTATAGATACAAATGTTTTGTCTGTTAAATTAAAATTTTCTCTTAGAACTTTGCTTGTGGTCCTCCAGAGTTTTTCTGCAGCCTTGCTCTACTGTCAGGTGGAACACTAAGCCTAGCCTCAGAAGTACAACACACCTCTCACATACTAGCCATTCCTAAGTGTGACCTCCTTTCCTCACCATATAAATTTACCTAGCACTATGGATGGACAATTTCCCATAGTTTCTCCAGCCAGCTTGGTCAACATGGGCATCCTAAGGCAGTGTAGCAACTGCTTCATGTTCACCCACAACCCTCTACTCCTAGTCCACACAAACTCAACATGTGAGAGATGCAGCTACAACCTTTAATCCATGCAGTCTCAGACACCAGTCAGTACATATGACAATGAGTGGTTTGTCAGCATGCACACCTCACATCCTACTCCACCCAAACCCACATCACACATATCTACATATGTGCAGGTCCTCATCAGAAACATACCTAAACACCAGGGACCTCCCAAACACAAACATAAGCATGCTACACATAATACTTTCTCTGCAGACCACAATACACATAATAGCTCTAGCAACAGTGTCTCACCTGTCAAGCTCTGAAGGCAAAACACAAAACCAGACATATTAGTCATAGGTGATTAAATCGTGAGACACACAGATGTCCCTCTCACCAGGCTGGATAAGGAAAAGGTCACAGTCAGCTGTCTGTCAGGTGCCAGGATCTGCCATATCACACATGCACTCAAGTCTCTCAACAACAGATACTGTTATGACTCATAGTCCATGTTGATGAGAAGGACTTGAGACGTACCTCTTTGAACTATATTAAGTGAGACATGACTGAGCTCTCAGACTATGTGTCTCAGGCAGGTATGTCCCTAGCCTTAAGCAGCATTTTTTCTTCACCTAGGATGATGCCGCAGTACAAACAGGACATGATTGACTTCAATAATTGGCTTAATTTCTGATGTCATTCTAAGGAGATACAGTATCTGTCAGCCTGGGATGACATGATCGACAAGACCTCGGTGCTTTGCCAGAGATGGTCTTCACCTGTCAGCCCTGGGATTTCAGATACTGGCTAAGGCTCTTGCCACTCTCATGGTGCCTTTTTAGGCAGTGTCTCAAGGACAAAATTCCTGACATAAAAACTCCATCTGAAAACAACCTCAAGGTTATGCTGCTAAAGGCTAGGAGTCTTAACATGAAACTGCACTCACTGGAAGCAGTCTTCACCTTGGAAGACTTAGACATTTGTGCAGTCACGGAGACCTGGTTCAAGGCTGTGGACAGCACCTCACACATTCAGACCACAAACTGAAGGCATGAAAACTAAAGGAGGCAGTGTTTCGATATTCATTAAAAATAAATAAACCTCTAGACTGGTTAAATAGTATGATTCCCTGGAGATACTTCAGGTGTAATTAATTGTTGATAGGAGACCTATTCAAGTTATTATCAGCTACAGGACCCCCTCAATGAATCAGGACACCCACTCTGCTTATTTGGATCTACTTGAGTGTATCAAGATACATCTGAACACCCTGGTTTTGGGAAACTTGAACTACCCATCCATTGATTGGGTAAATTACTTATGCTCTAACTCACTTGCAAAAGGTTCCTCATCTTCGTTAACTCCAGTGAACTGGACCAGCTGGTTGACACCCCCACAAGGGATGCCAACATCCTGGATCTGGTGCTTACTAATATGGGGGACCACTGTAGCACCCCCCCGTGAGGTCTTCCCTAGTGAGATCTGATGACAAATCAGTCTCATTCAAAGTAACTATCACACCTGACCCCCCAGCAGCAACTAAACTAAAAAACTTCTCCAAAGCAGATTATAGCCTTTTATAGGATGGTATAAATAGCTTTATTGCATCCCCCCAATGGAACTGGCAACTATTCCAAGTGCTACATAAATGCTTTATACAAACACCTGTATAACTACATTGACTCTGCCGTACCTAATAGGACCAAAACAAGCTCCTCAAGGAAGAGCAAACTTACCTGGTTGACAACTGCCATTAACACACTTTACAATAAGAGGAAGAAATTGTTATCTAAGAGTAAGAGGGAGTGAGCCCTAAACTGTAAACACTCCCTCCTCAACTTAAACAAGCAAATAAGCTTGCTTGTGAAGTCCTCCAAAGCAAACTATGAATCCAAATGAGCTTCCTCAATTAAGGACAACCATAAGGCATTCTTTACTTACATCCGTAACCTAAAAGGAAAGGCCCAGATTTGTGTCGAACTGGTAGCTAATGATAACACATATACTGAGTCTGTTAGCAGACAGGTTCTGTGAAAACTTCACTCCCCTGTCCCCACCACACACACCACATGACATCCCTACCATCTGTCCTCTACCTTATATCTCTAAAGAGCAGGTCATATAAGCTCTCTCTAAGGCCAAAAACACAGCATCTATGGGACCTGATAACATTTCAAGTTACATCCTACATGGGCTCAAACAAGAATTAGCAACACCACTGGGTAGTCTTTTCAATTATAGTCTAAACTCTGGCTTCATACCAGCTGAATGGAAAATGACCATCGTTATCTCCTTGCACAAAGCTGGTGCTTGCACTGACCCCAGGAACTATAGACCTATTAGCCTGACTAGCCCTACCTGCAAGGCCATGGAACGAATCATCATGGACCTTATCAACAAAGATATAGGCAATCTCCAAACATTTGACCCTACTCAGTTTGTATTTGTCAAAGGGAGATCATGCCTGCTAAACCTGTTGGACTTCTTTGAGACAGTCACCAATGCCCTGGACGAGGGGAAATCTATGCATATAGCCTACCTAGACTTAGCCAAGGCATTTGATACTATGCCCCACTCAGGCATCATTGAAAAACTCACCCAGCTAGGTATCAACCCTTACATCATTAGATGGGTCACTAACTGGCTCACTGATTGAACCCATATTAGTCAAAATAGGGGAATCCACCTCCAACAGCAGACCTGTAACCAGTGGTGTTCCACAGGGATCAGTCCTGGGACCTCTACTGTTTGGAATCTATTTTTCTGAAGTTCAAGCTAAAACTAAAGGTCTGTGACTGACAAAGTTTGCTGATGACTGCAAACTGGGAATGGTCATAGAATCTCTAAACAATGTCAACATCTTACAAGAGGGTCTTACACAAACAAATGATTGGTGCCAAAATCATGGTCTTAAACTCAATGCAAAAAAATGGATTATCATCCCTTTCAGTAAGTGTGATGTTCCTGCTAACCACCACATCAGTAACAATGCCCTTAGTATGCACTCAGTGGTGAGAGACCTGGGCAAACAGGTTGACAACAACCTTACCTTTGATCACCATGACTCCACAGTGGTAAGAAGGGCATTCTGTATTGCTCATCTCCTAAGTAAGGGCATTGCATCCAGAATAAAAGAAATTATAATCTCTCTGTACTCTTCCCTCATCAGGCCAATAGTTGAGTACAACACCCCTTTTGGTATGTACCTTTCCAAGCACCTACAGCAATTGGAGAGACCACAAAGGTTCCTCACAAGAAAAATTCAAGATCTTCAGCATCTGTCCTATGCAAATCATCTGAAATCATTGTCACTTTATTCTGTTTCATATGGACTACTCAGAAGTGATCTATGCCTTGTATATTAAGGCAACCTTTGACCCTGTCTTATTGGAAATGCTGCACATCAGCAAGTCAAACAGTACACGGCTTACTCGCTCTAAAGAACTTATCTGGTATGTGACATTAATAGAACCTGCTGGAGGGACATATTTATCCCTCAGAGGTTACCATACCTTTGAAATGGACTCCCACTTCATGTCAAACAGACCATCTCATTGGTCATCTTCAAACTCAATCTGGACGATTGGATAGGTAACCGTAAATTCACCCCAGAGGTTCCATCTGTGCCCCTCTTGGACTGCACTTCAACTCAAACAAAACAAAATGAAGTGCAAGAATCCTCTCCAAAAAACAAGTATGCATAATTCCCCAATATACTAAAATCCTTCTAGGAGGAGCTAGACACCCTAATCTGGGCCCTATGTGTCACAATGAACATAAAAATAATTCTCTCCCACACACTTCTGTAAGCCAATGATAGCCAGTCCCCAATGCTGGCGATCTCATTTCTGCTGCTACAAATGTTAGAAGTATAAGAAAACTACATGCCTAGATTTGCCCAACATAAGCCTGATGTTCTCGCTGTAACTGAAACTTGGCTTAAACCAAGCATAAATTACTCTGAAGTTATACTTCCTGGCTATAGTGTCATCCATAATGACCATATAAATAGGAAAGGTGGTGGTATTGCTTTAATATTTCCCAGTGCCTACCACATTTTCCCTTAAAGCAAACCAACACCAACATTCAGTTCAGCGGAACTTCTTATTGCTTTCCTCAAAATAAACAATTATAAACAAATATTTATTACTGTCCTTTATATCCCTCCTGGTGACATTACAGCTATACTGGAAGATATCCTACATTGGATGTCCATAATATTTCCACAAGAAAAAATATTACAAGGTGATATGAATGTCAATTGGTTGGACACAAACTGTAACTCCCCTCCATCTAGCATGAACTTATATGACTTCACACAACTAATTAATAGCTCCAGACATTATAGAAAGACATCAAATTACCTATTAGACTGGAACCTAGTATCAGACCTTAGCAAATACTCTGCCATGGGTACAATGTCAGACTCTCTCACTGATCATCTCACAATCTATACGACTAGACATCTCACACATCCAGTTAAACAGCATATTTATAAAACATGTAACCTTTCCAAGCTTAACCCAGAAATGTTCATTACTACACTATCATCTATTAACTGGAACTTTCTAAATGTCTTCCCCTTAGATGATGTTATTGAATTTAGTACAACTTTTCTAAATATCCTAAATAGTCTTGCACCTCCTAGAAGGAAAAGACTGAAAACAAATAATGCAATTTGGCTACCCAAAAAGAGTAGAATGCTAATGCTGGACAGAGAAAAAGCAAGGAAAAAATGGCAAAAATGTAAAACACCTCAACATCTTGAAAATTGTAAAATGCTTTGTAATCATACTAAAAAGCAAATAAATGAGATCAGAACATTGTACTATAATAACAATATATAATAACTTTCCAAATAATGCTAAATGCAATCCTAAAATTTTTTGGACATCCATTAAAGAAATCTTACATCCCCACCACAAAAATTCAACCCAAACCCCTCTTATGATAGCTCACTACTTGAAACTGCAATGCAGTTCAACTCTTATTTTACAGATAGCATAGCGGCTCTAACCAAGGATTCCTCAACAACTAATACCAGCCCTGCCCAACAGCCACATCTCACCACATCCACCTTTACCTTCAAACATGTTGCCATATCCTATATAAAACTTCTCTTAAGCAAACAAACCATGCTTTTCTTTAGCTGATGACCTTCCAAGTGAATAGCCTGTCTCAATCCTTATAAATAGGTCAGTCCGGGAATCCCACGTTCCCTCTCTCTGTAAAAAGTGAAATTCAACAGACATTAATAATTCTAGACCTATAGCCATGTTATCTCCCCTCACCAAAATGCTTGAAAAATGTATTCAAAAACAATTGCTAGACTATCTCCTGCAGAAAGAACCCCTATCCCCTACACAACACGGCTTCCATCCTTCCCATAGTACAAGCACTGCCCTTCTAACCTACATAGATACTGTAAATAAAGCTAGAGATAATGGCAAACTAGTCTCTTCCTTATTTCTAGACTGGTCTAAAGCCTTCAGCACAGTTTGTCACAGCAAACATCTTCTTCAGATGTCCTCACTAGGTCTCGCTCAGCACACCCTACTGTGATTCAAAAGCTACTTATGCAATATGTATCAATCAGTAAAATGGCACTCCACGCTCTCTCCTTACCACCCAGTCACCACCAGTGTACCACAAGTCTCTGTCCTTGTTCCTCTCCTCTTTAACATTTTCACCAACACCCTCTATACTCCCCCACAACAGGCCACCCTAATACAAGATGCAATGACTTTACTCTCATTTGCACATCTGACAACGTGGTACACCTCCAAAAAATTACTCAGGAAGCTTTAATAGCCACTGAAACATGGTTTTGTAACTCACAACTCATGCTCATCCCAAAACAGACCAAACTACTACATTTTTCCCCAAATTCCTCTATCATGAAAAAACAAAATTTAAAGTCCTCTCTCTTGATAATACAGCCATCAAAAACTAGGGATGCTTTACAGATCCAAAAACATTCTCACCAATGCAAATAAAACTACTCTTGCCACTACTTATCTTCTCCCCACTCTTCTGTATGGTGCTCCCATCCTTACTAACTTCCATGCTTCACAAAAATTAAAACTTGAACAATGCCACAGCAATGTTGCTAAATTTGCAGCACACACCCCTTTCAGAACCCACCACTGTGTAGCACTGAATAAGCCTTAATTGGTTAGAACTGCCACATCAACTAACATATACACAACTTATTACCACCTATAAAATTATCCAGCATCCATCTGTCCAACACTAAAAAAACATTCTAGAGAAATATGTTCCCAGTCGGTCATTGTGATCCAGTGAACAAAAGCTCCTGTCTATCTAAAAGTTTAACAGATCTGCTAGGCATTATCTGTACTCGTACAAGGTTGCTAAGGCCTGGAACTCCTTAACTGTATCCATCAGGTCTATACCTTCCCTCCCATCTAGTTAAAAGCTGGCTCTTTTCTTGCTCAAAACCAGGATAAACTATATCCCTAAATGTGAACAAGAACCTTTTCATTCCTTATACCTCCTTACTTTCCCTTCTTCAATTACTTCCATACTGCTATCTAATTCTCTTCCCTGACTTTCTTTCTAAATATACCATAAGCCTGTTTTTCTCTCACTTCATACTGCAATTCTTAGTCGTATTAGACTAACTTATCTTTAATTTCTCTACAAAGTGTCTGAAATTTCTCTAAATATTAAATGTTTGTAATATACCTTGTATCAATTCTTCACCAATGTTTTATATTATATCTACTTTGTTATAATCATTTAAACTGTAGATGTTTTTGTATTATTTTTGAAGATTGTAAAATTATTGTTCTTAAAATGTTTTGTAATAATTTGGAGCTTTCCTCTCCAAGTCTCCACTAAAAATAGGCTTCTATCCAGTCAGACTTTCTCGGTAATCAAATGTGAATTCTTCTTCTTCTTTCGGCTTTTCCCAGTTAGGGGTTGCCACAGCAGATCACCTGTCCGCTCATGATTGGCAGTAGAGTTTTACAATGTCAAGTTGCCAGCCCGGCGGCCAACCTTCCACAAAAGGCACACACACGCGCTCATGCCTAGGGTCAATTTAGAGTGTCCAATCTACCTACAGCATGTCTTTGGGATGTGGGAGGAAACTGGAGCACCCAGAGGAAACCCACGTGACCACAGGGAAGATATGCAGACTCCACACAGAAGGCAGCCCAGCCAAGAATTGAACCAGAGAACCTCTTGCTGTGAGGCGGCAACGCTAACCGCTGCACCACCGTGGCCACCCGGTAATCAAATGTGAATAAATAAATAAAATCAGATATCTTCTCAAATTGTTGCTGCTTTCCTCTTTCACTTTCTCTCACTGCTGCATACGTTTTAACTGCTGCATTCTCTGCTCCCACATCACCTGGGTCATTTTATACATTACCATCCTTAGCACTTCTGAAAAAGTTATCTATCACCTCTCCCCATGAATCTGCAGGACTGGCACCTGGCTCATCCTGCTCAATTATTTTTAGCAGAATATCATCTGCAAGCCCTCTGAATACCAGTTCTGTTATCTGCATTACTTCAACAGACTTGCTTACTTCCTTCTCCATGGAGACAGTTAAATACTGCTCATTTGCAATATCCACCACACAGGAATCTTTGTTTATATTCTGAAACTCCATAATGATCAAAGCTTTCTTCAAATTCTCACTTTCCACCTCCAGACTCTCCATAGCTTTTCTCTTCTCCATGCTGCTGCTTCCTGTAGGCCTCTTCCTTGCTGCTGTAGGAGCCCTCTGGTGCCATCTAGCAGCTCCAAAGAGTAGGGACAGTTACCTGATGCCCAGGCCAAACTTCTCCTAGTAATAGAAATTGCCTAGTTGAACCAACTTGGTCAACAAATGATAAATTAAAAATTACAAAAGACAGAGAATGAATTATATGTAAGTACCAGGCTAGCTGCTCTTGTGAGTCATTTTAAGCCTGGCCAAGTTCTCTTTTAAAGATAGAATCAAGCCTTGTATGTTGTGTCTGTTAACCATTACACCAATCTCCAGTCTCACAATTGTGGTAAAATTGTTATGATAAAGTTAGAGGAATAACGTGAAATGTGCACCATAATTTTGATACAGTATCATGCAACCAGGAAATTAAAGTTAATATAAAGAGCATACAGCCTGAGAGTAAGCTACAACAACAAAAATGTAGAAAAGCATCTGTGAGTAGTCATATTGTATGATCCAAAGAAGAACAAGCTTTATGGGAAGGGTGCAAAGAAGGCTGTTTAGGTTCTCTGTATAAAAAATAGAGACCTTTTAGACCAGTGGTTCTTAAATGATAAAGCCAGCCTCTCTGTGCCCAGACATAGTTTCAGAAAAGGCCCAAGGAAGTCTGGAATTATATACTTAAAATGTTAAGCATTCAGTATTCATTTTATGTGAGACCAGGCTCATCTGAGAAAGATGACACTGAGCAATTACATAACCTGCAAAACAGTAATAAAAGAACAATTTATTAAGAAAAATATTGTCTATGTCAAGTGTGTGTGTGTGTGTGTGTTTAGTGTTAATGGCCAATCTGTTTCTATACAGGTTCATAGGAGTTTACTAGGATAATGGTTCAATAGCCCTTACAAGCCTAGCCAGTTTTACCCAGAGTTTACCCAATTGTCTATCACTAGGGAAAAGATAACAATGGTCAGCAAGCGGGGTTTTGACAATTTGTACAGACTGCCTCTGTCTGTTACTGACATAGGTAGCACCCAAGGAATGAATTTGTGATTTTGCATCCACTGGTCCAGATTATGCTTGAAGATGGACAAGGAGGGGCTCTGCTTCATATGAATAGGAAAACTATTCCAGAGGAGGAGCAAGCACTGGGACACGTATCTGTCTCTCCAACATGATTTATTCATGTCAGAGATCAGATTTAGATCTTAGGAGCAGATACCCCTCATGCAGTTAGTTTTGCAAATATGTAACAGTTCCATCAGGGATGGGTCAGAGACTGCCTTGTAGTTCAAGCACAGATCACACCTCAGTAATTGGTAGGAAACTGAATACAGTGATAGGATTTTTAATCAGTCCATATATGACATGCTGGTTATACCCTGCATTTTTTGTTTGGAAACCTCTGAGGATGCTCCATTTGCTGCAGGTGTCTAGTGGGTTTACATGCCAAAGGGTGCATTGTACTTGATTATTGGTCTGATGAGGGCCAAGTACAGTAGTACTATGACATCCTTACATCTGGATGCCATGTTCTTACTTATAAGCTGAGCCACACAGAAGGATTTTCTCACCACAGTAGACACATGGCGGTTAATGTTCAGATTACTATCTATCTGAGTACCCATATTTCTCATGACTGGGTGCACTTTTGGAGAGGTGCTATCAGTGTTGTAATTTGCAGGGGTCTTTGATTTCCCAAAGGGTGTTATTATGCACTTCTTTGCATTTAGTTTGAGGCCATGGCTCTGAAACCAATCACTAGTCTGCATTTAGTTTGAGGCCATGGCTCTGAAACCAATCATTAGTCTGTGTCAGACCTTTCTGTAGGATATCAACATTTTTGGGGAGTCAGTGATTGACCACAGCTTGCAGTCATCAGCAAACTTTGTCAGCCAAAGGCCATCTATGTTTGCTTTAACATCTGAAAAGTATGTCCAAAACAGGAGGGGGCCAAGCAGAGAGCTCGGTGGTACTCAGCTGGTAACTGGCCTCTTGCTGGATGTGGATTTCTCCAGTCTAGCAAACATGAGTCCTATCTGTGAGCCATTTGGTTATCCATCTGTTGAAGTAGATGCTGATGCCCAATTTTGTGAGTTTATCTATAATACCCAAGTGAGGCATTGTGTCAAATGTCTTGGCCAGACCAAGGTAGGCAGTATGCACTGTCTTACCCTCATCCATGACCTTGGTGACCTTTCTCAAAGAGGTCCACCAGACTGAGCAGAGTGGCCCAAAGGATATTTTTTATATATGGGAAGACTAGAGGATTTGGGGTATTTGAAGAAGGCTTACTATGAATGAACCCAAAAAACAGTGATTTAGACTATTGTACATAGATCTGGAGACTTCAGCTTTGCTAGGATATAGATAGGACGAATGTAGTTCATAAAGCAAAAAAAAAAAAAAAGGACAGAATATGTGTACCAAAACCACTATAACAAAAAAATAATAATTTTAATATGTATATTTGAAGAATGAGGAAGCTTGGGAATTTGATATGATCTTTCAAATAGTACCATATTTAAAAAAAAGGATATTATGACACAATTCAAATGCACAGGGCATGTGGTCAAGGAGACATGCAAGAAGTATATTTTTTTCACATAAAGAATGGTTGTTATGGTCAAAACTAACTTAGAATAACCTCCTTTATTGTAAAGAACATGCATACATGGGAGACTAAGCAATAAAGTTCTTGTCTCTGAACACAAGAAACTTCATTCTTTTATATTGGTAAAGCAAACATTTTATATTTATTAAACTATAGCCACTGATCAATTAAATTAAACACCTCTGTATTATTATCTGCAGACTTCTTATCTGTGCCTTTCCTTATTAGGCACAAGTTCCAGTCTTCCATGTTGAAACATTCTCCTCTGGCAATATTCACGTTGGTAATATTCACACTGGCAATGAAAGAAAACAAAAGGCAGGTTCAGGCTATTGAGATCCACCGTGAAACAAAATGGATTTCTAAATATAACATATACATGAAACAGTTTTTCTGTCTTACACCTCTGCCTTCACAATCCCCCATTTGATGCTGTGAAGCATCACTCAAGTTAGATGTTTTTTAAAGATTGGACAGTTGAAGCAGGTTTTCAAATGGTTAGACACTTTTTCATATGCATGCCACTCAGACATTCATCATATGATGTTTCCTTCGCTTCTTAACATCCACAATGCTTATACAGATGTGTAGCAAAAATATTTTTGTGAGCAATAAACATATGCCTATGCTTAGATGGAATAAAAAGACAATTTGAATACCTTTCAATTTAAACTCTTTCCCAAAGAGATTATCGTACATTTGCCAAAAATTGTGTAATACACTTTCTTCACTATCCTCTCTTTCATTGCAATCTTCGTCAATTGTGGTGGTGAGTGGCAATGTTTCTACTCCATTTTTAATATGCACATTTTGTAATTTAATACTTTTTTCTAGATTCAAGAAGCTTTATGAGCAACATTTTGCACATAAATAACATTATATCTACAAGGATAATAATAATTGCAATAAGCATAACTACATTTAAAATACTTCCTCTCCACCCAGAATATAGGTTACTCAACCATGCCCATTAAGAGCTGTCAGTCTCTTTTGCATAAGACAACTCCACAGGCTTTTGAATAATTTCTAGGTAACTACAAATAGCATGTTTGTTATCATGAATAAACAAGCAGCACTCTGTTTTGATGAGTGCTCACATACCACCCTTAGAAGCAAGGGTGATATCAACTGACATTCTGTTCTGCAGAACCACACTGCACATAGCAGTAATTTCAATTGTAATCTGATTTATTGACTCAACAGAGCATTGCTTAATATTTCTAATAATTCAGACAGTTTTTTCAACTCACAAATTGACTTTACTGCCCCATAAGTAGGCAGAATTCCTGCTCCTGAAATATCACCATCACCCAGATCCATGTGTAACAGCCCTTTAAATCTAGTCTTTTCTATATCATGATGGTAAATACAAAAAGCATCTATCTTCCTTACTGGATTTTTAATGTTCTGTGCTTCCCTCTTTCAATGAGTACTGCATATCTTCCCACTAGGTAGAGTCTCTGTATATCAAACAGCTGGAATAACACAACCTATATACCAACATCACAACCAGTCTGTTGGAAACCAGGGATAAGCTTGAGCTTCACATATATAATAAAACTCATGTAATGCTGGCATACCCAACCCTCCAGCCCCATCATACATTTTTTGAATAAAATTGTATTGCTCCATTCAACTTGAAGTGTCCCATTTGTAAAGTTGTTGATAACTGGAGTGGAACCAGTCAAAAGGGGGTAGCATTACACCAATAATTATATCTACTTTTTTGATTTTTGGTTAAAAGTTTGTCTGAAATGCTGCTCCATTTTCTGCCTCAGTTGCTTATACTGTAAACAAAGAAATACTCCCATCATGTGCAGTTGGCATAGGAGCTTACTCCCAGCAGTTACTGTCATTCATTGTCTTTGTGTAAGTATTAAATACAGCAGAGAAAGTATTAAACTTAGAATACAAGTATGTTGTTCTCTGCTCAATTTTAGTCTCTATCTCTGTTTTTAATTAAATGCTTATCTCTGATTAAAAAAATGGTCAGTACTTAGAGTTCTGGTGGCTTCTGACAAAAGAAGAAAATGCAATAAAATTCTGATGAATTCAAAATCAATAGTCCTAATAATAAGTCTATATGAATAGCAAGCAAGCCAGGACTGGAAAGGATTCTCAAAAGATTTGCAGGCAAGGATGATAAACTTTCTTTTTTAATCTTTTTAGCATTGATTTCCAAGCAAACTCCACTCAGAATCTTGAAATGGTTGAAGTCCTACAAATGATGCCTGGTCACTTGACTCAGTACCTGAATCTTGGTCTGATTTTTGTTCATTGTCCATTGTGGGTGATGTTGCTGAATCACTCAACCTCACTTAGAAATAACATTCTTGACATTGTTGAACAATTGTGTTATTTCCGACTACATGGATGTTGAATCTCTAGGCCTCACTTTCAGACACTTTAGGTTCCCTGTTTTTTCTGCTGATATGTGATGCATTTGGCTCATCATCAATAAATGGAATGACATCATTGGCATCTCATTGATATTCATCACAAGCCATTTAAAACCATGTTCTTCACACAATTTAGCAATTCTAGTTTTAAAGTCTGATTCATCCTTTCAACAATTCCTGAAACTTGGGACCTGTGCAGACAATGATATTGCATATTTACTTTTAAAACCTTACATACTGGTTGTACTGCCTGGATTGTAAAATGAGTTCTCATATCTGACTGAATACAAGGAACACCAAATCTAGGTATTAACTCTTGCAAAAGTTTCTCGGTGGCCATAATTACTGATACATAGTTTAAAGTGGCAGAGAGTACCCCGGCAGTGCAAAGTTTCAGTGCCTTCCACACTTTTAGACCAGTAGCTACAGAGACAAGAACTAAAACTGGAGGTGTCTCAATATTCATCAATAACAAGCATACCTCTTAGGGTGGTCAAGCAGAACAATGTGCTGGAGTTCCTGCACATGCAGATCACCACAGATAAAATCCTGTATCATATACTAGCCAGCTATAGGTCACCCTCCATGTCCCAAGAATCTCACAATGCATGTTTGGACCTACTGGAGGCAGTTTCCATTTTCCATCCAAACACCCTATTCACGGGAGACTTTAATTACTCCTGTATAGATTGTGAATCCTAAATGGTCTCAAATCTACAGGCACAAAGATTCCTGAACTTTATAAATACAAACACCCTTGACCAAATAGTGAATATGCCCACTAGAGCCTCTAACATACTGGACCTCATGCTCACAAATATGGGAGAATGCCACATCCCACCCAATGTCTCATCCAGTCTCATTAAAACCAGTAACAGAAACTATTCCAAGGCAAATTACTTAATAATGGTCTGTCAAAGTTCAATGCCCTTTCAAACCCCATGAACACACCAGCCTATGCTAAATTGCTTTCAGAAACTCTGTACAACCATGTTAATGGCTGCATAGAGGCTGCTGTACCTACCAGAAATAAGCCCAGAACTAGCCTCAGAAATTAATCACCCTAGTGGCATCCCAAATTAAACAGGATATACAATAAAAGGAAAAATATTACAGCAAAAAAAGTCAGGAAAAGTAATTTCCTAAAGATAAAGACTATCTCATCAAAGTAAATAGGCAACTAAGAGAGCTAATTAGGTCAAGTAAAGCCAACTTTGAGATTAAGATAGCCTTCTAGGTGAAAGATAATCATAAGGCCTTCTATAGTACGTCAGAAACATCAAGGGCAGCACACCACAATGTGCTGAATTGTAGGTTAATAGTGCCACATTCACCAAGCCTGGTGATACAGTGAACCTGTTCATGTACAAATTCAGTTCCAACTTTATCCCCTTCTCACCTCCAACCTTCCCCCCAATAATAACATAACCTCTCCAACTATAACTAGGGAACATGCACTGGCTGCACTCACTAAAGCCAAGAACACAGCCTCAGTAGACCCTAATAACATCCCGAGATGCCTCTGGAATAGTCCAAAATATGACTCATTAGGACCGTTGGAGTCATTATTTAACTACAGTCTGAAAACAGGCTTTGTTTCACATGACTGGAGGACTGCAACAGTCATCCCCCACCATAGAAATCATCAAAAAGGACATAGGAGACCTCCAGACACTGGATCCATTTCAGTTTGGCTTTGTCAAAGGAAGGTCATGCTTACTGAATCTGGTGGGCTTCTTTAAACAGGTCACTAAGGCAATGAATGAGATGGAAACCATGCATATTGCTTACCTAGATCTGGCTAAAGCATTTGATACAATACCCCACTCAGCCATTGTCATCTAATTTACAGAACTACGTATAAAACCCATTTATAACATGCTGGATAGCTAGCTGGCTCACAGATAGGACCCAGGAGATTAGAATCTGTGAGACCACTTACAGAAAGATGTTGGTCACTAGTGGAGTCCCACGGGGGGGCTCTGTGATAGACCCACTCCTCTTTGGAATCTACATGTCAGATAGCAAAGCCAATGTCAAAGACCACTGGCTAATCAAATTCGCAGGTGATTGCAAACAGGGAGCAGTCATTGACTCTCCAGAAGATGAGAACACCTTTCAGGATGGTCTAATACAGACCAATGTTTAAAACTCACTACCAAGAAATGCATTATAGTATTATAGCATTACAGTACATTTTGAGAATTCTGCCACCCTGGGTAACTACAGCATCAATAAAACACCTTAAACGTTTATTCACTAGTCAGAGATCTGGAAACTCATGTAGATAGGAATATAGTCTTCTACCAACATGTGTCCAAGGTAGTAAGAAAATCCTTCTATGTTGCTCAGCTTATAGGCTAGAGCATGATATCTATGTCCAGAGAGGCCATCATACCACTGTACTTGGCTCTCATCAGACCCATCATAGAGCATAACACCCCCTTCAGTGTGTACCTGCCCAGACACATGCAGCAACTGGAACATTCACAAAGATTCCTTATGAAAAGAATACAGGAAGTCAACACAATGTCCTATGCTGATCACCTCAAAGCCCTGTCTCTTTACTCAGTATCATACAGACTTCTGAGAGGTGATTTTTGCCTGATATACAAGTCATTCCTAGGCTGTGTTTTGATGAATCTTTTGCACATCTGCAAAACAAACAGCATCAGAACTATTAGATTAAAAGACTTAAATTGTGCTTACAACATAAATAGGACATGTCAGAGAGACAGATATGTATCTCAGAGAATTCCCATTCTCTTGAACAGGCTCCCTATCCATGTAAAGCAGAGTTCCGCCCTATCCCTATTTAAGTGCAACTTGGACTAATGGATGGGTAATCAGAAATTCACCCATGGTCTGGCTCCTAACTCTCTGATGGACAGAGGCAGTTAGTAAATTATCACCTATAAATCAAATATAAATAAAATTTGTGGGTCACATTTGGGTTGCATGACTAGGATTTTAAGGGCCCTAGTGGTCATTAGCCTAGTATAGCCATATGAACCTATGAACCTATAGTTGCACCATTCCTAGCACAAGGGTAAGTTTCACACCATCCAGAAAACACAACTACAATTGCCAAAACATATTAGAATTTCAGAGACTCTGAAAATCCACTAAACATGACAAAAAGGTCCCCATGGCCTTTTCAAATACTGTGTAGGGAAAGGAACCTTTTTTGACACATCATACTCTAAACACATAGTACAAGTATTTACAAAATGTTGAATGACTTCAGAAATGTAAGAGGCATACCAATCAATTAAAGTTTGTCTTATTAATGCATTTTGCCACAAGTGAAAAAAGCAAAAAATACACATAAATACACTAAATCATACTCGGAAGCTCTAAATAAAAACCTGCAAAAGCATCCGAGAGCTCCAAAGCAGACACCCAAAAAACCTGAACCTCCTGTCACAAACTAGACAACACATAAAACACAAAATCAATGTGCCGCACAATCACAGCCATTAAGGCAAAATAACATACCTAACACACTAGTAATAGGTGACTCAATAGTCAGGCACACTGACGTCCCACTCACTAGGCTGGACAAGGAGAAGGTTACTGTTAGCTGCCTGTCGGGAGCCAGAATCCGCAAGCACTCAGGTCACTCCAGAACAAGTACAAATATGACTCTCTCATTGTTCATGTTGGTGTGAATGACCTGAGACATACCGTCTACATGAAAAGAGACATGGAAGAGCTCTCTGATCATGTAGCCCAGGCGGGTATGACCCTGACCCTGAGTAGCATCCTGCCCTCACTAAGAATGATACCTCAGTTTAAAGAAAAAATGATCAAGTTTAACAACTTGCTAAGCTTCTGGTGTACTCCAAAGGGGATCCAGTGTCTGTCAGCCTGGAACAACATGCTCGACAAGCCGCATTGCTTCGCAAGAGATGGCTTGCACCTGTCACCCCTAGGCTTTCGAATACTGGCCAAGGCTCTTGATGCCCCCCTAGTGCCTTTTTTAGACAAGGCTCAAAAGTCAAACCCACCTCCATAAAAACAGCACAAATAAAAAAATGAGGGTTATGCTACTCAATGCCAGGAGTTTAAATCTCAAAATACATGCGCTCGAAGCACTCCTCAGTATGGAGAATGTTGACATCTGTGCAGTAACTGAAACCTGGTTCAAGGCTCCAGAGAGCACTCCAGCACTACTGGGCTACAACTCATACCACACATTTTGGCCAGAGAACACAGACCAAAACACAAAAGGAGGGGGTGTATCCATATTCATCAAGGATACTCACACCTCCAGGTTAGTGGCGCAGCATGATACCTCTGAGATCATCCATGTGCAACTAACATCGGGCAAATCTGCAATGCAAATTGTGGCCTGCTACAGATTACCATCCATGACCCAGGACCTCCACTCTGCCTTTCTGGACACACTGGAAAACATGAAGGTCTTACCGAACACCCTGATATTGGGCAATTTCAATTACCCTACCATTAACTGGGAAAACTACTTGAGTACAAACTCCCAGGCTCAGCGCTTCCTGGAATTTATCAATTCAAACATCCTGGATCAGCTGGTAAGCTCCCCTACCAGAGTTGAAAACATATTGGACCTGATCATCACCAACATGGGCAACAGGTGTTCCGCACCGGAAGTCAACCTGTCACTGGTTAGATCAGACCATGAACTAATCACTCTGGATGTCCACACCCCGCCACCACCCCCAACCAAGGAAATCACAGTGAAAAACTTTTCTAAAGCAAACTTCACCTTACTTAAGACAGAGGTGATAAGTTTCACAGCCCCCACGCTAAAGGATAACGCTGCCCAAGATGCAGAATCATTTACAAATGCACTCTATGAACACCTACAAGGATGCATGGATCGTGCCATCCCTAGCAAAACCAAGACTCACTCCCCTAAGAGAAGGAAACCAGTCTGGTGGACCCCTGACATAACCAGGTTATACAATAAAAGGAGGAAACTAGTTTAGAAAAAAAGCAAATCCCAAGAAGGTAAGACATCCCTGATCAGTATCAGTAAGAAACTAAGGTCCCTCATAAAATCATCCAAGGCTAACTTCGAAAGAAAAATAGCCAAGGATTTGAAAGATAACCACAAAGCCTTCTTTAGCTATGTCAAGAATCTAAGTGGCAACTCACAGATATGCTCTGAGCTAGTGCAAAATAGAACAAAATGTACTGAACCTACTGATATTGCCAACATCCTTGCAGATAGATTCAGTGCAAACTTCAACCCCCTCTCACCTCCAAAAGGGCCCACAACAATCCCAGAAATCACAGACACAGGTGAAAACAGCCCTTTCAAAAGCCAAAAACACAGCATCAATGGGGCCAGATGGTGTCCCAGGATGCATCTTGCATGAACTACAGAAGAAACTAACCCCCACCTAAACATGCTGTTCAACTTCAGCCTCTCCACAGGCTACATGCCCATAGAATGACGCACAGCAATGGTTATTCTGCTCCACAAAGGAGGGGCCACAAGTGACCCTGGTAACTATCGCCCCATAAGCCTGACTAGCCTGGTCTGCAAGGCTATGGAGCGCATCATCATGGAACTCATTAACAAAGACATTGGTAACCTCCAAACACTTGACCCGACCCAGTTCGGTTTTGTTAAGGGCACATCATGCCTGCTAAACCTGGTTGACTTCTTTGAGACAGTCACCAAGGCCATAGATGAGGGAAAGGTGGTTCACACAGCCTACCTTGACCTCGCCAAGGCGTTCGACACCATTCCTCACTCAGGTATTATAGAAAGACTCAACAGCCTGAACATAAACCCCTACGTCACAAGATGGGTTGCCAACTGGCTTACATACAGAATTAACATGGTAAAAATAGCAGGCTCCAGGTCCAACACTAAACCAGTCACAAGTGGTGCCCCGCAAGGCTCGGTCCTGGGACCCCTACTGTTCGGCATATACTTCTCAGAAGTACAGGCAAAAACAGGAGGACTATGGCTAACCAAGTTTGCCGATGATTGCAAACTGGGAGCCATAATTGACTCTCCAGCTGACACGAACATTCTCCTAAAAGAAGAGGTAATAAGAGATCTGAGGACCCAGATAGATAGTAATCTCTCCTTTGACAATCATATTGCCAAAGTAGTTAGGAAATCCTTCTATGTGGCCCATCTAATTACTAAAGGGTTCACATCTAGAAATAAAGAGGTTATAGTGCCCCTCTACTTGTCACTCATCAGACCCATCATAGAGTACAATGCCCAATTTGGGATGTACCTCACAAGACACTTCCAACAGCTGTAAAGACCACAAAAGTACCTCACCAAGAGGATTACTGGCCTCAAACATGTGTCCTATGCAGACCGACTGAAAAAACTCTGGCTGTACTCAGTGGCATATCGCTTACAATGTCCAACTCAGAATTGATGGATATGCTCCACCTAAAGAAATCCAAGTCACTGCGAGCCATGCGCTCTAGTGAACTAAACTTCACCACAGCAATAAATAGAACATGCTGGAGGGATAGATTCCTGTCACAGAGACTCCCCATGCTTTGGAACAAAATTCATATCTACATTAGGCAGAGCCCCTCACTAACACTCTTCAAGAGAAACCTTGATGAGTGGATGGGTAACAGAAAATACACCCCTGGGATCACTTCATTGGCTCTGCTTGACAGAGGCTCAGTTAATTAATCAATGGGGAGGCGAAAACCGACACACTCTGACTAAGCTTATATATGCCCTCGGGCAGATAGCCTAGTACCTACCTATGAACCTATGTGCTAATTGATGTTAATATATAAAGGTGCATTTCTTTTAAAGTTTTTTTATCTCTTCAAAGGCCTATTGGCCAAAGCACTAGAGAGTGAGAATAAAATCTTCGGATATATTAAGAAGTGCACTATTTTTCTTGGTTGTATTCTACTTTTGGTTACTTGTTTGGCCATTTGTTTTGTGGTTTATTAGGGTTAGAAAGTAAAGTTTTTATCTGGACAGAAGCTTGTTTCTGATTCTCCTGCCAGTGCAGGGGCTCAATTGTATCTTTCTTTAGTAATTCTAACAACAGTTTTACTAATTCTGCATAACTGAAAATCCATTGTCATCAGGAACCTGTCAGTCCCAGAAAAGCCTGCAACTCTTTTAACATTGTAGGGCATGGTGCAGCTTGAGTAACAGTAATGTGTGAAGGTAAAATTTGCTAACAGCCTTCTGAAATGAGATGCCCTAAGTACTGAACTTGTGGTTTCCACAACTGCAATTGTGCCTTATTAGCCTTAAATCTGAGTTCTGCTAATTTAGTTAAAAGAAAAATAGCGAAAAATAGTGTCTTGCCAAGTAGAGTAAGAATCGGAAGCTAAAAGCAAATCATCTACAAACTATAAAAAGGTGGACCCACAGGGAAATTGAATTTTATTTAATTATTTCTTCATTTCTCTAAAGGAAAGAGTAGGTCATTCTACATATCCTTGAGGCAACTTTGTCCGTATATATTGCTATCCTTTATATGTAAAGGCAAACAAATACTGACTGACTGCCTGAACAGAAATGGAAAAGAAAATTAAAAAAAATATCTATCACTGAAAAGGTGATTGCTGTCAGCAGACTAGAACTTAGTATTGTAGCCAGGTTAGGCAGTACAGGAATAGTCAACACTACTACTGCATTAACTGCTTTTAAGTGTTCTTACCTGTTTTTTTAACAGGCAAAATAGGTGTATTACATGGGCTTCTTGTCAGGACTAAACCGGTTCTGCAACTTTTATGATCCCTACCTCGGTGTAATGGGTAGTCCAAGAGGAATGGTTTTAAGGCCCTCTAGAGCAGTTATAGTAGAGGTCTGGTCTGTTCTAAGTATTCATCTGCTCAAATATCAGCTGAAAACAGACCCAGAGGGGAAGGTTCATTTGGAATATCTAAGAAAACTCTGTCTGCAGTGCAGAAAACAGGATATCATATTTTGCACAATAAATTTCTACCTAAAAGATCTAAAATAGCAGTATTTCCTATAATAAAAGCATCCTGCTCTTTTAATGGACTTATCTAAATGAAAATAGGTTTTGTCTCTGAATAATCCAAAGAAATCCCAGAGACCCCCAACTGATTTCATAGAGACTGGGAGGTCTAATGCATTCGATGATGTGATCATAAATCGAGTTGCTCTGGTAGCAACAAGAAAAGGAAAAGTAGAAAGAATTGCACTCTGTAATATTAACAAAGGGACCTTCTTGGTCCAGTGGTACCAAAGGAAATAGCTGTGTCTTCTGTTCATGGCTATACTAATGAGCTTACTTCCACATTGGTGGCTGCCAAGTGGTACTCCAAATAGGAGATTGTCTTTCCACTTGTTGTAGTTCTTGAACATTGGGTTGAGTGGTGGACTAAAAAGATGAGTCTGTTTGCTATAGGATAGGACACTCATTACTCTAGTCTTCACTCTGGTCACAATTTAAACAAGGGTTAATACATGACCCGCTCTGCTGGGTCTGAGGTAAAAAAAGGGGTTACAATTTTGCAGATATTGTCCTGGAGCTTGCTGTGAAAAGAATCTAAATCTACCTCTACCTCCTTCATTTCTCCTTCCCACCCCCTTTCCAGTGAATTAGTATTGAATTGTTGAAGTTGAACATCAACTAACTTATTTTGTTGTTTTTTCTGCCTATGTTGCCTGCCATGCATTAGATTTGATTAGCAATTTTATGAATACCTAGACTGGGCCATTTTAGACAAATTGTTCTTATACTGGTGGTAATAAACCTTCTACGAATGCTACTGACCGCCCACTGGCTGCTGCTCCTTCTGTAGGTTCTGGATACCCTGAAAAAGCCTCGGACACATCTACCATACATTACAAATACACATTGATAGATTTGTTTTCCTGTACAATTGTTTTAATTCTCACACAGTTTGGTATTGAAGGGCATGCTGTAGTGATGGCCTTCAGTAAATTGTCTCTTGTTGCTAGAAATCCTTCATCAGAGCATTTTGGAATATTTTCTCCTAGAGACGATGTTTCCCATATTTTTTCTACAAATATCTGGAGTAGAGGCTTTTAATACTGCTCACAGATCTTCACTAGTAGGGCTTTCTAACTGTACATGTCCTTCTAAAATTTTAGCATACTTAGCTGAATGTTTTCACAGGAAAGGAGACGATCTACAATAGTTTGAAAATCTACAGCTGTCCATGACATACTACTCTTTCGGTAGGTTCCCTATCACCATCCCTGGCTGTTGTAGGATTATGTACCTTCCTCAAAGGATTAATCTGAGTATTAGATGGTGTGTTGGTGGTGGGGGTGTCATCATCAGAGGATGAATCAGAAGTTGATGCATCCTCAGAGGTTTACTTGGAGGCAGTTTCCACCTGTATTCTTTTCTGTCAATGATTATTGGAAGCTATGTAATTAACTTTTTGAACTTCTTTAAAGTACTTTTCTTAGAAGGGGTAATTCTATTACCAAATCATTTTAACTTGTCTGTATATTTTGTCCTAGATGCGTGCTTGTGTTTTGAATATAACTGTCTACCCTTATTTGCTGTCCTTTTTAACATTTGATCAGAATGTGAGGCAGCATATTACTGTCACTGCTGCCTGAATCTACTGTTGTAAACTGATCCTTTAGGATGAGCAGAAGTGCTAGAGGTGACTTGGGAAGTATCAGGAGAAATAGTAGGCTCAAATATCTAAAAACGGATAAAGACGTGAGGATTATTAAACCAGATAAGGGTGGGGTATTGTTATAATGGATATAATATCCTTCAATGACAAAATGAAAACTGTTCTGAGTAGTAAAGCATATAAAAAAGTTTCCTTAAATGAAGTTAATGGGGCTTTAAGGAAAGTAAGAAATGAACTTAATGATTTACTTATAGAAGGTGGCATCTCAGTAGATGAGTTTAACTATGTTAATGTGTCCCATCCCAGATTACCCACCATCTTTGGCTTACCTAAAATCCACAAAGATTTGTATGATCCACCTAAGAGACCTATTGTGGATGCTCGAGGTTCCATCACACAACCTATAGTCAAATTTTTAGATATCATGCTAAAGGCTTTACTTTCAGAGAAACTATTACTATGTAAAGATCCATGGGATTTCCTTATGAGAATTAATTCACTTGAGTATGTTGAAGAGGGTATATTTATAACAATAGATGTGAAAGACCTCTATACTGTTATACTTCATGATACAGGAGTCGAGTGGTTTTGTGAATACCTACTTGAAAAAGGAATACCCCAAAGTACTATAAATACATACAAGGAACTATTAGATATAGTACTACATAATAACTTTATAATATTTGACAATGAGTACTTCTTACAAATAGAAGGGGTTTCCATGGGTTCAGCCTGGGGTGGCCTATATGCCAATATGGTTGTTACAGTGGGAAAATACATTTTTGTTTAATTCATCATATTTTTCACACTGTAAATGCTATATGAGGTTTTTGGATGACATCTTTATTTTTTGGGATGGACCAGTTGAAAAAATTAATGCATTTATAAACTATATCAGTGGATCAACTACCTTTTTGAAATTCACCCACAATATTGGGTTTGATGACATTTCTTACTTGGATCTGAAGTTAATGAAAGATAAGTGCTCCAAGGTCTTTAAATCAGAATTTTTTAGAAAGGCCACATATTCATATAGCTTCCTGCACTTTGATAGCTCCCACCCCCATAAGCAGAAAAAAATCTGTGGTTAAGGGGCAGTTTGTAAGAGCTGCATGTATGGTTACCCTATTTGACAGGTTCCTGAATGAATGTGATACACTAAATGAAATGTTTATAAAAAGAGGATATCCTTATAATTTAATCAATGATGCTATGATAGAAGTAATTAACAAACATGAAAGGGGCCATTTTTTACCCTTGCTTAATCAATATGAGGAAGAAAGAGTGGGACCCATTGTGAGAACAAATACCCTTAACCAAGATGTGGACTCTGTTTTTAGTGAGCCTATATCTGGCATATCAGGAAATAGCTTAAATAATTTTAATAGTAATAATTATAATAGTGCTTTTATCACAACCTTCAACAATACCAGCAAAAGAATTGCTGATATATTATTTAAAAATTGGGTAGTGATTATGAATAATAAAGACATAAGACAATATGTTGGGGAGAGACCGAATATTGTTTATAGTAGAAGGAAATGTCTCAAGAATATTTTGGAAACAACCCCAAAAGGCCCCTACAATGGGTGTTTGCGAAAAAATGTGGCTCTTGTAACTATTGCCCATATATTTTGGAGGGAAGCATTATATATTGTTCCTTCTGTATGAAATGTCCCTGTTTCTATACTGGGAAAACTGAGAGGAAACTGAGGAACCATATTTATGAACACCTAAGAGACATAAGGAACAAGAAGGACACAAATGCATTGTCCAAACATTGCATGGAGTTAAATGACCACTCGTTTAAATTTGCTGTGTTAGAAGTGATTGAGCCAGATATAAGAGGTGGTCTGTGGGCTTTATAGTTAGAGAAACAAGAAGCAATGTGGCAACTTAAAACTAATGCCATGCAGTAGCTTGGCTTAAATGATTCATTTTCTTTATCATGTTTCTTAAAATTAAAAGCTATGGAAAGATAGGATAATGGTAAAATGTATGTTAGGTCATAAATGGTTAAATGCATGTAATCTAATAATTTTATACTTATATTTTTATACCTTGATATTGTTTGTTTAGGGCCAATCTGCATTTTTATATGCATTTTTTACATTTATATTCATCATATAATTCATCTTATTATTTTATTTAATCAGATATTAGCTTAGTACTTGCATAGACACCTTGTATTATAGGAATCTGGTTGGTTAATCCGTGTAGTCTGGAGGCGTGTTTATTAGTGTATTTATATTTAAAACAAGGTTTAAACAGTAAAAGGGTGTCCTGATGAAGTCTCTGATTTGTCAGAGATGAAAGCACTTAAATTGTGTTTTAATTGTGTTTTTCGAGTGTGAAACGAAAGTGGGGTTTGGAATAAACGACTTTTCTTATATTGTGACTCTCCTGCTCTGCTGTGCCTTTTTATAGTATTTTTTTTTTTTTGTGCTTCTGGACTTGTTCTTTCTTCATACGAAGCAGAATAGTCATCAGGAGGAGGGGGATCTGAAGGAATCGGGGGACAGTTGTTGTCAGAAGAATCATGTTAAGCTATTTTCAAGTTTTGTATTTTTCTTACAGGGTAAAGACCTCAGGTATTATGAGATTTGTCTTCTACACTTTTTTTGTGATATATTTATATTTCTATATTTTACATATATTTTACACTTATTTACCAGGAGTGTCTGAACCCAGAAGGCCCATTTTCAGCCAAGGTCTCGGGAGAAAAGCTCCAAGTTACATAGTAATTTACAGCAGAATACAAATGCAATGGTGTAGGTAAACTGTTCCTCCAACAAATCAAGCATACAAAAAGCAAAAGCAAAAGGAGGCAACGGAACACGGCAATAAAATCCAAAGATATTTATTCCAAAATAGATAGGTGTGAGCGCTTTCACAGCCAAAGCCGCTTCATCAGACAAAGTATAAAATCACAGCACTTTTAAATAAATAGCAGCCAATCATAATTCAAAGCCAATTAAAAGCTATTTAAAGACACAAAACACAGTGAAAAACAATTCTTCAATATCATTAAAAACCTAACATATGCATATAAATATAAATAAATAATCTATCTAGCTAAAGGTCTATAAACCAGGATGGGTCTGATAGAAATTTTGTCATTTAGACCCTTACCCATGTTGGCTCTCATCCTTATTATCCAGTCAGGTTCTTTACTCTCTACCTTATTCCTTCTAGAGCCCCCCCCCCCCCCATTACCCATTCTAACAACTTCTATGACCATAAACTTGAATGTATGTGAGGGGCCTGCCATCATGGTGTGTTTAGATAGGGCATTAGTAATTTATTGAAAAAGTAGGGCTGTATTTACTGTTCTATTTGTTTCCTGCTGCTATGTTTTTAATCTAGCAGAATTATATTTTAATCTAACTACATATTCTTTTTCTTTATTTTTTAGATCCTTCTTGGCAGTCATTAAAAACTGACCAACAAGAGACGGGTGCTTTGTTTCCTTTTTGTTTAAGCTTTTTTTTTAAGATTTTCTAAAATATTTTTATTTATTTATTTTATTTTACATTTGTTAACTGGGAGACTCCAGCTGGATATATGTCCATTTTCAGTGGAGGTGCAGGGAGAAAAGCTCCAGAGCAGTAAAATCATTAACAAGAGAAAAACATGTTAACCAAAAGGTTCATTAAACACTATATAGAGTACACAATCTTTATACTTATTATAGAAGTATAGTACATATAAGATAGTGAGTTAACCAAAGAGTGTATTTGCCAACATTCACAGGCTACATTAAGATATACATGTTATAGAAGTGTTTAACAGCAAGTATAGCAGGAAGATAGAGTAGCTAACTTCCATAACTCATTTCTACACATGAGAGACATGCTATGTTCTTTAGGTTTCTTTACAGTGTTCAGTAATACTATTACCCCATGCAGACATTACAAAAGCAGTAGATAAGCTGTTACTCTAGTTGCTGGAAACAGAGGCATACGAGTTACTATCCAGGGGTAGTACAGGTACATAATCTATGATTCAGGAAGCGTGTTTTGAGTAGTTTTTTGAATTGGGTGGTGGAGTTGTTATTTATTATGTGGGCTGGAAGGGAGTTCCAGATTTTAGAGATGAAGTGGCTATAAACGGATCTACCTGCCTCATTTTTAAAGTTTGTTACCTTAAGGAGGTGTTGGGTACTTGATCTCACAGATCTGGTAGTGGTGTAAGGCTGGAGTAGTTGCTGCAGGGCTGGTGTGTTGCCTAGATGATGTAGTACTTTGTGAGCAAGTGCTAGTTGGTTGACTTGAAGGGTTAGAGGGAGTTCTAGCCAACTGAGTTTTTTGAGGCTTTCACAATGGTGGGTTTTAGAAGGTGATCCTGTGGTGAATCTGGCTATTTTATTGTAGCAGCTATTTAGTTTGTTGAGCTTAGTTTCTCGGAGATTGATAAGCATGGGGGAGGTGTAAAGTAGGGTCGATAGGAGGTGTGTCCTGGCTGTGGTAACCTTAGAGTGACTGGTGAGAAACTGTTTGTTGCGACAGAGTAGGCCCATTTTTCTCTGGACTCTTTTTATAGTCTGGGAGATATGAATGTCAAATTTAAGGCTATTGTCAATTTTGAGGCCTAGCAGTTTGGCGTGACTGCTGGGTGTGATGGTGGTGTTGTTATGAGAGGAGATTGAAAAGTTAGATGAAGAGGGTGGAGATCTGTGAGGGCTGAAGAGGAGTAATTTCATTTTTGCTGGGTTTAGAATGAGGTTTTGGTTAGTGATCCATGTTTATTCCAGGGAAAAGCATTCTTGTGTTAGGGAGAGGAGGTGGTCAAGGGAGTTGGCTGCACAGATAATGGTTGTATCATCTGCATATTGGACTATTGAGGCTTTGGGTATGGTGGATGGCAGTTGATTAGTAAATAGGGTGAAGAGTAGAGGTCCCAGGATGGAGCCTTGGGGTACCCCTAGGGAGACAGGCAGTAAGGGAGAGAGCTGATTTTGCTATTTTACAGCTTGTTGCCTTCCATCTAGGTAGCTCTTAAACCAAGAAATAGCAGAAAAGCTGAAATTTAGGGTGGTTAGTGTATGAAACAGTTTTCGGGCAGCCATGGTGGTGCAGTGGTTTGTATTGCCGCCTCACAGCAAGAGGTTCTCCGGTTCGATCCTCAGCGGGGGTGCCTTCTGTGCGGAGTCTGCATGTCCTCCCTGTGGTTGTGTGGGTTTCCTCCGGGTGCTCTGGTTTCCTCCCACATCCCAAAGACATGCTACAGGTGGATTGGATACTCTAAATTGGCCCTAGGTGTGATTGTGCCTTCTGTGGAAGGTTGGGTGCCAGGCTGGCAACTCAACACTGTAAAACTCTACTGCCAATCATGAGCAGACAAGGTGATCTGCTGTGGCGACCCCTAACTGGGAAAAGCCAGAAGAAGTGTATGAAACAGTTTTTCATGGTTGACTATGTCAAAGGCTTTAGATAAGTTTAAGAGAGTTGCAGATAGTAGCAGTCCATTGTTTCTATGGTTATTGATGGTATTAGTGAATGATGTAACTGTGGTGATGGTGCTATGAAAGGGTCTGCAACCATGTTGCTGAGTGGATCGTAGTTTATTTTCTAAGAGGTATTTTATCAGTTGCATGTGGACAACCTTCACTAGAAGTTTTGATAGGGGGGATAGTATAGCTATGGGTCAATAGTTACTAAGTTCTACAGAGGTACCCCCTTTGTACAGTGGTGTAATATGTGATATTTTCCAAAGATGGGGTACTTTGCACTCTGAGATAGATCTGTTTATTAATATGGAGACAGGATAGGCTATTGCTTCAGCTGCTAGTTGCAGATATAGCCTTATCAAAAGTTTCAGCCTCAGGGAACTGCAGTGCACTATCATTTTTAGTGATCTCAGACCACTTTACCAAGTAATAACAGTGTCTCATCCATATTTATTAAACATATGTCTGGCTGGAGTTCCAAACTCCGGCTCTTTTAATACCCCCACACTCACACCCATTGTAATTTCAATACTATGATAATATTACACATTCACATCCATTAAAACCCACTCTGTCACAATATACATAATAATTAAAACTCATTCTCATACGTGTATGTGATTGAACCCACTGTCATTTAGAAATATATCTTTTTTGATTAAAACCCACTTTCATATGAAATATATGCACTGTAACCTGCTAGCATTCAGTTTAACCCAATCTTACAGAAAATCACTAAACTACTGAAAAATCATGTAACAAAAAGCTTACCTGTAGAGACGTCAAACTCTGTTAAAGGTGGAAAAATACAGTTGTGCGCTGACATGCCAGAAATACACCAGACAGATAACCTGTCAAAAATGGGACCAAAAAGTAATTTCTACTGCAGCAACTCATAAATGACTCAAAATCTGAGACGTCACAGCACCAAACTGTTATGATTAAATAACTTCATGCAGCACAGTTGAGCAGAGTAGAATAATCTCTTTATTGTAAAGAACACACATACATGGGAGACTAAGCAATCACGGTATTGTCCCCGCGAATAAAAGAAACTTCATTATTTCATACTGTAAAAGCTTCCATGCAGAATATTTCATTATCTAGCAGACTATAGCTACTAACCAATTAAAACTGAGCACATTTGTATTATTATGGTACTAAGAATCTGCAGACCCCTTAGCTGTGCTTTTCCTTATTAGGCACTAGTTCCGATCTTCTATGTTGGAACTTTCTATGCTGGCAATTTTCACTTTGGCAATGAAGGAAAACTAAAGACAGACCCAACCTGTCAGGGTCCATCTTGAAATAAGATGGATTCAAAAAGAAAAAATATTATGTATACACTAAACATTTGTCCCGTCTTACACTTTTCACTTCACATGGTGAATAACTGAAAATCCTACAGAGAAAGTAATACTAATTTCAAGAACACGTTACAAACAAAATTACAATTTTTATGAGTGGTGGGAGGTTTTGGGATAAGAAAGGCAACACAATTCAAAATTGAATGGGACAGACATTACAGCAATTCTTCTGAGGCACAGGGAAGTATAGCCCACCAGTTAAAAGAAGACATCAACTTATCCAGCAGACAGGAAAATACGAAACTTGGTTAGGCCAGCATGCCATCTATCAACATCTTTGTTTCTATTTCTGTTTTAACGATTATGGTACGTTTTTAAGCATTGTCTGAAGGATGTTCTGCCTTTAAAACTAAATAAATAAGCAACTGGGGTGTAGGCCAAGGTAAAAGCAAGTCAGCTATTAGGGTATTAAATAATGCAGAATTTTTGTGTTTGCCTGGTCACCCACAACTGTTTAGAATCTCAGTACCCTTGTCATCAGGCACATGGCAGTGCAACAATTAAGGGCTTCTGAGAAGTCATTTCTCTTCACCTATTTTTTTCAGAAGCAAAAGTGATACTCCTGTGCATTTACATAACAGTACTTCTGAGATTATGGTAAATTTCTGCCTAAAAAGAAAGAAATACTGATATCACACTTAACAACCATCTATGACCCTGAAGGCTGCTATTAACCTAGGAGTTTCAATGGTGTAATGGGAGATCAAGCCATGGACTGATCTGTCACTGATGATGATAAAACTGGTAAAAGAGCATCAAGGTGGCATGAAGCCTCCAACAAAAGCACTGTCAGTGCTTAGGTAGAGACAAAGCTTTGATCTCATAACTAATTGTCTGTAATGCCAATATCAGCCAATATCATAGGCTGAGCAGCTAACAAGCCTTCTTTGAGTGGATAATCCACAAACCTGTCTAGAAATGGAACAATCAATCCTATGACTATGGTGTGTGTGTGTGTGTGTGTGTGTGTGTGTGTGTGTGTGTGTGTGTGTGTGTGTGTGTGTGTGTGTGTGTGTGTGTATTATACACACACACACACACACACACACACACACACACACACACACAAACACACACACTTACATACATACTACATTAATGATACTGCAAAGAAATCAGATAATTTAAAATATTATTAGTGGTACCATCTCCGAAGTAAAATGTAAGACAAGATCTTTGGGTTCATGGTGTGAAAAGATCTAGATGAGATGTAATCAGAGCACTGTTATATCTGAAAATGAACTGAACTTCATCTGGAAAAAATAAATCCTTCATTGTCTCTTGAGTACTTCTCAAGTACCACTTCTGTCATGTATTTTACAGTTATATTGTAGTAGGCATCTTAGGTGAGAATTGGCAATTTGTTTGAAGCATTTTGTTTCATGCGGAGTACTCAAATCAACATATTGGAATTGCTCTCATTAAAAAGCGTCTTATTTCTGAAACATAATAGTAAGCATAATTTTTGTGATTATTAGCCAAAGTGATTTTCTACCATAGCAACAGAATAATGAAATCATTGAAGGCATATAAAAAGACAAAAAAATAAAAGAAACAAGAGGAATGACTGTGCTGGTTTTAAATCATTTTGTCACATAGAGTGATAAAAGATCACATGAAAGCTATATGGAGAGGAGACTGTCCCTGTCTGTGTATTATTGTACATGGTTATCATGGAGCTGACAATGAACACTAAAGGATATGCTGTAAGGACATCAGATCTATCCCAAGGAGATTGACATTAAATTCTGCCACGTTCTATACGTGACATCTGCTGAATTATATGCTATGACTCTAAAGAACTGATATGTAAAATAAAAACAGTATCAACCTCTGATCAGCGTCAGTCAACTGCACTGACTTTATGTAGCACATTACTATAACAGCTGAAAACCACTTAACAAAAGTCATTGAACACATAATTCAAATATGCCCAAAATGACCCAGTGTTCAAACAAGCAATCATTTAATGGCATTAAGACTGTGACCTCTGTTAGCTTCACTAAGCTTTTGTTAAGTGAACCTGTCTTGAAATCCAAATTAAAGGAGCAGGCAAAACTGCCACTATGTATCCATAGTACACCAAGAAAACAAAGGGAGTCGGGTCACTGGAAATGTTCTAATATGCATAGTCTAAATATTTATTTCCAAATGCTAATTCACATTTTGCCATTAAAGTTAGGTGATGTTATTCTGACTTTGCCACTTTAGACATAGCTATACAACTTTTATTAAATTGTTACAGCAATCTTTCAATGGTCCTTTCAGATCTACTGACTGTGTAAACTGGATAACTTGTAAGTAAGCCTCATGGACGTAACAGCTTTATCTGGTACAGACAAGAAGCCAAAAGAAATATGAATGGCATTCAAAGAGCAGACATACACACGTACACACAAACACATGCACACACGCACACACGCACACACATGAGCGCAAGCACACACGCACACACACTATTGTAGTAGCCAACACAACTTACTGTTGATCACTGTGCAACTAAGCATTTTCCAAAAATCGCTTTGTAGCCATAGAACTAGCCCCGACCAGGAAATATTTTGCTTCTGCAGTTGTCTTGTAGCTGATTACAGCGAGTAGTCTGTGTTGTCAATTAAAGCAGGTACATGCTGGTACAGTGTGCTACAAAACAGTATGAAGGCTCATTTTAAGTTATCCATAGGCAGGAGACCATCTCCTAGGCAAATAATGCAAAAATTAGGGAACAGCGATTTATGGAATGCTTGTCTACATTATTATTTTGTTTTATTATTTGTTAACCAGATAAGTGGGTTGGTCCATGGACCTTTATCAACCATGATACGTCACAACAGCACACAAGCACACACACACACACACACACACACACACACACACACATATATATATAGATGTATGTGTGTGTGTGTGTGTGTGTGTGTGTGTGTGTGTGTGTGTGTGTGTGTGTGTGTGTGTGTATGTATATATATATCAAAGCATATGAAACTAGTCTGCCTATAGAAAATGCGAGTACAAGAAAATGCAAATTCCACACAGACAGTGGTTAAAAGTCAGTTTTGAACCCTCGTCCTTGAAGCTGTGAACATGCCACTGAATAACCATATCTGCACATCCACACAGAAAACAGGGACTGACACACTCTTGCCATATACTCTGCTGCATACCAATCCTCCTTTGCTGATTACATACCTCTGCTCCTAAATTATCATTAAACAAATCTCCTCAACTCATATGAATAATTCCTGCCACATAAGTTAACTAAAGAAATCATGCAAGCTAATACACTACCTCAATGCTTGCTGAGTGACAACTAGCTGTGCAGATTGCATATTAGGAGGAGGGAGCTGTCCAGCCTTCTCAAATGATGAGAATTTTCAATCAGCAGTGGGAGCTTGGTGCTGTGTATTGTTCTAGAAAAAAATCTAATTTGCAGCTGTAGCTCCCTCATGTGGAATAATCTGTCTGTAGCCCTGTGCATTGTTTTAGGCATGTAAACTTCAGATAATAAGGGGCTAAAGAGCATGCTGTTTGTGCTTTCAAATTGCTGACCTGTCTAGCAGTATGAATTTCTGCAATCCAACATTTTGAATGTTCCTCATTTGTTTATCTGCCAATTCACTGCTTATTATTACAGGTCAGACTGCAGTTCCCAAATCTGCCACACAAGTTACAGAGCAACTAATGTAATGAATGCACTTTTGCTTCTGCCTGAATGTTGTCTGTTTTATGGAGCGCACTTGGATAACTAATTCTATGACATGACCAATAGTTGGATTATAATGACATAAGTCCATAGTTCAAGTGACATTTTCACTAGAAGGACTATGTGTGCACCTGAGATACACACTCCTGTAAAAGACAAGCACAGGATGAGACAACACAGAGATGAATAAAGAAATGGCAGACCCTCCAACTGCAAAAATTCCTGCATGAACTAGTAAGGAAATATCAAAACAGAGACAAGAGAGATGAGATGAGGAGGATAATACATTTATCAGAATTTATAACCATGCGTACAGAATAAACATAAATTACATTTCATGCTAAATGTGAACATAGACCCTATGAAAAGCAGGCAAAGCTGAAAGCAAGTGATTAGAAGGGGCATTAAGGATCCTTTCATTACAAAGACAGAGAGTAACACATGAAAAACAAATTTCCACTGAAGCAGTATATTCCATGTCTACTATCCTATAGAGTTTGTATGACATAAATCTCCCAAACCAGTCCTGAAAATGAGTCATTGCCATTTCACCTGTTAGGAGGGGGAGCTGTCCAGTTAAACAAAAGCATTTATATAAAAAAGTTATATGAATTGTAATGGGAAAACACAGTCTGGAATGTGGATAAATACTGCAGTTGTTAAAAAAGCAACAACTAAGTAAAGATTCTGAAAGAACAAGTATTGCAGTAGGGTCTGACTGTTTGGAAAATTTGCTGTATTTATTCCCTGGTGTCCAGTACACTGGTATTCATGTAAAAGTAGCCAGGAATCCAGAAAAGCACGAACAGGACCAATAAAAAATAAATCCAAGGTGGAAAACCAAACCAAGACAGACTGCTGTTCAGAAAGTCTAATTCTTTAATACAAAACCATGAAAAACAATGAAAACACAAGCGCTTTTGCTCGGTCTGTGCCGAGCTTTATCAAGTGAACATCCAAAGTGCTGCAAGGCTTTATATACACTGAAGTTAATTATTAATTAATCAATTAAAAACTTAATCAATTAAAAAATTAAAGCTTAAAAAAGCTGGAGTTGATAAATTGTTAAAAATCCTTCTTTGTTAAAAGTTAAACCTGGTGTGTTATAATAAATGTATACAGTAAATATTAAAACTGAAATGTAAAATAATCGAAAGAAACTGTAGGCAGTGCATTTAGCAATAAATTAAAATAAATCATTTATCATATTTCACTTGAAGATTTTTTATCAGCAATGAATGAGCTTCTCATAATCAAGCCTTTCTTAGCTTGAGGACACTGTTTATGTTGATGTTGTCATTTAATCTAGGGTGTCTGCCTGCATCTAGTTTAAGTTGCCATATAAGTTCCTTGTATTCGAGGGTCGTCTCCCAGTCACCTCCCCTAGCATCCGGGTAACTTGCTCCAACACTATGAATTTAAGATCTATCCCAGGGCAAGTGAGTGAATGCTTATAGAATGCGTTAGACTCCCTTTGTTTACTTAGATCGTAAAAATGTTCGTAGAGTCTTTTCCTAAATGGCCTCTCAGTTTTGCCAACATAGAAGCTTGAGCAGGTGGTGCAAAACCTAGGTAGACAACCCCTTTACTCCCACAGGTGTAGTGATGATATGATTTGATGTTAAAATTCCTGGAGGGAATGTAAAGTGTTGGAGCATTAATAATGGCATGGCATTGATTACAGGACCCACATTTGAAAGTGCCTAGTCGTGTGTTAGAGTTATTAGCCTGGAAATTAGGTTTTCTTTCAAATAGTTCCTTGAAATTAATGTCCCTCTTTCTTACAAATTTAGGGTGTGGTGGGAGGGCATCTTTGAATTCTTCATGAAAGGTCAGTACAGGCCAGTGCCTCCTGATGATCACCTCAATATCAGCGGAGTTGCCGGAATAGGTATAGATAAAACTATTCCGGAAGGTGTCAGATATCGCTGTTGTGTTAGTTGTGACAGAAGGTTGCCCTGTACCAAGAAGTGGTGGAAATGTTGTTTCTCTGTTATCAATCACTTCCTCAGCTAAGGAGGTGATAAGGGAGAGAGGGTATCCCCTGTCTACAAACATGGACTGCAAAAAATGTATTTCATCCAAAAAACAACAGTGGAGCTGCACATCCTAGAGGCTCTAATGAACTGGCCCTTAACAATGCCTTTTTTCTGATAAAATGGGTGTGCACTTTGAAAATGCAGAAAAGAATTAGAAAAAGTAGGTTTCCTGTAAAGTTTAGAAAGGAATGTTGAATTGTTATAATCTTTATATAAAGTCATGTCAAGATAGTGAAGTTCATGCTTGTTAATGTTGTGAGTGAACACCAAGAAGGGGGTAGTGGAATTGATATAACTAAAAAAATCCTCAAACTGATTGAGGGTCCCATTCCATAAAATACAGATGTTGTCTAGGTATCTTCTATAGTGAGTTAAATATTGAACCCAAGTAGAAGAAAAAATGAGCATACGTTCCCATCTGTGCAAAACAGCGTTGTCATAAAAAGAAGCGCATGAGGCACCCATGGCCACTCCTTTCCTTTGTCTAAAAAGCTCACCATTAAAGAATATAAAATTGTTCTGTAATAAAATTTCCATAAACTCCACTAGAAGGCCAGTCACCTTATTGTTGAGATTAGTTTCAGTGGTTAAGAAATCATTAAACCACTCGAGCCCTGCTGGGTGGGGTATACTAGGAAACAGGTCTTTGATGTCTATAGTTATCATAAGGAGTTCAGATGAGAAAAAGGAAGGTTGAATGTCTCTGAGAAAATCCCAGGAGTCTTTGCAGACGTGATCTAAGAGTGGGATGAGTTGCTTAGTAACATGGTCAATGAAGTTACCTAAGGGTTCAGTAATGCTTCCTGCCCCTGAAACATTAGGCCTAAATCTCAAGGGGTCCAAGCCTTTGTGAATTTTCGGAATCCCGAAAATTACTGGTATTTTGGGTTTCTCAACATGCAGATAGTTGAACAATTTTTCATTTATAGCTCCTTGGAGCAAATGGTCAGTAAGCATATATTTGATTTTGGAAAAGGCTATGTTAACTTCATTTCTAGATACAATTTCGTATTGTTCACTGTCCTGTAACATGTCGTGGATATAAATGTCATAGCTGGAATTATACATCAGGACAACCCCACCGCCCTTGTCTGGTTTCATGACCCTAATGTTTTCTTTTTTCAAATGGTTAATAGACCAGATTTCATATTCATTTAAGTTAACTAACTGTGGTTGTATTCCTTGGGAATGTAAAGTTCTAAAATCTTTCTCAACTAGTTCTTCAAAAAGTTTAATTAAGGGGTGCACAGGTGGGTTGAAAGTGCTAGTTAATTGATTAATTAATAATTAACTTCAGTGTATATAAAGCCTTGCAGCACTTTGGATGTTCACTTGATAAAGCTCGGCACAGACCGAGCGAAAGCGCTTGTGTTTTCATTGTTTTTCATGGTTTTGTATTAAAGAATTAGACTTTCTGAGCAGCAGTCTGTCTTGATTTGGTTTTCCACCTTGGATTTATTTTTTATTATTCATGTAAAAGTAGTTTGGCCTGTAAAACTTTATCCCCTTACAAAGGATACAGAGGTGGTACAGATGTCTGCACATGGGTATTCATGCCATATAGTACTGGTGTTTACAAATGATCCAAAAATAACTCTAGACTTGAAATTGGAAGTTAATGGACTTGTAAATAGAAGTGATAGAAATAAATAAGGATGAATAAGCACAGACTATTGTACTTAGAATTAACTCTGGCCATGATTGTGGACACTGGTAGCGCTAACATGTTTTTTATGCCCGTCTGTATGTCTCTGGCTGCCCATACATCACATGTTGGTTATCTCACTCGTCATAAGCCAGAGAAGCTTTTACCTGAACATTACATGGTGATCATCTCACCCCTCACATCCCTGAGAAACTCAAAGAATTAGAGTTCTTGTTAAGCAAACAGTCTAATTACCCTTATTTAATATTTTTACCATTAATCCCTATTACGAGGCGCTACTAGTAAACATCACTCTTAAATGGTTTATTCTAAATTTTGACCACCTATTTGCAAGATATAACTGGCACTATTGCCAATGCATCCACTTTTTTGGAAGTTTAATAAACAAGTAAAAGTTCATTTAGTTAAGTAAACTACTGACTAAGTCAGTGCACCAGGCTCTGTGCTCTGAACTTAGCAGGCTTGTGGTCCATTGTCCATTGGTTAACACGTACCTATTGACAACTATTCTTAGAAATGAAATTAAAGTTGAAATAAAATTCAGTGTACATACTGCACTGATGACAATGTGCTGTAAAATGTGTGGTTCACTACAGCAATGTGCATTCATTTAGAAGCAATCCATGTGGAAAGTACATGTGGTCTGGTTTTCAGCTCTAACCAGAGAAAAAGAAGCTTGGGACTGAAACAGTAGTAATTCAGACTAGTGAGGTGCAGCTAAAGATATGTGCTTAAGCAGAGTAGTTTAAGGGAATCAAAAATAGATAGATAGATAGATAGATAGATAGATAGATAGATAGATAGATAGACAGAGATAGCTAGATAATTCTTTGAGCAGTGCTAAATTACCACTTGCACAATGAGTACCCCTTCCCCCAAATCAGGTCTCTAGGTGCATGTTGCTGTATGTATTATAGCCCTGTGATTATTTCAATCTGTTGCCAGTTTTTGTTGAGGCCATTTATTGCAGTATTCCTGTTGATAGCTGGAGTCACAGAAGTAATGGTTATGAAAGGCTGGAAACTCATCAGATAGTTACAAGCAGCTCTTTTGTGAGCAGAAAGCTTTTCCTCCCATCCCCCATGCCCACCCCCTTCTACCCAGACCTAGACTTCCTATAGAAATGTGCTTACTTGAACAAGAACCAGGGGATACTAAGAAATATTACTGTAGCTGATCTATGCACTAACTGATGAAATAAGAAATGATAAAAGCTGGGTCTTTTCACATATTTCCATATGTGAACAAATACCTTTTTTGAACATTTCAGTATGCAGCAACTGAGCCGTGATTATATAGCCTATTGTGTAAGGGACTATATTCTAGAATATACTTTTTATTTGAAATTGTAATAGAAAACTCTGTGAATAACCTAGAAAGAAATGTTCTGTTATCCATGGCTATCCAGTAGAGTTGCAGACAGGCAGTCGGGGTTCTTCTTTTCCTATACGTGTCATCTACTTCCCCTTGGTTTGCCATCTGCTGTTTTATGTACATGAAGAATTCCCAGAGCGAGGCCTAGCTCCCATCACTGTGTAGGCTGTGACAAAGCAGGGGGCTCTGATAACGAGATTAAAAAAAGGAGGTGGGAAAGGAAATGCACATCTAAAATACTGAGGAGTGATAATAGTCTCTTCGAACTCACAGCAGATGCAAGAACAAGTCAATAAAATCAATAGCTAATGTTTGCTGGCTGTAAAATGGTTAAAGAGGTTGTTGGTGAGTGACCATATGATGGATGGCCAGTGGGCAGCGGGACTGTAGAAAGGTCAGAGGTGACTATCACCTTGAGATGTAATCTACATCTGGCTCTCTGCCTACTGGACACTGATTGTCATTGTAAAAGAAGCTTAGGTCAGCCTTCTGGCACATCTTTAGGAAGTACTTAGCTGCTCACATTTTTTATATTGTGGCAGCCACACCTTCACTTAAATGCATTTCACTGATCTGGTCGAATAACTAAATTACCTGCAAAAAATTAACAAGAATTAAATAATAAAGAAAGCTGAATTTTACCCTCAGTTTGACTTTTTTACTTACCATTATGTTGTTATCATGTTTTTACCAAAGGCTATCAGGTCACTCTATAATGTATTTTGCATCTTATTTACACAGATTAACAGGAGAGAGGCACATCATGCTGTTTACTACGGAGTCAGTTTGACTACTTTCCATAGCCTGCTTGGTTTGTAATAGTAAGCCGTGACTGAGAGGAATATGAACCCCTGATGCTGCCCTTGTTCTCACAGCACAGCTGCAGATAATGGAGGCTTTTTCAGTGGTGTTATTCATAATACTGGTGCATTACACAGAAAAGGTCTGAACAAATATATAATCGTATAAAACAGGAACAGTGCATTACAATAAATAAGTATGGTGCATATATATCTGTGTAAATTGTTTCATTACACATTTGTGGATGTATGCCTGGAATGTAAACTGGACTGCAGAACTGAACATAAGGTCTTATTTCCTGCTAATTCCTAATACTGTGGATACTGTCTTAATGTTTCTACCCTATTGTTTCATACCCATTACATTTAGAAGACTGTAATGTCATTATGAAATATTCAAAATGATTTTCTGTCAGAACACTGCAGTGTTGTTGGTTTTTTTTTTTTTTTTTTTGCATCCATATCACAGTGTGGACCATACTACATTATTATATGGAACAAAGAATCAGAAAAGAAATGCAGACCTGATTCCATTCTATGAATGTAGTACCCAGAATGCTGCACTGCATTTTCTATGTGACCATTTATTTTCAGCTCACACCTGCTTTCCTCACTGCTAGAAATAAGGTGATGATCCAACAGCCAGGATCCAGCTAAATATCTTTTTATTTCTAATCAATAATTCTCTTCTACATAGAACACCTTCGTCGTATACTTGGCTACACTCCTGGACAACTTTGTCTCCTCAATCATGCGCTCTATTTGTCATTCCATATTCCATTTATTGATGACATTTAGCTGTTGTACACAGCTAGGAAGTCCCATGATCATGGCATTTGATTTCAATTAATAGAGCTGTATGTACTCTGGCACTCTGCAGGGGACAGGCAGTCGCTGTCTCAAGAGAGCAGTGCAGGGGATTTTTCAGCTCCTTAGCAGAGGGATCAGGAAGGTACTGCAGAGGTAGGAGATGTGATTGCTTTCTTAAAGTACAAAAAGAATCAGAATTAATCATCATTAATAACCATGGGGAGGGAATTTAGCTGCATCTGCCACAAACACAAACATACTATGGAAAGGAGAGACTGTGTCTTAAGATGCACCACAAAATAAGACATTGATATTTATTCATTTTAAGAAAGAGGGGGCTAGAACAGCTAGAAGTGAAACTACAATAAACATGAGAAATAGGTGGGACAATATGTCTATCATGAAGAAACCAGGAAGGAATGCATTCCTTTTAAGAAATGTCAGCATAATCCTACAGACCATGTTTCCTTTACAGCAGTCATCCTTTCAGTCAATTAATCTTGTCCAAAATGTTGATGTAACTAGGTGAAAGATAGGTAAGGTAATACAGCAAAGTATGTGTACTTAACGTAAAGCAAAATACCAGTAAGAATAATATTATAAAATTAAATCCAAAGTGCTGAATTCGCAAAAGTTTGAAATTTTAAGTAAAATATATTACAATGTAAAATTGTAGCCGCGGTGGTACAGCGGTAGCATTGTTGCCTCATAGCAAGAGGTTCTCCTGTTCGATTCTCGGCTGGAGTGCCTTCTGTGTGGAGTCTGCATGTCCTCCCCGTGGTCAAGTGGTCTCCGAAAGATAGGCGTGCCTTTGCTGAAGCTTGGGTGTCGGACTGGCAACTCGGCACCATAAAAATCTACTGCCAATCATTAGTGGACCGGAGTTCTGCTGTGTCGACCCCTAATCGGGAAAAGCCAAAAACAGAAGCATTACAATGTAAAATTGTATGAAATAAAGCATTACACATAAAATATGGAATGCAGTAAGTTATACCCCTGCACCTCCCTCCTCAGTGTTGGGGGCTATATATTCAGAGGCAGTTTGTGACCTCACAGTTAGGGGTTATATATTCAGAAGCAGCCTGTGACACTGGGCTATTGGGCCACATCCCATCCAGTTTTATTTGTTAAAAGTATTTTTAAAACATTCCTCTTATTAGACTTTCAAATAAGGAATTACTTTTTTTTTCTCAGCGTAACTCATATGGAAGCAAGTTAGTATTGTGCACTAATAGACTTCAAATTATACACCTAGGAAAAAATTAGCTTGACTCAGATGGGTTGTTTTTTTCACAACAACCCAGACTGTAGGCTTATTTCAGTATAAAGAACAAGTTAGTCAGGCTTTGGAACATTTCTGCCTGTTGCTTTACAAGAAGTAGAAACAATGCTGCTATTGGGAATGGTTGGGCCACAAGACAAAGCAATGAGCAGCCATTTTTTAATTGGACAGACATGTCGGGTGACTGGTGGTACCTGAAACAGTCTAAAATATATGCAAAAGTGTTGTCTGTTGTGGGCCATAATGAGAATGAAAAGACCAGTGCACACACAGAAATGTATACTTTATTGAAATAAAGGAAACATAGTTTTAATGTCCATTCAGTGCTACCACTGCCAACCCATACTGTGTGGGCATGTTTCGATTTTTAGTTTATTGCTGCAGTGCTGCCTTATAGCAAAGATCTAGGTTTAATACAACAACCCCCCATTAATATTCTAAAATGTGCACGCTGACTGGTCAGCATGCATGTTGTAAATCAGAGTTATACTAATGGAAAAAGGTCCGGTCGCCCGGACTTTTTCCATTAGTATGTCTTTTTTTTACAGCAATGGAGAACGCAAGATCTCCGTTGCTTTTTACACACTGTCTCGCTATGTTAAATGAGTTTAACATAGCAAAACAGCTTTAAAAAAAGTAACAGAGATCTTCCTATCTCCATTACTTCTTTTAAAGGTGTCTCGCTATGTTAAATGGGTTTAACATAGCGAGGCAGCTTTAAAAAAAGCAACAGAGATTCTCCGTTGCTTTTTTTAAAACTGTCTCGCTATGTTAAACTCCTTTAACATAGCGAGACACTTTGTAAAAAGCAACGGAGATCTTGCTTTCTCCGTTGATTTTTTTTTAAAGCTGTCTTGCTATGTTAAATGGGTTTAACATAGCGAGACAGCTTTAAAAAAAGCAACGGAGATTCTCCGTTGCTTTTTTTTAAAGCTGTCTCGCTATGTTAAACTCCTTCAACATAGCGAGACAGTTTGTAAAAAGCAACGGAGATGTTGACTTCTCCGTTGCTTCCGCCCACAGCTCTGATGTACTGCGTAAGCATACGCATGCGCATTACATCAGAACTGCCACAGAATACCAGACAGCTGCGGAAGGGCAGCAAGGAGGCATTGTACAATGCCATTATTTAAGAAAAGTAATTATTTTTTTTCTTAAATTATGTCATTGTATAATAGCAATAATCCACTTCTGGGTGTGGGTAATGCTGGATTTACCCACGGTTGTCTTTGTTTGGCCACTCGAGCTTCGCCCTCATCACCAGACCACACCAATCATGGGTAAATCCAGCATTACCCACACCCAGGCGTGGGTTATTGCTATAGTAATGGATTTTGGAGGGAGCTCTTTGTCAGGGAAAGGGCCTGGCTTATTTATATAATTATCCATCATTGAACATGGAACTTTGTATAACAGCAGTAATGATATTAATAGCATGGCTGAGTCTGACACATATCTTTTTTGAGTCTGAAAATGCAGCATGGATAAATTAGGGAGGACCTGTTTGAAGTACATTTTGGAAAGTGGAAATGTAAATAGCTGTCATGTTCTATCATATTTCCACAGTTTTAATCAGTACCATACAATTAACAAAGACTTTTTTACCTACATTCTTGCTTAAAAACTGAAAGGCTATATGATTCATGAGCATATTCATCTAGATAGCCATTTGGAAAAATAGTACAAACTATGCCCCTGTTACCTTTGTCATATTTAGAAAAAAAAAAAAGAGAAACATTAATTCAGTGCTTCAGACATCCATTAGCAAATGTATACAGTATGTTATAATAAGAAATTTGGTTAAGAAAATTTCGTACAACATTTGAACCAGTCTGTATTTTTAGAGAAGCTTCGATAAGTCTGATACATAAATCACACCAGTGACTGTTGATGCTGATTAAAAAATATTTATTAGGTCTGTTGTAGATCTGTAGTTGTTGACCTCCTTTTTGAAATTCTATGAGTGTGATTAAAAATATTTTCATAGTGATTGCACTTTGACGTACTGTTGATGTGACAATATTTATTTATTTTATTTATTTATTGCAGTTTGATTACCAGGGAAGTCCACTGGGCATGGAGCCCGTTTTCAGTGGAGGCCCGGGGCGAAAAGCTCCAGCAGGAAACAGCAGTTAAAATTGTTAATACAATTACATGCAATTACATAAAAACAATATAAAAGTTACATACATATTCAGAGACAGCTTCATTGGAAATAACAGTTATCAGCAGAGAATAAATCTCAACAGTTTCAAATACTTATGGAGGAAGATACTGGCTAATGCAAAATAAGATTAGGAGATTGATATTTAGTAATCTGAGGTGAGGATTTAGTAGAGGTAAAGTAAGGTAAAGGGGGTTAGCCTGGAGAGAGGTGGCAGGATAAAGTGGGAGGGATGGGCTGAAGAGAGCAATTGCATTTCCTGTTTTGATAGAAATAAGAATGTAGGTGGTTTTTGAAGTTGTTGAGGTTGGTACAGGATCTTAGAGTTGAGGGCAAGGCATTCCATTTTTTGGCTATAATAAAGGATAAGAGTAGTTTACCTGCGGTGCGCTTTGGTTTTTGAATGGAGATTAGGTTTTGGTGGGAAGATCTAAGTGATCTAGGGGGGAATAAGGTTGTAGAATGTTAGAGAGAGAAGGGCAGTTGGAAGGGTGGAACAGTAATTTGTGGGCAATTGTGATTTGGAGAAAGTCAAGGTGGTTGGGGAGTATGAGCCAGTTTAGGGAGTGGAGGGAGGAGCAGTGATGTGAGGAGGATTTGGCATTGGTGGCAAATCTGGAAATTTTGTTGTAGCATTGTTCCAGTTTGGAGGTAAGTGAGGAAGATAAGTTTGTGAGGAGGGGAGCGCCATACAGAAGGGAGGGAAGAAGGAAGGAAGAGGCAAGAGTAAGACTGGTGTGAGGAGAGAGGAAGTGGTTGTTTCTGTACAGTAGGCCAAGTTTTATGTGCGTTTTTTTGATGTTTAGCTGGATATGGTTATGAAATTTTAGTTGGTCATCAATGGTAACGCCGAGAAGCTTGGTAGTGGGTACAATTTCAATGTTGGAGTTGTTAAGGCTGGTAATTTGAAATGAGTCCTTATCCAGAGAGGAAGATTTGATAGGAGAGAAGAGGATGATCTTGGTTTTGTTTGCATTTAGGGCAAGATGATTTTGGCGCATCCAGTTTTCAGTGGTAGAGAAGGCATTCTGTGTTAGGGTTTTGAGTTCAGTTAGATTGGGGGCACAACAGATTAAAGTGGAATTGTCTGCGTATTGCACAATTTTGGTGTTAGGGATGGCTTTGTGGAAGTCGTTAATAAAGATGTTAAATAGTAGAGGGCCGAGTATGGAGCCTTGGGGTATTCCTGTGGGGGTAGGAAGTAAGGAAGAGGTGGCTTGGCCCCACTTCACAGCTTGGGACCTGTTAGAAAGGTAGCTAGAGAACCAAGATAGGGATTTCTGACAGAGGTTGAGATTAGAGAGGTAGTTTAGAAGGTGTGAATGAGAGATAGTGTCAAAGGCTTTGGATAGATCTAGAAGAACAGAGGAGACTATATTACCAGAATCATGTGCAGAGTTGATAGAATGCAAGAAAGATAGAAGGGCGGTGGTAGTACTGTATCCAAGGCGGAAGCCGTGTTGAGTAGGAGACAGAAGTTGGTGTTTGGTAAGGAATGGCAGGAGCTGAAGGTGTATACATTTTTCAAGTATTTTGGAGATAGGGGAGAGGATTGCTATGGGGTGGTAATTGTAGACATTGTAATTTTTGCCTCCTTTGTGGAGAGGCAAAATAAAGGCAGAGCGCCATAGTTTGGGGACGTAGGATTCGAGTAGAGACCTATTAATAAGGATAGAGACAGGTATGGCAATAGTGTCAGAAGATATTTTTAGGAAGGAGGATGGAATGCTGTCAGGGGCATTAGAACAAGGCTTTAGTTTGTGGAGAAGTTTCCTTATTGTGTTGGTGGATACTGGTTTGAGTTCAAAAAAGGGGGCAGGAGATAAGTGAAGTGATGATTGAGTAGGGAGAGGGGAAGGGTTGTTGCTGGTGAAAGTTTTGGTAAGTTCTGCGATAGTGGAGGTGAAAAATGAATTGAAGAGGGAGGCTATTTCAAGGTCAGATTTGCTGGTGTCAGGGGAGGGATTGTTTTTTGCACCTGGTTTAAGGAGGGAATTTATGGAGTTCCAGAATTGTTTGGGATTTCTTACATGGTTTTCTTGTAGTTTGGAATAGTAAGACTTTTTATCTTTAATGACTTGTTTTTTGACTAGGTTTCTTAACTGCTTATATTTAAGGAAGGTTTCTGGTTGCTTGAGTTTAAGGTGGGCTTTCCAAGTTTTATCTCTTTGTCACATTAGCTTTTTTGTGTCATTAGAGAGCCAGGGGGAGCTATTTGTTTTGACTCTTTTTGTTCTAATAGGGACGTGGGAGTTAAGGACAGTTAAGAATGCAGAGTTGAAGAAGTCAACAGCTTCATCTAAAGGTAGTGTTTTTAGGGGGTTCCAGTTAATTAGTTTTAGAGAGTCAGAGAAAGAAGTGGGGTTTAAGTTAGATAGGTTACTCGTTTTAATGTATTGGTGAGAGTGAGGGGAGGAGGGAGTTGCTCGAATAGCGAAAGCAGGGAAATGGTCTCCTAATTGGTCAGGAGAAATGCCTGATTTTACAATTTTGTTAGGATGAGATACTAGGATCCAGTCAAGTATAGAGCTGGGGGGATTTGTTTTGTTGGGCCGAGTAATAGCATTAGTAAGTTGGGTGAATTTGAATAGGTTGATGGCTGCTGAGGGATTGGTGTTATTTATTTTACCCCAGTCAATATTTACATCACCCAAAATGAAGGTTTCTAGGTTATTAGAGGAAGTCCAAGAGAGGATGTCTTCCAGAGTATTAGTATTGTTGCCTGGGGGATATATAGGCAAATGATGCAGATGATTTTATGGTGGTTTATTTTTAGAAGGCCAATTACAATTTCAGTGTTGTTGAAAGAAGGGATGGGGTTGGTGTAAGGAGTTATGGACAGGAGATTGGAGTATATTAGTGCGACGCCACCACCTCTTTTATTTGGTCGGTCAGATCGAAGGCAGTGAAATCCTGGAGGCAGGAATTCAGAGTCAGTAATGTGGGGTTTTAGCCAGGTTTCAGAGATTGCAGCTATGTCAGGAGAATAATGGTTTAGCCAGGCATGGAAGAGGGTTAATTTATTTTTTAAGCATTTGGGTGTTAATAGAGAGAAATTTGAGGTTTTTGTTAGAGGGGTTGTTGTTGGAGTGGGGGGGATTAGTGGGAGAAGAGTTAGGGCCAGGGTTAGGGTGAATATCGCCTGATAGCTTAATGTAAGAGGGATGGGGGATGTGTTTTTTAGGTTTGAATTTTGATGGAAGAGAGTAGCAAGGATTAGGTTTAATTTTGAAGTTCATATTAGAGGTTGGGAAATGTTTTATTTTTAAGAGAAGGATAGGGTGGGAGTGAAATAAAGAAGCTGAGATGTTGTGGTAATGAGAAGCGAAGAGGTGATGTGGAGTGAATGGGGGTGAGTGTAAATGGGAATCAGTATAGGAGGAGATTTGATATAGGTATAATAGAAGGAAAGTAAAGGAAGAGAGGAGAATGAATTTGAAAGGCAGAGAGGGCATGGTAGTGGAGTGAGGCTGGAGGTGATAGAGAAAGATGGTAAAGAGGTAATAGGAGTTTGAGGGGAGTGGTCAATAGAGGAAAGGGGAGAAGGAAGGGGCGGGTAAGGTGTGTTTTGATTGGATGGAGTAGAGGGAGTGGTTGGAAGTGGGGGAATAAATGCAGGAGCACTGGGGGCGGGTGAGAATTGGGGGCAGGGTAGGGGAGCAGAGTGAGCCCATAGGGCTAACGGAGCGGGAAGAGCCAAGGAGGCGGAAGGCCCGAAAACAATCAGTGACCTGAGGCAGGTGAAGGAGAACAACAGCCAGGGTGTAGGTAAGTGTTTGAAATAGTTTTATTGTTTATATTAGGGGTTTTGAGTTTGGTTCTTAAGATACACTCTGAAAGTAAGAATATAGGTGTGTGGAGATGATGATTATAGGTTCTATGGGGTCGGGTAGTGAATACTTCTAAGCAGGGAAAGTTAGAGGAGCAGGGAGAAAGGACTAATTGCAGTACTTAAGTCTGGAGTAATACTGCCACCTAGTGGGAAAAGGAGGACGGTACAGTCAGAGGAAAGGATGTTGGGTGAAGAGAATAGCTAGAGGCAATTAGGGGGGAAGACTCTTAAATTTTGCATTACCAGCACTGTTACATAGCACAGAAACATAGGTTCATATTAGACTAGCTGCCTTTGTAAGCCATTTTAAGCTTAGCCAGTTTCCCTTCAAAGGTAAGGTTCAAACCATGTACCTTGTGTATGTGAAGTAAACATTATCCGATTTTCCTTCAAAGGTAAGGTTCAAACCATGTATCTTGTGTCTGTGAGGTAAACACCTTAACCATAAGGTTACCCCCCCCCCCCAACCTCTTGGAATAAACAAACATTCCATTCTGTGCTATGAAAACAATACGGCATAGCCGAATACAGACGAAGATTCCACCCTGCTATATATTATGTGTATGTCATTCATGAATGGAGGAGCCACAAAATGCCAGGGATGAGTACAAACCATGCTATACCATGGGCAGTTAGGTGGTGTGTCTTAATCAGGTGAATAGCCTCTTTCCTGCTCCCTCAGACATGTTCTCTTTCATTAGGTTTTTAGTGCTGAAGGCAGCATGTCTTTCTCTCCTCTCAGTGCCTCCACTGCACTTGGCCTTCCTCCCTGCTGCTGCTACTGTTACATGCATGTTTTTTTACTACTGGGTTACACTTTGCATCTAGGGTGTTTAGCACCATGGAAATCACACATTATACAATGTAGCTGTATAATACACTGTATTCAAGAATAATGTCAAATACTCTGTTATGCTTAGCATTCAGCAAGGCAATTCAGTAAGCCTGTCACGAGGAGGAGCTTTCATCACATTACACCTCATTATCCTTATGTTTGCAGTGCTAGCTGTACTATAGGGGGTCCTTCATGAATGACACCCAGTATTTCTAGAACTATTTAAACAAATCAACAAGTCATCTGGCAGAATAGAGCTGGGCACTGTATATATAATTTGCTGGCAGATGGATAAGGGATGGCAAGGTTATAAAATAGTGTTTTTTGCCATTAGCATAGACACTGATGTCCAAACTTATGCATAGATCCCACAGATCCAAAGCATAATATTGCCTGTATTCAGAAAGAAACCCAGAGCTCTGCTATGATTATGGATTTTTTTTAGATTTAAAGATTTCAATAACATATTTTCTAAAGACAAAACCTGAAACATTTGATATGTAGTTGAAAAAAATGGCAGGTTATTCTGCATAATGTTTTCAAGTACATGATACTGCTCTTGGGAACCAGGCTCTATTTATACAATGTAGTGTGTTAGGACAGTTGCACATTTAGTACCTGTATCTGTTTTGTATCTGTAGTTTGCAGCTACAAGAAAGAACAATGTCTGCTTTTACAAACTATATCTGAACATATATGCACATACGTACACACATACACTTACACACAAGTGCACATGCAGTCTCTCTCACACACACACACACACACACACACACACACACACACACACAAAGGCATTTGTTATACATTATAACACCTTATGCATATCTAACAACAGAATTCGACATATTCCATATATGTTTAAGCACTTTTCCCAAAATCCTATTGCATCAATTTCCTACCACTATATTCATAAACATAGTACACTACTGAGGAAAAAGTATATTTATAAAAATTGTTTTGAGTGAATCATAGTGTATGACTGATAAACTTTCATTGCTGTGCAATTGAGAATGGATGAAAATTCATAAATCGTACAATATCTTTCCACAATGAGAATTATGGAGCATAACATATGTGTAATGCTCATCGGATAAACATCACATCACATATGCAGAACACAAGTGTTGATATCACAAACCACAGAGCATGGCAGCCTAACTGGATATGACAGAGGGAAGCATGTGACGCAGCCTCCCAGTCTGAAACATGGAGCCATAAGACAGGTAAGATGTACCACACCTAACAAGAAAGTTCTACCTACTATACATTTATAGACTCACCCTATACATGCATGTCAGTTTCCACGTGCTGCAGCTATACAGTATGACCACCAAATGTGTAAGGATGGGTGAACCTATGTTTGGACTCCCTACCAGCACTGGTGTCACAATGTGGTCTGTTATGAAACTGGTCAGAATATTCCAGTTACAAAGCAGCCTGCATAAACCTATCACCATTTGCCAACTATATGCCCTCAGGACTTCTGGCAAGTTCCAGTTATTATGCCCCCATCACCCTCTTGCCCTTACTAAGGTCCCACATACATGCATGTGTGTCCAATATGAGCACTCTCAAATGGCCCAGAAGTCACATGATACACTGGAGAACACAGAGCATACTTGGAAGAACAGCCTTAGTGATTTCTCTATTTTCTGCAGTGACAGCTGGGGCACCGATTTATCTGAAATATATATAAATGAAGCCTGTCATATACATTTACTGTGCAAGTGATGGAAGACCTAACAATGTGCATATTATCTCACAGTTCAAATATGCTCCCAGTACAACAGTAACACTATGCACCTACCTATACTATCACTGTTAATACAGCTGCCCACAGTCACACATGTGCACATGTTATAGTGGGTAACCTATGTGTATTTGCAGTAGTGTGACAACCACAGTACCTTAGTAACCCCTAAATGAGTATAATTATACAACAGTATAGAGCAAGTATGCAGCAAAAATATTTCATGCAAACTGTACTCCCTGTTTTCAATGTCACAGAGTTGTGCAACTGGTGTGTCACACATGTCTGTGAGGGCCTGTTAGACATGATTTAGGATTGGGGTACCACATATATGTGAGAGATGAATAGAAAAATTATGGCACCATTAAATCCTGGGCCAAGACCTGGCATGGTGCCACCATGACAGGGCTACTGTCGTAAGGGTGTATCTGCCATTGGCATTGCCATCAGTGAGGCTCTGGCAAGTCATGCACAATGAAGGTCTTCATCTGCAGGTACACCATCACCTTACCTGTGCAGTCATATTGCTGTGTACACACCTGCATCAGATACATATGGAGGGGGGGAAGGTGTAACATTTTAAAATATGTGGTACAAGTTACAGGAAGGTCAGACATATGAATCATGACCACCTCTGGGGTTGTGCGTACAAACAATTATGATATGGCTTGTGTTATCACATAGCACCTAACAGCTGATAAAGTAGTATCCATGCCTGTTGAGTCACATAGCTGGATCATCTGTACTGGATCTTTGTACTGCATTGTGTGTGCCATCTACTACAGAATGCATGACAGGCTGCATATTGTGTGCAATGCATGCATAACGGGGTATACCTCTCAAGCTCTTAGTGCTAAAAATCTGAACAAAGCCTGACAAAATGGGGGAACAAAGGCTCAAAAATAGGGACAGATTTTAAATATTGCTGTTATGAACTTAGAAAGTTGCTAGAGTAACAGAGTTTGTGTTAACATGTGTTTTCTGAAGCATTTAAAGTCTAAAATTCAAATATATGTCATTATTTAGTGACTTCAATCCTCAGGTCATCCCAGTGATTTGTCAGAAAACCACAAATGTCATGAGGAAAAGACCAAAGATATGAGACAAAAATCAAGACATTCTGTGAAAATCTGGACAGTTGAGAGGCGTGAATGTGGGACACCTCAGCCTGTGTCTGACTCATACGCATTAGTCTACATGGGCTAGTAGGCAACTACAGAAACTGCTGCAGAATGCACCTAGTCAACACCTGGAATAAGCCAGCTTTGTAACCTATTGACCTCTGAAATGTGACTCTTGTCACAGTGGTTTTAACAGTTATAACTCTGGCCTGTAAATGATATAATTCATCCAAAGCCTGGGCATCCATAGAAAACCTATCCATCTGTTCTTGCCTCATAAATAAAGCATACAGGATACCCAGTCGAAAGCACTGTGGCCTTGCATGACAAGGTGCTTTGCTGCTCCTGCTGAAGCAACAGCATCTACATCTATCATGTTGCTAATGATAAAGGGTATCAAATCTATTTGAATATTCTCTGTTAAGCCGATGACCACTGGCTGTATACCCTTAAATGTCTGAACTTGAATGCAATTTAATACATTATTGTAGCCACATTTCACACTTTATGACTCACATTATTTGCCACTGATATCACAGCAGAATCATCTCCATAGTGAAATCACAGGCTGTGTATTGATGGGGCACGGTGTTTATGCAGTTACTTATGTCTATGATAATGAATTGCACACAGCGTTTGTAATTATTACTTACAATGCATAGTTGCTATGCATCGCTCGCAGTGCCTGTGAATACCACCGCCACTCTCTAGCAACAAATAGCGACAGCCAGAATACGTTTTCTTACATGTTAATATTTGAAACAGACAGATCATATAAGAAGGGATATAATCTAAATGTCAACATTTCAGTTGTTATGTGACCAACGAATGGCTTATTTAAGCAGGAGGATAAGTGTCTACACCCCCAATGTGGTGTCCCCTGCCACTGTATGCTGATTTATATTTATTCTCACTTCAAGTTCAGGGTCACTTCAACACAGAGAAAGGGCAACAGTTATAACTTTCTACATAAAGAAGTCTGACCTTACTGTTATGTGGCAAGATCTTAGAGTGAAAATAATTCAGAAGGAAGTTCTATTACTTTGCACTGTTGCCACAGTTTAGTTATCAATTTTATATCATACAATGAACATTATTTGACATTCAGAAAATGTGAATGATTGTTTTTTTTCCACAAATGTATGCTTGTAAAAAAAGCATTGGCCACAGGAAGAAGCCTAGCTCCAAAACAAAATACAAACAGAAATTGCTACAACAGAAGAACTAAAAAAGAAGAAAGAAAGAAAAGCAAACACAAGAAACACTATTTTCTGTGAATCACTAAGTAAATAAATAAAATTCAAAAAGATATATATTTTGAAGAAACTGGACCCTCCTGATACACCAATGAAGCATAAAATCACTAATGGGGCATTATGAGTGTAGAGGCATCCTAGAATAAACAGCTGGAACCATATATACTCATAAGCCCTTAAAAAATTGACAGCAAGTGCAATAAATCTTATGCAGTGTGGAAGCATTTGTAAGCACATAGCTCAGCACCATGCACAAAATCGCCACCAGGCACTGAAAATAGAAAATGGATGGAACAGAAATGAAATATAATTCCACAATACAATGACATTATTTAAAAAAGGTATGAAATGCCTTTCTTAAATAAAATCACTCTACAACAACAATATATGATGTCTCTTTGTGGGGGTGGTAAGCAAGTTTTCCCACAGCTGTTTTTCTTTGATCGCCAACTGCACCAGACATGGATAATTGGATTCAGTGATCTGGATTCTGCTGATGTTTTTTACAGTTCAAGTATATCATTTTGGTTCTATGACATTTGATTAAAGGTGCATTTGACTGAAAGGGAAATCAGTGGCCAAAAAATTACACATTTGACTCAAAACTTATTTGACTGAATCACAATTGATCAAAAATATTCTACACAACAAATACACCATGTAAAGTCCCCCCCAGGGGGTAACCCCCTGCACCCTTCAAGTGGGGGCTTTGTCCCCCTACCCCCTTACTCCATAGTTGCACAACCATAGAGAACATAAAAAAAACATCACACACAATGAATCAGTGCTGGTGCACAAAGACAAACATCTACAAATTGGGGGTACAACATGACAGTGGACTTTGCCACTCCATACATATTATTCTAGAATCACTTCTCTAACAATGCTTATGAACAAAAAATATCGCTATCACTTACTATCTACAGACTTCTGCAGTCTTCATTCAATTGTGATTCACTTAAATGAGTTTTCAGGCAGTTTTATTTGATTACTTTTGGTTTAGTCAAATGTACATTCAAATGACATGGAACCATTGTGTCATATAATTCATTTAGATTTAATTCATGGTTATGTAATTCCATCACCAGAACTGGAATTCATACCAACATAAATAAATTAAATGAAATTTCAAAGTTAAATTCATCAAATGTGTTTTCCTGATGCAGAATATGTAAACAAAAATGTTTTTTCTCCTGGACTAGCACTTTTGCCTAATCAGCAGTAATCCTGTAGTGGGTTATAACTTAAGAGGAATGGTAGGGGGTTGCTGACTAGAAAGAGGACTGTGTAAGGGGTTGATCCCACCTATGAAACAGTTCTGTTTTTCAAGGTGGTGATTTTACTGAATAGTGGTGAGGACAGACTGAGTAGCAGAAATAATATTTGGCAAACAGGAGTTCTGGATTTTGACCCCAAAATGGCCATAGACAAAATATCTCACTCAGGATCTCTAGCTGCCATTATTCCAATACAAAATGGATGAAACAACTTTCAATTTAACTGCTGCATCTCAGTAAATGGCACTTTTCTCAGTAGTGCAGTGAGGCTGCTACTGATTATAATTAAGTGGAATGCAATTGGAACTTCCCCCACTAAACACAGTTTTATTTTGAAATGCTTTGTTTTGCAAGATGAAGTTTCAGATTGAAAGCATAAGAAAAATGTCATTCAGAGTACTTAATACTGAGATTTTCATCCACAGCCAAATACCATTTCATCAGCTCGGACTATTAAGAATGAAATATGGAAAAATCACTGTATCAAGAAAATAGTTGCTTCCTCAAAGGCAACAACCAAGATGTTGGTTATAACTGAATGGGGTTGCCAGAGGTCTCCTCCTACAGTGTATGTGTGGGTGGTTGCAACTACATATAACAAATTAATTTTTAAATGCTTGCTTCTGCTGAATGCAAATTGTGTGACATTCTGCATGAAGGAACAACCATATGTATGTGACTATATATATATATATATATATATGTGTGTGTGTGTGTGTGTGTGTGTGTGTGTGTGTGTGTGTGTGTGTGTGTGTGTGTGTGTGTGTGTGTGTGTGTGTGTGTGTGTGTGTGTGTGTGTGTGTGTGTGTGTGTGTGTGTGTGTATCTCTATATCATTATTTGTATGGATATCTTTATCTATATCTATACTTATATCTATATCTTTATGTATGTATCTATATCTCTCTATAAATAATAAATAGATAGATATCTGTGTTTGTGGTTGGTTTCAGGATTTGAGAGAATTTCTAACAGCACCTATTCCTTAGATGCTGTTAGTTCATTTTTGGTTGGACTTTGGGGACCTGGAGATTTCACTCACTCAGGCTGGCTACTAACTCTGATTTTGATAGTCTGCGTGTTCCCTGCCAGCACTCGGCTTCTTTGCACAGAACCCTTCTGCCATTGCTTGACACTTGTTTTCCCATTCTGAGTAGATTCTTATAACCCTTTTCTTCAGATGTATTCCTTCCACCTTCATTATTTTTGTTTCCACCCAGAAGTTGACCATCGGCTGCCACCTGCTCCACTCCTTGTTCACTCCTGTACCAGACCCCATTTAGCCTTCACCTTGGTCAACTCAACCCATGTTTAGCTCTGGTGAGAAGATGGATGACATTGGTGCAGCATCATACTGCTGACAGGAAGTGTGAGATAACTCCTGCCACCCTGCAGCAACCTTGAGAGTTCCACAATCTCTGCCTTCAGGAGGTTCATGAGCACTTCTGTGCATGCACAAACTCTCAGTTAAGCTGTGCATCACTTAAGTAACACACAGTTCAGTTCATCAGGCTTATAACACTGCTTTACTGCATTGAGACTAGCTGCCTCCCTGCCCCCAGGTTGGGTAAGCTGATGTCAGTCACTTACTTCCATCCTCACCGTGCGACCCCTACAGCACCCATGCTGCTAGCTGAATACGAGTCATCTGGGGCACAGAAAGGGCTTTATACATCTACACCATAGGACCACAATTCTTCTTCTTCCTCATTATTAGTGGCAGGTGCTTTGATGTTATTATATTACAGCTGCAAAGACCCGATATATATCTTTACAAGGGCAGGTCTGCAAGATAATTTTCTCACTTCAAATGGGTTATTCTTGCAGTTACTCTGTATGTACCTGCTGACGTGGGAGTTTGCTGTCAACACTTTGCTGGGACTTTGTGGAGCTGACTCCTGCAGGGGACTGAGCAGTTGGTATCAGTTTCTCCTTCATACGTCTCAACTTCTTACCACAAGAAATCTGACAAAGGCAAAAAGACTGGGGGGGGGGCAATTCCCAGAAAAATAAGGACCTATTTTAAATATTAATCTTATAAATTTAGAAAGTTTTCAGAATTAAAGGATTTGTGTTTGTATGCATTTTCTGAATGATATGTAGTCTGAAATTCAAATGCATGTCATTATTTATTGACCTCAGTCATCAATGATTTGCCTGAAAACCACAAATTTTATGAGGAACAGGTCAAAAATATGAGTAAAAAATCTGGACAGTTGAGAGGAATGTTCCCCTTTCAGCCTACTATCCTCATGGGTCTTACAGTTTTTTGAGATTTTTTAAAAAACTGATTTCTCTCATCTAGAATCCTGGTTAGTCGTTTATAGTATTTAATGCTGAGCTTCATTTAGGATTTACAGTTTTAATATGAATCTAATGACACAATGAAGTCTTGACTTAAGACAAAAGTGCTCACATAGCTTTTGGAATATGGATGCTTTGATTCCATAGGTTCATAGATTCATAGGTAGGTACTAGGCTATCGGCCCTAGGACCCATACAAGCCTAGCCAAAAAATGTGCCCTGGCTTTCGCCACCCAAGAGAATTATTTTCCTGTGCCCCTGTCGAGCAGAGCCACAGAAGTGATCCCCAGGGTGAATTTCCCATTTCCCATCCAATCATCAAGATTTTTCTTGAAGAGTTCTAATGAGGAGCACTGTTTGACATAGATAGGTAGTCTGTTCCAGAGTATGGGAAGTCTCTGGCCCATACAAGCCTAGCCAAAAAATGTACCCTGGCTTTTGCCACCCAAGAAAATTATTTTCCTGTGCCCCTGTCGAGCAGAGCCACAGAAGTGATCCCCGGGATGAATTTCCCATTTCCCATCCAATCATCAAGATTTTTCTTGAAGAGTGCTAATGAGGAGCTCTGTTTGACATAGATAGGTAGTCTGTTCCAGAGTATGGGAAGTCTCTGGGACAGGAATCTATCCCTCCAGCATGTTCTGTTTATTGTGGTGACAAGGTTGTAGATGTCTTGTGAGGTACATACCAAAAGGGGCGTTGTACTCTATAATGGGTCTAATGAGTGATGAGTAGAGGGCAACAATGACCTCTTTTTTTCTGGATGAGAATCCTTTTGTGATGAGATGAGCCACGTAGAAGGATTCCCTGACCACTGTGGCGATGTGATTATCAAAGGAGAGACTACTGTCCGCCTGTGTCCCAAGGTCTCATCACATTTTCGGCATTAAGTAGACTACCAGCTATGTGGTAGTTCATGGGTACAGAGTTTTTTACCAAAGGGGATGACAATACACTTTTTGGCATTGAGCTTCAGGCCATGGCTTTGACACCAGGTATCTGTCTCAGTGAGGCCCTTTTGTAGTTTGTCCACATCATTAGGAGTTTCGATTATGGCTCCTAGTTTGCGGTCATCTGCAAACTTTGTTAGCCAAAGACCTTCCGTGTTGGCCTGCACCTCAGAGAAGTAGATACCAAACAGGAGAGGACCCAGGAATGAACCCTGTGGTACTCCACTTGTCACTGGTCTGATGTCGGATTTGGAATCCGATACTTTCACAGTGTGGGTTCTGTCCGTGAGCCAGTTGGCAACCTATCTTGTGACATAGGCATTTATACCTAGTTTAGTGAGCTTATCTATAATTCCAGAGTGGGGGATGGTGTCAAAAGCCTTGGCGAGATCTAGATAAGCTGTGTGAACCATTTTACCCTCATCTATGGCTTTGGTGACTGCTTCAAAGAGTCAATCAGGTTTAAGAGACATCATCTGCCTTTTACAAATCCAAACTGGGTAGGGTCCAGAGTTTGGAGATTACCAATGTCTTTGTTTATGAGTTCCATGATGATACGTTCCATGGCCTTGCAGACCAGGCTCATCAGGCTAATGGGGCGGTAGTTCCCAGGGTCCGTTGTGGCTCCCCCTTTGTGGAGTGGGATAACCGTCACGGTGCGCCATTCAGTGGGTACAAAGCCTGAGCTGAGGCTATGATTGAACATGGTACTTAGGTAGGGTGCCAGTTCATTCTGTAGTTCATGTAGAACGCAGCCTGGGATATTGTCAGGTCCCATGGATGCTGTGTTCTTGGCTTTGGAGAGTGTGTTTTTTACCTGTGCAGCCATGATTATAGGAACTTTGCATTCTTCCGGTATAGAGATGGGCCCTCTAGGGGGTGAGAGGGGGGGTTAAAGTTAGCACTGAACCTATCTGCTAGGATGTTGGCAATATCAGTTGGTTCTGTATATTTAGTGCCATTGTGCTGTAACTCAGAGCAGATCTGAGTGTTTCCATTTAGATTCTTGACATAGCTATAGAATGCTTTGTGGTTGTCTTTAGACTCAGTGGCAATTTTGTTTTCGTAACTAGCTTTGGAGTATTTTATGAGGGATCTCAGCTTCTTACTGAGGTTGACCAGGGAGTTCCTCCAGTCATGGGATTTTACTCTTTTTTGCAACAGTTTCTTTCTTCTGTTGTAGAGTTTGTTTATGGCAGAAGACCACCAGAATGGCTTCCTTTTTTTGTAGGATAACATTTTGGTTCGATTAGGGATAGCATGATCCATGCACTCGTGTAAGTGCTTATAAAGCGCATTTGTGTAGGATTCGGCAGTCATACCTCTATTGTCCGTCTGCATGGGTGTCATGAAGTTTGCCACTTCTGTCTTAAGAAGTTTGAAGTTGGTTTTGGAGAAGTTTTTTACGATGGTTTCCCTAATTGGGGGTGGGGGTAGGATGTGGATGTCTAGGCTGATTAGCTTGTGGTCGGATCTGACCAACGAGGAATTGACCTCTGGTGTGGAACACCGGTTTCCCATGTTGGTAATGACCAGGTCTAGGATATTGCTGCCCCTGGTGGGGGTGTGAATAAGTTGATCCAAGGCATTGGAATTTATGAATTCTAGAAATCGTTGCGCAAAAGAGTTGGTACATGAGTAGTTTTCCCAGTTAATGGTGGTGTAGTTGAAATCGCCCATTATTAGGGTGTTGGGTTGTACCCTAATACTTTCCAGTGTATCAAGAAATGAGGAGTGTGAATCCTGGGGCATGGTGGGGGGTCTGTAGCAAGCTACAATTTGGATTGCGGTCTTGCCCAGAGTTAGTTGCACTTGGATAATCTCGGATGCATTATGCTGTGCAACTAGCCTGGAGGTGTGGATATCCTTAATGAATATGAACACGCCTCCACCTTTAGTGTTTCTTTCTGGGTTAGGTGGCCAAAAGGTGTGGTATGAATTGAAGCCTGGTAATGCAGGGGTGCTCTCTGGAGCTTTGAACCAGGTCTCTGTCACTGCACAGATGTCAATGTTCTCCATTTTAAGGAGTGCCTCGAGTGAGTGCATTTTGAGGTTTAGACTTCTAGCATTGAGTAGCATTACCCTCAGATTTTGCTTGCTTGTACCTGTTACAGTGGTGAATTTGTCATTTGAACCTTGCCTAAAAAAGGCACTATAGGGGTGGCAAGAGCTTTAGCCAGTATCCGGAATCCTAAGGGCGACAGGTGCAGGCCATCTCTGGCAAAGCATCGTGGACTGTCGATCATGTCGTCCCAGGCAGACAAATACTGTATCCCCTTAGAATGACACCAGAAGCTTAGCCAATTGTTGAAGTCAATCATTTTGTCCTTGTACTGTGGTATCATTCTGGATGATGGCAGGATGCTACTCAGGGTTAGGGTCATACCTGCCTGGGATACAAGATCGGAGAGCTCCTCCATGTCTCTTTGCATGTAGTCCAGGGAGGTACATCTCAGGTCATTCACACCAACATGGACAATGACAGTGTCATATTTGTACTTATTGTGGAGTGACCTGAGTGCATGCGTTATGTGGCGGATCCTGACACCTGACAGGCAGCTGACAGTAACCTTCTCCTTGTTTAGTCTAGTGAGTGGAACATCAGTGTGCCTGACTATAGAGTCACCTATGACTAGAGTGTTGGGTACATTGTTATGCCTTGTGGGCTGTGGTTGAGTGGCACACTGAGTTTGTGGGCTATGTGTCATTTGGGTTGTGTTGGGAGGTGGAGTTTGCTTGCGTTTATGCTTTGGATGTCCCTGATGCTTGGGCAGGTTTTTATTGAGAGCCTCCGTGAATGTAGGTGTGTGTTTTGTGTTTCTATGTGTGTGTTTTGGTGGTGTAGGTTTTGAGGGACTATGTGATGAGTGTGGTGTGGTGTAAGTGTTTACCTTCTCCTCTTGACTGTCTAGTCCAGTCTTGGGTGAAGAGAGCTTTGCTTCCAGTTTGGCTATATAAGTGCATCTCTCACAGGTTGTAGTGTTGGGTGGTAGGAGGAGAGGGTTGTCTGTGCACATGGGGCAATTGCTGCATCGCCCCAAGATGCCCAGATTCATCAGGTAGACAGGAGAAATCACTGGAAGCTGACCCTTAGACATGCCTGGATAAGTGCTTATTTATTAAGTACTAAAAACTGCTTTCCACTAGACAAGTGAGGAAAGTTGAGTGCTGTAGTAATTTGCAGCTTATGTAGTGCTTACAATGAGTTCTGAACAAGTGCTGAGTTCAAAGAAACAGATTTGAGTGCTGAAACTAGAAAACTGGCTAGTTATAAGAAACAAAACTAAGCTAGAAGGCTTCCCTCCAACACAGAAGGGCTTGGGGGCACAGAAGCCTACAAACAGTCTAGACCACTTAACAGGAAAGACAGGAAACAAGCTTAAATTTTTTTTTTTGTTCTCTTTCCCAGATGCTCTCTTTGTACACAGTAGGAGTGCCTGAAATCAGAATATGATCTCACTGCACTCAGTTGAGTGAGCAAATGAGATGGGCCCAGAAGGAGTATCCAAACACAAATTTACAAGAGGGGCTGGCAGTTTCAAAGCCACTAAGATTAACACCAAAACAGAAACAGGGAGAGCGGGTGGGAAAACTAACTGAAGAACAGAGTCAAAACTTCCAGTTCAGTTAATAATCATGCAACACAGTTAAACCAATTTAAATACTGTATTATTTGAAAAAAGTGCAGATAAAGGTACTTAAATTCTCTCATACGTTCAGTTGAATACACCTAGATCTTAGCCTGCCAAAGCTGAGGTTTTTAAGCAGAAAATATTTCAAACTGTACCATTTAAATAGGCAAGGACAGGAAATCAAAGGATGTGGCTACCCCCACACCTGCAATTACTAACAAATAATAAAATTCAAGCCAGCACTAACTGAAGAACAGAGTCAAAACTTCCAGTTCAGTTAATAATCATGCAACACAGTTAAACCAATTTAAATACTGTATTATTTGAAAAAAAGTGCAGATAAAGGTACTTAAATTCTCTTATACATTCAGTTGAATACAGCTAGATCTTATCCTGCCAAAGCTGAGGCTTTTAAGCAGAAAATATTTCAAACTGTACCACTTAAATAGGCAAGGACAGGAAATCAAAGGATGTGGCTACCCCCACACCTGCAATTACTAACAAATAATAAAATTCAAGCCAGCACTAACTGAAGAACAGCCAGAAGAACAGCCAGCAATAAAAGTATCTCAAAGGACGCACAAAAAATCATGTCAATGTGTAAGTACAGTAAGATATAACAGATCCAAGGCTGTGCATTGAATATGTGCTTTAATGTGCAATAATATAGATTTTATTTAGTTATTCTCTTTTACCAGGCATGCATGTACATGTATCCTCCAGCATGTGTTATCATTTACATATTATATATTATCTGGCAGGCTTGTGAGAAAGAATCCATGACAAAATTATGAACTAAAGACAAGAAAAGCATAGAGTTAATATACCAAACATAAGAAGAGAAAAGCCAAAGTGAAGTACATAATAAAGAAAAGAGTTATGGTTCATATTGTCAACAAACTATAACTGGAACCCCCTTATTAATATATAAAGTCACCAAACCTCAAGGGGTAAGTTATAATTCTTTTCAATGGAAGCCCATTCAGTCTATTGGGCTTCACTGAATGAGCTCCATTGTATTTACCACTGATCAGACAAACACTATGAAGGATGGATGAGATTGTGGTACAGATCTAATAATAGGAAAATAAAATCAGATGAAAAAAAATATTTATTTTGTATTTATTTATGTATTTATTCTTTGTTTATTAAGTTAGTCCCCCTAGATTAGTGTCCTCTTTTCAGGGGAGAGTCGAAGTAATATTTCTACTACTAGTGAAATATGGCCAAGGCATCAGGGAATTTCCCCCACTCTTTGGAGTAGGGAGGAACAGACTGGTTGTTACACATCCTGGCTTCCTATTTTCTGTCCAGACACAGAGGCAGCCAAGAGGAACAGGGAGAAAATGTGGCTGCTGAGAGCCAAAGCAATTGGAAGTTAAATGTGTTAAAAATGAAGAAGAATGATAGAATCACTACCAGAAATGTTTTCAGGTAATGTGGGAGCAGAAAAAACATTGTCTGCTGATGGTGAGAAGATCGAGAAGAAGATGGAGCTAAATGCAATGGTAGAGAGGGATTCAGAAGAAAATTTCCAGAAAAATCTATTTGAAATGGCAGAAAAATGTGTTATTTCAACCCTCCAGTTGGGAGGGTTGTGGGATACGTATCTGGAGAAGCTAATTAACCAGAGTGAGCCAGAAAGTGGAACTGCTGTATCCTGGAGTGACATTACAAAAGAAAATAAAAGAGAGAGAAAAAGAAAAGGGAAAACAGCCAGAGAGGGTTCTAGAAAGAAAGTCCTATGCTCAAGCAGTGGAAGAAGAAGCTAAGGAGAAGACAGAGATTAAGGAAGTAAAGAAAAAAATATGTTGATCAGGTGAACAGTAAAAAAGAAAAAGGCCTAGACAGATATGAGGTATGGGACAATGTTATTGCATCTCTGGGTGAGGAACAGCTGAATAGGTAAGAGCTTTCATTTTTATTAACAAATAAACTTTTTGTGACTTGTTTTTTTAAACTGGCTAGGCTATGGAAAACTTTTTGGAGGCCTATGAAGAAAACAAAGACTTTCCACAGTCAGAATATGTTGTGCAAGCCTTTTTCAGGCAAACAAAAAAAAAAAGAATCTTGATTCAGTTTAGAACTGAAGTAGAAACAAAAGAACTGAGAGAATATTTGCTGACAATATGTAAAAAAGTGGTGGACACTACTAAAATATTTGATAAAAGAGGATTATGGACTGGGAGTTGGGAATGTGGAATAATTTTAAAATGGAAAATGACAATGTGATACACATATTTAGTATTATTAATGTGCATGGCAATAGAGGTTTTGTGAGGTACAATGGACAACCAAAAATTTTGTTATTTTTGCAGAAAAAGTGATCATTTATTTACTAAATGTGACAAAAAGATGTTATTTATGTGGTCAGACAGGTCATAATGCAATGAAATATGAAGTGAAATGTAAAACATGTGGTAATACAGGACATTTGTGGTTAGAATATGAGGTAGAAATACAAGAAAATGAAATTATACAAGGAAAAAGAGTTAGAAAAGAATGCAATGCAAGAACACACAACACAACCAAAGGGAAAGAGAAAGAAAGAGAGACAGGTAAAACAAGTGAAGAAAGTGGTATATATTAAAAGGCAAGAAAAAATAAATAGGAAAGAGAGTTAGGGAAAGAAAAAGAAAATTTAAAAATATAATGGTAAGAGAGAATTAGAAAGGTAAGAGATGAGAAGATTATTCTAACTGTTCTATAAAGTTGAAAATATTTGCTTTGAATGTGAACAGTATGAAGAATACTAAGAGAAAATTTAGTATTTAGAATGATGTGCTGCAGTAGATGCTCAAGTAATAGTATTAAAAGATATTAGAATGCTAAGAGAAGAAGAAAGGATGCAAATAGAAAAACTTTGAAATGATACTGTTATTTGGAATATAGGAAAAGAAACATGTCCAAGTATATGTATACTATGCCAAGTAAATATAAAAATATTAGGCATTACAATAGTAGAACTAGGCTGAATAACAGTAACGGATATAAGATGGAAAAATATGTATATAGACTAATACCTTTATATGCATGTATGACAAAAAAAAAACAAAGAAAGAGAAACAAAGTTTAAAAGTATACCTAATAATGTCTGTTTTAACATAATAATGACAGGTGACATCAATTGTAATTTAAGAAATAAAAACAATAGTTGTGATATTAAAATGGTTACTGAAATTATTATAAAGTGGAAAATTATAAATATGGGAAAATAAACACTGGGCTTACAGAAGAAAATAAATTAAGACAGAAATTGATTATTTTTGATATCAGAAGGCCTAAAATTATGCAAAAAGGAATTAAATATAATGTGATCTCTGAAAATGTGGCAATTTGGATAAGAATTTATGAAAATGAGGAATATGTTAAAATAGGAAAATGAAAAAGAGTAAATGAAAAAGAGTTAGATTCAGGAGAAAGAAAAGAAATTATAGAATTATGGCAACAACATATCATTATGAGAATTTTTTATGAAAATTGGACAATATGGTGGATTCAATTCAAAAAGGAATGCAAAAAAGTATTTTTAGAATGTATAGAAAATAAAAGAAAAAAAGAAAAACTGGAATACAAAATGTTAAGTCAAGAAATATTAAAAGACTTGATAGAGAAGAAAAAATAATTTTATTGAAAAAAAAGAATTGTATAGAAGAAATCAGGATAAATTGTTATATATGCAAAAATATTGCTTACAATGAGAAAAAGAAGGAGCACCATACTTATGCAAGATAGTAAAAGAAGGAAAAATAATAAGAGAATTAAAACTAAAGAAGGGAACAAGTTAAAAACAAGGAGAAATACAAGAAATAATTAAATAATATGTATTAGATTTATATAGTAAAAAGAAGTTAAAACAGAACAAATTTATAATAGTGAAACTTTAAGTAAGTAAGATAATGAATATTTTGAGAGAAAAATACATATAAATGAGTTGAATGAGATCATGAAATGTATTAATGTGAATTCAGTGACAGGTTTGGATGGAACTGAATATAATATGTATAAAGAAATGTATGACTGGCAAAATTGTGCTTATAGAAGTAATGAAGGAGTGGCTAGAAAGAGGAATTAAGTATAAACAAATTTTCACAGGTGTGATAAAATTTATATTAAAGAAAAGAGATAAAGATTAAATAAAAAAATGGAGACCAATTACTCTGAATAACACAGGCTATAAAATTTTCATGAGAATAGTTACTAAAAGACTGCAATGTAAAATAGAAAATGTATATGATCAGAATCTGTTTGGAAGAAATGGAAAGGGGAGTCAAGACCTATTGTGGATAATAAGGTAAGTAACTGATGATATTATTAATAAAAATGTAGAAACAAAACTTATGATAGTTGATGTCAGTAAGGCATATGATAATATTCAGTATAAAGCATTATGGGGAATTTTACAGGCATACAACATAAGTGAAAACAATATTACAAGTAATTAAATCAGTATATGAGAATAATTATGTGAAATTAAACATAACAGTTGGAGTGGAGAAAATTTGAAAATAGAGTGTCAATTAAAACAAGGATGCCCTGCAAGCAGTATTATTTTTGCTATAATCATGAACACAGTAGTAATAGAAATTAATAGAATGTCAAGTAAGGGAGGATATAGAATGATGGAGAAGATACAGTTACTAATAATGTATACATATGCCAATGATATTACGGTAAGAGCAAAAATTAAAGTCTGGATGGAAAAATAATGAAGAATTGAATTCACTGTTGAAGAAAATTTGTTTAAGCATAAATAAAGAGAAAAACAAGGGATTTGGGTATGAAGGTATTATAGGAGGTGTGGGATATAATGAAAATATTATAGATATTTTAGAAATGGTATTTGGAAGGACAAAATACAGACATGAACAATGGGATAAAGTTATTAAAAGAATGAAATATACGATTACATTCTGAATGACATATAGGTTTTCATACAAAAAGAAAGCACATTTAATAAATACCATAATAATAGGTAAAATAGCTTATATTGTAAATGTTTATATGATGCCAATGAAATATGAAAAAGAAATCATGTAGACATTTTTTTTTGTTTATTTGGGGGTCAAGACTGGACCAGGTTAAGAGGGGAATTTTGTATATGAATAATGAACAAGGGGATTGGGGTTGATAAATCCAATTTTGCATCCAGCATCTTTAAGTATGTATAGAGTAAATGCAAACGCAGAACACAAGTGAACCAAAACAAAACAGCTACTTCAATCACTATTTCCACAGAAACGAAATTCAGTCCAGGATAAAGCAAACTTCTTCTTTATTCCATAAAGTAGAGGACAACGAAATGAGCGCTTTCACGTATTTGTAATACGCTTCATCAGATTTCAATATACAATGTAGCAGCTCAGTTTATATAGTATATGCATTCCTTTAATTGATACAATTAATTCACTTATTAAAACCACCTGACTCTATTAAGCAGCATAACTGTTTCTTAAAGTCACAGTAAGACTGTGCTTAATCTAGTATACCTATTAGTCTCTGTTCTACAGCATTGTATGTAGAATTTATATATATGTAAAATACTTAAATATACATATAGGACATTGATCATATTCAGTTAAGTAAAATACAAAAAATATATATATAAATAAACATTAAAATGGAATGAAACAAAGAAAGAATAAAGATACAATAATCTAGCTATGACATATGTATTAGTAAGTCTCAAAATATTTCCCCATATGTCTATCACATATCCAAGCCAGAAATCTCATTAACTACCACTAAATATATACACATGCTAATTTCCATTGGTAAACAGTATAAAAAGTAATGATATATCAATAAATATATAAATAGACAGAAAATACATACATATGTATGTATATGCATAAATATGCATATACATATGTACCTTCATATATAAACAAATAAAGTGCATAGTGCAAATCTTATAAACATGTATTAATCCCTGACTGACATATGCATATCAATTCATATATGGACCAGTAAATATATATATGATTAAATACATGAAAAATACAGCATACAAGAGTATATATAGATATAGATATGAATAAAAACCTATATGTATCAATTAACTATTGTTATTTAAAGTGCTAAGTGCAAAGTGCATATGGACTAGATCATTATTAGTAGTCCTATACCATATATATACACAATCAAAATGAATTAACATGTAACAGTATATAAAAAATATACATGTAAATATATAAAAACCATATGTATATAAAATAAATATGAATGGATATATATGTAAAACAATAAAATTATTATATCAAAAACCTATAATGTATATATTGACATGAGTCTATACCAAAATATGCAGAATATTAAATTAAATTTTGTTATATCATAGATGCTACAGTGTTCACTATAAGTATAGTTCATTCAACACCACACCATAAAGCTCATAAGAAAATATGTATGTATACTTCAATAGCCCATACCCATAAATTGGTGAATCTCCTATATGTCATCACACCTAATCTACATTGACCAACAAATATAAACCAATCTATCCTTCATGCTGATCTTATCTTAACATGGGTCCCATGGGAACATACTGGTTTAAACCAGGTGGATGATGTGCTCTCATCCTTAAAATCCAGTATAGTTCCTTTTGTTCAAGGATATTTACTGTCTCTCCTCCATTTCTATCTTTTCCAATTACTTGTAATACCCTGAACCTAAAACTATGTGATGTGTATTGCTTTATATGCTTGGCCAGTGCATTAGTTTCATTATTTTTCTTTATGTCATATATGTGGTTGTATATTCTTTTCCTGAATTCTCTCTTTGTGAGTCCTATGTAGAATGCTGTACAGCTTTCACATGTTGCTAAATAAATAACGTTGCAAGTATTACAAGAGGCATAGAAATTAGGTTTGAATTCATATTTCAGAGTTGGATGCACAAACTCCTGGACCCTTATAATGAACTGACACATATTACATCGATTACATGCAAAAGTTCCTTTAATATCCAATTCTGGAACTAAATGCATCTCTTTCTTGTGTGTCTTACACAACAACCTTTTCAGGTTTTTATTATTTCTGTAGATGAATCTTGGTGTTTCTCCTACTAATTTTATTGTCCTCTCATCTACAGTCAATACCGGCCAATGCTGTTCTATAATTTGTGTAATTTTCTTATTGTCATTAGTGTATGTGGTCAAGAACTGCATCCTTTCTTGGAATTTGAAATTTGATCTCCTCCTACTATTATTATAGGATCTCCACCCACTCCTCTCCAAAGATGGCCTATCCATATCCTTAAGTATTTGATCTTTAATCTCCCTCACCATTTTCTTATCATAGCCCCTTTTCAAGAATAATTGTTCCATTACATCTGCCTCTATCATGAGATCTGTCTGTCTTTTGCACAGTTTGTTAAGTCTAATAAACTGACTTTTCACTATGCCTCTAAAAACATGCCTGGGGTGCATGCTATCATAACTCAGCAAAGCATTCTTCCAGCAGCTCTTTCTATGGATTCTAGATATAATTTTCCCCTCTTCCATCCTTAAATTAAGGTCCAAAAAATTAATTTCGGTGGAGGAGGCTTCCATGGTGAATCTTAGGAAGCTTGTAGTGCTTTCCATGTGCTGTAACAAACTGGAGAACTGCTCCCTTGTACCCTCCCATATAATTATGATGTCATCTACAAATCTGGAATATAGAACAACATTCTTAAACATGTGGTGATTAAACAAATGTTCTCTTTCCCACCAATTCACAACCAAGTTAGCGTAGGTGTTAGCGCAGGGTGTGCCCATGGCAACACCCCACTTCTGTAAGTATACATGGTTAGAAAAAGAAAAAACATTATTGGAAAGAACCATGTCCAGCAACTGACATATTAGTATGTTCTTATTTCTACTAATTTCAGGATAGAATTGAAGTAATTCCCTAACGCTTTGTATTCCTTGGTCGTTGGGGATACATGTAAAGAGACTTTGTATGTCTAGGGTGATTAACATGTGGACCCCAAGAATTAATTCTACAGCAAGATTATCCAACATTTCCAACAGCTGATAGCTATCTCTTAATATGGTGGGGATCTGGTTCATGATGGGCCTCAAACTCTTTTCTAGAAATATAGAAATATTTTTCGTGGCCCATCCTTCACCATCTACTATGGGCCTGAGAGGAGGGGGAATTATTCCTTTATGCATTTTTTTTTTTTTTTATGTATAGAGTACTAAAAGGAATAATGAACCATAGCAAAGATTTGACATAAACAATAATGTATTGTAAATATAGAGAAATTTGAGAAGAAATGGAAATGAAAAAAAAGAAGTAAAAGTGGTATTAATGAAGAAATGAAAGAATTTTACAACAAAATTGGATTGTGGAAATTAAAAAAGAATGTGATAGAAAAGAACAGAAAAGAATGTTTGTTGTTGTGTCTTTCGGCTTTTCCCGGTTAGGGTCGCCACAGCGGAACTCCGGTCCGCTAATGATTGGCAGTAGATTTTTACATGCCGAGTTGCCAGCCCTGACGCACAACCTTCAATGAAGGTACACCCATTCACGCATGTCTCCACGCAGAAGATGCTCTAGCTGAGAATCGAACCGGACAGCATCTTACTATGAGGCGACAACGCTACCGCAGCACCAACACTTAACAGCAGTCTTTCTAAACTCATGCATATTATCCAGATACTCCTATATTTTTTCTCTAGCCTTCTGCAGTTGTGCTTCTTGTTCTGTGAGATTTCCCTTACTCTGCAATATTTTAACTTGTCAGCTCCTTTCATGTTACTTTACCATACCTTTTTATTTCTATCCTATTTTAAACTCCTCTTTCATTTTATCCCACTCGCTCGCTATAACGATTGAAGAAATTTCTATCTTCCTTAGTAACTCTTGAACAAGTCCACTACCCAGTCGTTACATTCCATTCACCGTGCAGTAGGCCTTTGCTAAGTTCTCACCAGTAACAGTAGAATGAGCTGATGTAATGTGACTGGGGGGTGTCCAGTATCGACTTTATACCAGAGGTGGGCCACTCAAAGCTACCAAAACAGTTGTACAGATTACAGAGATATTAAATCAAAAGTACAAACAATAAATGAGAATAAACTCTTATCTTTTCTCAATATCACACAGCTGGCAGTAGGTCAGTCTCTCTGCAGCAGCCTGAGCAACAGGTATAGCTGATTTAAAACATAAATCCTAGATTGCAATGCTTACTCAGTCTTCCCTACATAAAAGAATGGTATGTTAACATTATGATATCCTTTTAGTTGGTGGATCCACAGAAAGACTTAGAAATAAATAAGAAGAAAGCAATAATGATGAGATACAGGAATTATAAAAAAAATTAAAAAATGCAATGATTTTTTATGGAGGTTGTCCATATGAAAATTACCAGTTGGGGCAAATATGCCATACAAGAGAAAACAGGATAGAATATGCAATAAATGTAAAGTATTGTAAACTACAAAATAGAGAGAAGATATGTTTAAGGATATAATTCAATATGTAGGTATAAATATGGAAATGCTTCACATAGGAGATTTTAATTGTAATATAAGGCAGCAGAAAAAGCATATGATATTAAGAAGGTGTTGGATATTATAAAATATGGACATCTATACATTTGTAAGATGCATACTTGGACATATAGTAGAGGAAAGCATAAAACTGAAATAGACTATTTCTTAATTTCATCAGGATTGCAAATTGTAGAAGAAGGCATTTTGGAGACAGTTTTTTTTGGATCATAGAGCAATTTGGATTGTATTAAAATGTAATTCAGATTACATAAAAATAGGAAAAGGAATAAAAAGAATTAATGAAGTTAAATGGAATGACAAATGAAAGATTGGTGTATTAATTTAATGGCAGGATCATATGGAAATGAGGGTCTTTTATAAAGATTGGTCAGAATGGTGCCTCTGTTTTAAACAGAATTATAAGAGGTGTTATATAAATTGGGAGAAGAATAAAAGAATAAGGAAAAAAGAATATAAAAAGATGTATAAGGACTTGTTTGATAGCTTAGAAAGGGATGAATAAAGATGTTTCATTAAAGAACAAGAATTATATAATTTTATTAAAATGAAAATAAAGCCTTTACTGTATAAACAAACATATTTTACAAGGAAAAAAAGAAGAAATTGTACCATACCTGAGCAAATTTATTAAATAAAATAATAGTATTATGAGGGAAATGAAGGATGCCTCAGGTGTATTGAATAGTACACAAGCTAAGATAATGGTAATAGTTGAAAAGTATGTTAGATTAACTTTTAGAAGACAGATAATTGTTGAAAAGTATGTTAAACTAACTTTTAGTGGACAAATAATACAATCTAGCAATGAATGGAAAGTAGACACTTTTTCAGAAAAGGATAATAATGACCTGGAAAAGAAGATTAAGCTGGAAGAATTGGAAAATATATTGAAGAGTGTTAATTTGGGATTTGTGGTAGGTCTGGATGGAGTAGAATATGGAATTCATAAAAATAGGACAATAACACACAAACTAAGTTTTTTGAAGGTGTTAAATGAATGGTTAAATAAAGGATTCCAATAAAAGGAATTGTGTAGTGGTATAATTAAATGTATATGTAAAAAAAGGTGATAAGTTTGAGATACAGAACTGGAGACCCATAGTTTTAAACAATACAGATTATAAGATTGTCATGAAAATTTTACAAAAAAAGAATGGAAGGAAAAATAGGTAAGATTATAAATGAGACTATGGAAGTAAAACAGAGCAAAGGGAGGAACCAGACCACAGCAGATAAAACCATGCACAAATTTATTCCAGAAGTAAAAAAGTGTGAGCGTTTTTGCAGTAAAAACTGCTTCATCAGACATAAAATCTTTACATTTCCTGCTATTTAAATCCATTCCAACCAATCATAGACAAACAACAATTAATACACATTTACCCTCATTAGCACTCTTCAAGAAAAATCTTGATGATTGGATGGGAGATAGGAAATTCACCCCCGGGATCACTTCTGTGGCTCTGCTTGACAGGGGCACAGGAAAATAATTTTCTTGGGTGGCAAAAGCCAGGTTACCATTTGGCTAGGCTTATATAGGCCCTAGGGCCAATAGCCTAGTACCTACCTATGAACCTATGAACCCAATAAAACAATATATCAAATTCTAGTTAATATATTTGAAGGTGCATCGTTATATATTACAAAAAATATGCTAACTATAATGTGCATCTAAAACACATAAAAATATATATATTTTATAATATATATGTATGTATATATATATATATATATATATATATATATATATATATACACATACATATAAAATATATATAATATATATATGCATGCAAATGTATCTCTTAAGGGGTCTATTAATTAACACAGGTTTGATAGAGATCTTGTTATTTAGGCCCTTGCCCATGGTAGCTGTCATCCTAATGATCCATTCTAGTTCCTTATTTGCAACTCTGTTCCTGACTGCACCTCCTCTAGTCTCTATCCATACCCTTTCTACAACCATAAATTTAAATGTATTTGGTATGGCGCTATATATATATATATATATATATATATATATATATATATATATATATATATTATAATATATATATATATATTATAAATTATATATATATATATTTATGTGTTTTAGATTTGCTTTATAGTTAGCATATTTTTTTGTAATATATAACTATGCACCTTCAAATATATTAACTAGACTTTGATATATTGTTTTATTAGGTAATTGTGTATTAATTGCTGTCTGTCTATGATTGGTTGGAATGGATTTAAATAGCAGGAAATGTAAAGATTTTATGTCTGATGAAGCAGTTTTAACTGCAAAAGTGCTCACACTTTTGGAATAAATTTGCATATGGTTTTATCTGCTGTGGTCTGGTTCCTCCCTTTGCTCTGTTTTACTTCCATTGTGTTTTTGGGAGAACCGATTACCTGTCTCACACTATTATTTTTTTTTACTGATAAATGAGACTATATATGGTATAAAAGGTAAAAAAGGGAATATTGTTATTAATAAACTAGAGAATTAGTAGATGGTGCTTTATATAGAAAACTCCAAGCAATATTAATGGTAGGTAACTTAAGTAAAGCTTTTGATTCAAATCAACACAATATATTACAGAGAATATTTGATGTTTATAATATAAGTAATAAAATAAAAAAAATTACAGCATATAAGTAAATACAGTTAAAGTCTTAGTAAATGGTTGGTTTAGTGATGAAATTGTGCTTGAAAAGGGTATAAGGCAAGGTTGACCATTAAGTAGTGTAATTTTCATATTAGTAATGAATGTGATCTCTACACGTGTTAATAGAGAAATGAGGATATGAGATATATTTCTAATGAAGGGATAAACATGCTGATTATGCTAACCTAAGCTGATGATATTATTTTTGTTACAAAAAAATGGGAACGGTATGATTAATGTGGCAAATTATTTACAAGATTTTATACAAGTGATAGGTTTTCTATAAATAAAGAGAAAGCCAATGATTAGGTTATGAAGGCATGTTAAGAGTTATTAAATTTAATATGATAAGTATAAATGTGCTTGGAAAAGGTTTTGGAAAACAGGAAAATCCAAGATTGGTATGGGTAGAAAAACTAGTGGTTATAAAAATATGTGTTTGTTTGGAAGTCATTTAGATTATCATTTAGAAAAAATATATTTGATTAATTCAATTTTACTTGCCAGAACTGCATATTTAGCAAGTGTCAAGTGTCAAGATTAAACCCAGTAGAAAGGGATATTTTGTATGTAAAAAGGAAGAAGATGATTTGGGTTTGATAAATCCATGTAAACAACTTCTTTACATTTAGGACGATGATAATTCACTACTGATGAGGATTTTAAAACTTAAGAATAGAATGGAATGGTTGAATTTTTCAAATTCCAAGAGAAGAAGATAATGTTGTAATGATGAAATAAATAATTTTACTTTGGAAAATAATGATATTGAAAATGAGAGAAAACTATGGTATGATAACATTATGGCTAAATATTTTTTGCATATATCCATGGAAAGAAATGTATAAAGAAAAAGAAGGATTTCAATTAAAGCAAAAATGGAAAGGTGTGGGAATACGTGGAAGTTTCAGGACTTCTTATGGAGTTTAATGATACAAAAATTACCAGTGAAAATGAATATGTTGTACAAAAATAAAAACTACAGAAACGGCCTATATTGTGATCAATTTGAAAATAGTCAACATTTATTTTAGGATGCAAAAGGGATAAATTATTATGGAAAAGGATAATGGACTTGAAATATTTAGAAGGTTATGCAGCTGTAAATAATCTTAATTTGGGCATGACTGAATATGGATGTTGTAAGGATAGAACTAAAATTTACATTAATAGGATTGATAAAAATTGTTTTGTATAATTTGGTTGATATGGAATCAAAGAGTAATGAAAATTATGTTTAATGAAAAATGTGATTTAGCAAAGATGTTAAAATAATAAGAGTTTAGCAATGGAAAATACAGTGGGGGTCTTATAATGTAAAATAAATATGATCTTTAACAAAAAAGAAAGTTGATTTTTATTTGTTGTGTCTATAAAATTTTGTAAATTATGTATATATTGCAAATAATATAATTTGTATATATGTCATTATAAATAAGTACTGATTTAATATAAATAAAAGACCCCTACTCTTTTCAATAGGTGCCTTGGGATCTTTTATATCCAAATATGCTACCACTAACTTTGTTTTATATCTCATCCAAAGTAGAACATACTTAGGAGGAGGGTTGGTCTTGACTTCACAGATACAAGGCACAGGGTCTGATGTTGACCTCTGATTATTCGTTAGGGTTATAATACTCAGCAGACTAATAGCCTAGTACCTACATATGAACCTAAGGAGAGCAGGACCCCTACTGCTACACTACAACATTACTTATCCCCAAGAAAGTGGATCCATGAAATGTACCACTGTCAGAAGAAATCTTCAGTAGATAGAGGAACACATTGAATTAAGATGTCAGAAGGGCACCTTGCTTCTTCAACATAGTGTAATGTCACCAAAAATAACAAAACTAGCCATCTGCTTGGCCATACCTGCAAAAAATAATGACACAGAAAATATATTCTCTTAAATTATATATCAATATGCTTTAAAAAAGAAATGGAAACTGTCTAGCTTGTGCATTTAGTTTTTTTATATTCTTGTTGTTTTACATTGTGAAATATGGAGGGCTTTGGAGTGGGACTTCATAGAATCACAGAATGGGCAAGGCAATTGAGTCACATGGCCATATATTCTTTGCCAGTACCCATCCTTGGTGAGGTTAGATGCTTTGGGTATGCATAACAGAAAAGGGAGATGAGATATACCTTTTTCCCGTCAACAAAGCTCTTCTAAAGAAAGACACATTAACTGTATATTTGCAATTGTGTGTTTTTCTCTGAAAAAAAATAGTAGCATAAAACTGCTGCTACTGTGTCATTAGTACAACAGCATAACACCTTAATGCTCATATTACTCTTATTTGTGTTCTTTTTGTAATAACTCATTGCATCTATTTTGTCTCTGTATTTAAGATTACTTTAATTTAAGTACTAACTTTGTTTGAAAATACTGTCCAAGTTTGTTCTGATATATCCCACATGACGTTGGAAGTAATATATTGTTGTACTGACAGACCCGCCCAAGTGGTTACTGTATGTCACCAGATTTAGTGCTTATATTATTATGATATTTGTAAGCATGTGAAAATGTTCACTAAGCCAGCAAGACATAATGCTATCAATTCTAAACTGAGCTGAACAGGAGCTGGAAACATCAGTGTGCCCTATTTTAAGCTGCATATTTATATTCTATCTTGGGATAAACAAACAAAAGCCTTCATATTTGGTGATAAGTCTTGAGATAGGCAGTGATTTAGACCCCAAAGTCAGAAAGAGGTTGAACTATCCATTCTGTGCTCATAATAATAATAATTTACAGATTAGCTCTGCAGAAGTAGAGCACAGGAACCTAGGACTGATTTTGTGGCATTAATCAACAGAAGCATCTATGTGTGTGTGTGTGTGTGTGTGTGTGTGTGTGTGTGTGTGTGTGTGTGTGTGTGTGTGTGTGTGTGGGTCTCTGTGTTTAACCTTACATAAAGCATTTTGAGTGTTAGAAATGACCAGGTGTAACATTGTTGGCAGTTGCTCCTTAATAAAGGTTGTGTATGCCTTACCAGAAGATAGTGTGACATTGGGTACCATGTGTGAGATCTTGAAACAAATCTTTGGACATACTTATCATACTTAGTATTTTCATTTTTATTTTCTGGTGACAGAGAAGGACTAAATATATCTGTGCCCTTTTTCAAGGAAGGCCAAAAAAGGTAACATTTATATAAAATGGGAGAATTCAGCCAACATATTGGTGAACTTTCCTGGATGTTTTGTCGGGGGTGTTACTCAGTTTCACAGTGGTTACAGCTGATGGCCTCCTGGGCAATAATACTATTGCATTTACCATGCACTACTTCAACAAATACAATCTGCTACAATTGGCTGAGGAGACGGAACAAGATAATGGCAAAAACAAATGTGTATAAGTATATAGAACCAGTGATAGGTAGGCCGCCAAGTAAACCCCTAATGAAATCTAAACAAAAGAAGAATGAGAAAGGTAAACTGGTTTCATAACCTGAATGGTGGCTCAGATGGGATAGTTCTTGCAATACAAATACCCAGGATGAAACAACTCTCAATGTCCCAGAAAGAATGGAAGATCAACAAAGGATTTTTGACCAAAATGATGTAAGCCACAGTGTCAAAGATGAATGCAGTTAGACTGTGATTCAGGGGATGGACAAACTCCCTCATCAACAACTAGTTCATAGAAGCTGCTCTAAAAATCATTAGGCATGATCAAATCTATATCCACAGTCATTCATAATGAAGGAAACTAATGTTCTGACATCTCCTTTGGCTCTATGTTGTTACTGGCAAACCTACACTTTGTCACGTACGGCTAATTCATATGCTGAAACATCAAAGCAGGAAGGCTGTATGTATGTATGTATGTATGCCACTGTCAACATTTCAGTGCATTGGCACTGGACAGGTCATAGAATGTGTGCTTTATCTTGGTTCACTGGACTTAGAAAAGAGAGAGAAAATTGTGTGACTTATGTTATTACCACTTTCTTCCTGTACTCCAAGTTTGTGCAACCTCACAGGGAAATTGTCCTTACATCTGGGGCCTGCAGAGAAACAAATGCTTTTGTATGTTTATGACCTTGAGAGGGTTATCATTTTGAGCTTGTGACCTCCCAAGCATTTACACCTTTTAGTTTAGTGTAATCATATGTCAATTAAACAATACACAATTAATCACAGTGCATATGATGCTGTTCAAGAGATATGAAAGAAAAAGGAGGCAGTGTCAAGAGCCAGTAAAGAATCATAATTCATTGAACTAAAGAAAGTGGAAAAAGCAGTGAAAATGTATCAGGGTGTAACAAATGCTTCAACCACTAAGAAAGAAGACAAAGACCAGGGCGAGATGGGAAAAAAGAGACAGGAAATTGTGAGTGATGTAGGGAAAATAAAGAAAAGGAGAAAACTAGTAGAGTAAAAGAAGGAAAACATAAGGGAAGGAAAAATGAACCCGATATAAAAGTTTTAAGTTTAAATGGCAATAGCATCACAATCTTGAAAGCTATAAAGCCACAACAGGGTTCTTAACACTGAGACAGTGTGAGGTATGATTTATTCAGGATACTAGAAAGTAAGTTGTAAAAGAAATACTGAAAAAAAAATAATGGTATGGTGCATGAAGAATATTTGTCAGTAATCTCAATTAAAAAGACAATGGGCCAGATTCAAGTGTACACTAAGTGCACACGATATGTATTCAGTAAAATTCTTATCACATTTTTTCCACTTTTTAGTCACTCAAAAAGATTACACTAAGTGTACATGTAGTCTACACTTGTGTGGTAACCTTTATCAATCCCTGCTGATATTTAAAGCTGCAAGAATATCATCAGGAAAACTAAATTAGGAGGAAGAAGGTGGGTGTTATGTCTGTGTTGTCTGTTCACTCAGAACGGTGTACACTTAGTGTAGGCTTTCTTGAATCTATTCATTGAGAATACCACATGGGGTATAAGAGAAATAACAGTGTACTCATTTTTAATCACCTTATATAGTTTCCAAATGTAAGTGCACTTATTTTAGTAAGATAGTGGAACCATCTTCAGAAGGCTGCACCGTCTCAAGAGTTATTATATATAGTTCAATGAAATGTCATAAAACCAAACCATAAAGATTTGAACACAAATGTTACAGCAACAAAACATCAAAAAACAAAACAAAAAAGAGCCAAAGAGAGAGAAGAAAAGATTTTTTTTTTTGCAGGGGTAAGCTACCTCCGCCCCCCCCCCACCCCCTGCTAAATGTATATACCAACTCTAAGACTTCACTACAGTCGGGAGAGGGTATACTTTCCACCCCCCCCCATGATCTCACTCAGGAAAAGCTGGTACAGTTAAGTCAGCTGATGTTTGACCATATGTCAGTGAAACAATATTTCATCATAATGTAATTTTCTCATATGCTGTTTCTTCAAGAAATGCAGTGGGTGTGGTTTAATGTCAATCGTATGAATAACCAAGCAGTGGAAATATCGATGATGCGTGATATCAAGACAGGTAATTACGGTTGGAGGGGTAAGAGCGTGCGTGTAATTATGTACATGTGAGTTTGGGTTAAGATCAGTGATGAGTGAAGGACCAGTGCTGTATGTTTGTGTGCGAGTTTTTGTATTTTAGTCTTAGGATTGGGGTTAGGTTAGAGGATAGATATAGCATTGTTTGTGTGTGTGTTTGTGAATATTTGTGTGTCCAAGTGTGTCTTGTCTAGTGGCAGTGTTACGGGAAGGTTTTAATGAAAGTAAGGTGTAGAGTTAGGGTTGAGGGAAGGGGTCAGTGTTAGGGTTAGGGTTAGCACCCATTACCAAGGTAGTTCAGGGGGACATATATACTACTGGTTGAGTAATTCTGCTTTGCTTTTCTGAACACTGATTTCAACATTATACATAACATGTCCCAACCTGTATTTGTCATAGGTTAATAGGTTCATAGGTGATTACTACTCTAGTGGCACAAGATCATTTACAAGCCTAGCTAGTAATACCCAGGATATGACAATATTATATCTTAATTCCCCAGATATACAATGGGATATTCAGAGTAGTGGGTCTTTGGGTGCTGGAGCCTTGAGTCATTTTACAGACTGCCTCTGTCCATAAGGGACATGGCAGTATCCCTGGAGTGAATTTATAATTGCCCATTCATTTATCCAAATTCTTTTTGAAGAGAGTGAGGGGCAAGTTTTGTTTTACAAAGATGGGAAGTTTATTCCATAGTCAAGGTATATTGGCAAGCTAGAAGGGCATTAGTTCCCGTGCTTGAAATATTTGTATGTATGTATGTATGTATGTAAGGTAGCCTTTGGGAATATAAATCTGTCTCTCCAGCAAGTTATGTTAGAGTCACAAATAAGGTTTAGGTCCATGGAACACATAACCCTTGTATAATTTTTATTGTAAATATGTAACATTTTCATCAGGGCTGGATCAGAGAATGCCTTGTAGGTCAGGCATAAGTGCCCTCTCAATAAAGGATATGAAACAGAATAAAGGGATAAGACCTTTAGTCAAGCTGCATAAGACATCTGTCTTACTCTTAAGACATCTGTCTTACTCTTTGTATTTTTTTTAGTGAGAACCCTCTGGGTCCACTCCAATTAGTGTAAGTGCCTGGTTAGCATACCTCTCAACTGACCAGATTTTTGCAGAATGTCCAGAGTTTTTCTCATGTTTTTAATTTATTTGTCATAAAATTGCATTTTTCTGGCAAATCATTGAGGATTGAAATCAGAAAGTAATGGTAAAGATCTGAGTTTCAGACTTCATACCCCTCAGAAAATTCATGCTAATGCAAAACCTATTAAAGTATCAAATTTCTAAGTGACGTCCCCACTCTGGGCCAGTAATCTAGGAGCCTGAATCCTCACCACTGACACTGGAGTCAGTATCCTCACCACTGTTCACAAACTGGTGAGCAATGGTGTGGATATTAATTGAACTTCTGTAGCCTGTAGGCAGGTATCACTAAAGGTGGGTGTACTTTCAAGCAGCAACAAGGTAAATATTTAGAGTTTCATTTCACAACAGTTTTATTTATTTATTTATTTATTTATTTATTTATTTATTGCTAGTTTAGTCAGGGAAAGCAGGCAAAGATATCAGCACAGGACAATGTCAAGCTGACAAAGAACCAGCTGGCAAAGGTGTGTGAAGGCAAAGGACTGGTGTATGCCAACCTGACTAGAGAGGAAATTATTTCAGCCCTAGTCACAGCTCAAACCAGCAACAAGGAGGATAACCAGTCTGATAATGAGAAGTTGCAGCCCTCAGAAACAGGACAGTTCACCTTTTCCTCAGGGGACTTAAAAATCTGTCTGGAGTTAAACAGACTTGAACTAGACGTCAAATGTTTGGAACTGGAATCAGCAGAGAGACTGCGGCATTTGGAGACTGAAGAAGATGAGCGACTGTGGCATTTGGAGGCCAAAGAATAGGAGACGAAGCATCAACATGAGAGGGAGATGCTGACTCTTCACCAGGGTCATGGAGGTAATGGGGAAGGGAATAACTGAACCCCAGAAACAATAAAGGTCAGTCAAATTCTTCCACAGTTTACAGAGGGTGATAATTTTGATAGTTTTATTCATATATTTGAAAGAGAATGTAAACAATATAATGTTGACTAAGGGCTCTGGGTACGGTTCCTGACCCCCTGACTCCATGGTAAAGATGTAACTGCTGTTTCTAAATTGTCTGAAATTGATTGTTTAAATTATGATAAAGTCGAATGTTGCTTACTTGAATACTTTAAGTTAATACCTGAAGCTTATAGAAAAAAGTTTTGTGAGCACAGATGCAAGGCAGATGAATATGTGTTTGATTATATTGCTGAGTTTGGAGGGGCTTGGAAGTTTAATAAGCTGTCACTTAGTTTGAGGTAACTGGCCTTAGCAACATTCTTAACAGGTTTGGGTTTTGATGGGGGTTGTAGGTTAGTTTTAATACTAAATGAGATCATTTTGTGGTCAAATCTTACCAGGGAGGAGTTAATGCATGGGAGGTAGCAGCATCCCCCCCATGTTCGTGAATACTAGGTCTAGGATATTTGTACCTCGAGTTGGGGAACTATTTGCTAAAGAATGTTTGTATTGAAAAAGTCCAAAAACCTTTGAGCGAGTGAATTATAGGTCATATATGTCTCCCAGTTTATAGGTTCATAGGAGTGTACTAGGTTAATGGCCCTGGAGCCTTTACAAGCCTAGCCCATAGAAGTGCCCTGGCATTGTGCCACCCGACATTAGTTCCCAGTCCTCTATCAAATAGAGCCACTGGAGTGAATCCCGGGGTGAACTTCTAGTTGAAGTTATCCATAAGTATGGTGCTTGGCTGAATGTTAAGGGATTCCAGTAGGTTTAGGTAGGAGGTGTGGTTTTCCAGACTCATGTTAGGGGATCTGTAGCTAGCAAGGATGTGACAGGGGGTCACATCTGTGGTTAGTTGTTCATGGGGTAGCTCAAGTGAGTCATGTTGTTGTACAACTCTAACAGTGTACTTGCCCTTTATAAACATTGCGACACCTCCTCCCTTTGTTTTATCCTGAGCTGAGGGTAATCAAAATGTATGAAAGGCATTGTAGCCTTTGATAGCTGGAGTGTTTTCTATGGTTTTGAACCATGTTTCTGTGACTGCACATCTGTCTGCATTCTCCAAGGCGAGAAGAGCTTCCAAGAAGTGCAGTGTTTTTTTTTTTTTTATTTAAACTCTTAGCATTAAACAGCAGTACCTTTAGGTAGTCTTGAATGATTTTTGTTATGTTGGCAGGTTTAACAACTTGGCACTATGGGAATAGATAATGTTTTTGTCAGTATCCAGAAACCAAGTGGTGACAAGAGCAACCCATCTCTGGCAAAGCATTGTGGTTTGTCAATCATGTCTCCCCAGCCTGACAGATACTGGAACCTCTTCTTGTGACACCAGAAACTAAGACAATTGTTAAAGTCAGTCATTTTTTGTTAGTACTGTAGCATCAGGCATTGGCCTACTAAGCCAGGGATTGTGGGTTCGAGTCCCATCTGGGGTGATATAATTTTGATACAAGTGAAGCTTTTAGTAGTAGTGCAATAGTGTAGCGGTTAGAGCATATACTTTGTATGTAGTCATTCACGGTTTGAGCCTTACCAAAGCCATTTTCATCATCAGTGGTGAAGGTAGGATGCTACTCAAGGCTAGATTCTTACCCACCTGGGACACATGTTCTTTGAACTCCATCATGTCTCTCTTCATATAGTCCTGTGAGGTACATCTTAGGTCATTTATGCCCACATGAACTATGACCTTGTCATATTGGTACTTGTTTAAAGACCTAAGTGCATGCGTGATCTGGCAGATTCTGGCTCCATACAGGCATCCCTCTATGATCTTCTCCTTGTTTAACCTGGTAAGGGGGACATCAGAATGTCTTACAATGGAATCCCCAATAACTAGAATGTTTGGCTGTGCGGTGTTTTACCTTATGAGCTTGAAAGCGGGGCTGCTGTGATTTTCAGAGTTATGTTTTGTGTAAGATGCTGTCTTTTTTGAGTGTGTGCAGTGTCACTGAGAGATGCTTTTAGGAGGTCTTGGAGGTTTGGGTAGAGTGCAAGTGAGTGGGTTTATGTATTTGTTCCTTAGTGTTATTAATGAGTGTTTTGGATGTAATGCTAACAACCTGGTTTGAATTTTTCATCTGTGTATGTTAGAGCTTTTCCTCCAATTAAATGATTGTCAGTGAACATGAGGCAGTTACTATACTGCCTCATGATGCCCATATCCACAAGGCCAGAAACAGAGATGACAGAGAAGCACCTATCCTTTATACCAGATCCTTAGTAGATGGAAAGGAGTAGGGGAGAGTCACTTAAAGGTCTAAGTCACAGTGTTTAATTGTGCACTATTGGATGACCAGCTGTGGTGATGCCCTCTGCACAAACTTGCAGCTCTTTGAGCAGCTGTGAACAGTGGGAGACTATTGAGAACATTTCCTATAGAGGATGAGGATTATAAACTGGAGAGGTTTGCTTATATACACGGCAGAGGTAATAGCATTTGTGTGATGCACAAATGTGAGGCTTTTACACTAGCAGGATAAAATACTTTTACACAGTTAAGCCCTCAGGGCCAACCAGATAGACACATAATAAGCCTTCCACCAGCAATTCCCAACTTGAATGGACCAGAGTGCAAAACACCCTTTTAAAACAAACTGGTTTTGAGATCCAGTGCAGTAACAAATGCTTTGCAACAAAAGGCAGAATTCCTACAGTATCAGAAATCCTTAGAAATATGTTCACTAACCCTGAGAAATGTTTAAAAAAGACAGAAAAAAGTTCAGAAAAGTAGAACTTCAACAAACACAGAAATACTTTGGAACTTTGCAAAACCTAGAAATATGTTGGCAAACTCGGGAGAACTTTGGTAAACTCAGAGCAGCTTTTGTAGTGTCTAAGGTGATTAGGAAATGTCAGAAGACATTTAAAACAACCTAAGAGCAGTACAGTAACAAACATATGGCATTTCTTTAACAAATGTAGGCTGAAAAACAGTGATAAATGCAACCAAATCATTAAATGCAGCACAGAAGTGTTAAATAGCACTGAGACAGTTAGAGCAAGTGGTAAAAATACTTATATCAACTATGTCAAGGTCCAGATGGTTTTACAAGCAATCCATATCGTGTAATCACAGGTGTCCAAGCGAGGCACAGGGAAGCTTTGGGCTGTATGAGGTTTGTTAGGTGAGAATGCGTATCAGATTAGATAGCTCTTTCATTGACACCAATCCTGTGTGTCATCAGAACTAGTGAATAATCATCATTGGTGCACTGCTATGTGAAGGGGATCAGTGCGACTTTCACTAGCAGGATTTATCACAGTAGCAAATGCATGGCCCAACTTGTACATCCCCCCACAATACCCATAAAATACTACTTGCAGTAATATTTTGCAGAACCAAATCAATCCTCCCTAATATCTCTATTTTGTTTTTTCCTTCTGCACAACATCATCACAATTTCCATATGTTCTAAATGTTTCTGTATTTATATTTATGCCTGAGTTTTACCTTTGCAGTCCTCAATGCAATTATATACCTAAGGAGTCCTATACATATACAATATACAATGCCCCCCCCCCCAATAATGGTCCTAGTGATCATGAGCAAATGCTGGCATGTGAACTTAATGCTGACTTATTGTGATGTTGTGAACTTCCTGATGCTTGGGAACTTCTGCACACTGATCTGACAGTGCTAAGGAACTGAGACCTCAGCTGTGTGATTCTACCATGTTTTTGGAAAGCTGATGAGGCCTGCTTGCCTTTATTTGTGCTATGTGACCTGTACTCATTGTATAGCTACCTTGAGAATCACATGGGGTGCAGCCTACTATGTCCCCATGTATGCAGACCCTCCCCTGTCCACTTCCAGCTATGCTTCCTATGTAAGTCTGACAAGTCTTTGCAAGTGTTTCTTGGAGGTGGATATGGATGCCGTGGCTGCCACCATACTTCCCGTGGAATGCCATGGCATTAACCACTGCCTCCACCATTCTCATGCATTGATGAGATTTTTCACGTATACCCTGCAGTACTCTAACCATCTCTCCCTGACCTTCTGTGGCAGTGGCTTGTGCCTGGACAATATTAGGACACATCTTTTGCTGGACAATGAAGGCCTTGCATGTTTCTGGAGCTAGCTGTGAGATATGTCTACACCTGGCACCCCTTTGCAATGGAATCACAGCAGTTACTACCAACTGTGAAATGGTAGTGTCTTCTTGAATGGACTTGAATTGTTTAAAAGAGACTGCTGTTGAGCTATGGGAGTCCACGCCCCACCCTTCTGGTTGCAATGTCATGTGCTTATTCTGTTGACTGTGTAAGCCCATGTCACTGCCTATGGAGTTAAATACCTGTTGCAGGGTGTGGGGTCCTGACACTGTCCTCAGGCTGTGTCATGTATATGATAGTTATGGCATCATTGTCAACAGCCATTGTGCTCTCAGCTTCAGGCTGTTGTGATGTCACCGTGGAAGTGGTTGGTTCTGTTGCTGAACCTGTGAAGGAATAAGTGATAACATGTTCGAACCTCTGACAAATGAAAATTATTTATGTATAAACAGATGATACAGACGCTTACAATGAAGACAGTGTGAACATTTTTGCATGCCTGGCATGAATGGGGCACCTACTGATAGAAAATGTAATGTGTTATATGTACACAGCTATCTTGGGCAATATCTGGCAGCATGAAGTATTGCCATCATGTATACAATGTATTTTATTGATTAATTGTTTTATTGTTTTATTGTTATGTGTATTTAAGGGGAGTGTATTTCAGTATTTAGATACTTCTTGAAGGCTGTGTTGGCTGAGGCACTAAAGTTTTTCAAATAAATTTGAAGAACTGTTGCCAGTTGTATTTTTTATTTTGTTTCCTGGTGGTTTTTGATGTATACAGTGTCTTTCCTGATTGCCAAACTGTGGTTGCTGCATGGTCTGAAAGTACAGAGGTTTTTCTCCATCAGGTGTTAATGGTTAGATATTGAAAGGGCTCCCACCAACACTGCTGCAGGCAATTGCATTCTGCCTAGCTTTGCTTTTTGTATATCTCACTAGGTCATTTGCTCTTTTCCTACACTGTGCCAATCTGCAGTTTCTTCCTCTTACAGCAATGACATCAGTAACTACTTGATTCCATGTGTTAGTTCCTTCTGCCTGCTTTGCCTCACCTTTCCCAAATACACATTTCCCATATGTTCTGACAGCATCCATAAGGGTGTGGTTCTCTTCGGGAGACAAATTGTGTCTTTGGGGTCTTGATCCCTCCTGCTGCAGCATGTTGCATCCTGCATAGATTAATTGAGGACCACAATTAAAGCAGACTCACACACCACATTCACAGTACAATAGTTTAGTAGTAAATTTTCCAAAAGTGCATTGACTTTCATTTTAATTGTCTTCAGTAATTCTTTGAAACCAGTAATTACATATGTAATGTTTCCACTACCACGTTAATTCATTTTATACTACTTCCCTACTCTCCCTTATCAATGAAAGTAAAAGATAGAAATACCAAAATGCATGTGCACAGCTAACTGCAACTGCACTTTACACATGTCCCACTCCTATCATTGTTAAGATTGCAAAAACTAATATCTATCATACCGTACCAGTAAACATACGCTTCTGGTAAGTTGATCTTAATAAATTATACTAATATGGGTGGTTTTCTAATAGTTTCTGACTATTACCTCTGCTAATAATTCCTGTTAATTTGTTTGCACTTTCCCTGGACTGTCAAAAACAAAAGTGGTTTAGGACAGTTGACTATAAGAAGGACTTAAGCCTTTTAGAGTAAATTGGGTCTGATTTACAAAGTTCCTATGCAAATGAAGCTCAGACGAGCTGATCTCTATGAACTGCACCATTGCACAAGTGTGAACCCATTTCAATTGGCATCAAGTGACTTTACCTTCTTGTGGACAAACTGCACTGAAGAGCATGAGCTTAGCAAAATTCTCAAGCACAGTAAACTGTGTTAACCTTTCGATCATGTATGGTGTTTATTACTAATCAGCAGGCCTCTACTCTATAAAGCTAGTACTGTAGCCACAGTACCAATACACCAGTTTTCAAAACTGTACCATGCTTTACTTATTTTTTATTTATTTATTGACATTGTCCAGTGAGAAAACTTACAAAGTATCAAAAAAACATTTTAAGAACAATACTTTTACAGTCTTCAAAAATAATAGAAAAACATCTATAGTTTAAAAAAATTAGACATAATGTGAAAACATTGGTTAAGATTAAATATAACTTATATGACAATGATTTAATATTAACAGAATCTTACAGATCATGTGCAAACTGACAAAATCAAAGTGGCCTAATTGTTCTCAAAATGCATTTCCTCCGTAGTTGCCTAGCTGTCTGTTTTTCTGTCATTTAAGTTTACTTTCTCAGTTTTATTTTTATGGAAGATTACTTCAAAAAATGCCCTCCTTAATAATATCATGCTCCGTCCTCATTGATTACTCAGCAGGAAGTTTTGCTTCTTTGCTGCCATCGTGTTGGGGTCAGCAAAGTCCATTACCTAGTTAGCAAGAGGGAGAAAAGCATACAGAGAGAGGATTTTCATATTGGGGCAGTTTTACTTGTATTTTTTCTTTTAATGTTCATGTTTAAGGTTAGTTACATGTTGGTTAATCTGGTCTTCAACCCCCAGTGCATTCTATGTTCCTTTTATGTCCATAACTCTTAATTGTCTCTGAATATACCTAATGTTACTGACTCTTACCTTTTATCTGTCTATGATTTTGCAGAATGTTCCAGATTTTGCATCTTATTTTTAACCTGGATATTCCTTGTAAAACTTTTGATTTTCTAGTAAATCATGGAGGATTGCAGTTGGACACTAATGCTAGGTATTAGAATTTCATAGAAAAAGCATGCTAATCCAATACCTGTTTCTTTAATAAATCGGCACACTGTACTCAGCCCATGTGCAGCATTAACGTAATATTTACTTACTTCCACAAAAACAGAGAAAAGACACCTAGTCTACTAGTGCATGAAGTGCAGGAAAGGTCCAAGATTCTGAGATTCAGTATTTTGAGTTTTCAGTCTTTTGAACATTCAAGATTTTGGTTTCAGTCTTTTGAAATTCAAGATTTTGGGCTTTCAGTCTTCTGAAGTGAATATATATATATATATATATATATATATATATATATATATATATATATATATATTAGGTGTCGGTAGCCCTATATCTAATCTATCTTTAGATAGATATAGATAACTATATGTACCTCTCTCTCTATATATATATATATATATATATATATATATATATTAGATGTCGGTAGCCATCTATATCTAATCTATCTTTAGATAGATATAGATAACTATATGTACCTCTCTCTCTCTCTCTCTCTCTATATATATATATATATATATATATATAGATATAGATATAGATATAGATATATAGATAGATAGATATGTACACATACACCTGTATCACTGATGTGTGTATGTGCATAGATAGATAAATATTTTCAAGTTACTACAAATGTATTTGACAAAGACTTTAAGGTATGGTTCATACTAAGCTAGCGGCCCTTTAGGAACATTTTAAGCCTATCCAGTTCCCTCATGTAAGAGTCAAACCCTGCACCTTGTCATTACACAAAGCTCACACCCTATGATGACCAAATAATGCCATGCTAACTGAATGAAGGTTAAATTAATTTGCACTGCCTAGTGTTAGATAGAACTCACCTATCAGGGTAAAGCTCATTACTACAGGACATCTTTCTGGTAAAGTTTCATGACTATTTTCAGAATTGTTGATGCATGTACAAAATGGCTGAACACAGCTTGCCACCATACCCTAGATACATGGGGGGGGGGGGGTAAAGCATCAAGTGTATGACCTGCATACTTTGGAATTCTGCAATTAACTTATTACATCCTACAGCACTTACTCAACATTATCATTAAGTAATGCATTAAGTAATAATTGTGTGCCATAAAAGTAAAGGAAATGTATAATTCACATAAAAACAGGTGAGCAGTACAGAACATACTGTAGATTAAACTGCTCAGGTATAAGCTTATTAAGTTAGCAGTTTGTACAGAAATGTATCTTTGTTATGAGAAGCAATGCAACACTAGTTAACCCTTCCCCACCTCTCAACAGGCAGTCTGGTGCCTCTGAATGTATCCACTCAGAAATGCAGAGTAACGGCTGTAAACACTTTCTTGTAAAAAAAAATGAAAAGATTGTCATGGAAGAAACACAATTGTCAGTACTGCCACGACTTCAGGGCCTACTGTATTGTTTAATAAAGTTAGGTATCCATTGCATCAGATATGCTAGAAGCAAAGTGTAAAAGAGAAAAAAGGAGAATGTATTCACCAGTTAGAGGTATGGCATTGACAAAAAAAACTATGCATTCCCTTTTTGTCTTATTTCTATGACTGATGAAGAGAAAGTATAATAGAGCACAGTCTCAGCGGAGATTGCATCATTTACTAGAAGGCAGTTGTGAGTATTAGAAAATAATAAGTATACTATTAGTATTAAAAAAAAAAACAGGCAGTCATGCATTCTAACTTTCCAGTTGGGGAAAAGGGAGATTTTCTGTTACATGATTATAGGCATTATAAATACATACATGGGAATCAGAACAGATGTACAGCTGTAACTAAAGAACCATTGGAACGGTCTGCAGCCTGTCTTAGTAAAAGTTGGCAAATACTAATAAATTAGCAATGTGTATAATAAATAATGCAATTTTAAAAAAATCTGATTAATTAATATTTATTCTAATTGTCAATAACATTTTTAACAGCAATTTATGAGTCATTCCCTGGGACATCACATTTGAGCACCTACAAGTCCAAATCACAATAAACACAAATACTTATCACTTAGCTAGCTATAGAACTCCCTCTGTGTCCCTCCTGAGCATGATAGTTATCTTAACATTTTAGCTGAAATTCTTCAGCTATCCTTCAATAAACTGGTTAACATTGGCTGTAATTCCCACTGATTCCTTAATATCATAAATGCTAATTCTCTTTCACAAATAGTTAACTGTTCTTCTAGGAGCCCCAATATCCTTGATGTAGTCTTCACAGATATGACCACTTCTTGTACATCTTCATATATATTATCATGCCTTGTTAATTCAGACCATAATTTAGTGACCTTTTCATTTAAAAGTGGTGATACGTCTCCTGTAAATGGTTCTGTGTTTAGGGACTTCTCAAAAGCAAATTGTCTTCAGTTACTCGATGATCTAAATAAATTCTGCTGTAATCCTCCTCCAGTGGATCTCACTGTTAAAACTCCTACCTGTGCCTCTGACTTCAAGTACCACTTAAATAGCTGTATTGATAATGCAGTCCCTGTATGCACCAAACATAATGAGAAATTTAAAAACAAACCACTTTGGTAGAATACCCATATAAATAAATAACAAGAGCAAGAAACTCTTTAATACTTATAACAGGTCTCATTATAGCTATCTTAGGAGCATACTTTACAAAGAGCTTAAAGGAACCATTAGGAAGCTCAAGGCTAAGTATGAACTTAAACTCATCACTAAAACTAAAAATAACTGCTAACCTTTCTTTAACTTTGTCAGGAAGTTAAGAAGTAACACCCAACAATGTACAGAATTAGTCCACAATAATATTAGACTCTGTGACCCAAAGCAAATAGCTAATATCCTTGCTAACAAATTTAGAGCAAATTTTACTCTGCCCACAATTATAGCTTCCACACTCCCATCTGCACCATTTAATTACTGTGGGACAAGTTCTCTCAGCCCTCTCAAAAACTAAGAATACTGCAGCCATGGACCCTGACAACATACCAGCTTGCCTGATTATCTGTGCCAAGTGTAGCTTTTCTGAACTCCTACTTAACCTCTTTAATCTAAGCCTCTCCTCTGGTTACATTCCTGAAGCCTGGAAAACAGTCATTGTAATGCCATTACACAAGGATGGTCTAAACACAGGCTCTGTGACTATAGACTAATTAGTCTTATTAATCTCATATGTAAAGTGCATTATCTAAGACCTCATTAATCTGGGCATCCAAAATCTCTTAACCCTGGACCCCCGTCAGATGATATTATTTTGTACCTGATAAAACCAGAAAAGGACATTTCTGTGCTGTGGAACATTCTGAGACAGTTTGAACTCTTTTCAGGATGCAAAATTAATGAAGATAAAACAAAAGCAATAGCTGTAAACTATGTACCCACACATGAATTGGTTCAGCAATACCCATATTTATGGGGACCCAATAAAATGAAGTACTTAGGAGTATGGGTTAAAAAGGATTCTGTTATGGCAGCTAAGGATATGTGGGAAGAGACTAAACAAAAAATAATACAAAAACTGTGAAACTGGAAGCTCTGTTTTATGGATATGGATGGCAACATACAAGCAGTGAAAATGTTTTAGTCCCTTTAGTTTTATACACAGGCCAGGTATATTTTTATCAACCAGAGGAAAAGTTGTGGAAAGCAATTAAAAAGAGCTGAATGATTTTATCTGGGAGGGTAAGAGGGCAAGAGTCAAGAGGGATAAGCTGATCCTTCCAATAGAACAGTATGATTTGGGATTACCTGATTTGAAGAGGCATTTCAGAGCCACACAGTTAAGGCTCTTTTACATAGAGCAAGCAAAAAGCTATTATTCAAAGTGGAAAGGGATAACAATGAAACGGGGGAAGGAGGACTGGCTCAAGAAATAAGGAGAGACCCATATATAATATTATACACATAAAGTAGCAAAACATATTCTAAGAACTAGGACAGCACGGGAATGAAGAAAAGAGATTTTCCCAGTATAGATTACTGTAATTAGGAGTACAGAAAATAGGCAAACGAGGTTTGGAATTTACTGACTTACTGGACAAAACTGACAAAAGTACCAAGGTATTGAGAATAAATTATTAGAGAGTGAAAGGTAATAGAATGGAACAGACTAAGAATACAGTTTAACTGGAGGCTACAGACTGCCTTCCTTATCTGATATTTATCAGAGTATAGGCAAATATAAAGGAATAGGGGGATTCTAAGGGAAAGACCAGCACTGGTAGAGTTTTTAGTGAATCTAGAACAGAAGATGCTGTTAAAAGGAATAAATAGTAGGGCATATAAAACACTGCATAATAACTATAGGAATCAATCAGATGGGGTTAGAAAGGATTCAGAAGAGAGATTGGAGAAGCAATTCACAAAGAAACAATGAGAGAATATATGCATGGCTCCCAAATATGTCTAGAAGATTTAGAATTTTTTGCTTGGAAATGTTTGCATAGGTATTTTTATACCCTAAGTTGACTCCAAAGAATTTTTTCCTCATGTAGATTGCAAATGTTGGAGGTGTAATGGGGAAGAAAGAGATAATCTGAAACATTTTAGGGAGTGTAATGAGTTGGCAGACTTTAAATATTCCCTGCAGACTACTCTGTAAGAAATACTGGGTAAGCAAATTGGTCTAACTAAGGAAATTATTTTTTGAGCTGTGATACAGGATATGAATTGTCTAGACATAATAAGGCCTCATTTAATTCTGGTGGCTGCCCAAAACTGCAATTACGAGAAAATAAAAAATCAGAGTCTAAACCAACCATATTAGAAGCAGTGAATATAGTAACATAGATAAAAGAACTGGATGTGGAATCTTTAGAAAAGGGTAGGAGCAAATTACATAAAAAATGGGAATTGTGGGAACAATACATGCAGAATAATGTTTAGAAGGAGGAATGAGGTTTAAGAGAAGGCATGAATTGAAGGAGCTATGTAATGTTCAATTGGCAATGACTGTATAGAAGAATATATGTTATTTATAATGTTTACAACTGAAAATATGTCAGTATGGTTTGTTTTCATTTATATAAATGTATGATTGCATGTGTCATAAGTGATAATTCAATAAAGATGTTTTTTGTTAAACAACAAAAAAAATAGACCCTCCTCAGTTCTGCTTTGTTAAAGGAAGGTCCTGCCTCTATAACCTCATTAATTTCTTTGAAAAAGTAACTGAAGCAATGAATAGTAATTATGCAGTGCATACAGCATCGTGGTGTTGTCTGTCCGTATTAGTAGTTATCCTGGTTGTAAAAGATTCCTGAAGGCCAGTAGAGCTTTCTGAATGGCTAACATTTCCTTTAAATTGATATGCAGGTGCTTCTGATCCTTTGTCCAAAGGCCCTGCAGACAGTTGCCCTGAAAATGGGCTCCCCAAGCATAATCCGAGGCGTCCGTGGTTAGAATCTGAGTGGCAGGAGGCAGATGGAAGGGTTTCCCTTTGTTTAGAGCACATGCCCTGGACCACCAAAGAAATTTCTTTTGAAGGCAAGGAAGGACTGAGATTAGTATGTCTAAACTGTGGCAATGCTGAGACCATACACTTTTTAGGTACCACTGTATTTTCCTCATGTGTAGTCTTACATATGGTACGAGAAGGATGCAGGAGCCATGTAACCCAAAGCCTGCAGGAATTTCCTTGCAGATAGTTGAGTTAAAGTTGCCAAGGTTTTGAAAGTTGAAGCCAGCTGTAATTGTTTTTCGGATGTCAGAAATGCCATCTGGGTTGTGGTGTTTAGAAGAGCACCCAGAAAAGTTATCTGTTGTGATGGTGTCAAATTTGACTTTTTTATGTTTACAGAGAATCCCAGGAACTTGAGGAGGTTCTGTACAAATTCTAGATGCTGGAGTAAGACATCCTTGCTGTCTGCCTGAATTAGACAATCGTCCAGATAAGGGTAAATTTGAATTCCCTTGAGTCTGCAGTAAGCTACTACTGGAGCCAGGCATTTGGTGAAGACCCTGGGCGCAGTACACAATCCAAAGGGCAGCGCAGAGAATTGAAAGTGCCTCGATCCGGCCTTGAACCTGAGGTATTTTCTGCGATCCTGCCTGATGGGAATGTGTAAATATGCCTCCTTTAAATCCAAAGTTACCATCCATGCATCTTTGGACAGCATTGGAAGTAGCTGCTGTAGAGTAAGCATCTTGAATTTTGGAATCTCTAGAAAGGTGTTCAAGACCGACAGATCCAGAATGGGTCTCCATGAGTTTTGCTTCCTGGGGACTAGAAAGAGCCTTGAGTAAAAACCTTTTCCCATCTCTGAAAGTGGAACCAGTTCTATGGCATTCATAGCCAAAAGAGCTTCCACCTGGTTTAAGGCCTCCGTCCATTGATGTTTTGGAAGGTCTGGCCATCTGCTTGGCCTTGGCAAGGTATGAAAATGGAATTTGTAACCTCTTAAAACCACATCCAAAACCCACTTGTCTTGGGTTATTTGAGTCCAATTTTGATAAAAAAGAGAGAGTTTTCCTCCGAGAGGGGCTTCCAGGCAAGAAATTCCTGTAGCCCAAGAGAGGGAGTCATTGAGTTTGTTTCCTTTGAGTTTATGACCTGTCCTCTCTTCCCCTAGGGGTGGAAGCAGTCCACTGTCTTGGTCTATAAGAAGCTTGTGTTTGAGGCCTTCCTCTGGAGCATCTATATCTACCCCTCTGAGGCCTGTCTGAAGTGGGAAAGGACCAATTTTTTGAAGGCCAATTCCTGCTAAATCTAGGTGGCTGCACTTGTAAGAAATCTTTAACTGTTTGCATGGATTTCGCCTTATCCTCCATCTTTTTAATCACCTCTTCAGCTTTTGATCCAAACAAAACATTATGCTGAACAGGAGCATCCACTAATTTAGCCTTTACTTGTTCAGGCAAATTTTGTTCCTTTAGCCATGCATGCCTTCTAATGACTGTGCCGGAGGCAGCAGCCCTACAAGAAGCCTCCAAGGCATCAAATCCACAGTGTAAACCATGCTTCCCAACTTGTTCAGTGGCATGCAATAAGTCATGTAATTCCTTATCATCTGCACAGGCAGAAATGGAAGTAAGCTTTTGTTTTAAAACAGACAAGAGAAATTGCTGGTATTTCAGTATATGAAACTGACAGTTTAAAGCCCTAATGGACAAAGTAGCAGAAGTGTACACTTTTTTGCCCCATCTTTCTAAGGCTCGAGAATCCTTTTCAGCAGGAATGGGATTTTTGGCAGAAGCGGCCTTAACTCCCTTAGGACCCTGAGAAATGGTTTCAGGGTCAGCAGAAGGGTTCTTGTATAAAAACTGGTGGGAATCTGAACCCTGTAATATCTATCAGGCTTAACAGGAGCAGGAGGAAAAGAGTCAGGGGTTAAGTTAGCCTCCGAAAAGGCATCATCCACAATATCCAAAACAGGAGGAATAGCCAGGGGTCTATGTTGGGGAAGAAGAAGAAAATCCCTCAGTCTTTTCTTAGATTCTGAATACTCCTGTCCTTCCCAGTGGAAATGTTCCCTCATTTCATGCAAAGTTTCCCCAAAAGAGAAATCCTCAGGGGGAGAAGCTGAAGGAAAGGATTCCTCAGCATCAGAATCCTCATAAGGAGGGAAAGAATATTCCTGGTCAGAAGAAGAAACTGAGGAAACAGAAGCCTGATCAGAGGAATCATAATAAACATCCTGCCTTGGCCTTTTATCTGAAGGGGGATGTGAACCCCTAATCATAGTAAGTAAATCCTCCGCCATCTTGAGTAACTGTTTCTGTGAATTGGGAGCCGGTTCAGAAGAGGCCTGTGTTGCAGTCTTTGATTTAGAAGGAGTCTTTGCCTTTGTCTTTGGCTTTGCCTTTATTAGAAGCTGAGTAGGCCTGAAAACCCCTTCGGAAGCCGGTACCTGCACAGCGGCTCCGGACCCATCCGAAGGAGCATTGTCCGAAAGTCCTGCAATAGAAATATTTAAAGGCCTGGTTGGCTCCTCATGAGAGTCTGTTTCGGCCATCGGTTCTGAAATGGCCGATGACAGGGGCTGCAAAAGCGCCTCACTGACGATGGCTGAACCTGAAGCTGGCTCCGCTTGTGCGCTATCATCAGATTTGGACCTCGGAGGCCTGTCTTTATCCTTGCAACGTTTGTGAACTCCGGTAGCCGGAACCGTATCTGACGACATTTTGTAGTTAAAGCGCCTACCGAAGTAATGAAAAGCAAAATCGTACCTTCGCTTAATTGTACGTTGATTGAATCTAGCACAAAACCGACAACTAGCTACGCCGTGGTCAGGGCCTAAGCAAGGACTACAGTAAGAATGAAAATCCTTATGCGGTATTTGCTTCCCACATGAAATACAATTATTAACTTTTTCTGACATCAGAGTGGAGCAAGAAAAAAGTTTCCCCAACAGGGTACTTAGCTTTGAGTGGAGAAGAAAATCTTCGGACTGAAGTTTATCAGAAAAAATCGTCAGGAGTCAGCCGACCGGCACTTGCGAACTGCTATCATCGCACGGCAAGAAAGACTTTATGGTAGGTGTACACAACTGTACTATGTTCATCATGTTTCACTGTTGCAGTCATGACTGTAGGGTTCTCCCCTGCTGGCAGGCAGCCCTCGTACTCATTGATACCATCAGTAAGCTCATGCATACTTCCAACCCACCTAATCTTTCACCTCCAGCCACCTCTCAACCACTCAACCCCCCTTTCCTTTAAAAACAATTCCTACTAACTATATTAAAAACCTTCTTCTTAAACTAAAACCATGTTCACCTTCTGTTGACAAACTGCCACCTCACTTCCTTAAGATTGCAGATAATTCTATAGCACATTCTGTCTCCATCCTTATTAATCGCTCCATTAGAGAATCAACTGCCCCCAATATTTGGAAAAAAATCCCACATTATACACATCCACATAGGAGGGAATTCTGTAGAACTCTCTAATTATCGACCTATAGCAATTCTCTCTCCTCTTTCCAAAATTCTTGAACATTGTGTTCACAAGCAAATCTTAACCTATCTTATCCAAGAAAATCTGATTACCCCTACCCAGCATGGTTTCCATCCTTACTACAGTACAACTACTGCTCTCATCTCTTTTATCAACTCTATCTATCTTGCTAGAGATAACAACAAACTTGTGTCCTGCCTCTTTTTAGACATTTCTGAAGCCTTCAACACTGTCTCCCACTCCATTCTCCTCTCCAAGCCAGCCCAGCTCAACTTATCCACTTCTACTATCTCTTGGTTCAACAGCTACCTTCCTCACAGGATGCAATCTGTGAAATGGCTATCTACTTTCTCTCCCTTTCTCCCTATTAATATGGGTGTCCCCCAAGGCTCAATTCTAGGTCCCCTTCTTTTTAACATCTTTACTACCTAACTATACCGGTCTTGTCCCCAGTCCTCCCTCATTCAGTTTGCTGCTGACTCCACTATTATCTCTTTTGCTGATAACCCTACAGATCTACTATATATACTCAAAAATCGTTTAACCTTACTGAATCCTGGCTATCTAACAGCCAACTTATTCTTAACCCTAAAAAATACTTCCTCATCTTCCTCCCAAAATCCCTCTATAACCTGAAATCATCATTTACCATCTCCTCACTAAATGATACATTAATTTCCCTGAAACTCATACTAATCTCCTTGGTGTGACCATAGATGATCAGCTCAAACCTGATTTACATGTACATCACTGTATCAAGAAAACCCACCTAAAGCTTGTTTTTTTGTATAGAAATAAAAGGTTCTTCACCCCTGACGTTAGAATCTCACTCGCCCATCCCTACCTTCTTCCTAATCTCTTTTTATGGCTCTCAAATCCTAACTAATCTACAGTTTTCCCTTCTTTCCAAATTAGAATCTACCTACAATAAAGTAGCCAGATTCACTGCTAACCTGTCTTTTAAATCTCATCACTGCTCTGAGGACAGTTAACTGGTTAGAGTTTCCTAACCATCTCCTATTATCTCAGCTTCAGGTTATTCATTCTATACTGAATAAACCCTACAACTGCCCTAGTATCTCTGCACTTATCTCCCTGTATGCCCCCCCAATCTCTCAGAAGCTCTGATCAACACCTACTTCAAATTCATAAACCTAACAAATCTATTGGACAGTATCTCTTCAGCTCTTCTCTTGCCTCCCATTAGAACAAACGTCCACTGCCCCTGAGAAATATCTCCAATGTTCACGAATTTAAGAAAACACTAAAACTGCACCTCACTAGTACCTGGTCTTGTCTCTGTAATCATCCAGCACGAACCCCTCCCCTACTTTTGCGCTACTTTCTTCCTACTACCTTCTTTTTGTTTCTCTGTTATCTTCTCTATCTGTCTCCTTACTCTTTACTTATAGTTATATTACTATTACTGCTGATATTGTCAAATTCCTTGTAAATATTTGTCTTGTACTGTATCTCATTTTATTCTTACTGTTGTTATGTGGAGATTTTCTCCTCGGGCCTCCACTGAAAAAGGGTTATGTCCAGTTGGACCATCCCGGTTAGCAAATGTCAAACAAATAAAATAAATAAATAAATTTGACCAGCATGTCTCAACAGCTTTTCGTAAGCCTTTTATCTGCTCATCTAATTTCCAAAGGAATCTCCATTTATTTATTTATTTACATTTGTTGACCGGGAAAATCTGACTGGACACAGGTCCTTTTTCAGCAGAGGTCCGGGCAGAAAAGCTCCACAATAAAAACAACAATTAATTACAAGATACAAGAAGTATAGGTAGGTTTTGTCTAACAATAGTAGTAAACAGTTATAGTTAAAAATGAAATTATTTAGATAAATGGTACAACACTTATATCATTGGTGCCATAAAGACTAACAAGTATTTTAATAGCTGAGCTAGCAGCTATTACCCTTGAATAACAGTGGCTAAGATTACAGCTGAGATATAGGTTTACAAGCAATGTATTTGGCTGCAATCCAAGGTAGTTAGAGGGGTGGAAGAAAGGGATTAGAGAGGTTGGGTAGAAATGTTAGAGAGGTTTGTTACAGGGGCATGTCCAGTGCTCTTTTAGATGAGATTTTAGAGCAGCTTTGAAGTTAGTGCGTGATGACACAGAAGTTATAGTGTGAGGAAGGGTATTCCATAATTTTGCTATGGAGTAGGAGAAGAGAACTTCTCCAGCAGAGTTCCTGGTTTTAGTTACCTGTAATTGATTTTTGTTGCTGGAGCATAGTGGTCTGGTGGTATGATAGGGTTGGAGTACATTTTGCAGGGAGGAGACTTTTAAAGGATGATTTAGTAGTTTGTGAGTGAGTGAGAGTTGGTACCATTGAAGGAGGTGAGGGAGTTCTAGCCAGCCTAGTTCAGTAAGTGAGGTGTAGTGGTGGCTACAGTAGTTTGTGCCAGTGGCAAACCTTGCTATTTTGCTGTAGCAAGCTTCGAGTTTACCTAACTCACTTTGCCTTAGGTTGGTAAATGAGAGGCGTAGAGTAGGGTGGAGATAAGGTGGCTATTTGCAACTGAAATCTTGGCTGTTTTGGTGAGGAATTGCTTATTTCTGTATAAAGCTCCTATTTTTTGTGTACTTTTTTATTGTTAATGAGATGTGGATGTCAAACTTGAGGTTATTGTCAATTTCAACTCCAAGTAGTTTGGTGTGGTCTGTTGGGAGGATAACGGTGTTGTCATTGGCTTTAATATTAAATTGGTGGGTGTTTAGATTGTGTTTGGTGGGTTGGAAGATGAGGAGTTTTGTTTTGTTTGAGTTAAGCATTAATTGTGCATCTGAAAGCCAAGTTTCAACTGAAGAAAAGGCTTCTTGTGTGGTCTTTTGAAGTTCAGGTAGGGAGTGGGCTGAGCAGATGATGGTGGAATAATCTGCGTACTGTATGAGAGTAGCTTGTTTGGTAGCAGAGGATTGATTATTAGTGAATATGGAGAAGAGTAAGGGTCCAAGGATGGATCCCTGGGGGAACACCTACTGAGGCAGGGAGTTGGGGGGATATATCCTTATCCCAACAACGGATTGATGGCGGTCAGTCAGGTAGCTCTGGAACCAGTTTGTGACAGATTGAGAGAAGGATAGAGTATTGAGGACAGTGATGAGTTGTTTATGAAAGACCATGTTGAATGCTTTAGATAGGTCTAGGAAAGTTGCAGAGCTGAAATAACCATTGTTTTTATGTTGAAGGATTGTATTAGTGAAAGCAAGTAAGGCAGTGGTTCTGCTGTGGTATGGTCAGAAACCACGCTAGGTGTTAGATAGGAGGTTGTTAGCAAAGAGGTAGCCTAGAACCTGAGAGTGAATGTATCTCTCAAGTATTTTTGATAGAGGAGACAGAATTCCTATTTGTTGGTGAATTCTTTTTTTTTTCCATAATAAATTTTTATTGATATATATTTTCCATATACAATAAGAAATTACACACATAATTCACTACTATTACTATCAAAACTATATACAATATCTACACGAAATGCTTCCATATGAAAATCGTCATTATTCCAAAAAAGAAAACACCAGGGAGAGAAAAAAAAACCAAAGCCAAAACATTTGTAGAAGTAATTTGCGTCCATACATATCATACACAGTTCCAAAACATTATTTCCTCCACATATACATCCAAACTTTAATATATTCCTAATAACAGTATTATGCTAATATAATATTAAAAACCTTTTCCCATATTTTCGGGTTATTAATATTTTTGTTACTTTGTTTCAGGAGTAATTTATGTGCTAATATATGCTTTATAGCCACAAGCTTAAAATTATCCCATGATGTCTTGTCTGGTTCTAACCAATTTGTAGCTATATACAACTTCATCAGCAAAAAAATGTTCATACATATTATAGTTTGTGATCTAGAGAGCTCTCTTGGAGGAATATGTAGAATCATAAATTCCCATGATAACGTTGAACTTTGATAACCCATCTTTTGTAGTTGTGTTCTAAGAGAGTTCCAAAGTTTATATATACACTTGCAGCTCCAGAACATATGAAGAAGATCCGCTGTTTGATTTGTACAATATGGACAAGTTGGAGAATTCCTAGGATTGAATTTATGTAACCTAAGACGTGTATAATAAGCATTATTCCAAACCATCAACTGCGTATACATCAACTTTTGAAAAGAGACCGACTTTATTGTTAAATCAATTGCTTTTAATACCTGATTATCTGCTACTGTCATTTTGTTTACCCAATACCCTGACAACAGAATTTTATCCTGGAATTTTAAATCTTTAATTAATTTATTTGTTCTTGTTATAAATTTGACCTCCTGTTGGAGAGCTTGCCACAATTCAGAGCATTTATCCACAATTCCGGCTACAGGTTTAAAGTTTTCAAAATGTCTCAGAGCAAGTTCTCTGATTTGTCTCATTATAACAATATAACTCTTAGGTAGGTTCAACTCCTGTCTAACTTGTGAAGCCGATAAATTAAATTTATTAAAAACATCAATCAGAGTCAAATTAACTATTAATGGGAATTTACTAAGATCAATCAACTGATTATTTAGTTTAAAATTGGGATTCCTATGAAAAGGTTGAAATACCATCATATATTGCAACAAATCTACTGATTGGAATAAATTTTGCAAAGATAACACATATGTTTTTAAGTGGTCCATAATCCCATACTTTATCAAACTATTTTTACCCAAAAAGGGTAATGCTTTAGGATTTATATTCCGATCTAAAATATGCTTGTAATTCAAGACCACCCAAGTTGGTATCCATTTTGTATTAGTTACATCGTAATTAGCAATTCTTAAACTCCTATTGGCGTTCACAATTAAATAGTATACTTCAAAATTTGGTAACTCAAGTCCTCCTCTACTCTTCGGGGTCATTAATTTCTCATACGATATTCTAGTTTTCTTTGGCTCCCAAATAAATTTAGCTAGATTTTTATGAATTTGTTTAAAAACTGTCTTTGAAATTGATACTTGAGCAGACCTAAAGATATACAACATTCGTGGTAATATATTCATTTTCACTATTGATACTTTTGCCAGTAGCGGCAGTCTTAAATTCCTCCACCTGCCACAATTAGCTACTATTTGTTCCCATACTCGTTTAATATTATTACTATAAAAATCCTTATTATCCATAGAGAAGCTAATACCCAAATATTTGATATTTTCTTTACATGTTAGCTTCCCCACCAGGGACATTAATGAAAAAGGTTTAGGGGTTCTTAACGGGAAAATATTAGTTTTCTCCAAATTAATTTTGTAATTAGAGACTTCTGAAAATTCGTTTATAACGTTTAATATCTTTTCACTGTCAGAAATTGGGGTTATACAATAAATAATGAGATCATCAGCAAATGCTGACATTAATAATTTATTTCTATAAAGTATCGGTGCATTATGATACACCTTTTGTTTAATTTATAAAAATAGAGGTTCCAGATAAAGGTTAAACAATAAGGGGGACAAAGGGCAACCCTGCCGTGTACCATTTTTAATCTGTATTCTTTTAGAATAACTCCTAGTAATATATAACGTAGTATATGGATTACTATATAATATTTGTAGTATCTGAATAAATTCCTGGGGCATGTTGAAATAAGGTAACACCTCAAACAAAAAGTTTATATCCACTCTATCAAATGCTTTCTGAGCATCTATTATAAGGGCATAAATATTAGAGTTATTTTGTTTAGCATACATCATCATATTATGTAGTGTATGTGTGTTATCACTAGTTTGTCTAGTTGCCATAAATCCAGCCTGTTCCTTAGAAATTAAATGTATCATAATCTTTTTTAACCTACATGCTATAATGGAAGTTAGAATTTTCATATCCACATTTATTAATGCTATTGGCCTGTAATTGTCCGGGCTTTGGGGGTCTGAATTAGCTTTATGTATAAAGATTGTTTTTGACGCGTTAAGGTGAGGATCACTAATTTTATTTCTGATTATATAGTTAAATACATGAGACAATATTTTACCAAAACTATCAGCAAACTCTTTATAAAATTCAACTGTCAAACCATCAGGACCTGGTGACTTATGTACTTTCATATGTTGAATTACATATACTATTTCTTCTGGAGATATAGGTTTAATCAGATCTCCTTGCAGATTGTCTTCTAATTTTGGAAAGTTAATTTTTTGCAAAAATCTTTTATTCTGTTTATGTATAGACCTATCAATTTGATCCTCATATACCTTGGTATAGATTTTTTCAAAAATATCAATAATATCCTCAGTTTTAGAATACACTGTGTCATTACATTGTATTTCCGAAATATGTACAGTTGTTTTCGATTGGTTTAAAATCGTTGCCAATGCTTTTGATGGAATTTGAACATTATTGGCATATTTCACTAAACACCTATGCTCTTGAAGTGTTAATCTACTATTATGCAGCAAGAATAGAGCCCTTTGACATTTCAACATTTCCTACTCTGTTTGAGCATCAAAATTCTTAATCAGTTCTTTATCAAGTAGCTTCACTTTTGTTTCTAGTTTTTGAATATCATTGTTTTGCATTTTCTTATAATATGAGGCTTTTTGCAAAAGAAATACTCTAATCTGAGATTTAACTGCTGCCCATTCAATATCAGGAGTATGTTTCTGAAGCTTCATCCTATCCGTTAAGCCTTTCAGATATTTTACAATTCCATCTATTATATCCTTTTTATTTAAAAGATTTGGATTAAGTGACCAATTGTAACCTCTATGCATTCTTGTATCTTTTAGATCTTTAGAAAAACTTAACGAAATTTTTGAGTGATCTGATAGATAATGAGTATGTATAACCACCACTGGTTCCAAATTCATTAATGCTTTGGATATCAAGAAAAAATCTATTCTAGACCACATTTTGTGGCATGGTGAATAAAAGGTATACTTATGTGCATTATTAATATTATGTGAATAACGAAAGGGGTCATATAATTGAAAATCTTCCTTGAAGTCATTTAATGCTATCCCGGCCTTCTTATTAAATGCTCTTTGTGGACAAGATCTATCCAACTTTGGATTTTGATAAGTATTCCAGTCCCCACCCACAATAAAATAATAACCATCATATTGTGTTAAGATTGGATATAATGATGTTATGAAATTTTGTTGGTCATTACATGGTGCATATATATTTAAAAGTAAAAGGTTTATCAAATGCATTATCCGATAAAATAACATAACACCATCGCCCATTTTGATCCACTTTAGAGTCCAAAATCTTGTCTTTGTATTGAGTTTTAATAATTATAGCCACTCCAGCACTGTTTGTCTTACCTTCTGATGCCACTACCGCTCTGATCCCGTTCTTTTTCCTAATATCATCCCACTGATCATTCATCAAGCATGTTTCTTGTAAAAATGCAAACAGTGCTTTGTCCTGTAGCAATATATGTAGCAACAGCTTCCTCTTCTTCAAGTTCTGGAGCCCTTTAACATTCCATGAGTTTAACTCCCACATTCATAGGTCTAAGTATCCAATAATAGTATAAGAGGGAAATTGTCCAATTGATATGTACTAACTGCATACTATACATAATCTGGAAGCATTTCCTACATCCCGTCCCAAACCAGTGCTTACCCACTTTACCCCTGGACCAGGACTTATATAGGTCTTGTATGTGAAAAAACATGAACAAGGTTAAGAACACTAACATATTTAAAAGCTTCATGTAATAAAACTTAAAACATTTCCTAAACTTACAACCTATATATCCTAACTTAGCTACTACAAAGTCTAAACTAAACATTCCCTAACAAACACTGCTATTGCTCTACAGCTTTTGTTCCAACTATTAATTAAGCAAATCTCCATTGTAAGGTATTATTACCATTTAAAGAAAAAAAAAATAATATATTGACTAGCTACTTATTCCTACCCCAAATACCTCTTTTATTACAATCATTATTCATATACCACTTTTATTGAGAGAGAGAGAAAGAAAAGAAAAAAAAAACAAAGAACAAAAAAAAATGTAAATGCATCCCACATTATAAATCTACACCATACACAGTGCCTGCAGCTACTAATTATCAGAGTTTTGCAGTTGCATGCTTTAGTTCCCAACTACACTAACATTAGTTATCTAATTAACACCAGCCAATAGCCACTATTCACCTATTTATATTCATGTATACAGTACTAAACCTTGCACCCACTGCATATATTGTAAAAATATGATTTGGTTTAAAACTATAAGCATAAGGAAAAAAAAACAGGAAAAACATATGTTATTATGTGCTTCAAGTACACATTCTAATGTTATTTACTTGTAAAAAAAAGCATTAAGACATTATGTCAGTTCTTTTCAGCTTCTCCAGCCAGGAAACCTTCAATAATACTCGCGACGGGGGACCGCTTTCACAGCCGGACCACAGGAAGTGTTACTTCAAAATCCACACTCTCAGCTGCATTCAAGGGATTTCCTGTTTACCACTTGACGAAAATAGTTCGTAGAGGTCATAAAAGTTCGGAAAACAGCCAGCAGACCCTCGGATTATCGCAAACAAATAGTTTTATTGCTTTTACAGAGGCCTAAACGACATAAGCAGGGAACAAAGGATTACCTAAGCCTCGAAGTGTAGTATATACAGGAGCATGCCAGTCTCAACAGAAGTTTCTTTCAGCCCTCTGATGCAGGTAAAACTTTAAAAACCTTCAGAAACACTTTCTTTGCCTCATTTTTAGTAGAAACAGAGTATTTAATCCCATCCACCATAAATGTAAGCACATTAGGGTATTTCATCTGGAATTTAATTTGCTTGTCAATCAAAAATTTACAGTAAGCAGATAAAGACTGCCTAGCTTGCCTTACTTGCAATGGTAAATCCTGAGCCAGAGATATTTTATTATTTTTCCACATAACAAAGCCACCATTCTTTTTTGCAATAAAAAGTATTTTGCTAACATCTTGAAAGTTCAATATCTTAGCATATACAGGTCTAGGCATATTAGAAGCTTGTACCTCTCTCAGTGCTCTGTGTGCCCTTTCGATAACAATTTGTTTCACCCCATCAGCATCATTTAACAGAATTTCAAGTATTTGTGTTATAGTTGGTATTAACTCGGCATACTGAATGTTTTCAGGGATCCCTCTAATAATAATGTTGTTTCTCCTAGACCTCGCTTCTAAATCAGTAAGTTTGCTTTGCATGGCTTGTAAATCCACATCATATACCTTTGTTTTTTTCTCCAGCAAGTCTATTTTGTCCTCCGTTTCAGAAATTCTAGCCTCTGTTTTGTCCATTCTCTGTAGCAGCTGATTACATGAAACTCCAAAAGTTTGTATTTGAGTAGTCAAGTCCTTTAAGGCTTCTTGTATAGGTAACAAAGCATGTTTGATATCTTCCATGTTCAGTGGCTGATCCGTTTTAGATCTAGTCTCTGGCTTCTGTTGTTCCTGTTGTCTAGTAATTCTTTTTTTTTCGCACTCCCATCCTTTACTGGTGACTGTAATTCCGACAGCTTTGTTTTGGTAGTAGTTGTTTCCATGCTTTTTCCTTCTTGTGACATTTTTCTTTCTCCAAGCAGAAAGGTAAAATGAAGAATGCACACAGTCCTTTGTTTATTTCTCTCTTCAGAGCTAGCTAATCACTTGGAATCCTGATGGATAAATACTTTTATTTCCACTTTTTTTCCTGATTATAGATTAATTAAGTGTAGATGCATCTTTTTTGTCCTTAATTTGATGTTCAAACCTCTTGGTATCGACTCAGGTTACAGATTTTTCTCAGGTTAATTGAAGAGCTGCAGGTCAGCAGTGTTTACAGAATGGCAGCCATCTTTGAATCCTATTTGTTGGTGAATTCTGTGGAGGTCCCACCTTTGTGGAGGGGGATAATGTGGGATATTTTCCATTGTGAAGGGACATCGCTTTCAGATAAAGATCGGTTAATCAGGATTGCAACTGGGTGGGTTAGGGCTTCAGCTGCAATTTTAAGGTAATCAGCTGGGAGGTTGTCAGCTGCTAGTTTTGTTGGCTTAAGTTTCGATATGAGTTGTTTTGTGTTGGAGGTAGGGATAGGAGAGAAAGCGAATGCAGTGGGAAGGTTACTAGGTGTAGTTGGAGGGGTTAGGGGAGAGAGGTTGTGTTGTTTTGCTAGTGATAGTACAGTTTGTGTGAAGAGAGTGTTGATAGAGGTAGCAATGTTTTCAGAGGAGTTTGTTTTGTTTGGTGGAGGGGTTCCTACTTTTCCTGGGTGGAGGATGGAGTTAATGGTTGACCAGAATTGTTTAGGGTTGTTTTGGGTGGAGTTCAGGGCAGACTGGTAATATAGGATTTTGTCCTGTTTTATTAATTTTTTGACTTTGTTACGTAATTCACAGAATTTCTGTCTGTCAGAAGGGTTTTTTGTCTTGTGCCAGTGATTCCAGGTTCTATCTCAGATTTTCATTTCTGATCTAGTGGCTTGTTGTAGCCATGAGGAGGACTAGGCTTTAACTCTAGTAAATCTTGTGGGCGCATGGGTGTTTAGGACTTTAAGGAAGATGGTATTGAAAAATTGGACAGCGTCATCAAGGTTGAGGTATTTTAGTGGAGTCCAGTTGCAGTTTTTTAGGGCTGAGATGAAGTTGTCAGGGTTAAAGTTTACTTTATTACTTATTTGCTGATAGGTAATGGGTTTAGCCTGATATATGTGTTTTTTTGAGTAGGAAAGTTGTGGTATGATCACTGAGGCTATCTGGTAGGCAGCCAGCTGTGTATGATTGGGGGCTCTTGCTGACTAGTATCCAGTCAAGAGTAGAATGCTTGTTGGAATTCTTATTTATTCTGGTGGGTGTCTGGATAAGTTGGAAAAAAACATGAAGATTTAGATGGTGGGCTGGATAGCCAGTCTGTATTAAAATCAACTAATACTATGGTTTCTTGTGGAAGGTGATGATTTACCCAGCTGAGGAGGTTTTCTAGTGGAGGGATATTGTTGCCAGTTGGGAAGTAGCATCCTATTATGTTAATGGTCTTGTCTTGGTTTACTTTTAGGTTGGTATAGATTATTTCTTCTTTGTCAGTTGGGGGGGCTGATAAGTTTAGGATGTGAATATTAAGATTCTGTTTATACATTACAGCTACACTGCCCCCTTTTTTGTGCAACCAATCTTGCCTTAGGATATTGTAGCCTGAAGGGAGAATTTGCTCACTGGTAATGTGAGGTTTGAGCCAGGTTTCTGTTAGAATAATAATATCAGGGGGGTATAAGTTTATGGTAGCATGGAGTTCATGGATTTTATTGGTTATACTTCTGATATTTAGGCTTAAGATAAGGAAGTCAGTTGGTTTCCTACTGGGTGTAATTTGAGGGTGGGTGAGGTTGTTAGGCTGACTATCAGTGAAGGAGTTGTGGGGTCCAGGGTTTGGGTGGATGTCCCCGCTGAGGGCAAATATTGTTATGGCTGAGGATGTTAGTTTTAGTAATGAGAGAATTAGTTTAAGTTTTGGGGTAGCTTTTTGTTTGGGTGAAGTGGGTGATAGATAAATTAGGTTGATGGATAGTTTGTAAGGCATTAGGGATGTTTTTTGTTTGTGTGGTGGAGGTGATAGCTTAAGTAGGTTGTGCATTGGGGTGTATTTGTTGTGAGAGGTGTACGAGTAGTGTGATGGTGTGACATGAGGGGTGGTGACTGTAGTTGTGCAGTGGAAGTTGTTTGGTGGGGGTATAAAGGTAATTCGGTAAGATGTAATGTGTGCAAGAAGGGTGCATGTGGAGAGTATAGGTAGTGTGTGTTGAATCATGGTACTCAAGGTGGGAGGTTAATGGTAGGCTGCAGGTGTGGTTAGAGTTGGTGTTGCAGGTGTGGCTGGTTGTGACTGTAATGGGAGGGACGTTTGGCTAGAATAAGTGTAGTTGTGCTGGGGGCAGGTAGGATATGGGGGCAGGGAGGGGAGTGGAGCGGGCAGAAACTATTTGTTGTACATATCAGAGGGAACCAATCAATAGGCTAAATACAACTCAAACGCGTCACAATTATAGTAGAGGCTTGGGCAGATAATGGTATAAAAAATTACCTGTGTCTTTAGCATTAAACTGCTAGGTTAGAGTACACTAGCAATGGGACACAGGCTGTAAAGGAAAGGGGAAAGAGAGGTTGAGTGAACAGAAATGACCCCTGGAAATCTTGAGGCAGCTTGCCAGACCACAGCAGAAACAATAAGTTAAAGTGTTAAAGTGTGCCTCAAGACAATGGAGCAGTTAAGACTAGCAATTCCTAGAGGTAAGAAACGTAGATTCAAAGACGTCTTAATTCCCCTTTACTTGTATCTTATCAGACCCATTACTGAATACAATGCACCTTTCAGTATGTATTTGTCTACACATATCAACAATTTGAGAGACCTCAGAGATTCATAACTAAAAAGATCAGTGGACTCAGAAATATTAGCTATCAGCTTAGACTGGCAGTCCTTTCTCTGTACTCAGTCTCTTACAGACACCTCTGTGGAGATCTGTCTCAGGTCTTTTGAGCCATGGAAGATCTATCTCTATTTGACCTCCTAATTCTTCAGAGAAATAAGGGTACCGCATATACTCAGTTAAATGAATTAAACTTTCATCAGCAGATAAATGAGCCATGTTAGAGTGATAGATTCATATCCCAATGTATCCCTCACCAATGGAACAAACTTCTACTACATGTCAAGCAGAGTAGCACCCTTGCCACCTTCAAGGTAAACCTAGATAAATGGATGGGCAGCCTCAATTCTCCTCTGGTCTATTATCTCATCTTCACCTCCAAGAGGCTAGAGGGAACTTTTGAATAGGATTTTTTGCTAGGCTTATAATGTTCTGCAGACTGATTGCCTAGTACTTACCTATGAGCAGCTTCTTGTCTCCATGTTCTCTCTATCTCTCTCTCTCTCCCTCTCTCTCTCTCACACTCTCTCCCCTTTTTTTTTTTTTATTTCTCTTCCTTTTATGTTCCTTTTTCACAGGTCCAAAGTTTCAAGCAGCAACCCAGACATTTGCATCCCAGTTCAGGGAATGCTCACCACCTCCCCCTGCTCAATCAGGAATGTCTTTACAGGGTCAGGGTGGTGGTGGCTTGGGCCCTGTGGGCACCTAGTGCATGGCAGCTGGGAAAGCTGCCTATATCACTAGCTTTGGGACCTGGCAGAGGCAGTGGGTGAGCAGGCAGTGGAGTGGAGCTTTCGATCTATGCAAGACCTCCTCCAACAGGTTCAAGATTTACTGTTCAAGTTGGCTGCAAACACTAAGCCACCAGAGGCCTCTACCCCACATCACTAGGGTCCTCCTCTATAGATCCATCAGGCAGGGGGGAAGTGAGGTCCCCCAGAGTGGAGTGAGAACTGTGCTTACACCTTCTCACCCCCCACTATTTGTGTCTATCTACTATCAATATGTCTTGTTCCCCTAGTAATGTCAACCCACAACTCTGCTCCTATCTGTCTTGTCTGTCGTTTTATGTTTTGTCTACTCCTTAACTCTTCCTTAAGCCACTGCCTACACCATCTTGCCTTTTTCCTTTCCTAACTCCCCTCCTATATAAAAAATATGAGGGGTCTATTCCCTCCAAAAATATAGTATCCCTCCTCTCCCACCTCTTCCAGCCCAGTCCATTTACATTTTCCTTCTTTGTGTACCTTGTGGTCTTTCTCCTTCATTTCTAGCTTTCATATCTTCCTCTTTCCAACCTTATAAAAAAAATCAGGGTGTCAAGATAAGGGTACCCTGTTATGCTGTATAACTTTTTAAATGTATTTCCAGACAACACATTGAATGCCACTATCTCCAAATAATTGAGAGACGTATGTTAGCTAGTGCAGGCTCACTCACTTCAAAATATCAAAAACAGCATAAAACAAGTGGCTTCCTTCATAATAAACCACACCACTTAAAAACCATTTTATGATCATTTAGATAGGCTAACACACTTTAGGTGTTTCTGCGAAATCTTATTTTTTCATAGTTCTTGATTACCATGTTTACATATAAGGTCAGTGATGCTTTTCACAGATTAACCTTGTGCACATACAAACTGTGGGGCTATGAATATCACCCTAAAATATACATGCTGGCTAAATTACTGAGTCAGAGAATAACCCATCTCCTAAAAGAATTTGGTTTTATTCTGGCAGTTGTCAGTAATCCCTAGTTGAAGAACAGTGCTTGAAAGTTGTTTTGTTTGTTGAGGTGCTTTCAGCAAACTGAGCTAGTTTATTTATATGCGTTTGACACAGACCTACAACCTGAGTGTGCTAAATGTTGTGTTGCATACTATATTTGTCTCAGCAAGTCTTGAATCAGCAGTGCTTTTCCTTACTTAATCATTTTGACACTAAGTACCTTTTCTGTCTTTTTATATTTACTTAACTTCTGCCTACACTGCTTCCATATTCTTAAAATTCTCCTGGCACCTTTCCTGAGAGTTTACTAAAGTACACTACTAGATAAACTTTTTTCCAGTCATTATTCAAAAATTTCAGGTCATGCGACAAAAAGTTTTAAAATTTAAGAAAGCAAATCCCACCCTCAGATTTAGTTATGGTTAAGTATGTCATTAGTACAATTAAAGTACTAATAACCTAGAGTTAATGAAGAATACATTAACCTGAGCCCAAAGGGGACACTGCATGCCAATACCGTGACTAAGGTCTGTGGTGCTCCAAGTTGTTGGTATGCAGTCTGAGTTTTTGCCATATTACATATTAATATGCCATATATAGCTAATCCATGGCCTATTACTATCTTGCAGAAATAATGACATCACATGATTATATACGTGTGATGTCAGTGAATGCCACTGATGTGTCTTCACTTCTGACTGTACTGAGGGAGAGAATGGATGTCTTGTGCTTTTTTTACCACAAGTGTTTTTGATTTGAAAATACTAATAGGAGGCTGGATACTTCTGCAGGTAATGTTCATAACATTTCTAGTAGTAACACCAATATATTTTTAAGAAAATGAAAGTAAATAGTAAAGTATCAAACATTGTTTTCAACAAGGAAGCAAAATGTTTCCAGTGTGTATGGGTGGGAAAATGTTCTTCATATACTAAACCAACAAAAAAGTAAAAAAAATACCTTAATAAGATACTAATAGCCAGACAGTTACACATCAAAGGTTGTTTTCAGTGAAGAAACAATGGGCCAGATTCTGTACAGTTCATGGAATCTGGCACATTTTGTCAATGTCTGAGCAAAAGTTGTAGATAAGCCTGTAATAGGCAAATATTTCTTTGTGACAAAGGGAGTTACTGCCAGCACAGCTATGCGAAATTTTGTAGATAATTATATGTCATTTGTGAATATCAACATGATTTATATAAGGTGCTTGTGTTTCAACTGTATTAGAACTTTATGTTATGTATATATCCAACTTGTATGTGCAAACGTGTGTTGAAAAGGGTATTTGCAAAATGCTTGTGTTTAAAATGGATCTACAGTGTGCCCTAATGGAAAAGAAAGAAATGTACATGCACTATTGTAACTGTTCAAATGTATATATTTAACAGTGGAAACTGGGATACAGGAGGTTGACCTCAGTTTAGTAAATTTCAGAAAAATAGCTGAAATTAAATTACTTTATGGCAGCTAGAGACAGAATGTCTGTACTACTGTATTGTCTTGACAGTGATATAATTACTAGTTTTGAAATGTGAAGGGATGCAATTGTTTTAAGACTTTCAGCATCTGCCAAAGATCTGAGGTCTATGTATTTTCATAGGTAGATGCTAAATACTACCAGATTCCAGCAGTAGGGATTTCTTCTAGGATGGAGTCAGATGACAAGAAATGATGGCATTCTGCAAGCTATCCCAGCAGTAATATTTGAGATATTAATTTGAGAGGTCTCTTAGAGAGACACAGCATTCTGTATTCTGTCTTGGACCTGATAACAACTACAAGAACCATTCACCACATCTGCCTTGCTCTTAAGTTTGTTAACTAGGGTATAGTAATTCTCTTAGATTCAGTCAGGAATATAGCAAAGTTTAGTTTAGATAGCTTATTTATTTGAGACTATCCTGCAGTGCTGTTTTAAATATTTCCTGTGATTTTAAACTCTGATGTTACTGTCAATATATATTCACTATTGTCTTGTTCTTTTATTATTTATTATTAAATATATTTAAACCTTTCATTGTGGCTGATCTGTGTAGAGATATTTAAGTTCTGAGAGCACTTGCATATTTATTTGGTGACACTGTGTAGGCCTCTCCTAATAGCCTTGCTCTTGGTCAAACTGCCATTTATATTAATAGTAACATTACACAGTAAGAGTGGACACCCTTTGTTAAGGGCCTTAAAGCAGCTGATAAGGAGTTGGCTGGTGCCAGTGATAACTACCTTATAGCCTGGACAAAAGGGGGCTTAGCTAGTAAACCTGTGCCAGCCTTTCCCAGGTGTGTGTGTATGTGTGTGTGTGTGTGTGTGTGTGTGTGTGTGTGTGTGTGTGTGTGTGTGTGTGTGTGTGTGTGTGTGTGTGTGTGTGTGTGTATAAATCAAAACTCAAAGAGTGTGTGTGTCAGCTGCTTGGGCAGGAACACAAAGCACTGGTTGGACAGAGGGTGCTGGAGGTCTTGGATTGGCCACTCAGCTGAGATCTCAACTCTATAGCTATGCCAGTGGGGAGTCTTACTGGGGATCTGGAAAAAGAGGGAAAAAATAGCCCCTGACTGACTGTGGTCACTGTGTTCTCTTAAGGGAAGTTGCACTTGATGCAGAGAGCTACATCTGGAAATACTGTGTGTGTACCTTGTCATGCTCCCAGTGTACATCTCCCTACTGGTGCCAGTGGTGAGGATTGAGGCTCCTTGATTACTAGTCTAGTGGTGGGTCATCACAGTCTTGTTGAACTTAGAATATGTGAGTGCAAATCAGAATTGAGCTGCAGCATCAGCACACTGTCTAGCAGCCACATCCATTCAATAATTCATGAAAACTGTCTCATAAAATGTGATGTGCATTAACAAAGCTACAGAATTTCTACAAGTCCAATGCAAGCTGCAGGATATTTGAAAGTAACACATATCTACAGCAATCCCTCCAGTAGGTCCACAAACAACTACAGATGTCTCTGTAAGTTGTGCCTTGCCTGCTTTTTGGCACTGCTCACAAGTCCTGCAGTACCCTGTTACATCCCTTGCAATCCCAAGCCAATAAAAGTTCTGCATAATACGTCTCTTGGTATGCTTTATGCCCATATGACCTAGAAAAGGAATGTCAAGGGCTATGGTTAGAAGTGCCAGATAGTAAGCTCCAGGCACTACCAACTGCTGCATTACCTCACCCTCTAGCCCTCCCTCAGGGGTCTACTCACTGTACAATAACTCTTTATTCCAGTATATAGATTCCCCTTTTCCTTGAGGATCAGGTGCCTCCATACCTATCTCCCTCAAGGCTCTTAGTGTAGGGTCTGAGAGCTGAGTCTGTCTCAACTTTACCTTTGTGACCCTTCCCAGTTCCTCTTACACAGGAAGTATGGTACCTTCTGACAGCAGTGCCTCACTGTCAGCCTAGGTATTACCACTCATCCCTGCTGTTGCAGTCACTCTGTCCAAGGGAATATCAGTAACTAGCAACATATGTGGCTCATCATCAGGCTCACTGCTGCAAAGTAGCTCCATCCCTGAAATAGCTACCTCACCAGCCCTGGCTTCAGATGTGGAGTCTGTCTGGGTCTCCCCCAGGCTACCAGCTCCACATGGCTGTCTCCAAGCCTGACTGTCTGCAACTGCAAGCACACAAGGTACTGCATTATCAAAATCACTCCCTATCAGGAAATCTGCAGGGATATTCTCAAACATATCTACTTGCTTGCTTCCTTTTTCACCCTCTCGGTCAAAGTGAACTCTAGCCAAAGGCATTTGGAATGGGGTCCATCGTAAAGCTCTGACTGGAGTGGACTGCCCAAGCAAGAACTGCTCCTCTTTAACCACTGCAGGCTTCACAATAGGTATGTTGAGGCTGTGCCTCTTTTAGCAGTGGCCTGTTTTCCATCTACTAAAATAGTATATAAACTCCAGTGATAGTCTGGTACCTTTGTTGTCTCAGGACAACTTACCACTGGCATACTGTTATTCCCACTTGCTGGTTCCCATACCTTTTGGTCCCCACCTTGCTTCTGTGGACATCTGAATACTACATGGTCCCACTGGTTACATTTAAAACATCTGACTCTTAATCCTGGCCATATACCTGAACTATTGACTTCCCCTGTTACTGGTGGACTCTGTTGGGGTGGTTTAGGCTGCCTACCATGGGTTTCTTTATATCCATATGCAGCACGGGGTATCCCCTTTCTGTGCAATGATGCCCTGCATGCTAAGTAGAGATCCCCCTTCTTCCTCAGCTCATCTGCAGAGTTACTCTCCCAGTCTACCAACCAGATTATCAGGTCCTCAGGCAAAGTGCTAAGGGCTTATTCCTTCACCAAAAGGTCTGCCAGCCTTTTAAAAGTGGTGATCTGACACCAGCTCATGAAACTTTTCTCTGTAAGATTCATGTCTTAACTTAAAACATTCCAATAAACATTATTTAACTTTATCATAGTTTAAGCAATCAGTATCAGACAATTTAGAAACAGCAGTTACAGCTTTACCATGGAGTAAGGGAGTCAGAAACCATGCCCAGAGCCCTTGGTCAACATTATACTGTTTACATACTCTTTCAAATATATGAATAAAACTATCAAAATTATCCCCCTCTGTAAACTGTGGAAGAAATTTACTGACCTTTATTGCTTCTGGGGTTCAGTTATTCCCTTCCCCATTACCTTCATGACCCTGGTGAAGAGTCAGCATCTCCCTCTCATGTTGGCACTGTTTCTCCTTTTCTTCATCCTCCAAATGCCATAGTCTCTCTGCTAATTCTAATTCCAAACATTTGGCCTCCAGTTCAAGTCTCTTTAACTCCAGATGAGTTTTCAAGTCCTCTGAGGAAAAGGTGAGCTGTCCTTTTTCTGAGAGCTGCAAATCCCCACTACCAGACTGGTTATCCTCCTGGTTGCTGATCTGGGTTACAGCTGTGACTAAAGCTGAAATCATTTCCTCTTTAGTCAGGTTCGCATGCACCAGTCCTTTGACTTCGCACACTTTGGCTAAATGTTTTCTGTCAGCTTGCCATAATCCTCTGCTGACATCTTTGCCTGCTTTTCCTAACTAAAGTAAACTAATAAAAATAAATCTCAAAGGCAACACCCAAATCTGCTCTGAAGTGGTTAACACCATATACACAAACACCATAGATATAGCCAACCTGCTGGCAGACAGTTTCAGTGAAAACTTCAACCCCCTGTTCCCCCATCAGTAAACCAGGACATCCCCAGCACCTGCCCCCCTCCCCTCATCACCAGGGAGCAGATCCTTAATGCCCTCTCAAAGGCAAAAAAATACAGTCTCCATGGGACCCGATAAAATCCCTGGCTGTATCCTACATAAACTCAGGCATGAGATCTCAGCTCCATTAGACACCCTATTCAACCAAAGCCTGAGCAGTGGCTTCATCCCAGCTGAATGGAGGACAGCCACTTTCATCCTTCTACACAAAGGTGGAGCATCCACTGACTCAGGTAATTATAGGCCCATCAGCCTAACTAACCTGATCTGCAAGGCCATGTAACACGTTATTATGGACCTTATAAACAATGACATTGGCAACCTCCAAACACTTGACCCTACACAGTTTGGTTTTGTCAAAGGGAGATCATGCCTGTTAAACTTGGTTGAGGGGAAGATGGTGCACACTGCTTACATTGACCTAGCCAAAGACTTTCACACTATTCCCTACACAGGCATAATAGATAAACTCTCCCAGCTAGGCATCAACATGCATGTTACCAGATGGGAAGCTAACTGGCTCACTGATAGAACCCACTCAGTCAAAGTAGGGGTAGCCACCTCTATTAGTAGACCTGTAATGAGCGGTGTACCCAAAGGATCAGTCTTGAGGCCTCTACTGTTTGGGATATACTTTTCTGAGGTCCAAGCCAAAACCAGTGGTCTGTGGCTGACCAAGTTTGCAGATGGCTGCAAGCTGGGCACTGTCTTAAATTTCCCTAGTGATGTGAACATCCTCCAAGAGGGCCTTACCCAAACTAATGACTGGTGCCAGCAGCATGGCCTCAAACTGAATGCCAAGAAATAAATTGTTATCTCCTTTGGGGAAAATGTCATCCCCACTAATTATCACATTAATAACAATGTACTAAGCATGCAGTCAATCACGAGGGACTTGGGCACCCAGGTTGATAGCAACCTGACTTTTGACCACCACATTGCCTCCATTGTATGGAAGACTTTCTACATTGCCTCCATTGTACGGAAGACTTTCTACATAGCCTACCTCATAAATAAGGGTATTTCATCCAGGAACAAGGAGGGGTCGGGAGGGTGGCCTAATGGTTAAGGTGTTTGCCTTGCAAGCACAAAGTACAGGGTTTGAGTCTCACAAGGGATAATTGGCTAGGCTTAAAATGGCTCGCAAGGGCAGTTAGCTTAGTACTAATCTATGAACCTATGAACCTATAACATCCCTGTACTCCTCTCTTATCAGACCCATTATTGAGTACAATGTCCCCTTTGGCATGTACCTTGCCAAGCACATGCAGCAGTTGGAGAGACAACAGAGTTCCTGACCAGGAAAATCCAGGGTCTTAAACACCTATCCTATACTGATAGGCTAAAAGTCCTGTCCGTCTACTCAGTCTCATACAGACTGCTCATAGGTGACCTGTTTCTGACATACAACGCAATTTCAGACCCAGCCTTGATGGAGTTGCTGTATATCCATAACAGAAACTCTACTCACACAAGCTGCACAGAAGGCCTTAACTCATTAACCCTGAGTGCCTTCTCATAGCACCTGTGGGCTTAAACCTGAGCACACCATGAGAAAATACAAATTGCAAGCCATTACCCCCAAGTGCCTTCCACAAGCGAGACAAACTGTCATGCAGATTTGTACTTCACCTTAATGTAAAACACGTTGAAAATATAACTGAATGTGTAATTTACCTACTGTAGTTATGATTCAGCAAGTTTTTACATTAAGGTCACATTAAAGGTTTAGTAGAAAATCTGGTTTCAAAGTTCTTTATAAAGCAAGTGGTGGCAGCCAATCGGATTCTTGCAATCTAAGCCACCACTTGCATAACACCTCCACCCCTAAACTAAATTTCTTTTGTTTTTCCTTAAATAAAAAGAGGGTCCAGCAGCAGGTATTTCCTTTCTTTTTGCAAAGATTTGGAAATTTCACCTGCTACTGGATCCTCTATTTTATTATCAGCACTCAAGGATTTCACAGATCGCACTACAAGCAGTTCCCATTCAGCTGGGCTTTCTTTGTTTCTTCCGGTAAGCTGTTATATCTTTTTTTTTCCCTTCCCATGCCTGGATGTCCTTGTGTGCATCGCAAATTCAGCTTAAGTTGTTGAATCAGGTTCCAACCTACTTGTTTATGTACCATACCACTGTTGGTTGAGTCTAACCAAAAAAATTAGGAATAAGGTGAGGACTTTCCAGTAATTGTTCACAGGAGAGGGATGTTCCTCAACAACATGTGTGAATTTAACAGTAATGTAGTCTAACATTTCAAGTAGTGCATTAAAAAAAGTGAAAAAGCATTCTTCAGCGCAAACTGCTTTGCTTATGCCTAAGTGTGATGGGGGTGAGGGGGCGGGTAGAAGAGCAAAAAAAGGACTTTATAAAAAAACTGCTTCAACCCAGACCCCTTCACAGCAATGGGCTGGGGGGTGCTAAAACAGTGCAATGAGCGCCTGCTGGCCCTGTCAAGCTGGGCGGAAATGAATTCAAGGAAGTCTGTGATGCGACAAGAAGCAAACGTCAACTTCTTTTTTTCACAGTTTCCACTGCTTGCTCTTCTTCTGCGATAAAGAAAAACAACTACCTACTGCTACTCTACTCTAGACGTCCACTATTCATCGGTGTTTTCCCCACCCAGAGAAACCCCCAGTATCCACACAGGTCGCAAAACCTCAATAGTTATACTTTAGAAGAATATGTTACTGTACCTGGAAGCATTGAAGCCAGTTGTATGAACTTCCTCCTTCCAACTCCCAGTCCTCCGACTTATAACAGGTGTATTCATTGTGTAGCCACCGAGATGCCCCTAGGTCCTAGTGGTGGCTCCACCCCACATCCTTCTTTGCCCGGACCTGAAGGTTGGGCTACTCATTCTCAGGACCAGCTAATTGCCAGCCCTGAGGGCAGAAATGAGGACTACGTTGTAGTCATGGGGCAAGAGGGTAATACTGGATAAGAGCGTCAGAGGCTGTTTTGTATCTGAGTATTGTGCTTTTTTTCCTACCCCATTATATCTGTTGTATACCTAAAGGATGCTCATTTGCTGTTATGTGTGAAGGCATTTGACACCATTTCACTTGTCAGAAGTTTAGTTTCTGCAGTCCCGTTTCTTGAGGAATGACAGTATTATTGTGTGGTTGGGGGGGGGTAGACATATCTTTGTTCATTAACTCCAGAAACAAAGAAAAACCCCAAAATAATCTGAGACAAAAGCTCCAAATCAGGGGCTCTTCTAAATACTGATGGTACTTTTAATTGCCTGTTTTTGGAGAGGAAACAACAATTTGAACCATAATCAAGAATAGATGAAAGATGGGTTGGGGGTGAGTTTTACTATACTACTAAAATATGGGTTTTAAAGTCTAAATAATTTAGGTGATAATATTCTTGAAATATGCATTAATGAAAATATGTGTTTAAACAGTCTTATAAATAAAATAGCTCATGCACTTCACTGCATTAATGCTTGTATGTGGGTTATTCTTTACCCCATTTTCTGTGATTGCTTTTCCAAAAATAGTGATGATTTTGGTCAACAGAAACGAAACCTACTTTTTTGCTACAAAAAATACTTTTATCTTGGACATTAAAGAATCAGATATCTCATTTGCAATAAATAGTATAGAAATGACTATACCTAACTTTATGGGGAATATTCAAAAATTGTTGACTTACACTGGAATTAATTGAACTGAGCACAGATGCATAATATTTTTATTGTTTTAAGGATATGTCTCCAAGTTTTTAAACATGTCTATCTTACGACTATACCTCATTAACTAAAGTGGGGAAAGTTATCAGTTTTCACGTTTAATGTGATTTTGCTATACATTTGAACTATCCTCTTACAAGTAAAGGGTTTGAAATAGTAACTGAAACATGTGAACTTATATCCTGTTGCTGTATATATTGTATGATATGTGTAGCTGTAACAGATATGCATATATTTCTGAATTGTGACACTGCATCTTATTTATTATACATTACTTGCTGGTGCTGGTCTTTATCTGTTTGTAAGTTTTGGAGCTTTTTTCCCCGGGCCTCCGCTGAAAATGGACACGTATCCAGTCGGACTATCCCAGTCAACAAATGTAAAATAAAATAAATAAATAAATAAATAAGGGTATTCCCCTTTAAAAATTTACTGAGGAACGTCTGTGGATGTTCCACTTGTTGGATATGCCTAGTTAGTTATGTACTAAAGGGGGCATTGTACTCGATTGGTCTGAAGAATGCTGAATACAGTGGAACAATGACTTCCTTGGACCTAGATGCCTTACCTTTGTTTGTACATTGCAAAACACAGAATGATTTCCTCACTAGTGTGGACATGTGATGGTCAAAGGCTAGATTAATGTCTGTGTGTGCCCCCAAGTCCCTGACTACTGAGTCAGCTCTTAGGGATGTGGTGTCAATATGACAGTCACAACGGCTGGATAACCTCCTGGGGGATTTGTCTGTTTTAGCCATTTATGGAGAGCATTTGTGGCAGTGGTTCATTTGAGGTTGTGCACATAGTTTAAGAATGTCTTGTGGTTGTCCTTGGCCTGGTAGGGCAAATGTACCTCAGCTTTGTCTTTGGTAGATTTTATTTGTCTTCAGATGTGTTTGTTTAGTTTGAGATGGCTTTTATCTTGCTGCATGCTGCAACTCCTACTTTTGGCCATGATTTTCTTCCTTCTGTTATACAGCCTATTGATGTTGTGATTCCACCAAGGGTGGCTGTTTTATTTTTTTTAGTTACTTCTGTACTTCATGCTGTTGGGTTGAAGGGTGAGTGTTTCCAATAATACATGGGTTTCCTGGGTCACAGAGGGGGACCTATATCTTGCAAGTAAGTGCTATGGGATTTGGCTTATGGTACTTTGAAGATGGAGAAGCTCAAGTTCAGTGTCCTGTTTGACTTGCCATGAGATTTATAGTCATACACAATCACCTTTAGTCCCTGTCTGTATAGCAGCTGGTCAAACTTAACTAAAAGGTACAGTATACAAAGGAAACCTGATTTGACCATTACTTCTTTTATTTCCTGCCAGTACTTGGTTCTGCTAGCCATTTCTGTTTGATTTCGACCTGCAAAATATTGTGTTACTACTTTCTGGAATTTGACATAGCATATCTTCCACTACCTACTTAGGCCACTAATTCTAGCAAAATTCCCTAAAATCAGTTTCTTATAGATGTCTCCTGACTTACTTGCTGACTATTTCAAGCATGCAGCTACCATATGTTTTGGGCTTTTTTTATTGGCTTTCTCAGTCATTTGTGGAATTTAGCTGGGAGGAAGGGCTCAATGTCTATGTTTTACTATTTTACTGAATTACTCAGGTCTTCTCCTTACTGATGATAATGAGTCTGTGTTACAGAACATCTGCACAAGGTAATAACATGAATGCCTATATTATGTGCAGCAATTATCACCTGTGTCTGAGCATGTATAATTTGCATGTCATTATCACAGTGCAGCTACAATATAGCACTGAGTCATTATCAATTTTCAGGCAAAATGTCAGCAGCTGTCACTATTTACATAAGCAGTAGTCGTTATCACATTGATGAATGCACAAGTCAGATTTGGCTTTTTCTCCAAGCCCTTATGCACCAAGGCCAAGAAGGTTCTTCTTCAGACTTCTGTGCCAACTGCTGTTATGCTGGTGGATGCATCATGGGGAGCATACCCAGCCACCATGGATCTTATGATCCACCTGGATTGCAGCTGGGAACTTGGAGACTCTTCATTTCAGTCCCTTAGTGCTACTGTCCTAGGTAAGCATGGCCTTGGGAGTGCCACTGTGATGGAATGTTTCCGTCCGGGGAAAGACACATACAAAAAGACAAAGCCTGGCTCAGTCTTGGTCTTTTCACATGTTGTCTTGGTGTAGCTCTCCACTCAGTCTCCCTCCCTTCAGGTGTAGTAAATGTATGTAGGTCAGGGCAAGAGGGTTTACATTAGCTCCCCCATTTCAGTCCTTATGGCCATTGCTGAAAGAACACATGTAAATGGAAAAGGCAGAAGTAAGGGAGAGTGCTAGCACTGCATGCAGTCGGGAGTCATTGCTGCTCTGAGTAGGTAGCCAGCACCAGTATGGGACAATTCAGATGCCCACGAGCTGAAGCCCCATGCCTGTCCTCAGCATATTAGTGGAGTGGCAGTCCTTACCTTGCTTTTTCCATTTACATGTGCCCTTTCTGTGCCCCCTTGTCAATCATTATGTGTAACTGGGTGTTTTCATGGGTGGTAGGTATATACCTCTGCAGCATCATCACCACTTATGTACCTTATGAAAAGAATAATGCCCTTGTGGATAGGAGTGAAGATTTGAATGGTCTAACCAAGTAATGCATATGGTATAAATATATATGTAGTCTTCCAATACATCTGTCAAACATCAGTAGTAATCTGTTTGCATTTTCTTTCCTGTGCAGGTTCATCCACCTTATGACACTGACATGATTTCACAAGCAGGATAACGACAAGTGAGAGTGTGGATATGTCACCATTCCTACATTCACTGGGCTGCCAGCCATGCCTCCATAACTGAAAACCACTACAACTTGAGCTTCCCTACCTCCAGTGTGAAGGTATACTGGATTGCAAGAAGAGGTATGCATTGGATCGTAGTACTGCAGTTGTTGGAAGAGAAGTGTTCCAGCTATCCTAAGCCTGACATCCTTGTGCTGCACATTGGAGGGAATGATGTGATCAGTCAACCACTCGGAAGGCTACAGTTTCAAATCAGAGCAATTTTTGAACACCTGCAGTTGTGATGGCCATTTTGTCATTTTTTGTGGTCTGACATAATTCCTCGCCAGATATGGAAAACAGCAAACAGTGCACAAGGCCAGACATTTACAGAATGGTTTCATGCATGGCTTGATCCACAGGGTCGGTGGATCTACAATCTGCCATGACAGCATCACTGCAGATGTTCACCTGTTCAGAAGGGATGGCATTCACCTAACTGAGGAGGGCATTGTGTTGTTCTTGACTGGCCTCCACAATAGCGTGAGGAGAGTTATGCAGGATTGGTAACATGCAGGTTGTGAGAAGAATGGAAAATACCCATGACCAAGTAGGACCAGTATGGTAAGTAAAATTTTATTATGAATTGTGTTGTGTAAAATATGATATTTTTCTGAGTTTGGCAAATAACTGTGGGAAGGTGCTGGTGAAGATGCTGAGAAAGACCAACTGTTTCAGAAGAGTGCTACCATGTACAATCTAATATGTCAGTAACCATCCTGCAATACTTCTTTTTTTATTCTTCTTTTATCAGGCATGTGTAGAGGTTTAGATGACAGGAAGGGCTTAGTAATACAGAACTTGATCCCTTAGGTCCATTGCTGAATGGACACATGTAACGAGAAAAGGCATAGGTAAGGAAGACTGCTGACACTGAAGGAGGTCATGAGACTGTAGTGGTGTCAGCTGTCTGAGTGGGTAGCCAGCACAGGTATCGGACAGATCCGACGGCCTTGCATGCCACTGAAGTCCCATGCCTGTCCTGGGTTCATTAGTGGAGTGGCGGTCCTTACCTTGCTTTTTCTGTTTATGTTTACCCATTCAGCAGTATGTTGGCTACACCAAGAATGTGTATATTTACAATTATATCTGTCTCCATGGTAAAACCATCTGGGTCTGAATGCTGTACACATGTACAGATATCCATTTGTTTAGGACTTAGGTTATGGAAATTATTTTTTTCATATTTTTGTAAATAACTTTGCAAGGGAGCATCTGAATGTGTTAAGTAATACCTCATTTGGAAGACAGTATTGACAGTTGCAACATGGTAAAAGAACTGTGCCTGTATGTTGTACACATGTACAGATATCAAAGTTTGTTTTGGACTTTGGTTATGGAAATTATGATATTTTTCATATTTTGGTAAATAACTTTGGAACAGAGCATCTGAATGTGCTAAGTAATACCTCATTTTGAAGACAGTATTCATAGTTCCAACATGGTAAAAGAACTGTGCCTGTATGGTGTACACATGTACAGATATCAAAGTTTGTTTCAGACTTAGGTTATGGAAATTATGATTTTTTTCATATTTTGGTAAATAACTTTGCAAGAGAACATGTCAGTGTGCCAAGTGATACCTCATTTTGAAGACAGTGTTACCCATTACAACATGGTAAAAAAAAACTGCGTCTGTGCACTGTACACATGTACAGATATCACAGTTTGTTTAGTCTTGTAGGATTATGAAAATTATACATTTCCAATACTTCTCATTATTAACCCCATATCTTTGCAAGGGAGCATGGTGATCACACAAATGATGCATCATTTTGAAGCTGACACTGAAACACACAACTTGTATAGTGATATGTAGCCTCTGTCTGTTACAGTTGATGAAATATTATGCTTTGTTTATTTATAAATTATGAGAAATATTATATTACTGCGGTGGTGGTGCTGCGGTAGCATTGTCGCCTCACAGTAAGACGTTGTCCTGTTCAATTCTCAGCTAAAGCGTCTTCTGTGTGGAGACATGCGTGAATGGGCGTACCCTCATTGAAGGTTGTGCATCAGGGCTGGCAACATGGCACATAACAATCTACTGCCAATCATTAGCGGACCGGAGTTCCGCTGTGGCGACCCCTAACCGGGAAAAGCCGAAAGACACAACAACAAAAAAATGAGAAATATTATATTAATCATATTTCTGTGAATATCTCCATAAAGAAACATCACACAGCAATGGTTAAGGTATCATTTTAAAGTGGACATTCATACAAACAAATTAAATACAAATTGTATGGGTCTGTATGGTACATTGACCAAGATATCGTGCTTTATTTTTCCAAAAAGGTAAAAAATATGCACAATATCAGCATTTCTTGCCAAATATTTAATAATGACTTTGATATAGGTTCATAGGTTAGTACTAAGCTAACTGCCCTTGCGAGCCATTTTAAGCCTAGCCAATTATCCCTTCTGAGACTCAAACCCTGCACCTTGTGTTTGTAAGGCAAACACCTTAACCATTAGGCCACCCTCCCAACCCTATCAACATTTATGCTGTTGGAAAGGTCAGTATCTAAGCAACAACTTTCGCATTTACATTTTTAGTCTAGCTCTTATACTTTAAGAGTTAGGAACATTTGTTTTCTGTATGGTATTACAAATGGATTTTCTGAAAATGAGCTCAGGCTGCACTGTTGCTCCTATGGTGGAATTAAGCAAGCAGCTTTTTCTGAGCTGCTCCGGAGTGAATGAGTTAGCCTGGTCTGTGACATTAATAGAACTTGTTGGTGGGATAGATTTGTGTCCCAAAGACTCCCCCGTCTTTGGAATAGACTCCCTCTCTATGTCAAGTAGAGTACCTCTCTAGCCCTCTTTAAGAGGAACTTAGATGACTGGATGGGAAACAGAAAATATACCTCTGGGATCCCACCTGTGTCCCTGCTGGACAGGGGAAACAGGTGCTGATTTTGAGGGAACATGGCCAAAATTCTTGGCTAGGCTTATAAGGGCCTCCAGGCCAATAGCCTAGTATCAACCTATGAACCTATAAAACGGTTGTGAAAATGAAACTCTGTATGTTTACCTTGTAGCTGTTGAGAGTACATACAACTTCAGTGACAACTGCCTACAGGCTACAGAAATTCAATTAATATCCGCACCACTGCTCACCAATTTATAGAGTCCTCCTCTGGGCCAGTAATCAAGGAGCCTCAATCCTCACCACTGACATCAGTGAGGGACATTCACTTAGAACAAAGATAGAAACACACAGTATTTCCAGATGCAGCTCTCTGCCACAAGCATGATTTCCCCCTAAGAGCACACAGGGAGCACACACAGTCCTGGGGCTGGGTTTCCCTCTGTCTCTCCAGGCCCCAAATAAGACTCCCCACTGACACAGCTGTAGAGTTGAGTCCTCAGCCGATTATTCCAAGACAAGTCTTCCACCACCCTCTCTATAAAACCAGTACTGTGTGTCCCTGCTCCAAGCAGCTGACACACTCTATGAGATTTGATTTTCACACACACACACACACACACACACACACACACACACACACACACACACACACACACACACACACACACACCTGGGAAAGGCTGGCAGAGATTTAACAACTTTGCCCCCTCTGCCCAGACTATAAGGTAGAAACTTCCACCAGAACACTCCAAAGCCAGCTACTCTAAGGCTCTTACAAGGGTACCCAATTATACTGAGTAAAATAAATACTAATACAAATGGTAGTGTTTGACCAATGCAGACAGGTTTTCAACAGCAGCCACAGTGTCACCAAACAAATATAAGTACTCTCATATGTTAAAATATTCTCTGAAAGACCAGCCACAATGAAAAGTTTAAATATATTTAATAATAAATAATAAAAGAACATGAAAATACTAAATATCTATTTACAATAAACACCAGAGTTTAAATCGCAGGAAATATCAAAAATAACACAGATGGAAAGGTTCACACATATACAGAAAAACAATACTTAACTAATCTCATTATATTTTCCTGACAGACTAAAGAATTACTGTTCCCTAGATCACTTACTAGAGCAAGGCAAGATAACGTGGGTGAGTGGTCCCTGTTTGTCAGGTTTCAAAATGAGTTTGCCTCTGTCACATCTAGTATTAAAATATCATTTCATTGCTAGATTACAGAATGATATCACATACATCTGGTGATCTGAATTCTAGTTCCCACACTACCTCCTTTACTAGAAACTGAGCCAGAATCTTGCACATATGTGTTACCATGCACACACATTGAGCTTTGCTAAAATGTGTTATAGCATCTGGAAGCTATAAAGCCATTTCATTAATTTTCACCCTTCCAGGGTAGCAATTAGTTCACCCCTAAGGACAGTACAGTAGGATTCCTAGTCCTGATTTTCACAGACATTTTGTCTCTGGCTGCAATCAGAAATGTAAGATACAATCTTTATGGCCTAATCCAGGTAATTTAATTTCAGGCTATTTAAAAAAAAATAGATGGACTGAGATTAACCTCTTCTCTTCCAGTATCTTCTGTTACAATATATTCATTTCAACAGTTACAATACAGTCTGACATACAGGCATAATTATTTTCTGTCCAGCAGCACCCACGGTTGGTACATTTTAGCACAAGTAGCTTTACAGATACATTTTCAACACAAGCACCTGCACAAATCAGTTTGATATATAAATGATATATAATTCTTTACAAAACTCCAGCTAGCTATGCTGGCATATGTTACACATCCACTGCCATACTTCTCCTGGCCTAGCTGGCAATACCTCATATCATCACACACACAGAGATAGGGTCCTGATAGAGAGATGAAAATTCAGCAAGCAAAGGAGAGTAGTAGTGCTGAAATTGAATTCATCCTCAAATTTTAGTGAGTACCTTCGCGAGGTGGACCCTGTTTTTCACAAAATCTCACCAAGGCGACACTGATATATAGATTGTATTTATATACCATATATCATGGACAGATGTAAATCAAAAATAAAAAAGATAGCTGGGTGCACAAGACCCAGGATAAAAAACTGCCCAATCCTGGTAGGCATATTGGTACCAGGACTGGAAAAAATGACAGTGTAGAATCCTCAAAATACAGAAACTTTCCTACAATGGGGCCAGGCCAGGCTCAGGGGGAGGATGGCTCCCCTATTGTAGAAGGAAGTAGCAGTCCACAAAAATGACAAAAATTGATTGCCCAAAGAAGAGTCATAAAGATGATAGAGTGGACTATTGAGGATAAGAAAGAAATTATGTATTGTTACTATTATGTAAAAAGCCCAGAATTTCCAGACACAAGATATACAAAACAATTAAGAGAGAAATTACAGGAAAGAAAAATACTTCTGCAGGAAAAAATGGCACAAGCTTCAAATAAAAATTTGCTTTCATTAATACAACAGATTTTAGAAAAACAGTATATAGATCAAGAAACGCTGATCTCTTTGGAAAAAGAAGCCTCTGAGGAAGTGAGAAAATATAAACAACAAAACCTAGAGATATTTGAAAAATATAAAAAAGAAATATGGACATGGGAAAGAAAGAGAGATTTGATATGGTATGATATTTATGCAAAGGAGAAAGCCAAGTTAACTAATATAGAGAAGACAGTCTCAAATATATTCAAAGAAAAATATAGACAAAGGCATCCAGATATGGAAAATTTCACAATAAAAAGGTTAATAGCACAAATATGTAATGCAGAAAATGTGATTAGTAAAGCAGAAGTTAAAGAAATAGAAGTTGAAGTTATGGAGTGCCTGCGATGTGAAGGATTTAATGTAGAAGGTCTAAAACATACTACATCACAGCATGATGGAGTGAGTCCCCAGACTAAGGAAAAGCAAGAAAATCAGGAGACATGTGAAGAAGAAATCTGAACATGGGAAAGGAAAAGAGACTTAATATGGTGTAATATTTATGCAAAGGAGAAAGCAAAACTAACTAATAAAAAAAGAGCAGCATCAAAGATATTTGAAGAAAAAATATAGGGAAAGGAATCCAGATATGGAAAACTTTACAATACAAAAAATAAGAAGACTAAGAGGAAAAGTAGAAAAAGAGATTAGTAATGGAGAAGTCAAAGAAATAGAAATTGAGGTAATGGAACAGCTGCAAAGAGAAGGATTTAGTATAGAAAATCAAATGCAGAAAGCACCACAACAGGATAGAGCAATGGATATCCAAATTAAGGAGAAACCAGTGGAACTGGAAGCAACTGGTCAGGTGCCATATCAAGATATTTTGGAGCCTTCCACAGGAAACCAGAATAAACATTAATTTGAAGCTAGACAGCAAGGAAAGGAACAGGATACTGTGGAAACTCTGATGCAGTCAATATTGAGGAGTGATAGGCCAGTGAGTTCCCATATGACAGAACAACAGATGACATAGGATAAAATTGAAGAGAATGTGCCACAGGATGATGCTATAGAACTTTCTATAGTCTGCCAGCAGGAAACGGAAAACAAGGGATTTGCCCTCAGTATGGAAGAAAATGAGTTAAGAGAAGAGTTGCTTGATTTAATAGACAGACAGATATATCAAGATCAATGAGAGAAATAGACTGCAGAAGGTTAATAAAATCCCAAAAGTCAGAAGTTTGATAAAACAAATGAACACGGTAATTATGACTGTCCATGGAGATCCATGCGATATAGCAGAAGTAAACAGAATATATCACTGTGCTGCTAAATTAATAACTGATAAAGTTCTACCACAGGAACATAGGGTATCAAGGGAAAAGAGGGGGAGAAAGTGAATACCATCATGGAAATATCGAATAGAGAAAACTATAAAGCAGCTAAGACAAGAAGTGTCATTGTTAGAAGATTATAGAAGAAGGAACAAATCAACAAAAATATTAAGAAAGATAGATGTGATAAAAGCAATGCACAGTATTAGAACAGACCAGGATCGATTATGCACTATTGGAGATAAACTAAAAATTTCAAAACAAGCGGAAAGACTTAGAAGATACGAAGATAAATATAAGGGAAAAGCACAAAATAAGCAATTTATTGATGACCCAAAAAAGTTTTATAGAGAATTGGGAAATAAGGTAAAAGGGATTGAAAGATCGCCAAAAAAGAGGAAGTAGATACATTTTGGCGAAGTATCTATGAAGATCCTGTGGAACATAACAAAGATACTAAATGGAGAGAAGAAGTAAAAGAAAGAATAAGAAGTTTAAAAGTACAGGATATGAAATGGGATGAAATAACAGCCAGAGAGACTGAAACAAAGTTGAGAAAAGCCTCTAACTGGAAAACCCCAGGCCCAGATGCAGTACCTAACTTTTGGCTTAAAGTATTAACTTCTTTTCACGAAGATCTAGCCATGAGCAAGAACTAATTATATCCATACCCCGAACAGACACCACACTGGTTAACAACAGGAAAAACAATGCTCTTACTTAAGAGTGAACATGCAAGCTACCCTAAAAATTATAGACCAATAACTTGTCTTCCAGCAACATATAAACTATACACGGGAATTGACACTGACAGTGTTTATAGTAATTTAGAAGACAACTCAATTATGGCAGTAGAATAAAAGGGCAATAAAAGAAAGTCATATGGAACAAAGGATCATTTGTTGTTAAACAAAGTTATAGTGGAGAACTGTAAGAAGGGGAAGAATCTAAGTATGGCATGGACTGAATCTAAGTATGGCATTCATGGATAGAAGGGTGCTTAAAAATGTATAAGATACACCCTGCACTGATTGACTACATTACAGTAACTATGAAACAGTGGCAGACCACTTTGCAATTAAGCCATGATAAAGGACAGATTATTATCCCAGGGATAAAAATCCAAAGGGGGGTATTCCAGGGTGACTCTCTGTCACCGTTGCTATTCTGCCTTGCCATTAATCCATTAAGCTGTTTGCTTAACAGCTTAGGCCACGGCTGCAGTTTGGTTTCTAGAAGACAACAAAGTCTAATGACTTCTCATCTTCTCTTTGTCAGTGATTTAAAACTATATAGCTCATCAGATGAGGAACTGAAAGCACAGCTGCAGGATGTCAAAACTTTTTCAGATGATATTGGAATGTCATTTGGTCTTGATAAATGTGCAAAAGCAACCTTTAAAACAGGAAAACTGCAGCAAGAGGAAAACATTAGTTTGGGACAAGAATGTGATATAAAAGAACTTGAGCAAGAGGGAGTGTATAAATACTTGGGAATTGATGAAGGATCAGCAATAAAACATGAACAAATGGGAATAAAACTCAGTAAGGAGTACTTTAGAAGGCTTAAATTAATCCTGAAAACAGCATTGACATCTAGGAACAAGATCCAAGCCATAAATCAATTTGCTCTTCCTGTCCTAACTTATAGGTTTGGAGTGATTGACTGGCCCCAAAAAGTGTTGGATAGATTAGATATTAAAACAAGAAAGATGATTCATGCTCATCAAATGATTTATAAAAATCAGTGTATACCAAGATTATATATTCCCCGTTCTGAAGGAGGGATGGGCCTCCTTGAAATTGATTACATGTATAGATTTGCAGTCGTGGGACTCCACACATATCTGCTAACCTCACAGGATCCAAATGTAGTGAAAGTTTTGAAACATGAGGAGAATAAATTTAAGATGACATCCCTGCTTAATTTAGCAGAAGCATATCGACATCAAGCAGGAATGGAAATTAAACCAGAAGTAGATAAAAAACAGGCAGCAACTGAATGTGCTAAGAAATAAAAGAAAGAATATAAGGTGAAGGATCAGATGAGAAGGCAAGAAATGTGGAAAAAACATAAATACAGTTGCAAGTATAGAAAACTTCTGGAAGATCCTCATGTTGATCAAGAATGAACGCGGGAATGGTTAAGGATAGGTGAATTCACATCAAAAAATGAAAGGTTAATATTGGCAGCCCAAGATAGTCGGCTACATACATGCTGGTTTACAAAGTCCATTGAACATGTGGGAGAAACAGACATATGTAGGTTTTGTAAAATTGAATTGGCAACAGTCACATACCTTGTTGCTGGTTGCGACACACTAATGGCAGAGGGACTGTATACTGAAAGGTATAATAATGTGGTGAGACTGTTACACTGGAGATTGTGCATACATTATGGTATCGAAGTGGCTGAAAAACACTGGAAACATGAGCCACAAAGAATCATAGAAAATGATGGTTTATATCACATGGGATCACCCAATACCAACAAAAGATAGATGCAAGAAAACCAGATACAGTGGTCCAAGAAAAGAAGACAAAAGTAGCATTGATCATTGAAATCACCACACCTAGTGACTACAGTGTCTTGCATACAGAAAGACACAAAGTCATAAAATACCTGGATCTGCAGATAGAAACAAGAGCCATGTGGAAGAAAGATACCCAGACAGTTCCAATAGTAGTAGGAGCAACTGGTCTTATAAAAAAGAATTTACAGTCGTATTTAAATATGTTACCAATTCATGTAACACCATACAAATTGCACAAGGAGTCCTTACTGGGCACATTGCGGGTGCTGTGAAGAGCACTTTTGGCTAACATCAAAGAGTGAAACAATACTAATTTCATGAACTTTAATCGTACTTTGACTTAGGAATGGGGTCCATTCCCATCATGGTATTAGAAACCCAAAAGACTTGGAGAAATTAAAAACTATAGCAACTGTACAGCATGGGCAATGGAAAGTTGACAAACAGGGTAGGAATGTATACCAGCCATGGTGAATGCAGAAATACATAGGTAACTATGCACTATTACATTATGTCATGTTGCAAACTGTGTGACAGTCATACCCAGATATGTATGGCTGATGGTAGTTGTGTTGTGTAGGGTAACAAATATAGAAAACAGTACACATTGGATATTGAATCCAATAACCAAGTAGTCTGTCAGCAGTGCAAGTGTAAGCCAAGCAACACACGGATGAGCAAATGCAGCCCATGAAATGCTGGAAAATAACAGCAGATGACAAAAATAGAACCTCCAACCATGAAAGTGAAAGGCAAGCAGCCAACTTTACACATTGGAAGACTAACAAACACAGATATGAGTAGGTGAAACAGAAGCCTGCAACTGTCAACTGGGTTCACACTCTAACCCTGACACATCCTGCCTAGCTAATTTTTTTTGGCTGTAATTGTATGGAATAACTGCAGTTCAACAAATCTAAGGTATGGCTATGCAGGGATGGTGTAATAAAATGGATCAGGGCTTCTGCATTACAAGATGGTTAAACTACAGTTCACCTTTCCCTATGTGCTATGCATTTGTAAAGCAAAGCATGCAAGACTGACTGCATGCCAGCACAGTGGTCACACAAAAAAAAAAAAAAAACAACTGAAACACCTCATAGTTCAGACTGAGGAGCACTTTCATAGAACAGACAACTACACCAGACTTCTTGTTCATCACACATCAAAATGTAGTTTAGATAGGAAGGTAGGAAATATCTTCATAGATTTTATTGTTACAAAAGAAATTATACCTCGCAAATGACCCTGATATAGAGTCAAACTGCATATCTGTCCATCTCACTCCCTAAAATAACAGTAGGAGAAGGGTGGTGAATTGGTCTGAATAAATGACAGAGATATACAGTACATTCACTTTGGCAATGTTATCATACCCCACATTCCTGTATACTGTTACTGTCACACAGTAATAGTAGTAACATAGAAAATGTGTCCTTGATTGTCACTGATTATTTCTGAATTATTCCGTAATTATGTTGAGTTGTATCCCTTATTTATTCAGATGTATGTTCCAAGTGTAAAGAACTATCCTACTATGGTCAAAGCTTTACAAATAAAACTGTAATAAAATACCTGTAATTGGCACAAAAATTATGGATAATGCAGATAATTAGTAGAAATCCAACAAATAAACACTATAGACATAGGCATGTGCAAATTACTTGTAAACATGAACAAGCAGGTTTCTATACAAGCATTTTTAAAACATTTACACAGACACACAGATCAAAATGTATTGAAAGTTATCCTCTACATGGATTTGAACCCACATGTAGCCATGGTATATGCACTTTGGCTTCTTGCTTAACAGGTTGAACTAATACAAAGCACAATACCTTCCATCCTAAGGAACTCCTGTTGCATGTGTGTTTCCATATTCCTGTGGATAACAAAGGAGTATGCAACCATCCAACTCCTAAACACTATAGACCTTCACACTCAACACACAGTCAAGATGTGCAACTCCCAGCTAGCACTAAGTTTTACAGTGTAAACCATATGCTAGATATACCTGCAGTGGTCTTAATAATGTGTTCAACAAACAGCTATTTAACAATAATGTTCATTTTCCAAAGCAGAGTTGACTAAGAGATGTCTGTATAACTCACTATTCACACATACAGAAGTAGATTTTGCAACGGTCTTAGAGTATTATGGATAATGAAGAAATGAGTACTCGTCAGTGGCCTGGGCGCAATAGTTGCCAGTGAAACACGGCCACACTGGGTGTGTAAAAGTATGTACTGTATAAGCTGGAAAACAAAAAATCTAATGTTCAATAGTAGGTACATGAAAACAATATTAAAGAAATAACCACCATGGGAATTGAATCCATAATTAAATTGAGAACAGTCACCTTACCTTCTTGATTACCCAGATGAGATAATTGTCAGAACAGCTAAATAACAAGTTTAAAAGGAATATGTCTGACATATGGGTCACAGGTATATCTGTAATTTCCATAGCAATGTACAGGTACACTTAGGATTATGTCACCTAATGTAAGCATCTGCTGGCTGTCTCTGCACCTCAGTGACTCTCTGATGCAGATCATCATAACAGTGGCAAACCTGCACTCCAGCATAGTAGATTCTAATACAACATTGGTGTTCTCTCGCAATCCAGTTACAGATGTTGATTATTGCAATGTTCAATGGTCTGGCTCTCATAGGATGCTCCACTGCAGAGCAGACAGTCAGCAATGGGATAGTCTCTTCCTCAGTCCAACTGGGCATCTAGACATGTCAAAGCCTCTCGCAGTAGCCATGTTAATGATATTAAGTTGAAGATATCAAACTTCCAAAAACTGGTCACTGAGGTCCTACTCAGTTCACAGGTAAAATGGTCTGATCTGTAAATGTATCAAAATCACAATTTAAAAGTGGTCCTTACAGGATGGTATCAAATCATTGGGAGTTAACAGACACATGCTACATCTGGTCCCGTTTAACAATAACTATTGGGTACTTGCACAGAGCACCTAATCATTATGCCAAACTGATAGTTAACACACCAGATTTCGAGAACTTATGCAGACACGTGCAACTGGGATTCCAAAACATTGACTGTTCATGAACCTCATGAATTATTGTTGTTTGGTACAGACAGGAGTTTAAAGCTGTGTGCACATAGCTGGTCTTACTTTTAAGTATACCTGACTAGGTAAACGTTGCACCTGGTAGCATTGTTGTGATGGAATATCTTACTCTCCCTACAGACCTATGGCATTATTACTCCTTAGAAATGCATATGTACATGCTTAGACTGATGTTTTTATGGAAAATTGCCTGCATATTCCAAAGATATTTGGAATGCCTAAAATATATTTCAATGTTCCAAATCCCCCTTAAATCCTATGGTCTCTGTGCTAGTGGATCATTTACAGAACTGCTAGCTAAATTTATAGACAGAAAACTCAAGGGTCTATTTAACAACTGCAGTGATATTATTAAAGACTCATGGGACTTTTTAGATAAACTCAGGGGAACTGTGGTCGAGGAACCTCACACCTTTGTTACATGTGATGTTAAGAATTTATTTTCAGCTATTCCCCATGAAGAGGGTATGCAGTGGTTCAAAGACATCATTTCTGCACATGATGGACTCTCAACTACTGACATCTCTCTCACTGCACACTTCATGGAGCTTATACTTGATAACAGCTTTATATAACATGAGGATGAATATTACAAACAGCTCTGTGGAGTAGCAATGAGGGTCACATGTGCCCCCATTTCTGGCAATGAGGTACTACTGAGATGGGAGTCCCAATCTGTTTTTCACCTGGATCTTTTTCAACACTGCTCTTGTTATGATCACTATTTAGATGATATTGTTTTCATCTGGACAGGGGATACAGAACTGCTTGCTGATTTTGTGAGAGACTTTGAGAGGACATCTATGTTTTTAGAATTTACATCTCATGTTGATCAGAAAGGTATGAATTTTCTTGATATATATGCGCAGAAAGGCAACTTTGGGTACAGTCAAGACTACTATTTACAGAAAACTAACGTTTTGTAATTCATTTTTGCATTTTCAGAGTAACCACCCCTTCATCAGAAGCAGGGAGTGGTGAAAAGTCAGTTTATTCACATTTCCCAACTTACATCTAATGACCAAAGATGTCTACAGGAATTTGAGGTATTAACTCATTACATCCAAGTGACACCTCCAGGTGCATCTGCAGTTAACTCCTACTGATGCCTCTAGGCATCAAATATTACTTATTCATATTTGCATCAATAATCCCAAAATCATGCTATGTGCAAGATTTTAAAAGATTTCATCTTAAAGCTTACACAATGGCAAACTCAACTGCATTAATATTTTACCTCTGTCTAGTGCAGGTAAATAGATATTAACTGTTGTTTTTATGATATTAATTTATATAGACAGAATTCTCACATTTTTCTAAATATGTCAACATCCAAATAACACAGACAGAACTCCGTATCCTCATATGAAAGCTCTCAGCTGGATGAATGCAATGCTGCTGACAGTATGTGTGTAACTTGAGTGGTTGCTAAGATACTGTAAGTTGTTTACAAAATATTACAAATGTAATAGTTACTGTGTTTACTGTGACTTATAAAATTCGGTTCAAGATCTAGAACCTTAAGAATAGTACCATTATAAAAATAGTTGGTACTGAAGAGTTTGCCATTTATACTTCTCTCATAACCTCTGTGGTTTCACAGATATGAACATTTGTTTGAAACGTGAGGACATAATTTGATTCTGTCAAAAGGCTTAGGCTCCACCCATTGGAAGATACAGTGCAAACTTCCTGAGCTCCACTGGAGTGAATGAGTTAAAATCCCTGTTCCTGGAAAGAAGCTACCCATCCCATATATATTGGGTAAGATAGTGATTCAGGCCGTAGCCTGCTATAGGTCCCCAACCATGTCCCATGACTCACACTCCACGTTCCTAAGCACCCTGGAGAATATTAGGGTCCAACCTAACACTTTCATACTGGGCAACTTCAACTACCCCTCCATTAACTGGGAAAACTACTCGTGTACCAATACACTTGCCCAATGTTTCTTGGAATTCATTAATTTCAATGCCCTTGACCAGCTCGTTCTTACCCCCACTAGAGGTAGCAACATCCTTGCCCTGGTCATTACTAACATGGGCAACTGTTGCTCTATGCCAATAGTCAACTCCTCCCTGGTTAGATCCAACCACAAACTAATCACCTTGGAAATCCACATCCCAACCACCCACCCCACCCCCCGCAATGGTAACCACCATGAAAAACTTTTCCAAAGCTAACTTTCAGCTCCTAAAAATAGAGATGGCTAACTTCACAGCACCCATGCAAATGGAGAATAGTTGCATGACCACTGAATCATACACCAATGCACTGTACGAGCACATACACAAATGCATGGATCTCGCCATACCCAATAGAACCAAGATGCTCTCCTCCAAAAAAAGGAAGCCAATCTGGTGGTCCCCTGCCATAAACAAACTTTATAACAGAAGAAGGAAACTGATGCGAAATAAGGTGAAGTCCCAAGACTGGAAAAACTCCCTTATCAGCCTCAACAAAAAGTTGAGATCCCTCATCAAATCGACTAAAGCGAGCTATGAAAAACAGAATTGCAGCAGACAACCACAATGCCTTCTATAGTTATGTAAAGAATCTCCACGGCAATACCCAGATTTGCTCTGAGCTACTGCACAATGGTGCCTCCTATACCGAGCCAACAGATATTACCAACTTTACCTCTCTCCTCCCTCCAAAGGACCAGTCACAATACCAGTAGATTGCCAGGCATCCTGTATTACTGCGGCATAGGTTAAAACAGCACAATCCAAGGCCAAGAATACAGCTTCTATGGGACCTGACAATATCCCTGGCTGTGTTCTACATCAACTACAGAGTGAACTGGCACCTCACCTGTGTGCTCTGTTCAATCACAGCTTCACTTCAGGCTTTGTACCTACTGAATGGCACACTGCTACAGTCATCCCTCTCCACAAAGGAGGAGCGACTACAGACCCTGGGAACTATCGCCCCATTAGCCTGATGAGACTGATATGCAAAGCTATGGAATGCATCATCATGGACCTAATAAACAAGGATATAGGGAATCTCCAAACTCTGGATATCACACAGTTTGGTTTTGTGAAGGGTAGATCATGCCTGCTCAACTTGGTTGACTTCTTTGAGTCAGTCACTAGAGCTGTGGATGAAGGCAAGGTGGTTCATACAGCCTACCTTGATCTGGCCAAGGCCTTTGATACCATTCCCCACTCAGGAATCATAGAAAAATTCACTAAGCTAGACACCAACCCCTATATCACTAGGTGGGTAACAAACTGGCTCACAGATGGAACCCACAGTGTGAAAGTAGCTGACTACAAGTGAGACTGCCGACCAATCACAAGAGAAATCCCATAGGGTTTGGTCCTGGATCCACTCCTGTTTGGTATCTACTTCTCTGAAGTCCAGGCCAACAGGAAGGGACTCTGGCTGACAAAGTTCACAGACAATTGCAAGTTGGGAACTATTATTAACTCCCCAAATGATGTTGACATCCAACAGAAAGGCCTCACTGAGACCAACAACTGGTGCCAGAACCATGGCCTTTTGAGCTCAATGCCAAAAAATATGTCATCATCCCTTTTGGGAAAAACCCTGCTTCCCATGAATTACCACATCAATGGTAGTCCACTGAACAGAGAAGGCGTGATAAGAGATCTGGGAACACAGGTTAACAGCAACCTCTCTTTTGACCATCACATTGCCACTGTGGTCAAAAAGTCCTTCGATGTGGCACATCTCATTACTAAGGGTTTTGTCCAGGAAGAAAGAGGTCATTGTCTCCCTCTACTCTTCCCTCATTAGGCCAATCATCAAGTACAATGCCCCATTTGGCATGTACCTCACTAGGCAACTGCAACAACTGGAGAGGCCTCAAAAGTATCTCACAAAGAGGATCCTAGGCCTTAAACACTTGTCCTATATGGACAGACTGAAAAACCTCCAACTATTCTCTGTCTCATATCGTCTACTTAGAGACAATCTCTGCTTGACGTACAAAGCCATGTCTGACCCAGCTCTGTTAGAAATGCTACATCTATAAGAAATCCCAACTCCTCTGCGCCACATGCTCCAGAGACCTCAGCCTCATTACCACAATCAACAGAACATGCTGGAGGGACTGTTTCATAACCCAGAGACTGGCCATGCTATGGAACAGACTACCCATACATGTAAAACAGAGCACCTCACTGGCCCACTTCAAGAGACATCTTGATGAGTGGATGGGAAATAGAAAATTCATCCTGGGGATCACTCCAGCGGCTCTACTTGACAAAGGCACTGGGAACTAAGGTCGGGTGGCACGATGCCAGAGTAATCCTATGGGCTAGGCTTGTAAAGGCTCCAGGGCTATTTGCCTAGTACACACCTATGAATCCATGAACCTATATTATTGATGAAGCCTGTGAAACAGTTATCCATGGGAGAGCCAGCAAGTATGGTACGATTATTAAACATGGTCTGCAGTTTAATAGAGTGGATGAAGATGCGGGGACTTCTAATAGCCCAGATACAAATTTAAGCGGTAACATGGTGCTGCATTTTACTAGTGATCCTAAAGACATTAGGGAGATATTTAAAAAAACCTGGTCAATGTCACGTTGTAATGACTACCTAAAACAGATTTTCAGTCATCCCCTTACTTTTACCTTCAAGAATTGCTTTAACATCAAAAGGATTTTAGAAAATCCAAAAAAGTCCTCCATTACAGGACTTTCACGAACTATCAAATGTGGTTGTTGTCACCAGTGTCAGTACATTGATGCTAACATGGAAGGTTTTTATTTAATTTAATTAACAACAGTGTTACATATAGCCGATTTAACTGTACATCAGTCTGGGTGGTTTATATGGCATGATATGGTCACAAAGTGCTTTTTACATTGGCAAAACCAACAATGCACTAAACAAAAGAATATATCAGCATGTTTACCCACTGAGAAAAAAAAAACAACAAAAGCACACTAGCTAGACATGCTAACGTGCTGTAAGTTTGTCAAATTTAAGTGCTGTATGTTGGAACAGGTGGGTGACATGTTTTATCAGGTGACTGGAAAAAACACCTACTACACCATGAAATGATGTGGCAATTGAATTTAAATGCCACTATGCCACCAGGACTGAATGCTTCCATTTTGATTACTAGTGAATTAAAAACAGAGCAACAAGAGTGTAAAAAACTTTTTTTCAGAGTATGACTCCCTTCTTATTTTTATTGGTCAACTTTTTTTTTTCCAGCACAGGATTGGCCTTTGTAGTTCTAGTAATTCATTGGACAGCATGTGTGGGTGTATTTGCATAATTATTCACAGGTATGGAGTTTGATTTTTAATTTTCATTGGATGTTTTTGTAAGGTACCTGACTGGAAGTTTTCCATGTTCCTTGTTTTACTGTTGGACATAATTGAAGAGAGGGTGTGTGCCTATGTGTTTTTATTCACCGTCTGCATAGTACAGGTTATTCAATATTTCTGAGGACGTCAGTAGATGATGAAAGTGCTTAACCATAATTTTTAAGTTTGGTAATAAAGGTTCGCTGCAAGTTTTGGGCTACCTGGTCATTTTTACTATTTTTGGAGATTTCTTTTGTACCAATTCCTGAGTTCTGCTTGGTTTTCTGTGGTTTATTGGTCTTCAAGCAATCTTTGGTATGTTTGCACCAGACTTGCAGTACCTGTTTGCTTTTGATACCACCAAAGTTTCTTCCTTCAACAATTGGAATTTACCTGGCCTTGTCGGGAATTTAAATTTCTTAGACCAGCAGTTGTTACAACATCTACAGCAGGTTAACGGTGGAAATAACAACAGTGGCTTTTCCAACCCGATACACAACTCTGGGACTCCCCCAATCTTTCAGTGGCCAGAAGAAGGTAGTTATCATAATGTTGAAAATGATGCATCAGGTTCACCTTTGGACTTTAGTGAGTCCAATAATGTTAATAGATGATTTGACAATTTAAACTATCCTGGCAGAGAAGATATTCAGTCTGCTGATGGAGCATTTATAAGTTTGAATGAGCAAATTAAGGTGTTGGACAAGATTTTGCTCAAATATAAATCCTTGCAATTGAACATTTTATCAAACATAAACATGTCCCTAAAGGTCTGAGGTTTTGGAAATTTCCTCAAGGTGTGGAGGAAAATTTACCCTTTCATCTTGAATTATTCAAACTTTTCAACAGAACTGGTTTGGATCTAACCAGGTTGGTTTTATGGGAGAACAACCGTCGGATGGTTGTACTTAAAGAAGAAATTAACAAGCTTGTGAAATCTTTATCCGCAGATCTTGATTTTCTGAACCACAAGGTCCATTTCAACAACATGTTTAAGCAAACTGAATCCAAATTCATTTCTATTAAATACAAGGATAAAAATATTGCTCGGGATGATCAGGATTATAACAACCGAACAGTTTACCCTAAACCTCGTGGCAGTAGACAAGGAAGGTATTACTCCAATCTCTACCATTTACAGCAATAACAATGCATTTAATGGACAATCTGAGGGGGACAAGACCCTTTTAGACCAACCTGTCTTAAGGAAGGAAATGGGTTAAGATTCACCACCAACAGCTATTTAAAAATGTAACCTTTATTGTAGATAAAAGCTGTATAATAATTAAAAAGCTCAAACGGACACCCCTCTCAAACGATAAGCACTTTCAAATAATCTTAATCAGATCGTTATATGGGTGGAAACTAGTGAATCCTTTTATAGGTATAATAATCAAAATGGAAAAGTTTACAGCTGTGTTCAGCTTTCTTAGCACTCATAAGTCTCTCAGCCAATAGTAAATTTGAAAAGTGCCATACTTCTCATTTCCGCAAATAGGGTATGAAGTTACAAACACACCTTTCTTTAGGGACCTATCCTAGGTCTCCTTGCCTTTAAAATGGGTTGCCCTGCATTTTATGTTGGCAAAACCAACCATATGCTTAAACTGAGAATTCAGAGACACGTTCGGGACATTCAGAATAAAGATGAACACAATGCCTTGGCTGTACATATTGCAGAGCACATTATGCATACTTTTGTGTTCAAGGTGTTGGAGGTTGTCTATTCCACTAAGAGATAAGGAGATATTTCTAACTTTACGGAACAACGAGAAACAAAGTGGATAGTAAATCTACTAGCAGATCGCTTGCCAGGGCTTAATATCGTGGTTCCTTTGAAACCCATTTTAAAGGCAAGGAGACCTAGGATAGATCCCTAAAGAAAGGTGTGTTTGTAACTTCATACCCTATTTGCGGAAATGAGAGATATGGCACTTTTCAAATTTACTATTGGTTGAGAGACTTATGAGTGCTAAGAAAGCTGAGCACAGCTGTAAACTTTTCCACTTTGATTATTATACCTATAAAAGGATTCACTAGTTCCCACCCATATAACGATCTGATGAAGATTATTTGAAAGGGCTTATCGTTTGAGAGGGACGTCCATTTGAGCTTTTCAATTATTATACAGCTTTTATCTACAATAAAGGTTACATTTTTAAAGAGCCATTGGTGGTGAATCTTAACCCATTTCCTTTGTTGCATTTATTTAAGATTCACCTTTAGTAGCGAAGAGGTTCTTCTTTTTAACCTGTCTTAAGGAGGTTGGAACATTTGGTCAAGAAGCAATATGGGACATCCAACTATTTGCCACAATTCCACAACAGGAAGAAATGGAATAAATGGAGCAAGAACAAGAAATGAGAGCCAGCACACTTGGTGCTGTTGGTGCGAATTATTCCCAGGTGTGTGGTCAAGGTACTGTATCCATAACTTCTTTTTACAATTTTAACACTTATAATTTCTCTGACATTATTGTGGGCCCTGAACATCATAAATTGTTTTTAAAGGGGTTCATCTTTATTCCATCTAATCGAGCCAACATTAAACATACGCTATTGGATTTAAAAATCTTTACAAGGAAACTTAACCTCCAAGTGCAGTTCAGAGAGGGATATGAGGGATGTATTAGCTTTATATAATTTCAAATTTAGAAGCACTGCAATCACCCCCTTACATCTCATCATTAATGTGTTTGAGGAAATCATGTGAAAGAAACATCAGGGATTTATTGAGTAAGAAGGGGAAGAAAAGATTTCATAACCTTACTCAACAAGAGTGACATCTTGAATAAAATTACGAATGATGGGTCTATACATTGTATGAAACCTGAGAAAGGAGGTGGTTTGGTCATTCTGGACAATACTGATTATGGTGGGAGGATGTATTCTTTACTAAGTGACCAGTTTACATATAGAATCACTTCCATGAATAAAATCAGCATATCTTATCATGCTATCAACATACAGTTGGATGAACTGTTTCTTTTTGATATTTTATCACCCAGCCTCTATGATTATTTAAAAGAGAAACATCTATCCATGTATTCCAAGATATTTGGAATACCTAAAAAAATTCCAGTGTTGCAGATCCCCCTTTACATCCTATAGTCTCTGCTAGTGGATCAATTATGGAACCGCTAGCTAAATTTATAGACAGAAAACTCAAGTGTCTGTTTAACAACTGCAGTCATATTATTAGAGACTCATTGGGCTTTTTAGATAAACCCAGGGGGACTGTGGTTGAGGATCCTCACATCTTTGTTACATGTGATGTAAGAATTTATGTACAGCTATTCTCCATGAAGAGGGTATGCAATGGTTCAAAGACATAATTTCTGAACATGATGGACTCTCAACTAGTGACATCTCTCTCATTGCAGACTTCATGGAGTGTATACTTGATAACAACTTTATAACATTTGAGGGACAATATAACAAACAGATCTGTGGAGTAGTAATGGGGCCACATCTCCCATTTTTGCCAATATGTTACTACTGAGATGTGAGACCCAATCTGTTTTTCACCTGGATCTTTTTCAACATTGGTCTTGTTATTATCGGTTTAGATGATATTTTTTCATCTGTACAGGGGATGGACAACTGCATGCTGGGTTTGTGAGGTACCTTGAGAGGACATATTTGTTTTTTAAATTTACATCCCATGTTGATCGGGAAGGTATGAATTTTCTTGATATGAGCAGAAAGGCAACTTTGGTACAGTTGAGAATACTATTTACAGAAAACCAACGTTACCAATATAATTAATTTTTGCATTTTCAAAGTAACCACCCTCTTCATCAGAAGTGGGGAGTGATGAAAAGTCAGTTTATTCGCATTTCCTGACTTACATCTAATGACCAAAGATGTCTACAAGAATTTGCGATATTAAAATCCATGTTCCAGGAAAGAAGCTATTATTGATGAAGCCTGGGAAACAGTTATCCAAGGGAGATCCGGCAAATATGAAGAGATTATTAAACATGGTCTACAGTTTAATAGAGTGAATGAAGCTGCAGGGACCTCTAATAGCCCAGATACAAATTTCAACACTAACACTGTGCTGCATTTTACTAGCGATTCCCAAAGAAATTAGGGGGATACTTAAAAACTAGTCAATATTACACTGTGATGACTACCTAAAACTGATTTTCAGTCTTCCCCCTACTTTTACCTTTAAGAATTGCTTTAACATCAAAGGGATTTTAGAAAATCCAAAAAGTCCATTATTACAGGGTTTCCATTAACTATCAAATGTGGTTGTTGTCACCAGTGTTGGTACATTGATGCCAACATGGAAAGTTTTTTTTATTTAATTTAATTAACAACAGTGTACATATGGCTAATTTAACTGCACATTAGTCCAGGTGGTTTATATGGCATGGTGTGGGTCATGTACCACTTTTTACTTTAGCAAAACCAACAATGCACTAAACAAAAGAATATATCAGCATGTTTACAGCATTGAGAAAAAAGACAAGAGCGCACAAGCTAGACATGTTAACGTACTATAACTTTGTCAAATTTAATTTCTGTCTGTTGAAAAGGTGAGGTGTGATTTTTTTATCGGGTGACTGGAAAAAACACCTGTTACACCATGAAATGATGTAGCAGCTGAAATTAAATGCCACTATGACACCAGGACTCAATGATTTTATTTTGATTGTTAGTAAATTGAAAAACAGAGCAACAAGAGTGTACTCACTTTTTTTTTCAGAGTATGACTTTCTTATTGTTTTTTTTATTGGTCAGCTTTTCTTTTTCCAGCACAGGATTGGCCTTTGTAGTTCTAGTGATTCATTGGACAGCATGTGTGGGTGTATTTCCAAAATTATTCAAAGGTAAGGAGTTTGATTTTCAACTTTCATTAGATGTTTTTGTAAGGTACTTGACTGGAAATTTTCATGCTCCTTGTTTTACTATTGGACAAAATTTAAGGGTTTGTGTGTGCCTCTGTGTTATTATTCACTGTCTGTATAGCACAAGTTATTCAATGATTCTGAGGATGTCAGTAGATGATGAAAGTGCTTAACCACAGTTTTTAACTTTGGCAATAAAGGTTTGCTGCAAGTTTGGGGCTACCTTGTCATTTTTACTATCTCATGAATTATGTTGGCACAGATGGGACTTAAAAGCTGTGTACACATAGCTGGTCTTACTTTTAGGTATACCTGACTCAGAGGTAGCTGCAAAGGTAAATGTTGCACCTGCTAGCATTGTTGTGATAGAATATCTCCTTATAGATCTATGGCATTATTACTCCTTAGAAATATATGTGTGTGTGCTTAAATTGATGTTTTTAGTGAAAATTGCCTGCAATACATAATGTATGCGACTTTCTGGAGGGGTGTAGGATCGGCCTGTATGCATACAGGTGGGTATATCTGCATCAGTAACAAGCAGGAATTCCACATGTGCACTTGTACAGATAAATGTAAAGACTCCCAGTGAATGATACATATGGGTGCACAAACAAAACATCCATATATATTGCTGGTGACTCAGTACATTCTATGGTATACTTGTGAATACCAGTGTATTCCATAAGTATCTGTACATTGCTATGTAGTACATACTTGTATTTATGTTATGTATATTTATTCACTGATGCTTAGAAAAACATGTACTATAAACAGCATCTCAATAAAACTATATCCATGTTTATGACTAGTTATCTTGTACTGTCTATGGTATGTTTATGGAAAATGAGGCTTTCTGATATTTTCCATAAGTTGTCCCTGAACTTCATCAAATGCTGACAATAGGGACAGCCCTGACTGCTCACTATTGATTGTGTTGATATGTAGCTACTCATGCAAAACAGTTCACGTTACTATGAGAGCTTGTTTTCCACAGTTTGTCTTTCTAGGGTCATGTTGCATAACATCTATTGACAGTACATGCTAGTTTTAGGATGTGTCTCATGAAATGTGGTTTTGTCTGTCAGCCATCTAACCTTATTGGTATACAAGTATGCTTTAAGGAGTATGTTAATGTGAAGTGCATTTAGATTGTACTGATTGTGTGGCATGCTGGTGTTGTGGTTGCTCCTCCAGTGTTTGCTATCCACTCTAATGGGTTCAAGTCCCACATACAACCTCTACAGATATCACAAGCTATGATGTTCCATGTCTTACATATTCAGGTATTGTTTTCATATCACATATGTTGCTTTATATGTCACACTACCATATGGGACATGGACAATTTTATATAATTTTACAGTGCAAAGCAATGCAGAGAAGGTCAATTGACATATGCTGTCGACATAATCGTCTCCATATGCACACCCCACATGAATCTAACCATGTGCATATAACTGTCTTCTAGATGGCAAACAGACCTAGGGATGACAATTTTTTTGCCAGAGGAAAGTAAAGTTATTATTGATGCTCTGCACAGCATAGATGTAGACTCCTTGGATGAGCAGGGTATACAGTTTGGAGGACTGAAGTGTGGACTAACCTTACCAACATAAAAAATGCTGTGGAATATCACAATGAATCCTAAGAGGCCTGTCGCAGTTGATACTCTGATATGATCCTTTATGCAGCCAACAGGATACACTGGTACAAGAGGTCAAGGGATGCCACTGATGGTGGCCCACAACTGACTGCCCCAGATGAGCTCACACAGTTTCCGGCATCCCTGCATACAGCAAGTGGAGAGTGATGTACACCCAGTGGTAGGATAGAAGCAGGTGTGCCAGGCAGCACATGTATGTGGTACTTTGCACAACATTGTTGAATACAGAGTACCTCCGTACAGATTGTTGTTGCATGCATATTTATGTATTGTTATTTTTGCGTTCCAGTAGCAGGACTGCTTTGTACATATGGGGGCACGCATGTTGAAAATAACCAACATAAGTGTAATGACATGTTATTGTATAACTGCAGTACCCATATAATACTACTGTCAACATGTGTAATGTTGTTTGAATTAATTCAAACAGGTCCATCCATGTCTGCACAGCAGCAAGACATGACAGGTGAATGCCTCCATATATTGTTACTGTGACCTTTACCTGTTTTGAGTCCTGCCTCCTGTTATGCCAGTTGTGTATACTGACATTTGATATTGCTCTACCAGTGTAACATACAGATACCACTTTAGTAGACATGAGCCTGGCAGGTGCACCTACAGACAGACCAGGTATGGTTTCCTACAATGTTTGTAGGCTGCAGCAATGTGTAGCGCCCCTGTGTTGTCTGAAATTAATGTTAATGTTTTTCACACAGAGGGACATCTGGCCAACATTTACACCATATGTCATGTGAGTATCACCATATCCTATTACTGCTTTTAATATGTCATCAAATGCCTATGACTGCATTCATGACTGTGTTGCATAAACAGATAATGTCCTTTGTTTTTATTTTCCACTATAGGATCCATATTACAGTAGAAAACACACTAAACACATAGGGAGGGTGCAACTGGTTTGGTATTTACTCTGTTTCCTACATGTCAATGCTTTTACTCCTATTCTTGCCCTCCATTAATACTGTGTCTTTCTACCCCTGCATATGATAGCCACCATTGGCACCTCAGCCGCAACCAACTGATATGTGTATAACTTACTTGCTGTGTGTTGTATCTCTATTGGAATGGTACATGCTGCCAAGTATGTGCTTAATAATACTGTGTTGATGCCTTTGTTCCCCTAAAACAGTTGCATTTCAGCCCTCACCTCTGATGCTGGATCCCCACGAAGACATGTTCATTGTTTGTTATTTTGTTATTCCTCACACATATCATGTATGTTACATATGTAACATAATTATCTACTCTGTGTTATATAAGTTCTGTGGGCCACACTTGGGCATGACCTCCTGGTAAGTTCTTAGCATCTGTAAGTTTGTATTGATATAGCTGTACCATATATCAGTACTGATCTCCAGCATGTGATATATGTGCATTTACCTTACCTGTGTCATCTGTCTCTTCTTTTAGCATGTTCACTGTCTTCATCCTCCATTACCCCATCCACTCATCCCAAGGTGGAATTTGATGTGTCTCACTGTGCTAGGATGGTCCCTGGCACAAAGGACAGAGATTTGGTGATATAGTCTGGCCCAGACAGTGACAGTCATGTGGATGAGTCTATAGCCTCAGAGGTGGAGGGAAAACATGTCCAGACATTGTGATGATGTGGGGGCATCAGATGCTGCACTGGATAATGCCAGTGCATCACAGTCCCATGTTGAGTCTGCTGGCGATGTTGACACTTCCTCACAACAGAGCAATACTGCCCAGCACAGTAGACTCAGGCATGTATTTGACATGCATGGGCACATGTCAGAGGTTCTCTGCCTACTCCTACAGACAAATTAAGATTCTCAGTGATGTTGTGGATCAGACATCTGTGCACTTAAGTTCATAGGTTCATAGGATGTTACTAGGCTATTGACTCAAGGGTATTTACAAGCCTAGCCATTAGATTCCTATATAATACTAGATGACAGACATTGTCTATGCCCAAGGTTTGTCTAGCAAGGACTACCCATGTCCAGTAGAAAAGCCAGGGCAATCCCTGGCAGAAATTTAAGGTTTCCCATCCAGTCATCCAGGTTGTGCTTAAACAGGGTCATGGAGGTGCTGTGCTTGATATGGATTGAAAGCCTATTCCAGAGGAGTGGCAGCCTTTGAGATATGTATTTGTCTCTCCAGCAGGTCCTGTTTATGTCACAGGCTAGACTGAGGTCCCTGGAATGGGTGACTCTAGTCCCATTTGACTTACGGATGTGCAGCATTTCAATTAGATTTTGGTCAGAGATAGCTCTGTAAACCAGACATAGTCATCTCTAAGTAGTCTATATGCTACTGAGTACAGTGACAGTGACTTCAGTCTGTCAGTATAAGACATGTGCTGGAGACCCTGAATTTTCTTAGTTAGAAATATCTGAGGTCTCTCAAGTTGTTGCAGGTGTCTGGTACGGTACATACCAAAGTGAGCATTATATTAAATAATAGGCCTGACGAGGGATGAGTACAGGTGGATTATAACCTCTTTTGCTTTTGAGGTGATGGCTTTGCTAATCAGGTGAGTGATGTAGAATGCCTTTCTCACCACAGTAGACACAGTGGTCAAACTTGAGGTCACAGTTAACTTGTGATCCCAGGTTTCTCACTACTGAATTGGTACTTAGGGTATTATTGCTTATTTTATAATCAGCAGTGACGCTGTTTTTACCAAAGGGAATGCTTATGTATTTTTTAGCATTTAGTTTAAGACTGTGACTTTGGCAGCAGTCACTGGTCTGTGTAAGCCCCTTTTGAAGTACGCTGATATGGCTAGGGGATTCGATGATAGCACCTAATTTGCAGTCATCCATAAACTTGGTTAGCCACAGCCCCTCCATTTTGGCCCGGACTTCGGAGAAGTATATGCCAAACAAGAGGGGTTCCCCAGCACTGACACTTGTGGGACTCCACAGGTGACAGGTCTGCTGGTAGAGGTAAAATCTCTAACTTTGACTGAGTGTTGTCAATCTGTGAGCCAGTTTTCAACACACTTGACAACACAGGGGTTGATATTCAACTGGGTTAGTTTGTAAATGATGCCCAAATGTGGGATAGTGTTGAAGGCCTTGGCCAAGTCAAGATAGGCTGTGTGCACAGCTTTGCCCTCATCTATGGCTCTGATCACATTCTCAAAGAAGTCCACCAGGTTTAGCAGGCATGACCTGCCCTTGACAAAACCGAACTGGGATAGATCCAGGGTTTGGAGGTCACATATATTCTTATTTATGAGCTACACGATAATTAATTCCATTGCCTTGCAGAAGTGGCTGATTAAACTTATACATCTATAGTTACTTGGGTCTGTTGCCAAGCCACCCTTATGGAGGGGGATAACAGTCACTGTTTTCCATTCAGTGGGGACAAAGCCAGTACTCAGGCTGTGGTTGAATAGAGTGCCTAATGGGGTAGCTAGCTCTTGTTTAGAACATTAAAACGCAGCCCAGAATGCCATCTGGTCCCATGGAGGCTGTGTTCTTAACCTTGGAGACAGCATTGATGACTTGCTCTTTGAAGATGTAGGGAGGAGGAGGTGATGATGACATGGTTTGATGTATGCTTGGGGGGGATAGAGGGATGAAATTTTCACCAAACCTGTCTGCTAGCAGGTTTGTAATTTCTGCAGGGTCAATGTGTGTGATGCCATCCACAATTAGTTCAGCACATATCTGAGTCCTACCTTTTAGGCTGCAGACATAGCTGAAGAAAGCCTTATGGTTATCCCTGGCTATGGTTGTGTCTTGTTTGGTTGTTTAGGCTGAAGAGGGTTCTCTTCCAGTTCTGGGATCTTACTTTCGTATTTTTAGATATCAGCCTCTTTCACTTATTGTCTAATTCATTAATACTAGATGTCCACCAGAATAGTTTGTTTTTTTCTTCAGAATCTTGATTTAATCCTATCTAATACGGCTGTGTTTATTCATTTGTGCAGATGTTTATACAGGGCATCAGTGTATACCTTAGTGTAGCTGTCAATGCCATCTGTGGAAACTGGAGCTTGGAAGTCAATTATACCTTCCCTTATGAGGGTATAGTTAGCTTTGGTGAAGTTTTTTAGCCCGACTTCTCCTTTGGGGAGCTCTGGTGCTATTGCTACTTCAGAAATGACTGATTATAGTCGGATTTAACCAGTGCAGGCCATACACTTGAGGCACTGCATCAGTCACTCATATTAGTGAGGACCAGGTCTAGAATATTGGAGACCCTTGTGGGGTGGTGCACTATTTGTTCCATGGCATCTGAGTTAGCAAAATCCAGGAACTTTTATGTGAGTGAATTTGGGCTTGTATACATTTCCCAATTAACTAAAGGATAGTTGAAGTCACCCCTGACTAGGGTGTTAGGTTGTATCTTAATTGTCCTAAGTAGATCTAAATAAGCTGTGTGGGCATTTTGGTTCATGGAAGGGGACCTGTTACTGATGATGACCTGAAGGGGGGTGTCTTACGCATGGTAATTGGGACTTGGATTAGCTCCATTGAGTTTTCTTGTCTAACCTGTCTAGAAGTGTAATTGTCTTTAATGAAGACAGATACTCCACCTCTTTTGGCTCTCACACCTTCAATTTGCAGTCTATAAGTGTGGAAGGAAGCCTTGCAAGGCTGGGGTACTTTCTGCATCCTTGAACCAGGTTTCTGTGACTGCACAGACATCAACATTTTCCAGTGAGGGGAGTGTTTCCAGAGAGCGCAGTTTCTGATTTAAACTCCTAGCATTTAGCAGCATGACCCTTAAATTCTTTGTGTTTGATATTTTCATGTCAGAATTTTGTTGTTGTTGTGACCTTGACTAAAAAAGGCATTATAGGGGAGGCAAGTGCCTTAACCAGCAACCAAAAGCCTAGAGGTGTCAGGTGAAGACCATCTCTGGAAAATCAACATGGTCTATCCACCATGTCATCCCAGGCTGACAGGAACTAGATCCCCTTAGAATGACACCAGAAAGTAAGCCAATTATTGAAAACAATCATTCTCTGTTTATCATCCTAGGCGAGGGTAAAATGCTGCTCAACGCTAGGGACATATCCACCCAGGGCACATATTCAGAGAGCTTAATCATATCTCTCTTCATATAGTCCAGAGAGGTACATCTCAAGTTGTTCACAATAATATGAACTATGACAGAGTCACAATTAATGGTGCTTGTTGTTGACAGACTTGAGTGTATGTGTGATCTGGGGAATCCTTGCACTAGACAAGCAGCTGGCCGTAACCTTCTCCTTGTTCAACCTGGTGAGTGGGGCATCTGTATGTCTCACTATAGAGCCACCTATAACTAAAACATTTGGAATAGTTGTGCATTGCCTTAAGGGCTTATTTGATGAGACACAGGTGCTAGTGTTTTTTTATGTGTATTGGGTGCTTTGGGTGTTGTGTTAGGTGTAGCATGTTTGGGTTTTGGAGGTCTCTGGTGTTTAGGTAGGTTTCTGGAGAGTACCTCTGCATATGGAATTTTATGTGTTTGGTGCATATTACAAAAAGGAGTTATGGTGTGTGAGCTGACAACCTGTTTAGTGTTGCTGCTCTGTGCGCCAGAGAGCAGTGAGTCCAGATTCTTAGTGTAGCAGCATCTCTCACAAATTGTACTTGAGTGATTTAGGAGGAAGGCGTTGTCAGTGTACATGAGGCAATTGCAACACTGCATCAAAAAAAAACATGTCCACCAGGTTAGCAGGAGAAACAGAGGGAAACTTACAGTCCATAATGCAAGGTTTGAACCCAGTATCTCAGCAGATACAGAAAAAAAGATGGGGGTTATCAGGCAGGGAGCTATTTTAGGGTGACTAACCTATGGTTGTACAGATGATACAATCTTTGCTAAAGTATTGACAGCTATGTTTGAAAAGTTTTTGCCTAAGTTAATTGGTAATGGTTGGGTGTTTTTTTAATGTCATTCATTGACCAATCATTGGAGAACTTTAATTTATTTTGTTGATTGGGCATGTAGGAAGGGGCAAGATAAAGCAGGGGTTGTGCTGATGGATATCGAAAAAGCTTGTGATTGTGTGCCATAGGCATATATGTTTTTTTAGTGAGTCACCAAAGATAGTTAAATGGCCTTAAGGCACCATGGATGCCATTCTTTATAAATGAATGACTGAGCGAGTGGCTGGAACATTGTTGCAGGACTCGTCAGGAAATGTTCACTATCTTAAGTATTTTTTTAAATGTATTAGGATCTTTGATGCAAAGGTTACACATCTTGTTGGGGATGATAGAGAAAAAGGAAAGTATTAGTGAAATCTATTTCTTTGTTTTTTATAGATGGTTGTATGCTTTTGTTAGAGGACATTGCTGTGAGATGTTCATTTTTTTGAAATTCATAGAGTGTCAGGTTTACTTTTCTCATCCTAGGAAATCTGTGCTAAGAACTGGTGTTGGGGATGATAATATAGGTCTGATAGAAGCACATGGAGATGAAAAGTATCTCAGTGTGCAGGTGTTTGACAGTACTTGGCCTATATCACAGTGAAACTGAAGTAACTTGTCAGGGTTGATAGGATGTTAGACTCAAATACAGAAAAAGTAATAAGGGATCTGGGGACCCAAGTAGATAGCAATTTCTCCTTTGATAATCATATTGCCAAGGTGGTTAGAAAATCCTTCTATGTGGCCCACCTAATCTCAAAAGGGTTCACTTCCAGAACAAAGGAGGTTATTGTGCCTCTTTACTCATCACTTATTAGACCCATTATAGAATACAATGACCCATTTGGGATGTACCTTACAAGACACCTGCAACAGCTGGAAAGACCACAAAAGTACCTCACCAAGAGGATTACTGGTCTCAAACAGATGACCTATGCAGCCCGACTAAAGAAACTCCAGCTGTACTTGGTTGCATACCACTTACTCAGAGGTGATCTCTGCTTGACATATAAAGCCATGTCCAACCCAGAATTTATGGATATGCTCCACCTAAAAAAAAATCCCTGAGAGCCACAAACTCTAGGGATATAAACCTTACCACAACAATGAATAGGACGTGCTGGAGGGGTAGATTCCTGACCCAGAGACTCCCCATGCTTTGGAACTAGATTCCAATATACATCAGGCAGAGCCCCTCACTAGCACTCTTCAAGAGAAACCTTGATGAGTGGATGGGAAACAGAAAATTTACCCCAGGGATCACTCCAGTGGCTCTGCTGGACAGAGGCACAGGGAACTAATGGCTCTGCTGGTCAGAGGCACAGGGAACTAATCTAAGGGGGTGGCAACAGCCAACACACTCTGGCTAGGCTTATAAATGCCCTTGAGCAGATAGCCTAGTACCTACCTATGAACATATGGGGTGTACAGTAGGAGGTCTATAAAAGAGGGGATCTATAGGGTCTTATGTTGATAGGTAAGAGGTAAAATCTCTGCTGGGTGGTTCACTGAATGGCTGAGAGCTATTCAAGAACTGCTCTGCTAGATAGCAGCCACTTTTAAGGGACATTACTTCTATTGGCACTTTTGCATCTATAACCGCCAAGAGTTACCCCCTCTGCTCAGTGGTGCACTATGCACAAGCAAGAGCAAAGCAGCTAATAAAAAGAAACTAATGAAAAAGCTTAAACTGAGCCCTGCACCAATGAAGTAGCTCAAACTGAGCCCTGCACCAATGAAGTAGCTCAAACTGAGCCCTGAACCAATAACCTTCAATTAGATAGTCCCACTGTACGCTCCTGCCATGAGGGTATAGGGGCTTTTCCAAAAAGAAGATGTCCTGATTTTTAGTGCTCAGTCTACAAACAGAACTGAATTCAGCTGGTCTGATCTATACTACGGCCAACAGAAGTGCAACAGAACAACAGAAAAAAAAGCAGGATTTTTTTTAATTAAATAAGCAACAGTGTAAAAGCAGCACAGTTTTTCTTGAATTAATATTAACAACAGAATAAAACAGCAGAAACAGATCTTTTCTTAAATTAAGTAAAAGCAGCAGTTGGTGTGAAATACAAAGTGCAACAAATTCAGTAGTAAAATACAGTGCAAAGCAGCAACAAACTTGCCTGTGCCACAGATCATGTTGCACACTTGCTGTGTGTGTTGCATGAAGGCAGGAGTACAGACACAGTGAGGTCATGATGGCACTAGCTGTTCAGAATGACAGTATGTTATCGGAAACATGGTCCATTAAAACTCTGCCATAGTACAAGCAGGATTTTGCTTCCCCTGACAGTGCTTAGATGAGTGCCGTGTGAGAGAGGCAAGCCCCTCTCAGCAGGTTGAGCCTTACCCATCAAGCATCAATGTCTATGCATCAATGTATATGCTGCAATGTGTATGCACATCTGCTGCTGGCCAATACAGTGTGGGCCAAGCAGTCATGACCAATCAAATCGCACCCCTGCTCATTCCCACAATGTTTCTCCACATGCAAGTGTCTCTCCATTGGTCTCCTCTGTGGAGCAACATGGGCAGAGTGTTTCCATACATAGAAGGGGCAGCCAGGACCATCAGCATGGGAGCCTTAGACTGCATTACAGTAACACTAACAGTTAATCCACTGTGTCTTGTAGTGCCAATCTGACCCCATGGCAATGATTGCTGTGCAGACCCCTGATGATGTCATCTGTCTGTTGTTGTAGTGAAGTCTAATGCCACAGGAGTCTGTCACTTTTACTGACCTAGGTGACTCCATTCACTACATGATAATATTCCATACTTTCCATTACTATATGTCACTAGTGTTACTGACAACAGTTCTGCAGCTTGTCCTGGCTTGATTTATTGTTTGTATCATTTGCTAGAGAAGAGATAGGAATGGGGTTCATAAAAGTATGTTCCTAGCTGTCTGCGTTGCACACATACACCACTTTAAGTCTGTATGCATACCTGTGTCACTTGTGGCCTGAGTTGATGCTCCCTGTTATGATAGGCTGGTATATGTTAATTCTGTTATATGTTAGAATTATGTTGTTATGTCTGATGCTTAATGTGTACATCTACTGGGTAATGTCCATTAGATGTAACCTGTACTACTTTTGTGAGGCAACACCTGAACATCACTGTCTTATCTGTGTACTTCTGTATGTGTGGCTTGTCATGACTCAAAGGTTTGAGTCAGACACTGCTGTGTTACCTATGCCTGGACTTGTGGTTGCATCCTCCATTGTCACTGTCTGTTTCTTTTGCACCTGTGTTCTCCTGCTCCTCTTCTGACTGTTGTGGGACGTCATCTTCAAACATCTTGGGTTCTTGGCATAGGTCACCCACATCTTCAGCAGGCAGGCCATCACATGTGGTTGTCAGCTTATTGTGTAGCACGGCACACACAGTAATCATCTGTGCTGCCTTCTTAGGTGTGTATTGCAGTGCACCCCCGGATATGTCTAGACATCTGAACCTGGCTTTCAGTACACCAAAAACATGCTCTGTGGTGCTTCTTGTCATGGCATGCTATCTATTGTAGGCCTCCTCTGAAGGGTTGGAGGGTTCCCCTGTGTGGGGTCATTAGCTACGGCTCAGGTGGATTACCACAGTTTGGGGGAGGAAACACATATGTTGTCATCATGCATAATGTTGACAGGACTGTATTTACATCCCAGCTGTGTTTTCATACTTACCCAATAGTAGCCCTTCAGGTATTTCACCATGTTGGAATGCAGCCCTTAGACCACTCTGCCTCCATATGGCAGCATCGTGGACACTCCTGGGGAGTGTCACCATGATATCTGTTGTGCTGCCATCTGCTGTGCACACCACCTGACAGTTCAGCAATGGCCACCCTTTTCTGTTGATGTATCTTTCTGATTATGGTTGCACAGGGGTCTTAATACGGATGTGGGCACAGTATTTTGCACCAAGAACAATGGTTTGTGATGATGTTATAGAACTGGTGCATGACATTTCACCACTCCATGGGTGTAGACGGAAAATATATATATTCATCTACCTTGGTGCACATTGCTGCCAGGAATTGTACGAGGATGAGACTGGCAGCTATCTGTGGCACTCATACAAAATCTTCCATGTGTCATTGGAATATCCCAGCTGCCAGTACACCTAGGCTCAGACAGACTTTGGTTTCAAGAGGTATGGGGTTGCCTCAAAATATATGCACAGTCGTGTGGGGCAGACATGTTGCTCACAGCCTGCACCAGCTATCTGTCTAAGTGGTATCTGTCAATATTTTCTTGATTTGTCAGTTGACTTAGTTGTAGCCTGGCTCTCTAGGCACACAGCCAGATCAACCTCTATGGCTTGCATTACTGCAGCCTGTTGCACTTCATGCACTGCAGGTTGCATTTTTTTACATTTATTATTCAGTATTGCTACAGATTCCGTGAGGGATAACTTCTTTTCCTTGCAGTATGGCATTCAAAGATTTTGGAAACAAAGTCAGTGTTGCACTTTGTTGCATTTAAGTTGCATTTTGGAATCCAATGGGCATCTGCAGAATCCATAATTATCCTAACCTGAATAAATAACTACTCAAACTGATCACAGTACATCTTCTGAAATTGCATATGCATTTGTGTGCTGAAGTCTTCCTTTGGAGTGCTGTGCTGTCTGCCAGTAGCTTTTGGAATCCAGTCCAGTGTCTCCATTGCTTCTTACTGGGACAGGATTTAAAAGATAATATTTCAGCAACAGTACTGTACTAGGAATTGCCTGATAAACAGTGGGAACCATACAATAAAACATCAAAAGCTGTTTGTGTAGGGAAGCAATCAATTTGCTATGTATGAGAGGGATAGATATTCCTGGTTTTAGTGCAACAGTCATAAGGTTGCTTTAAATGCCTTTAGAGTGCTGGGAGAAGATTATTGTGGTACATGAAGCATTGCTTTTACCATCTGAAACACTAGGTCTACAGATGTTAAGGTTTCCTACTTATGATGAAAATCACAGAGAGGGATATGTTATATTATATTATATTATATTATATTACATCACATCACATCACATATCATATCATATCATATCATATTATATTACATCACATCATATCATATCATATTATATTATTATTGTATACACAATCCCCCAGGACACACACACACACACACACACACACACACACACACACACACACACACACACACACACACTTTATTTGTATAAACATCTTAGACATTATGGAAAGATGAAGTATCAAACATAATTATTAATATGGATTGTATTAGTATTACTAATACCAGGAAATTATTTAAGATTTTTGCTAAAAGTTTTCTCCTTACATTGCCAAAAATGGAGAACTTAGGAGACAACTGTTATTTTGGTAACAGGCATGGTATTCTGGTTATTACACAGGAGGGAGTAGGCTGTGTTCTAAGAAAGATTAAAAGGAATCCAGCTACTGGACCAGATGGCTTGAATGGCTAACTTATTAGTAATTTTGTTGATAAACTAGCATCCTGTTTGGCCTATTTGTTTCAATAGTCTACCCAAAACATGGGAAAAGGTAATAGTGTTTCCTGTACCTAAAAGTTTAAATACATCCTCTGTTGATAATTATAGACTAATAGTCTAACCGGCACTGTTGCTAAGTTGGATACATATCGGCAGGGTTTTATAAGCTCGTATAACTGGCACCATGCCAAAGATCTGTGGTGCTCCAAATCATGGCAAGGATCAGTTCTTAAGATTTGTCTGTCACTGACATGACGGCAGAGTTTGAGTCAGTAATATAATATGCCAATGAAGGTATCATATACTATTGAAATTCTCATTGGTGGAAGTGCAGCTGTGTCACTTTGTTGGGGCAGATTAGGTCTAGTTGTGACAATGTGCTCCTATGCACTATCCTCTACAGTGGGATGTGCCCCTATGCACTATCCTCTACAGTGGGATGTGCCCCTATGCACTATGCTCTATAGTGGGATGTGCCTCTATGCACTATCCTCTACAGTGGGATGTGCCTCTATGCACTATCCTCTACTGGGATGTGCCCCTATGCACTATCCTCTACAATGGGATGTTCCCTTATGCACTGTCCTCTACAGTGAGATGTGCCCTTATGCACTATCCTCTACAGTGGGATGTGCCCCTATGCACTATGCTCTACAGTGGGATGTGCCTCTATGCACTATCCTCTGCAGTGGGATGTGCCTCTATGCATTATCCTCTACAGTGGGATGTGCCCTTATGCACTATCCTCTACAGTGGGATGTGCCCCTATGCACTATCCTCTACATTGGGATGTGCCCCTATGCACTATCCTCTACAATGGGATGTGCCCTTATGCACTGTCCTCTACAGTGGAATGTGCCCCTATGCACTATCCTCTACAGTGGGATGTGCCCCTATGCACTATCCTCTACAGTGGGATGTGGCCCTATGCACTATTCTCTACAGTGGGATGTGCCCTTATGCACTATACTCTCCAGTTCTTAAGATTTGTCTGTCACTGCCATGACGGCAGAGTTTGAGTCAGTAATATAATATGCCAATGAAGGTATCATATACTATTGACATTCTCATTGGTGGAAGTGCAGCTGTGTCACTTTGTTGGGGCAGATTAGGTCTAGTTGTGACAATGTGCTCCTATGCACTATCCTCTACAGTGGGATGTGCCCCTATGCACTATCCCCTACAGTGGGATGTGCCATTGCATCCCTTTATGGATTTAACTCTTCTGTGGCTTCAGTCTAATGATGGCGACATTGTTGTTTAGCCATCCATCACTAAACAATGCCTAAACATTTCTTGAACGTCGGGTGCTGGGCTGTAGTTAACTGTTAACTATTGCAATAATATATTGACAAGTATACACCAATAAATGTCTGTTCTTACTCCGCAGTGCCGTCTGTGTATTACATAGTTGAGAATCATAGACTATACTGCATATCCTCATTTGCATAGTTACTATGTACCTGGACTCTTCCAGGCACACAGCAGTGTTTATTCTTATTCCACTGTGCACAGGTATGTTCATGAATCCTGCAAGGCTCCAGTATATGGATAGTCTATGCATCACACATGCATGCAGTTGCAGACAGTGTTTACTAATCCCAGTCTAAGTCACACACTACGTCTGACGACTTTTAAATCAATATGAGTAATTAAAATGAATGAGGAAAGGCAAAGTAAGATGAAATGGCTGAAATATAGTTTAAATGCTTCCAAGAAAACTACAGTAAATCAGCAAACAATGGTGATATCATGTCTTATATTTGTTTGTTGTTTTATAAAACACATCAGTTCATTGCTCTCACCAAATTCTTCTGTCAATGCACTGTTGCTGATCTGTTCATTATATACTGCTGTTTCCTGTGCAAATTAGTGCAGTAAATTAGTGGTCTACAAGTTAAAAATGTGAGGCTGCTGATAAAAATGGAAAAGTTTACTTTAATATACCAGTTTGACATAATTCATGCCCCACTGTCGTTCAGAATGACTGCTAAAGGAGACACTATGGTAGCATTCATTTATATTGAATATATTGTGGAGATGGATGAAAAAGACATTTAAACTTTAGTGCCAATTGTTATATTGCTGTTCTGTTTGCAATTTTATAAACTAAAATACATACTGCGTTAACTTACAGACAATTGTGCTTTATTAAACAAAGTAGTGGCAAAATAAAACACAATATGCACTGTGGAATGTATGCTTCTTTAAAGCAAAACAACTGGCAGATAATGACAGGCTAGTAGTTAACACAGAGAATTAGGGCTGTGACCTGTTAACATGGTGCCTTCTGTTGTCCATGGTTTGATTCCCTTTGCCTGTATATGAGCAAATTACATAATACCCTTGCAGTACTCTGAAGAAAATTAGCTGGTTTCACGGATCACATGCCTAGTAGCTACTTATAAGAACACATTTAGTTGAAAGTCCTTATCATTTTTACAGCATTAAAGTGGCAAAGTCTTGCACAGCTCAAAGATATATTGATTATCACACATCACAGAAGCCTGCATTCCATTGTTCCACATTGGCAGATTAACAGTTAATTTATAAAGTTCGAAAACAGCAGCAGTCCACACATTTTAAATTCATGTCAGCAGCGTGGGTTCAGATGAAAATAGTGAAGACATGTAAAATATAAACTAAACCAACTGCATGAATCAAAATGTTAAATCTGAGCAAAGACCACTTCCAATCACTGACAATTTTGAGCATCAGTAGCTCTGATTATCTTTTAGTTAAAGAAAATCCGGGTTGAGAAATACTACTACTGTAAAGAAACAAAGCATAACTGCCACCATCCTTAATAGCAATTATAAAATCAATGTACGCTAGATAGAAATAAAAGCACGCATTAAACTAGGTCATGAAGATAAAATACTGTCATCACTTAATTCTTGTGGCATTCCCTAAATGCTCACTTAAACCAGCAACAATAATAGCTGCAGTTTACTGGTGTCAATGTATTTCGAATAAATACTGTCTCAAGTGTTAAGAAAGGAAGGTCTTGGAAATATATCAATGTACAATTGCTACAGGCTACAGAAACCCAGAAAATAGTTGATAGCATGGACAGTGGTCAGTATTCATGGAGAGATAGTTAACTCAAAGCACTGCACAAAATACTGCAGAAAGCAGTGAAGTGCAGGGACGAGGTAATTTAGAGACGCAATTATTCTGGCCATGCTGGGGTAAAAACAGCATATTATGTAATATATGCAAATAATGACATAATAATATGGAAATAAGGTTCCTAATGCAAATTAGGAACAATGATATTGCAAACAATGCCATCAAACGTGGCAAAGTAGTTCGAGAGATGCATAAAACAGGCACACTATACCAGAGCATTCACCTAATTTAAATGCCAGGACCTGTTGGGGCACAGGACACCATAGTGTTTGCAATAACAGCAG